>NC_064274.1:35520000-36198340 GCF_003254725.2 Canis lupus dingo | reverse complement strand
TTAGGATGACAGCAGACCTCTCCACAGAGACCTGGCAGGCCAGAAAGGGCTGGCAGGATATATTCGGGGTCCTAAATAAGAAGAACATGCAGCCAAGAATACTTTATCCAGCAAGGCTCTCATTCAGAATAGAAGGAGAGAGAAAGAGCTTCCAAGATGGGCAGAAACTGAAAGAATATGTGACCACCAAACCAGCTCTGCAAGAAATATTAACGGAGACTCTGTAAAAGAAAGAGGATGCCCAAAGAAATAACCCAAAAAACCAGGGACTGAATACGTATTAAGATGACACTAAATTCATATCTTTCAATAGTAACTCTGAACATGAATGGGCTTAATGACCCCATCAAAAGGCACAGGGTTTCAGACTGGATAAAAAAGCAAGACCATCCATTTGCTGTCTACAAGAGACTCGTTTGAGACCTAAAGACACCTATACCCTGTAAATGAAAGGTTGGAGAACGATTTACCATTCAAATGGTCCTCAAAAGAAAGCAGGGGTATCAATCCTCATATCAGATAAGTTAAAGTTTATCCCAAAGACTGTAGTAAGAGATGAAGAGGGACACAATATCATACTTAAAGTATCTATCCAACAAGAGGACCTAACAATCCTGAATATTTATGTTCCTAATGTGGGAGCTTCCAAGTATATCAATCAATTAATAACCAAAGTTAAGACATACTTAGATAATAGTACACTTATACTCGGAGACTGGAACGCGATGCTTTCTACAAATGACAGATCTTCTAAGCACAACATCTCCAAAGAAACAAGAGATGATATACTGGACCAGATGGATTTCACAGATATTTACAGAACCTTACATCCAAACACAACTGAATACACAATCTTCTCAAGGGCACACGGAACTTTCTCCAGAAGAGACCACATACTGGGACACAAATCAGGTCTTAACCAACACCAAAAGATTGGGATTGTCCCCTGCATATTTTCAGACCATAGTGCTTTGAAACTTGAACTCAATCACAAGAAGAAATTTGGAAGAAATTCAAACACATGGAGGTTAAAGAGCATCCTGCTAAAAGATGAAAGGGTCAACCAGGAAATTAGAGAAGAATTAAAAAGATTCATGGAAATTAATGAGAATAAAAAGATTCATGGAAACTAATGAGAATGAAGATACAACCGTTCAAAATCTTTGGGATACAGCAAAAGGAGTCCTGAGAGGGAAATACATCGCAATACAAGCATCCTTCAGAATACTGGAAACAACTCAAATACACAAGCTAACCTTGCACCTAAAGGAACTGGAGAAAGAGCAGCAAATAAAACCTACACCCAGCAGAAGAAGAGAGTTAATAAAGATTCTAGCAGACCTTCATGAAGTAGAGACCAGAAGAACTCTATCTAGAACAGATCAACAAAACCAGGAGTTGGTTCTTTGAAAGAATTAATAAGATAGATAAACCATTAGCCAGCCTTATTAAAAACAAAAGAGAAAAGACTCAAATTAATAAAATCATGAATGAGAAAGGAGAGATCATCACCAATACCAAAGAAATACAAAGGAATTTAAAAACATATTATGAGCAGCTATATGCCAATAAATTAGGCAATCTAGAAGAAATGGACCCATTTCTGGAAAACCACAAATTACCAAAACTGGAACAGGAAGAAATAGAAAACCTGAACAGGCCAATAACCAAGGAGGAAATTGAAGCAGTCATAAAAAACCATCCAAGACACAAATGTCCAGGGCCAGATGGCTTCCCAGGAGAATTCTATCAAATGTTTAAAGAAGAAACCACACCTATTCTACTAAAGCTGTTCCAAAAGATAGAAAGAGATGGAGTACTTCCAAACTTGTTTAATGAGGCCAGCATCACCTTAATTCCAAAACAAAGCCCCCACCAAAAAGGAGAATTATAGACCAATATTCCTGATGAACACAGATGCAAAAATTCTCAACAAGATACTAACCAATAAGATCCAACAGTACATTAAGAAGATTATTCACCATAACCAAGTGGGATTTATCCCCGGGATGCAAGGCTGGTTCAATGCTCATAAAGCAATCAATGTAATAGATCATATCAACAAGAGAAAAAACAAGAACCATAGGATCCTCGCAATAGATGCAGAGAAAGCATTTGACAAAATACAGCATCCATTCCTGATCAAAACTCTTCAAAATCTAGGGATAGATGGAACATATCTCAGTAACATAAAAACCACCTATGAAAAGCCCACAGCAAATATCATTCTCTATGGGGAAACACTGGGAGCCTTTCCCCTAAGATTAGGAACATGACAGGGATGTCCACTCTCACCACTGCTATTCAACATAGTACTAGAAGTCCTAGCCTCAGCAATCAGGCAACAGAAAGAAATAAAAGGCATTCAAATGGGCAAAGAAGAAGTCAAACTCTCCCTATTGCAGATGACATGATACTGTACATAGAAAACCCAAAAGACTCCACCCAAGATTGCTAGAACTCATACAGCAATTTGGCAGTGTGGCAGGATACAAAATCAATGCCCAGAAATGAGTGGCATTTCTATATACTGAGACTGAAGAAAGAGAAATTAAGAAGTCAATCCCATTTACAATTGCACCCAAAAGCAGAAGATACCTAGGAATAAATCTAACTAAAGAGGTAAAGGATCTATACTCTAAAAACTACAGAACACTTCTGAAAGAAATTGAGGAAGACACAAAGAGATGGAAAAATATTTCATGCTCATGGATTGGAAGAATTAATATTGTGAAAATATCAATGTTACCAGGGCAGTTTACACATTTAATGCAATCCCTATCAAAATACCATCGACTTTCTTCAGAGAGTTGGAACAAATCTTAAGATTTGTGCAGAATCAGAAAAGACCCCGAATAGCCAGGGGAATATTAAAAAAAAAAAAAAAAAAAAAAAAAAAAACACATAGCTGGTGGCATCACAATGCCAGATTTCAGGTTGTACTACAAAGCTGTGATCAAGATAGTGTGGGAATCCCACTCCTAGAGGGTAACACAGGCAACAACCTTTTTGAACTTGGCCACAGCAACTTCTTGCAAGATACATCCATGAAGGCAAAAGAAACAAAAGCAAAAATGAATTATTGGAACTTAATCAAGGTAAAAAGTTTCTGCACAGCAAAAGAAACAGTCAGCAAAGCTAAGAAAACCTACAGAATGGGAGAAGATATTTGCAAATGACCTATCAGATAAAGGGCTAGTTTCCAAGATCTATAAAGAACTTATTAAACTCAACAGCAAAGAAACAAACAATCCAATCATGAAATGGGCAAAAGACATGAAGAGAAATCTCACAGAGGAAGACATAGACATGGCCAACATGCACATGAGAAAATGCTCCGCATCACTGGCCATCAGGGAGATACAAATCAAAACCAGAATGAGATATCACCTCACACCAGTGAGAATGGGGAAAATTAACAAGACAGGAAACCACAAATGTTGGAGAGGATGTGGAGAAAGGGGAACCCTCTTGCACTGTTGGTGGGAATGTGAACTGGTGCAGCCACTCTGGAAAACTGTGTGGAGGAGGTTCCTTAAAGAGTTAAAAATAGATCTGCCCTACGACCCAGCAATTGTACTGCTGGGGATTTACCCCAAAGATACAGATGCAGTGAAACACTGGGACACCTGCACCTCCATGTTTCTAGCAGCAATGGCCACAATAGCCAAACTGTGGAAGGAGCCTTGGTGTCCATCAAAAGATGAATGGATAAAGAAGATGTGGTCTATGTATACAGTGGACTATTACTCAGCCATTAGAAATAACAAATACCCATCTTTTGCTTCTATGTGGAGGGACCTGGAGGTTATTATGCTGAGTGAAATAAGTCAATCGGAAAAGGACAAACATTATATGGTCTCATTCATTTGGAGAATATAAAAATTAATGAAAGGGAATAAGGGAAAAGAGAGAAAATGATTGAAAATATCAGTGAGGGTGACAAAACATGAGAGACACCTAACTCTGGGAAATAAACAAGGTGTAGTGGTAGGGGAGGTGGGCAAGGGGTTGGGGTGACTGGGTGATGGGCACTGCGGGGGGCACTTGGCAGGATGAGCACTGGGTTTCATGCTATATTTTGGCAAATTGAACTCCAATAAAAAATTTAAAAACCCACTAATTTGAAAATATATGTACCCTTATATTAATTGTAGCATTATTTATAATAGCCAAGAGACGGAAGTAACCCAAGTGCCCATTAACAGGTGAATAAAGAAAGAAGCACTGTATTTATATGGATATAAATCCATATAAATAAATCCATATATATATCCATTATATATGTATAATGGAAGATTTTATTCAACTATAAAAAAATTAGATCTTGACAGTTACTACAACATGAATTGACCTATAGCATATTATGCTAATTTAAATACATCAAATACCATATGATTTATACATGGCATCTAAGAAAGAAATAACAACCCCCCCCCCCCAGGCTCTTGAACACAGATAACTAATGGTTGCCAGAAGGGACGTAGATGAGAGGTGGGAAAATGGTAAAGAAGATTAAGAGATACAATCTTCCAATCATGGAGATGTAAAAGTACAGCATAGGGAATATAGTAAAAAACATTGTCATATTGTATGGAGACATGGTGAGTTTTGAGTAACATGGAATTATTCAATCACTATGTTGTACATCTGAAATACATTATAGGGCAGCTATACTCTAAAAATCAAATATCTCATCTGATTGTTTACTTGTATGAGATGCCGATTCCTCTTGGGACACACTTTGACCAAATTTCATTTCTTTCAGGCTCATACTTCTATCCTTTCAGACCCAGGAGTCATACAGACCATCCTTTCAGGTGGAAGTTTCTCATACTCAGTAAAATAATTGCAAAATTGGTCAATTTATACTTCTAGATATCTACCTTGTGAATGTGTGAGGAAGCTGCTTGTCATAGACAAAGAACAAAAGTATATCTAATTATGTTAATAGTGCAAAGAATAGAATTTGTGTGATACTGAAAGAGTGAAGTGACTGGGGCACCTCATGGCTCAGACAGTTGGCCATCCAACTCCTGATTTTAGGTTTAGGTCAGGTCAAGATCCCAGGATTGTGAGATTAAGCCCCACATGGGCTCTATGCCCATTGGACTCTGCTTATCCTTCTCCCTCCGTTCTTCCCCCCCAACTTGTTCTTTCTCACTCTCAAACAAAATCTTAAAAAAAAATAAAGATGAATGGATAAAGAAGATGTGGTTTATGTATACAATGGGATATTACTCAGCCATTAGAAAGGACAAATACCCACCATTTGCTTCAATGTGGATGGAACTGGAGGGTATTATGCTGAGTGAAGTAAGTCAATCGGAGAAGGACAAACATTATATGGTCTCATTCATTTGGGGAATATAAATAATAGTGAAAGGGAATAGAAGGCAAGGGAGAAGAAATGGGTAGGAAATATCAGAAAGGGAGACAGAACATGAAGACTCCTAACTCTGGGAAATGAACTAGGGGTGGTGGAAGGGGAGGTGGGTGGGGGGTGGGGTGAATGGGTGATGGGCACTGAGGGGGGCACTTGACAGGATGAGCACTGGGTGTTATTCTGTATGTTGGCAAATTGAACACCAATAAAAATTAAATTTATTATTAAAAAAAAGAAATTAAAAATATATTTAATCAAAGATTTTCTAAGAAAAAAAACAAAAGAAAAAAGAAAAGTGTGAAGTGACTAACAGCTTGCTTGGTTGACTGGAAACTACCCAAGTGTATACCAATTTACAATACCAGTTCTTACTTTGTACAGTAGATAGGAAGAAATGCAGTTATAAAGATAGGGATATTAAAGAGTGTGTTATCTATGTGATTGACTCCACACCATCCAAAGACTTAGTTTATAGTTTATAACAAGGTATGCATGGTTCATTGGTTACTGAAATATCAGCACCCCTAGAATGCCCTGCAGAGACTGTTCTCTAAAGACAAGTTATGGTAACATCACAATTGGTCACCTGATCTCAGTGGTGACAACAGAACATAGAAAGTAGAGGGTTACCAAGGTCTATATCACATTCTTCCATCTTAGAGAAGCCAAATAGTAAAGATTAACTGAGCCTCCTAAAAAGACTCAATGTCCAAACGTTCTGTTGTATATGCCAAAGACATGAAAAACTGAAAAGATGAGAGTCCCATTGAGAAATTTTTTTTGTCGGGATATACAAGGTCTGTGTCAACTGAGTATGTTAAAAATGGTGATAAATGGACCTATGCAGTAACTAATGGAGAATGTGTAATTATTTATATTTTTAAAAAATCCAAGTCTAAGATAAAAAAATAGCACCTTTCACATAATATGGAGACAACTCATGTGATACTCTCCTATATTGTATTTTTCCATATAAAGTTAATACTAAGATATAAAAGTCAAGAATCGTGTTAGCTAAAGAATACCTATTAGCTTTGCAAAAACATTGAAACTTCCTGCTATCACCTGTGTGTCCTGAGAGTGGTGGACCTGTTCCTCCTCTTTTCTAAGTTTTAGCCAGGGGTCATCTTGTTTTTCATGTGCAATATGCTTATTAGATTTCTTCTAAACCTGGATATCCTTCTTCCTAGAATTCTTAGTTCTCAAATCTACATGTGTTTGGCTGCTTCTTGATATTTCTTTTTTTTTAAAGGTTGTTTATTTATTTATTAATCACACACACACACACACACACACACACACACACACACACAGAGGCAGAGACACAGGCAGAGGGAGAACCAGGCTCCATGCAGGGAGCCTGACGTGGCACTCGATCCTGGGTCTTGGGGATCACACCCTGGGCTGAAGGTGGCGCTAACCTCAGAGCCAGCCGGGCTGCCCTTGATATCATTTCTAATGTCACTTCTTTGTAGAAAACAACTTTGAGTAGGCCAACTGAAATTTTCCATCACATTATCATTTTTCCATGTTTTTATGTTCTCATAGCATTTATCATTGAAATGTCAATTTGTCTATTTACATGTCTAATTTGCTCTCCTCTCCCAATTTAGGTATCATGAGAGCAAATATTCACTGCTGTAAGATCAGCTTCTAGGACATAATGGGGCAAGACACATGGTAGGTACTTAACAAAAAGCATTAATATGTGCAAATCATGAGTTACAGGCTTTTTAAAACATGCTTAGGATTGAGTTAATATTTCATTTAGGTAAAATAAGTCTAAAGAATTTTTTTTTAATATGAAGAATTTATTTTCCATGGAAACTCTTCACCAACATATAACCTTTGATAACTTCAAAATACTTTTATGGAAAAGTTAAGGAAGATTAGATGAATTGGGCCAAGTAAGCAGAACCTCGAAAATAGTAGCTGTTTACTTGAAAGGTAAAGGCTTATGATCTGTAAGTTTTGATGAAGATGGAGAACAGATAATTCATTTGTCATAAGGTTGAGGTAAAATATGTAGGCTTATTGAAGGCTTTAGATCTGATAATTGGCTCAATCTAAAATAAAGTGTTAGTTTATGGATTGAGGACACAGCCTTCTGGTGGGGTTGGGGGAGGGGTGTGGGCACAGGCAAAATCAAGTTCTGAACACACTGAGATTCCAGAAAAGTAGATTAGGTTTTAAGGACTGAGCCTAATTTTCATGTAGAAAATGGAAAGCTAATAAAAAAAAAAATCCAAAAGTAAGGCCACTGTATGGCTTGGATGAAGATGGCTGGAGTGAGAAAGAGACTAGAGCTCCTCGTTGGGTGTTCAGGTGCCTGGATCCTAGAGACTATAGGATCATGCAGGATAGTAAAACAAAGTCAATTTTACTTTAGGGCATCAGGTTTTCTTCTGACTATAGGGGAAACTAATAGGAATAATACTAACACAATATGAAGTAAGAAAAAGTGTTTAAACTGAAAAATAAGATCACGTACAACAATGAAATAGTTGAATAAATGCATTAATGAAGATAGTACATCATTCCAAACTGACAGGACTTTTAATAACAACAATAAGTGTTAAAAAGTTATATATAATAACTAACAGCATTTTAAAAATATAAATCATGTTATATAAAAAATAAATAGAATCCTATGTATAACATGATACTTGAAACGTTCCTAAAGGCACTGAGCGGGGCACTTGACAGGATGAGCACTGGGTGTTATTCTGTATGTTGGCAAATTGAACACCAATAAAAAATAAATTTATTATTAAAAAAAAAAGAAAGGTTCCTAAAGACTGACAGAAAATTAATGAAATCATTTCACTTAGGATAAATACCATACATTGCCATCATTTAACATTGTCTAGGTTTTGGGCAAATATATGCAAGCACAGATGAAATAACCTGTCAAAGAAATAATCAATTTTTGCTGGTCTGTTTTTATACCTGACCAATACAATATAATTTTACAAATTGAGTATTTTTTTAAATGTGATAAGGTGGCTGTTAGAAACATTCTAAAAAAAACAGATCTACTTGAACAAATAGTACTCAGAAATGAAAATAAGTCTAAGTACTTAGAAAAGTATGTATCAAGAGACCTATATGAAGACTGCGAAGTGATACTTAAATGTGAAACAAAGTCTGAACAAAGAGCAAGATATACCATGTTTCACTATTCCCTGTGTATTCCTTTCAAGTGATATAAATTTGAATGATGCTAATCAGAACTTTGCCTCTCAGTCTTAGAAAAAAAAAAAAAAACTTAAAATCTGGAGTACATTTGCAATGACCACTGGGTATTACATAGAAATATTAAATCACTATATTGCACACCTTAAATTCGTAGTACACTGTATATTAACTGGGATTTAAATAAAAAAATTCTAAAATATCTGATTATACAGTAAACTAAAACTAAGATTAGGTTAGGGATTTTGCATTACCAGCTAGCAGAATACATAATAAAATCTGTGTGATCAATATGCCCTAAGGGCAACAGAAAATATATCACAGGACACGTACGGGAAATCAAGCAGATATAAGAGAATTCAACAATTATAAAGATGTTGGTTTAATTCAGACCATGAATAAGTTATCTGAAAGAAAACATTGGCACCAGTACCTAACTAGAATATAAATGTGTCTTTCAGTTACATCACACACAAAACTAAATCAAGTTTTTTGGCACATGTATCTGTTGTGTTATAAACTCTGCTCCCTGATCCACTACAAGGGAAGATCCTTTTTCTGCATACCAGACAACCATATTTACTCTTCCATTTTTATTCAATTGCTCTTCAATCTCCTCCTAGACTCACTCCTATCTAGTTCATCAAAAGAGAACTTATTCCTACAAGCAAAACTCCTGGTCTGGCACTTGGATCATGGTATTCTTGGAATATGTATATATCTTGGTATAAAAGAGGAACTGTGACCCTTGAGAGAGGGACAAGTTAGAAAACACACTTAATATATTAAATATTTGAGATATACCTTGTCTCATATGATTTTAGATGATGCAAATTAATCACTTTGATTTCTACATTAGAACCAGAAATATTTATTGCCAAGTATTTGTCATTTAACTATATGTATAACTGATATACTTTTAATTTCCAGAAAATCAAATTGCATTTATCTTTATGGTGGTATCCAAACTGAGATGAACCGAGGCACCATTCTTTCTGGGTTTTTATGTTTACTACATAGATGAAAATGCTTTCTCCTACTCGCTGTATTTGAGGTGCACTAAGTATTCATATTCTCACTCAAAGATAGCATAGGCCATACATCGTTCAAAATTCTGTATAGTGATGTAGTTTAGTTACCTGATCTCCCTTTTTTTTTAGTTCTAATTTGGAAGCATGAAGAAGCTTGCCCTTCTGAGAAAAAAATAATAAATTTAAAATATTATCTCTTCCTATTATTTCATCAGTACATTTTTAATCTAAACTTCCCTTTACAGTGAAATGGTGGCATGCCATTTCTGAAAAATGAGCTTTAAGGTAAACAAAACTCCAAACTGCTTTATTAAAAATAACCTAATTCTGGGGCACCTGGGTGGCTCAGTGGTTGAGCATCTACCTATGGCTCAGGTTGTGATCCTGGGGTCCTGGGATCAAGTCCCACATCAGATGCCCCTCAGGAAGCCTGCTTCTCCCTCTCCCTATGTCTTGGCCTCTCTCTTCTCATGAATAAATAAATAAAATCTTTAAAAAAAATAACCTAATTCTGTACTGTGTTTTAGTTATAGCCTCCAAATACATATATATTATATATTTTATTTATATTTTATATATACTTATATATTTTTATATTTTATATATCGCTTGACTCATTTTATGTTTTTATTTTATTTTTAAAATATTTTATTTATGTATTCATGAGAGACACAGAGAGAGAGAGGCCGAGACATAGGCAGAGGGAGAAACAGGCTTCATGCAGGGAGCCTGATGTGGAACTCAATCCCAGGACTCCAGGATCATCCCCTGGGCTAAAGGCAGGCACTCAATCGCTGAGCCACCCAGGCATCCATGTGTTTTTAATGTTTGGATTATAATCTAAATTAATAAGTTAAATAAGATCTTGGATACATGTTAGAATCATGCTTTTTTTTCCTTTCAATTATCCTTATGTGTATATATCAGCATATATTACATTGATACTTTTAAAAAGAATTTTCTTTGTGATTAATAGCCTTATTTTTTTTGTATCTGTTGGGAAAAAGTCTCTTCAACAAATGGTGTGGAGAAAACTGGACAGCAACATGAAAGAGAAAGAAACTGAAACGCTTTCTTACACTACAAACACAAAAATAAATTCAAAATGGATTAAATATCTAAATGTGAGACTTAAAACCATAAAATTTCTAGAGGAGAATACAGGCAGTAACCTCTTTGACATTGCCTGTAGCAACTTCTTTCTAGATAGGTCTCCTGAGACAAGGGAAACAAAAGCGAAAATAAACTATTGGGATTTCATCAAGAGAAAAACCTTCTGCACAGCAAAGAAACAATTAACAAAACTAAAAGGCAACCAAAAGAATGGGAGAAAACATTTGCAAATGATTTGATAAAGGGTTAGTATCCAAAATATAAAGAACTTATAAAACTCAACACCCCCCAAAAAATAATTCAATTAAAAAAATGGGTGGAAGATATGATTAGACACTTTCCCAAAGAAGACATCCAGATGGCCAACAGACACAGGCAAAGATACTCAACATTACTGATCACCAGGGAGATACAAATGAAAACTACAATAAGATTATCACCTCATACCTGTTAGAATGGCTAAAATCAAAACACAGTAAACAAGTGTTTGCAAGGATGTAGAGAAAGGGAAACCCTCTTACACTGTTGATGGGAATGCAAACTGCTGCAACCACTCTGGAAAACAGTATGGAGGTTCCTCAAAAAGTTAAAAATGGAACTAGCCTACATTCTAGCAATTGCACTACTACAAAGTATACAAAAATACTGATTCAAAAGGACACATGAACCCCGATGTTTATAGCAGCATTGTCAACAATAGCCAACTTATGGAAAAAGTTTAAATTTTCATCCCCTGATGAATGAATAAAGAAGAGGTGGTATCAATATACACAATGGGATATTAGCCATAAAAAATGTAATCTTGCCATTTGCAACTACATTAATGGAACTAGAGTGTATTATGCCAAGCAAAATAAATCTGTTAGAGAAAGACAAATACCATATGATTTCATTCACATGTGGAATTTAAGAATCCAAACAGATGAACATAGAAGGTAAAAAAAAAAAAAAAAAAAAGAGACAAACCAGGAAACAGACTTAATTATAGAGAACAAACTGGAGGGGAGGTGGGTTGGGGTGGGAATGGGTTAAATGGGTGATGGGGATTAAGGAGGGCACTTGTGATGAGTACTGAGTGATATATGTTAGTGATGAATTACTAAATTCTACACCTGAAATTAATATTAAATTGTATGTTAACTAACTTGAATTAAACAAAACTTATTTTAAAAAGAAAATAAACATGTATCATTTTTATATATTGTTTGTATCTCCAACTTTTGGGTAAAGACATTTTACAATGGCATTTAGACATTTAAAAATGCATTATTTTTCTGACTTGCAAAACAGAAAATGATCACTGTCCACACTTGAAGTT
Organism: Canis lupus dingo; assembly: GCF_003254725.2. Classification (NCBI taxonomy): domain Eukaryota; kingdom Metazoa; phylum Chordata; class Mammalia; order Carnivora; family Canidae; genus Canis; species Canis lupus. The sequence goes on along the minus strand of NC_064274.1, from coordinate 36,186,297 downwards.
GTAAAGCGATTATGTAGACAATTCACCATCTGTTACTGCAAGTGCTAAAGATTATGTGAAAAAAATAAAAATAAAAATTATGTGAATCCTCCATATCAAGGAAACTTAGATACATGTTTAATTTCCATATTGTTAATGCTTTATATGTAACAATTGTAGAACACAGCTCGAAGGTATTAAAATAAAAATATTTCTCTATCCTTAATTGAATATACGGATTTGAGCATCTAGTTTTAGTGGAGAGGAGAGAAATTTCAGCCTGTCATAACACCTGCTATTTATATATTTGATATATAGCTTTTATCATAATAGTTTTGTAGAAGATGCTTATAAATTTAAAAGGCTGAATCACTGAGTCATTAGAATACATAGTTCATTATGGGCAGTCTTGGCTTTCCTCTGTATATATTCTTAAATTTAATCTGCATGTGATAAATATAATGACTTGAAGAATATATACAACTTTAACATAGTATTTCAAAATTGCTTAAGTCTTTGGTTATCTTAAAAATAGATACATACTAAACAATAATATAGAGTATAAAGTTTCTCAATCTAAAAGTTAAGAAACTTACATCTTTATAATGAGCAAAATAATCTCACTCATGGTGAGAAAAATATTCTATAAAGAATGTTTGTGTTATGTAAATGAGATTATCTAAGAAAAAATCAAAATAAACTTTCAATATTATAAATATTCCTATCTGTTACTTGGTATTTCAGTGGAAAAGGACAAAGGGGAATTTCTGGCTACTACTTGTAAAACTTTCAAGGTCTTGCTAGACAAAAGTTGGGACAAGAATATTAGTGAATGTTGCTTAACATCAAGTCAGGAACTAATTATACTCTGTACCTTGTGGTCATTTATTCAACTATATTTCCCAGGGCACCAAGTTATCCAAGTTCTGTTACTGGTGCTTGTTCACTTTCTACTCACAAGGAGCACAGTCTAGAAAAAACAATAAAGCAAAACAAGTTATAGGAGGTTCTTAGAATTTGAGTCTGTAATGTATATGGTATGATTCTAGAAGTGTGTTATACTCCCCCCCAAAAAAAAACATTCTTAAGATTCTAGAAGTGTGTTATACCCAAACAAAAAGCATTCTTAAGAAAGCTAAATGAACTTAGTAGAGGAGCACATTCTTGTAGGAATCAAAATTTAAGAAAAAATTGACATTTATCACACACAAAAAAACATGGAGAATAAACTGACATTCAAAAAGAGACAAGAAATTTAAATAAATACATTAAAATTACATTTTACTAAGATCAATTCCAAGAGTAGTTTATCATTTGGAAGAAAAATTCACTTCCAAATTAAAGGTTTTTTTACACCTTAAAATTTCATTCACTATGGGTCACTTCATTCATAATGACGACCAGCTCTCACTGTCCTCATTAACTAGTTATTCAATTTTATGTTACTTTAGGGGGGGAAAAAGTCTTCATTTGACTTCTGCAAAGGAAAGAAATTTAAACATGTGGATTAATTGGGATGCCTGGGTGGCTCAGTGGCTGAGCATCTGCCTTCGGCTCGGGTCATATTCCTGTGGTCCTGGGATCAAGTCCCACATCAGGCTCCCTGCATGGAGCCTGCTTCTCCCTCTGCCTCTTTCTGTATGTGTGTCTCATGAATAAATTAATAAGATCTTTAAAAAAAAGTGGATAAATTGAGCAAAGGCAATACTGCACTTAGTTCTCAAAGTATCAATTGAACAATGTAAAATTTTGTGGCTACAAAAAAAGGCTGATTGAAGACAAAAAACTTGTTTTGATTGCTTTTCCCACTAAGTTTATTTGGTGTTTTGATATATTATTTTTTCAAAATTTTGTCACCCTGAGACAAAAGTTGGACAATGAAAATAATTCAAAGGCAGCTTATCCATTATCCTTTAAAATACCTGTATAAATGGAGAGCTTCATCTTATGAAGGAAATATTCAAATATTCCTTGACTTTAGATAACATTCATTCCCTTGCTCATCCTCAGTATTTTTATGCATTGTTTTTTTCCTAGTCTCATTTGTCTTTCTGAATCCCTGTTGAGAACTTAAAATATTTTCTGAATATATCAGGGTCTGTTCAGGACAGACTGATTGGTGATACAGACAGGGCTGTCTCATGTATTCTGAGGAAAACATATATTGATAACTGAAAATTAATACTCCCATCTAAGACCAAGAACACTGAAGTCTTCAGGAGTGGCTGTAGTTTCTAACAAAGTTATTTTTCAGGTTTTTGTAGTATCTTTTTCGACTGAATTTTTCCTTCATGTTACTCATTCACTGCCTGTAGAGATTTCTTTTTTTTTTTAAAAGCTTTATTTATTTATGATAGAGAGAGAGAGAGAGAGAGAGAGAGGCAGAGACACAGGAGGAGAGAGAAGCAGGCTCCATGCCAGGAGCCTGACGTGGGACTCGATCCCGGGACTCCAGGATCGCACCCTGGGCCAAAGCCAGGCACCAAACTGCTGAGCCACCCAGGGATCCCCCCACCTATAGAAATTTCTAAGAGTGTTACTTCCCAGGGGAATAACATCCCTTCTTCTTGGGCCTATATCTAGCAGTTCAGCAACCACAGCAAGATTGTGTAAGTTTTAAGAAAGAGTATTTTTCTGTACCAGTTAATAACACTAGAGTTGAAGTATAGCTGAAGGTATTTAGGGAGATCATCCTCATTATGCTACCAAGAGATGGAAAAACATTTTCTATGAAAAACAAAGAACCAAATCAGAGTTCTTTAAAAATGTCTGATAAATAAAATCTTTTTTAAAAAAATTGTTACTTATTAGAGAGAGAGAGCACAAGCCAGGAAAGCGGCAGGCAGAGGAAGAGGGAGAAGCAGACTTCCTGTTGAGCTGGGAGCCTGATGCTGGACTCAATCCCAGGACCCTGTGATCATGACACAAACTAAACGCAGACACTTAATCAACTGCACCACCCAGGTACCCCGATAACAAAACTTTAACATTGTTTCTTCTTGTCCAAAATGTAAACGTAGTTTTTATTTTTCTTCACAATAATGCAATTCCCACAATGATAATCATTTCATCATGCAAACATGGGGTGATATATGTATATAAGACTGCACAATACAGTACAAATACTAACCCTTGGTCATACACACACCCCTTCCAGAGATCGAAGAGACCAAGACCTGTGAGGGCACTGGCTATGACAATTTTTAAATTCTTAACTGCAAGAATAGTATACTTATATATATTTTGTGCTTAGTAAGTAATTATTCTATTAGTACTAAATAATATAGGTACTTACCAGCTTCAACTTAAATATTTTAACTATCGTACCTGATCCCTAGCAAAGGAGCTCTGGATCATTCCCCAAACTCCTGAAAAATGTTAATGAATTTTGGCATGTCTTTATGGAACTATAGTTTAAATGCTCTGGACAACTTCAGTAAAAGGTTTCATTTAATTAAAACAAAACAAAACAGTAAGATGAGTAATGTCCTTGAAATCACACCCTTCCATTTTTCCCTGTGGTTATTCACAAATTTTAATTTCAGATAGATACCATAGTATATAACTAGTGATCAAAATATTAATGAATGAACTATGTCCAGGAAGGGGCAAAATTAAAATTCTGAATGATAGAAGTTCATTAAAGTTGATACCTGAAAGTATAACAGCAATAGATTTGCTCAGAAATATCTAAGTTAAAAAGATTAAAGAAATAAGGCACTTATTTTATAAAATATATTTTTATTAAGGAACAAATGACTGAGTCTGGTTATTAAAGAAAAAATACCATCAGAAGCAGAAATAAAGAACTCTAAGACAGAAAAGTGCAATTATGCTAAGCCAGTTCACATATTTATCTTAGCAAATCCCAAGTTTTAAAATTTTCAATGCCTTTTGATATTTTATTCTATAGAAAAATTACATTTAAAATCCAAACCAAAACAATATTTTATGAAAGCAAACATTAGCCTTTCACCAGCTAAAGTCCAAAAAAATAAAATGTTCTCGGTAAGAGAAATGCCAGATTTAGTGATAATCCCCTTCTCTTCACAAAAATGATTCCTCCCTGAGTTAAGAATTATGTTCTTCCTTTGTATTAAAAAAGTGAAATGAAGTAGAGATCAGGCAGTGTGGAACAGTTTTTCATTTCAAGTTCTTATTTAAATTCCAGTTAGTTAACATATAGTGTAATATTAGTTTCAGGAATAGAATTTAGTGATTCATCACTTACATATAACACTCAATGCTCATCACAACAAATGCCCTCAAGGTAAAGTCATGGCTCATTACCCAAAAGCCCTATGGCAAAAATATTTAGACCTAAAGGAAGTTGAGTATTCCTGTAGGTAATCATGTGTTCCAAGGACAATGAAAGGTTTCCTGGAAGAATTAATGTATTTAGAGCCAACACTACTCCAAATGATTAGTATCATTTCTAAATGATAGAATATTAGAACAATAGCAGCCAAGTCCATGATTTTGACATCATTGGTCCAATGATCAAATCCAGAGTACAAAGGTTTAAACTACTTAGAAATGGGACACCAAGCATATGTATTTGATTAACTCGAACTAAAACTCTTGAGATAAAAAATGTATAAAATAGTAAAATGAGTTATACCTTTGTGACATATTTCTAGGTTTGGTATTAATAAATATACAATGCAACCAAACAATAAAAATAGCATTTTCAAATTAAATACTAATTTAAGCTAATTGGAAGTGATTCATTTTTTTGTTGATTTGACTAACAACTTTGATCAAATATTTCATAAGTTTTGCTGTGTAGTGCAATAGCAAGTCTTAAGTTTAAAAAATCCCTTGGATATCATACATGCCTAAAGTATGTCTGAAATAGATTCTTAACTGGTTTTACTACACAAGTATTTTCAAGTTTAACCAAGTCTTGAAGTCATTTCAAGCTCAAGTCATGAATTTAAATTAAAAGCATATATAAGTAGTGAAGCTAGATGTTTAATAAAAGTGGTATTTTCCCATAATTCATTAGTTAGACATTCAATCTATAAACAAGTTCATTTAAGTAAGTTTATGTCCTAATGGAACTAAAAATGCAGTACTTTCTTCTTCTACATTCTAGAGACAAAACAAAATAAAACAATAATTTTTTAAAATTTTTAAAATAAAGCTATAATTTACTACTTCTCTCCAAATACTAGTTTACATTAAGAGTTGCTTAAACATCTTCATGGAATTAGGGGAATTCCATATCCAAAGTAAATCTTTGTTTATAATGTTTAGCGAATAATTATTTGATAATTTCACTTGCAATTAAATTTCTTTAAAATTGAACAGTGGAATAAAAGTTAAATTTTGATAGATAATCTGAAAATTTTACCTATTCAAAATCTTCCTTAAGCCATATTTTTCTATTTTATATGTTGCTAGGTTAGAAAGTGATCTTAATAGATTTGAAATTCTGTAACTTTTTCTAACTCTATTCATCACCATCAGAGTATCATACTCTGATTCAAAGTATCAATGTATAAGTACCACGCGCTAACCGATTGCGGGAGTGAATGGGTGACGGGCACTGGGGTTTATTCTGTATGTTAGTAAATTGAACACCAATAAAAAAAAAAAAAAAAAACAAAACAAAACAAAAAAAAAACAAAGTATCAATGTAATGCAATCAATCTACGATTTCCTTTTCTCTGAAGAAACTGTGAGCTGTTAATGCTGAGAGTTAGATGGCCAAATATTTAAGAGGGCTGGAAAGCTACAGAAGTAGCTGAAAGATAGGAAACAAATGAAAGGTTGTCTTGCAACGATGAAGGCACAATTGAGTTGAACATTCTAAATGAGTAGCAGAAACCTTGAGTTTTTATGATCCATACAGGAGTATTGTCATCTCAGATCTGGCATAGGGAAGGAATAGTTGGAGTTTCTCACACTACAATTTTACTAGAAAAGTTTAAAGAATACCAAGAAAAAAGGAGTTGAAATGACAGATCATAATACCCTACTGGATAGCTGAAAGGACAAATGAAAAAGCAGATTTAAAAAGAAAATTCTTAGATTTATAGGTTACAAAATTAGGGTTTTCAATAAAGCCAAAGAATATAGTGGAAATAATTGAATGAGGAAAAATGACCTAAAAGATGTAATTTGAATTTGAGATTTCAAAGATGTAATAAGACAATGTTATTAAAAGTAATATATCCTTGAAACAGTCATGCAAGATAGCCCAGTGGGTAGGAGGGTATCATGCAACCAAAATACTAGATGATCTTGGATATTAGAAACAAAACCAGAAGTCTGCAAAAATCTTATGTGTTCTAAATCAATACTAAATGAATTTATTTGTAAACAAGAACTCAGAGAGTACTGTAGTTTATGGTTTTTAACATCAGTGGAAGATGACTATTTTACATAAGGCAGGAGTTAGGGGGGGCATTTACAAGCAGCAGTAAATATCACACAGGTCTGGGCTTCCAGCTTGTTTTTAGGGCCATGGGTAATGGAGAATAAACTACTCAACTGCGAGAACAGAAGAATTTTCCAGTTTCAGTACAACATGACTAAGGGAATGTAGAAGGGACAAGTTAGGATGAGAATTAGTTTTCCCAACACATACACACCAAAACAGAACATTTCTGGAAGATGCAACGAAGTGATTTGGAAATGAAAGAGAGGGCTTTAGGTAAAATCAAGTAGCCAGAGGCTTAGAGTGTGGGAGACAACTAAACTAAGGAGCTCCAATTAAGTGAGATCACATCTGTGTTAACAACTTGAGCTGAAGGCAGATGCTCAACCACTAAACCACCCAGGCATCCCTGTTTGTTTTATTTTGGGGTCTTCTATTGCTTTGTTTTCGTTCTAGGAATTTTAATCTGTTTACACTGCTCTCCAGTCTTGCCTGATGTTTACTTTATCCATAGAATTTTATCATATTGATCATTTTTGTTAAATGTCCATTCTGATAATTTCAACATCCCTGACCTACCTGGTTCTAAAGCTTGCTCTGTCCATTCATGTTGTGACTCTTTTTTTTCCCCCTTTTGGTAGGCTTTGCAAGATTTTAAAATTATAGATTCATTTTAGATTATTGTTTTGTGCTTCCCTGGGTCACTGAAATAGCCTAAGTTCCCAAATTTAATTACTATCCATCTAAAATGGCCCTGAATTCTATGTTCCCTCTTTCAATTCTGTAAGCCAGGTGCCTGGCTAAACAACTAGACAGGCACCATAAATTCAATAGGTATAAAACTGAAAACTCATCGTGACCTCTAATGAATTTCATTATGATCCAGCTCTTTCTACCAACACCTGGTAACTTACAACAAAAATCTAGAAATCATGCCCAATAAACTCTCAACACTGCTTTGGCTTGACCTCTTCTTAAAACATAAGGATTATCCACCCACTTTGGTTTGAATACAGAGACACATGATGCCACACACACCAGAAATGTACAAAAAGAATTTATTCTTACATAATTAAGGTCTCAGAGATGAGCAGAGCAGTCTCCAAAAGTTCCACAACAACTTGAGAAAGCAAGGAAAGCATCCTAAGCTGGGGCTTTTATTGTGATCAGGGGATGGGCCTAGGTGAAGAGGAAGGCAGGAAATTAGGTGGTTTGAATCTCCTGAAGATGCTAAAGGGGAAGTTTAGGCTCCTTTATCATCTTGCCCAGGTGTGGGGCACAAGAAGAGGCAAACATGAAGTCTAAAAGCTTACAAAAATCAAAATAGGATTTAACTCTTCATTACAAATCAAATCACTGACATGTTCTTACAGTTGCCATCCAAATTTTTCTTCGCCACTTTTGAGCCCCTTTTAAGAAGCTATCATCTTTGTCTGAACATCTATGATAGATTTCTGACTCATCATATTACTGTAGTTTGCATTCACATTCTCTCATATACATAGTTTCTAGAACACAGCAAGAGCTGCATTGTTCCCCAAAGCCTTACCTCCTCCAAAAATCTTTTGTGCTTAAATAAAACTGAAGGACATCTTTACTATTTACATCTATTTACATCTTTACTATTGCACATGCAACCTATCTATTGATCTATATTTTATGTATCCATAAATCTTCCTCAATAAGCATTTTAAATGGAAGCCATGCCTACCTATTATTGTATCATGTTAATTACCTGTGCAGGGCACAAGGAATGGCAGTAATAGCTGCTGAAAAATTGAACATTCAGGGCTCAGAACCATGAAGATCCTAAACAGGATTAGAGGCTCCTTGCCATGGAATTAGTTTTCTGAGATGCAATCAAATGTGTGACTCAGAATTAGATCAAATAATTCAAATTATTTATATAGAATTAAGATTTAGAGCAAATCCCAAAGAATTCAAAATATATCTTTTCAGTATTTACGTAATTTATAAACATATTTTTACCTACTGATGAGCAGGTAATAAAGTATTTTACATTTGTTTGCTTCCTCCTAAATGTGTTTGATAGGCTTCTACATTGCATACCCTTGGAAATTGATTCACCCATAGAACAGAAAGGCATTACCTACTTTTAATAAAATTGTTTTACATATAAATTCACTAATGGCCAGACTACTGTTTTCTACAGCAGTATATTAGCATTTGAATGAAAATTTGAAATGTTTTAAAATGTATTTCAAAGTGGAAACATTAGACAAGTTTACTTATATCCTATTTTTTCCCACCATGCAATATGTTTGGTGGGAAACATTAATTCAGCTCATATACAACACTGGATTTCAAAATTAGCTGAAAACTTAAATATAACTTTATTATTATTTTTTGTATTATGTGAAAGGGGAGAGATTAAATGTTGCCAGAGTACATAAAGTGTTGTTTTGTTTTGTCTTCACATACTTACCTGATAACATTTAGTATATTCTTAGCTTATTTAACAAGAGTAATTAATATCACTAATAATTGAGAGATATTTAATACCTAGAGGCAAAAAAAAAATGCACCTTTAACAAGATGTAAGCTTACTGTCTGATTTCATCCTAAATGTTATCCAAAACTGATGCTGTTGTACAGAATGAAGCTTAAGAATCAAATGTCTCTGCTTCATTTGTGAGTGACCCATATATGATGTAAAAAAGATATCATCCAGAGATTTGGTTGAAAACTAAAATAATTGAAGGTCACTGTTTATATCTTACTAATAAACCAAATATTGTTATGTAGCCCAATACACTCAAAATATTAAACATCTTCAAATAATCATTTTCCTTTATTTACATGCAGCAATTTTACACAATTCATAATATAATTCAAGCATAGGACAATGATCTTCATAGGTGTACCCATATACATTTTAGTTTATGTAAAGTCAGTTTTAAATCTTTGTGTTTGGGATCCCTGGGTGGCGCAGCGGTTTGGCGCCTGCCTTTGGCCCAGAGCGTGATCCTGGAGACCCGGGATCGAATCCCACATCGGGCTCCCGGTGCATGGAGCCTGCTTCTTCCTCTGCCTATGTCTCTGCCTCTCTCTCTTTCTCTCTCTCTGTGACTATCATAAATAAATAAAAAATAAATAAATAAATAAATCTTTGTGTTTATATGTATACAATTGTGGTTTTGTGTGCATATTTCTTCAGACCTAAGTTAATTTTCAGAGTTCTAAAATAATATTATAGAAAATAAATATCATACCTGGTTTTCTAAAAAATGTGAATTTACTATATATATCAATTTTAATTCATAAAAACCATTTAGTTATTATCAAGATATATTCATCTTAATTTTATATTTAAATTGATTAAACTAATAATACACCATAATGGTAGATAATTTCTTCAGAGATTTTTAAAGAATGGTATCCACTTGGTAACTATAGATTCACATAGAGAACAGTTTAAAGATCATGACAAGCTGCATGCTTTGATACTGCCTTTATTTTTCACAGTGCAATTTGAAATATATGATATAGATTTTTGATCTGAGGAAGATAAAATTTGAAATTTCAATGTAATAGATAACTAATATCATTAGTGCTCATCACTGGTTCCTCCTTCCCTTGTTAGCTCAAATTACAGGCCTTTCATTATTACCTGAGAATATTTGGCTTACTTTCTTTTTCTTTTTCTTAAAAAAGTATGGCCATGAAAAGTTATGTTCTTTGCTCTTGTTTCTGTAGCTGCAAGGAATGCTTAATTGGTCAAAAGTTGCTTATCTTGCAGATAATGTATTCTAGGAATAAATTCTAAGTAGAAGATATATAACAAACAGCATAGTTTCTCTGAGATTCCTCATATATAAAATGTAAAGCATAATACTTATTCACTTACTTTCTGGAGACATGAGATCATATATATAGTAACTCTTAGGGATAACGATGATAATGATGATAAAAGGTGAATAATAAGGATGCAGAGGGTATAACTCTATCACATGCTTAGCATTAAGCATGAGTCTTTAGAGGAGTGAGACTTGAACTTTTTATTAAGGCATATCACAGGTTAAACAGAAACTGTGGCTTCTAATTCTAATTAGCTATTATGTGTGAGGATGGCAGTATTTAGAATACACTTTTCAGGAGTCTAGTTTAATAAATTGCAGACAGAGTAAATGTTCTATTCTAAAAATTTACCACTTGTACCCTGAGTTTGGAAGGAGTACAGTAAATTTTAAAACTGTCTTTTTAATTTTGTTCTTAGCTGCATATTAGAGTGTATTAATAGCATTTCTTGATATTTATCATTTATAATTTTAATCTAGTAAAAGCAATTATGGAACTTAACATTTTGTTTGAATGCAGAAAGTCATGCTTTAGGAAAACAAACAGCTCCCTACTGAGACTATTTGATAACATCATTTTTTTCATGTGCTATTTAATTTGCCAGTAGATGGATAGAGTTAGAAGTAATATTGTAGGTATTAAAACTCTAAAATTGTAGGAGAAATGGAGGTTACACTGCAAGTAAAGTTTTTCCCTGGCATTGGTCTCACAGTCATGCCAGCAGAGTTTTAAAAAATACATCAATATCAGTGAATGTATCACACTAAAGGGACATAAGAAGTGAATTTAATTCTGTTCCTTTGAAAGGTTTATTTCTTTAATCATAAAAACGCATTCCAATTTTTTAATAGGTGAATTTTGTCCATTTTTTCAGCTACTTCTACAGCCATATTAAGTGATTTTGTAGGATTAATCAGGTTATGTGAGTGACTCATTATTTTGTTCTTTCCATTAATCAATCTGAAATGTGTGCAATTAATTTCTGACTTTGAATCATTAGAGAAAAAAAGACTAATTACTAGCTAAGAAGGGCTTAGTGCAAAACATAGAGTATGGTGACTCAAAAGTTCTTACAATTCAAATCCAAGTGTCTAGTGATTTAGGGAGAAAAAAAAAGGATTTTCTCAAAGTAGGAATATATAAATTCATCAAAGTTTTAATTTTCCATTGATTATATATGATTATATTTATTCGTGAATATAAATGTCAAGCAGCTAAATAAAAGTAGGCTGTAAAGACTTGAAACATCCATGCTTTGAATTTAAATGCCATTTGTTTAGAACGTTTTATTTTCTCAAAACATCAGCCTTTTCTGTATGTGTATTTCTTTAAGGTCTCAAGACATTTAATGGATCAAATATTCATGTTTGACTTACAATATATAAATATTTAAGTAAAAAATTATGGTGAAAATTGACTTTAATATAACTTTAACAGATATAACTTGCTACCAAAGCAATGTGGAAATCTTTACAGAAAATTTAATTCAAGCTTATTATCTTGAGGTTCATTTGATGTTGTAATTGGCATTGCATAGAATGAAGTAAAATCAGTATGCAAGGTGGTTTTCAAGTAATCTTTAATAAAATAAGGGTTAACACTCTGCATTTTCTTTTTGAAATTTTTACAATTCATATTCTATTAGCATATCATACATAATTAGACCTAATTATTTCTTTAGCACAGTAAAAATGTAGTTTTGACCAGCCTCGTTATCCTGCCTTGAAATTAAAACTGCCTTTCTATGATAAAACATCGAATTGTTACAAAGAAAACTCATTTTCTAGAAAAATTTAGCAAAATTGAACTTCTTTATGTATGTTAAGGTATGCATTTGTATAGAATGCTATTTTTTGGAATGATAAATGTCTTAGATTTGCTTTTTATGATATGTTTGAATATAGAATTAAACTATGCAATAGTAACAATGCCATCTGTACATTATTTTATGATATTCAACATGAACATGCCAAGATCAAAATTCCAATGTTTACCTAAAAGGTTAATGAGCCAGAATTTTGCTTGATTTATTGGTTGATGCTCTCATATGAATTCTAGAGTTACAGGAGAAATTGAAGAATCTTTTTGAACTTTCAGCAATAGTTGAATGGGTCAGTGTAATAAGCAACCATGTATAGATATAATAACAAATAAGAGAAGTGGAAATAATCAATTGCAAATGATTCTATTTGCCTGATAACCATCCATCATACATTTCTGCTAGAGGCACTTGGAAAAAAAAATAAATTAACCTAAGTCTACCTTATTGTGTTTTTTAACCTTGAAAGTTATTTATAATATAAAAATATTCATTTAAGATAAAATTTGTAGGTCAAAAAATGTTATATACTTTGAAATGGTTTAAAGACTAAATATGTTTTAAACAAACAAATATATCTATATCCTTTGGCATAAGACTTGCATTTTGATAATTGCTCCATCACGTGGATTTACTTGGACTTCATAAAAATATTTTGTTCATTGGCCCAGATTATTTTGCATTTCATATGCTTATTGGAAGTTGTTTGTTATAATTATGGTTTTATTTTTTATCTATTTATTTATTTTTTTTTAAGTCTTTTTTTTTTTTTTATTTATGATAGTCACAGAGAGAGAGAGAGAGAGGCAGAGACACAGGCAGAGGGAGAAGCAGGCTCCATGCACTGGGAGCCCGACGTGGGATTCGATCCCGGGTCTCCAGGATCGCGCCCTGGGCCAAAGGCAGGCGCTAAACCGCTGCGCCACCCAGGGATCCTAATTATGGTTTTAAAGAAGAAAATGATTCTTGCCAATTACACATCAGCTATAATACAGCTCTGAGAGAGCTAAATGAATACTGTTTACAAGTCTGGTAAAACACAACAACAAAAATTGCTTCATGTGTATGACTGGCATGTGTCAATGGTGAGATTGTTTTGGGGGAACACCTGTGTGTGTGTGTATGTGTGTGTCTATGTATGTCTGTGTGTAACAAGATATAAAAATACGTCAGTTATAAATTTAATCCCCTTTTTAATCATTGGGGGAAAAATGTTGAAGCTGGAGAAAAAGTGCTCCAAAGTATCTGTGTAAAAATATAAAAATAAATATACACTTGAATCTCTAAAAAGACACATGTAGTATTAATAAAAACTTTGTAGAAAATTCTGTATGCTAGACTTAGGATCAAATACTTTCAAATGTAAAATGCTGAGTACCCTTTAAACTTCTGTAATTTAAAATTAAACTGTTAAAATCCTTTTCAAATATAAATTATAATATATATAATCTTAATAATATTCAAGATATAATGTTTTGTATCATTAACATTATATGGCCTGCTTTAAGTAATTTTAATTAATTTGAATATCTATAAGTCATGAATTGAAAATAAAAATACCAAATATGAAAAATAAATGCATATATACAGTGAAACTATTCTGGTTCCATAGAATAGTTTTTTTCTGTTATTAATCTCACATTAAATTTTCTTAATTATTAAAGATTTATTATCATCCTTATTTTGGCACTATTTAGTGAAAAATGATTCCCTTAAAAAGAACTGGCTAGCCTACCAATTTCTGGAGGGACTGAATATGTTGTCCATTACTGCATGTAATGAAACCTACCTGCCCAGTATACTTGAAACTAATGTAATAATGGTATCAACTATACAAAAAAAAAAAAAAAAAAGAAGAAGAAGAAGAAAAGAAAGAAAAAAGAAAAGAAGAAAAAATCTGTCTACCCATATCTATAATCTGCTGTACAATTTCTCACTTCATTGCTTATGTGGTAAGAAAGTATTAGACATTAGAAAGAATATTTCTAAATATCTTCTGACTCTCAGAACACAGAGAGCCTTCAAAATCATTCAGAGTGGGGCATCTGGGTGCCTCAGTCAGTTAAGTGTCTGCCTTCGGCTCAGGTCATTATCTCAGAGTTCTGGGATCAAGCACATATAGGGCTCCTGCTCAGTGGAGCGAGTCTGCTTCTCTTTTTCCCTCTGCCCTATGCCCTACTCATGCTCTCTCTCTTTCAAATAAATAAATAAAATATTTTAAAAAGTCATTCAGAGTAACAAAAAAGCCTACTCAAACTAATAGCTGATTAACTTGAAACCTTAAAAAAGCCTATTTTTGAAAATAATAAATTTTATATCATAATTAAAATTATAAAAATAATCTTTAGTTTTGTAATATTTTGAAACCATTTGCAGAGCTCTATCATAATACATCCAAGCTTTTGGGGTGCCTGGATGTTAGACAGTTAAGCATCCAATTCTTAATATCAGCTCAGGTCATGATCTCAGGGTTGTCTCTCGGGGTGGTGAGATCAAGTCCTCCATCAGACTCTGTACTTGGCATGAAGCTTACATAAGATTCTCTTTCTTTCTCTCTCCCCCTCTGCCCCTCCCCACTTCCCTCTCTAAAATAAATAAATAAGTAATCAATCAATCAATCAATCAATCCAAGCCTTAGATTCCCAACAAATTATAAAGAAAATGAGAAAGAAGGAAATCTTGTCACTTGTGACTACATGGATGGACTTTGCAGGTATTATGCTAAGTGAGATAAGCCCAAGAAACACAAATCCTGTATTAGGATCACTTAAATGCAGAATCTGAAAAGTCAAATGAAACAGAGAATAGAATGATGGTTGTCAAAAGTTAAGGAGTGGAGGAATTTGGAAGAGTTTGGTCAATGGGTACAAACTTGCAGTTAGAAGATGATACATTCTGGACATCTAATGCACAGCATTGTAATTACTGTCAATAATCCTGTACTACCGATTCCTAAGAGACTACATCATAAACCAGAAATTAACAAAATGGCAATAAGTATATACTCATCATTAAATGTAAATGGACTTAGGACTCTATAATCAAGGGAAACAGGGCAATGGAATGGATAAAATTAAACAAAAAAACAAAGAGAAAAAAGACCATATACGTGCTGCCTACAAGATAATCACTTGGACATAAAGACAAATATAAGCTAAAAGTAAAGACATGGGAAAAGATTTTCCATGCAAATAGACGCAAAAGAAATAAAGGAAGAAGCTGGAGTAAGAATACTTATATTGGACAAAATATACTTTATTTTGTTATTAATAAGCTTGCTACAAATACTGTAGCAAGAGACAAAGAAGGGCACTGCATAATGATAAAGGGAACAATTCAACAAAAGGATATAACAATTTTAAGTATCTATGTACCCAATACAGGGGCACCAAGATACATAAAGCAGACATGAACAGACATAAAAGGAGAAACTGATAGCAATACAATAATAGTAGGAGACTTTAAGTCCCCCCATTACATCAACATGTGATCACCCAGACAGAATATCAAGAAGGAAACTGGTTTTAAACAATACATTAGACTAGATGGACTTAATGGGTATATGCAGAATGGTCCATTCAAAAATAAGAGAATACACATTCTTTCAAAGTGTACATGAAACATTCACCAGGTTAGATCACAGATTGGGCCAAAAAACAATTCTCAATAAATTCCAGAAGACTGATCAAGCATCTTTGCTGACCATAATGGTATGAAACTAGAAATCAACTATGAGAAAAATAATTGGAGAAAACACCAACATGTGGAGGCTAAAAAACAGTCCACCAAATAAGCAATGGGTCAATGAAGAAAGAAACCAAAAAGGTAACTTAAAAAAACATGGAAACTAAAGAAAATAAAAACACAATAGTACAAAATATTTGGGATGCAGTGAAAGCAATTTCTAAGAGAGAAGTTAATAACATAACAGGCCTACCTCAAGAAACAACTAAAATCTCAATCTTAACTTACACCTAGAGAAACAAACAAAAAAGAATAAAGTCTAGAGTCATATTTAAAAAAAAATGAACTCTCAGTAGAAGGAAGGAAATAAAGATCATAGAAAAAATAAATTGTGAATTAAAAAAACAAAGGATCAAGAAACCAAGAATTGAATTTTAAAAGATAAATAAAATTGACAAACCTTTAGCCATGATCATCAAGAAAAAAGAGAAGGCCTAAACAAACAAAATCAGAAGTTGAAGAGGAGAAGGAGAAGCAACAATCAACAACACAGAATACAAAATACTTGAGAGACTACTATGAAAAATTATATGCCAACAAATTGGACAACTTAGAAGGAATGGATAACTGCTAGATTCATATAATCTTCCAAAACTGAATCAGGAAGAAAAGAAATTGGAAAAGATTACCAGTGACATAATTGAATCAGTAAACAAAAGAATTATCAACAAACACAATTCCAGGACCAGACAACTTCACAGGTGAATGTTTTGTAGAAAACATTTAAAGAAGAGCTGATACCAGACAGAGAGACACTGCAGAAAAAAAGAAACTACTGACCAAAACCCCTGGTGAACATAGATGTAAATATCCTCAACAAAATATCAGCAAACTGAATTCAATAATACATTAGAAGATACATTGACCACAATCAAGTGGGGCTATTTCCAGGGATGCAAGAATGGTTCAATACTCACAAATCAATCAATGTGACATATCACATTAACAAAACAAAGAATAAAAATCATATAGTCTTCTCAATTGACCTAAGAAGAGTTGACAAAATTCAACATCCATTCATGATAACTCTCAAAAAAGTAGGTTTAGAGGGAATATACCTCAACATAATAAAAGAAATATATAAAAAACCCAGAGTTAACATCATACTCAATGGTAAAAAACAAACAAACAAACAAACAAACAAACAAACAAAAAACCCAGAGCTTTTTTTTCTAAGATCAGGAATAAACAAGGATGCCATTTTCACCACTTTCATTCAACACAGTACTAGAAGTCCTAGCTGCAACAATTAGATAAGGAGAAGAAATAAAAGGCACCCAAAACAAGTCTATTTACATTTGCACCAAAATAATTAAATTCCTAGGAATAAATTCCACTAAGGAGGTAAAAATCTGCACAATGAAAACTATAAAACATTGCTAAAAGAAACTGAAGATGAAATAAGCAAATGGAAAGATATACCATTCTAATGGATTGGAAAAATTAATATGGTTAAAATGTCCATACTATCCAAAGTACACTACAGAGTTAATGTTATTGCTACCAACAGCATTTTTCACAGAACTAGAATAAATAATCCTAAAATTTGTATGGAATCACAAAAAATTCTGATTGTCAAAAAAAAAATTAAGAATGATGAATGAAATTGGAGGTACCACAGTCTCAGATTTTATATACTACAAAGCTATAGCAAGCACAACAATATGGTGCTGGCACAAAAACAGACACAGAGATCAATGGAATAAGATAAAAAGCCCAGAAATAAATCCACACTTATATGATCAAATAATCTGAGAAAGGAGGCAAGAATACAAAATAGGTGAAAATACAGTCTCTCCAATAAATGGTGTTGGGAAAGCTGGAGAGCTGCACACAAAAGTATGAAACTGGATCATTTTCTTACACCATTATACAAAAATAAACTGAATATGAATTAAAGATCCAAATTTGAGACATAAAACGTTTAAAAAAGAACATAACCAGTTATCTCTTGTACATCACCGTTAGCAACATATATAGATAGGTCTCCTCATGCAAGGGGAAACGAAAGCAAAAATAAACTATTAAGATTAATCAAAATTAAAAAGCTTTTACACAGCTAAGAGAGCCATCATCAAAACAAAAAGGCAACCAACTGGATGGGAAAAGATATTTGTAAATGATATATCTGAGAAGTAGTTAATATCAAATTAAAATGGACTAATACAACTTGATGCCAAAAAAACAAAACAAAACAAAAACATATAGGGATGCCTGGGTGGCTCAAAGGTTAAGCCTCTGCCTTTGGCTCAGGTCATAATCCTGGAGACCTGGGATTGAGTCCCACATTGGGCTCCCAGCATGGAGCCTGCTTCTTCCTCTGCCTATATCTCTGCCTCTGTGTGTCTCTCGTGAATAAATAAATATATTTTTTTAATTTGTAAACATTTTTTAAAAACCTAAATTATGGGCAGAGGGCCTAAATAGAGTGTTCAAAGTACATTGCAGAAAAGTTATGAAGATTTACATTTATATTTTCCACAGGGAGAAATGATAAGAAGCACAAACACAGAAATAAACGAGTAGAGATATAATGAGTTTGTCTGAAATATGACATATTTTGGCCAGATTCTAAGAGACAAGTGTGTAAAAAATATATTTTACGTCTTCATTTATTCAGTGTAGAAATGTAAAACATCACTGCACTTGCTGTTTAGAGTATAAAAAATATATAGAATGTGAAATTTTAAAATGCACTAAGGGATACATATTTTAAAAAACAATTTTAAGATACTTTATAAATATTTTTATGTTTCCTATTTTTCCTATTTACATTATATTTTATTTAGAATTCTATCACCTCTCTGCTAAAAATGACAATAATCAACTAATTTATTTTCCTGCTTCAAAACTTAAACCATCAAATCCAGTATCCACCTAGCTTCCACAAGAACTTTTTGAGAAAAAAAAAAAAGATTAATATTAGTCATTGTCCCACCAAACCAAATCCAAAGTATCTTCCATGACACACAAAATCTCCTACTCATCTACACCCTCATCTTACCTCCTTCTCTCTTGCTTAATCATGGACAACAATAAAGAAAAACTTCTTTCCCATTTACACAATCTTGTTTCATTCTTCTGTCTCTTTATGCTTCCTACATGAGTGGACTATATTCCCCTTTGACACAGTCTTTATTTTTAATTTTATTCTTATGTTGTCACTTATTTCCAGAAATGCTACTTCTTCCAGAAATTTCTATAAATTCTACTGGATTTTAGTCATACCCAATCCTCACATTTTTCCCCAAACACTTTACTCTGCTCAGATTGCCTCTCATTGGTTCTCCATAATACCCCATTTTATCTCTGTCTCCATCACCTTCTGTAAAAGGGGTGCTAGTTTTATTTGTATCTTCAGTACTAGCGATGTATATACACACATATACACACATATCATATATATGTATATATGTGTATAACTGCATAAAAGGCACATACATACATAAATATATAATATTAATATATAATATTGTGTGGTGATTTTATTAGTCATTTAAATGCCACTGAGCTTTATCAATATACGTATAGGACACAGATTTGAGCCCAAGAATTCTTGAGTCAAAGCTAATGCTCATTTCCCTATGCTTCATGTCTCTAATTGATAATATTAGAATTAAATGAGTTGAACATTCATAAAATATATGTGTATCATATTTTAAATGGAAACTCATTTTCCCAATTTTTTCACTCTGAAAGCATTTTTATACCACAAGATATAGAATTATATATTCTAAAAATTAAATGTCATTATGTTTACCTTAAATTATTAAAATTGATATATAATTATAGTTTGCAGATAACATCCATAACTTATAGTGAAAACTAATACATAGGTACTAAAGAGCTCAAACATATAAAAATTGAATAAAATTAGGAACAAGGAAACAAACTATTTTTAAAAATTAAAGACAGTTGTTTCCTTAAAAATTTTTCTACTTGAGATCATACACCCACGAATGAAGCAATCAATTCATATATCCAAATATATTCCAGAGTAATTGTAAAAACATTTACTATTTTTAAAGGAAACTTAATTATTTTTTTAAACTGACATCCATTACATCATCATATTTTCTTCCATTTACATACAACATTATTTGGTGTCATAAATCTAGAGGCATCAAAAAATACAAGCCTACATAAAGCATCCTACTTATGCAAATAGTGCATCTGCTGCTGTTTGAGGAGGCCAAAGACTATTTCCAACTAGAATCGGACAACCATAATACAACACAGATTAAATCAATCGAAATCAAATTATATTAGAAATATTTAAAATTTAAATATTGTGTATAACCTGCTCAGAGAATCACTTCAAATTTTCCAGGAAATTTGGATGTCAAATCATATTTCCACCTACCAATACTCATTGTTCCCAATAAAGAAAAGTTTCCTCTGCATTTTACTCAGCATAAGTATCATTTCTAACTATTTTCCATTATTACCATAATGACAATTTATTTTCTGGTTAATATTAAAATCTTTCCAGTACTTGTATATAAAAGGAGATTAAACCAAGGATAAAATAACAATTTTTTAGGTTTAAATATTTTATAGATTATTTTCTCTGTATAAGGAAATACTGGTTGGATACTCATGCTTTTAATTGCATTATTAATATGTATGACTGAAATAAAAATAATGTTTTACAGTTTCAGAAATATGGCTATATATAACTTATTAAAGAGTCCAGTTCTAGGCCAAATCATAGTACAATTTTTCAAGGCTAACCATAGGCAATCACAAGGCTTTTCCTGGCAAGTCTTAAAGGGGCAAACTTCCCCACATTAGACTGAGTGTCCAACCAGTGCAGAGGAGGAGACTAGGACCCAGCCCAAACACCCTCTACCAAGTCACTCCTTCCATGGCCTGCCAAGCTCATAAACATGTCTTTATTGCTAGCTCTGCTTAGACTTTTGGTGGTGGAGTCTTGACTAAAATATTTCTCCATACTGACTCAGGACTTTTCCACTACTAGCTCTTTTCTCTCTCCCTCCTTCAGACTCCCTAGATCCATGAAATGGCAGGAGCTTTTTATTCAAGGCTCTTCAGCAGTGAGAGGATTACCCCCATTTGTACTACTTGTCATCTGACTGACACTCTCCCTATTAGTCCATGGGGGAAAATGAAACATTCCTGCCTACCTCCCTTATTGGCCTCTTACTTACATTACTGCAGTAAATGAATGAAGATTTGATTTGATTTGATTGTTACTTTCAGTCCTTGTCCTAATTGGCCACTTCCGCACCCAGAAGCTCAAAACTTAATCTTATGTTTCTTCCAACATAAGATTGGAAGAAATCTTCTCTGTGAAGAGAGCTGATCAACTATTGATTGCTCATAGATCAAGCAGGAAAACTGTACTCATTTAGAAAATATATGCTTTAAATGTAAGATGGTTTTCTGAATCCTGGAGATAACATTTAAAATTTGCTAAAAGTGTATAGCTACTAGGTTTATGTTATAATTAATTCTTTTGAATTTACTTATCTACATATTTAATAACAAACTGATATCAGGTATTAAATTATTAACAGGTGAAAAAATTCTAAGACTTACATTGGCTAAAGACAGAGTTCAGTACAAAGCAAAGATCTTTGGAATATATCATTTATCTAACAGTTACTAATATTGACTTCTTTTTAATAAGTGATTTGTATTTTATTCTAAAGATGTTTCTGAGCCAATCATTTTTTAACATAAGGATATGATACAGTTCTATCAGTATCAGTGACAAGAGATTCACTATAAACAATCTGTAAAGATGAGGTAGGGGAAGAGATATAATTAGAAGGATTCATGACAGGGGGTTTTCCTCCTATCTCTCACAAAGGTATGCTCCCTTGTATTGTCTCCAATGTTTTAGACCACTGATAAAAGAAATAAAAACAAAACAAACAACAATTTTAAAAAGAAATGAACACATAGTACTCTGCACCCCATTAAAATTATAATTTTAAATGCCTATTTTGTATGTATATTGTGATATATTTCATGTTATCAAACTTAAAATTTGTAAAACAATACACTTGTAAAAGTCTAGTCCCATACTTGTGCCCTCAAATAATTAGTCCTGTATCTAGATGCAAATTTAAAAACACACAGTGTTTTGAATAAAATTCTAAAAATATGTTATATATATTCAAGTCAAAATGTGTACTCTTTTTTCTGCTTTTTACACCAAGGGTGCCATATTATTACTATTATATCCAGTTTTTATCAAGTAAATGGTGAAATTCCTAGAAATTTCTCAGGTCCCCACAGCCTTATGTGGGAATTCTAATGCTATCATATTATTGGCAATATTCCGTACTCAGCTATTTTATATCCATACATATTTTATGCCTGTGTATGTATCATAGTGGTCGATTAATATTAGTGCATAAACACAGTCCTCATTCATATTTCAGCCACATAGAAACTTTCCTGACATAACATTTACTCAGTCTCCTGGGGAAGAGCTTCTTGTTTCAACATTATTTTGCTATCAGACATAATGATGCAATCAGTGATGGTACAATAAATAACCTGCATATATTTTGTGTGTCCAAATGCATCTGTAGAATCAATTCCTTGAATTAAAATGGTCAGTTCAAATGATTATATAATGGTATATTTGAAAAATATAAATTATAAAATGACTTATCTGGAATCAATTACTTAATGTCTGTGTTGCCCACTAGAATATATTAGCTTGGTAACTAACTTTATCTTCTTTCATAAAATTTAGTGCACTCCAAAGTATAATAATACACTGTTTTGCACTGTGTCAATGAAAACTTTATGAAATTTCACATTGTTTATCTAATAGCTGATTCTATATTCTTAACCAACATACTTTCTCTCTGGAACGGCTCTTCTCCATCTTGAAACACTTTATTTCCATTGGTTTCTACTGACTTACCAGTTTCCTCTAGCTAATGCCATTATACCATTGGCTTAGAGTTTTACACTTTGGGCTACCCCTTTTGTTGTTCCTGTTGTTGTTTTCTGGGCTGTGTTCAAATACCTAAGTTCATTTGTTGTACTAGCTCAAGCACTTACCTTACTTATCTAAATAATCTCACCTGATCCTTTGCTTTTAGACACCATGCTGGAGATTCCCACAGAGATATCTCCAGCACTGATCTTCCGATGCCCATGTTAATCTGCCTTCTTGGATTATTGAGGATTTCTCTGTTTTCAGTGAATTGAACCTCCACTCACTTTGTTGCCAATGTTGGAATCCACTATTATGCATATTTGGCCAAAAGCTCTCTCTTAAACTATTTACTAGTCTCTTCACTTTTCTCTAATTTGTTTCCCCTAAAATCCACTCTTCTCATAGCACACAAGGTGATCACTTACCACTCTAACTCAGTTAATGTCATATGTCTTCTTCAAGTCATGGAGTGGCTTCTCATTGCCTTTGTTCTTCTTCCATATGTCTCCCACTATTCCTTCTGATCTTCATTCTCTAAGTTTCAAAAACATTGGTTACCTTTATATTTTGTTATTCATTTGTCAAATATTTGCTACTTGCCAGTCTTCACTTTCAGTAATGGGGATACTACAGATAACAACAACAAAAAAGACAGATGGTCAAAAATATAAACTTCCAGTTATAAAACAAGTAAGCTGCAAAAATGTAATTCACACCATAGTGATTATAGTTAGTAATATAGTATGGCATTGCATATTTGAAAGATGTTGAATAGATCTTAAAAGTTATCAGGAAGAAAAAAATTGTAACTATGTACAGTGATGGATGTTAACTATATTCATTATGATCATTTTGTAATAATACAAATATGGAATAATTATGTTGTATACCTGAACATAATATAATTCTGTATACCAATTTCATTTCAATGAAAAAATAAATAAAACAGAATAAAAGAAAAATTCTTTGTTTTTATAATGCTTTATTTTACTGGAGGAAAATGAGAATGGCATTTTATGCCAAATGCATAATATGGCAAGTGGTATAAAACACTAGAAGAAAGAAAAAAATAGGTTAAAGTTTAAGGGTCATAAAGTGATGACAGATATAGTATTTTTAATAAGATTGCAAGTGAAAGCCACAGATACAAATGTGGAATAGCACAGTGGGATGAAAGATGAGTAGTTACAAAGGACCTGAGACTGGAACATTCTTGATGCATTGAAAGCAGAGTATAACTAGTGTGGCTGGAATGGTATTGGAGAAAGTGAGGATAGACTGTCAGTAGGGGAAGAATTATGTAGAGACCTGCTTGACATGGAAGTTCTTTGTTTTTATTGTAAGAAGAGAAATACAGAGACATGACACTATCTAACTTCAGTTTTTGAAAGATCATTCTTAGGGTAAAATGTGGAAAATATAGTGGGTGGATATAGAAACAAGGGTAAAAGAAAGGAACTTTCAGCGAGCTAATGCAAAATTCTAAGTGAAGATGATGGTGCCAGGATGTCTGCTTGACTCAGCCGTTGAGCATCTGCCTTTGTTTCAGGGCGTGATCTTTGTCCTGGGATCAAGTCCTACATTGGGCTCTTAGGAGGAGCCTGCTTCTCCCTCTGCCTAGGTCTCTGCCTCTCTCTGTGTGTCTCTCATGAATAAATAAATAAGATCTTAAAAAAAAAAAGATTATGGTGCCATGAACACATGAACATAGGCTAAACAACCATTATCTAATTCAGAATGTGTTTCAAACTAGATTTGCTAATGAATTTCATGTGAAAGATGAGATAGAGATATTCAAGATGAAACCATGGTTGTTTGTTTTTTTGGCCACAGCAATTAGAATCTGTACCAAATTGAGCAAATTTAGAAAAAGTAGAAATTGAGTGAGGAGAATCTTTCCTTTTTCACAGGTTAGTCATCTGACATGGAACAGACAAGGGGGAAGAGAAGCAGCAGCCAAGTGAGATGGGAGGATGGAGAGTTAGAAAACACATGAAGAAAATGATCGATATTGTCAAATGCTTCCAACAGGAAAGGGAGATAAGCAAGTAAGAATCACTATTGGATTAGGTGGTGTCAAGGCCTATGCTGACCTTGAGAACTGCAATTTTGGGGGAATTATGGGGATTTAAGCCTGACTAAAGTGTGTTCGATATGCAATTATAGGAGTACTAATAAAGGCAAGGAACATAGACAACTCTTTCTCGGATTTTACTGTAAAAAGGAAAAACATGATAGTTTGTAGAGTGAATTGAGGACAATACTTTTTTTAACTGAGCTGGGACTTATATAGCTTATTTGGATAGTGATAGAAATAATGGAGTAGAAATTTAAGTTTTAAAAAATGATGTGACATTATGAGAGAGAGAGAGGTGGTAGATAGAGGTGAGATCCTGTGCTCATATGCTTAAGTCAAGCAGAATAATCTGATTTTCTCTCTACTAGTTCTTTTAACTTATTGAGAAATGTTGAAGACCCAACTATAATTGTGGACTCATTTATTTCTACTTTCAGTTCTTTCAGTTTTGCTTTGTATATTTTGAAGTATTCATTAAGTTTTCTATTGTATTTTATTACTGATTCCTACTTTAATTTCATTATGGTAAAAGAACATATTTTGTAATATTCCAAATCTTTTAAATGTGTCTAAGTTTTATTTCATGGACCAAGATAAGCATTCTATGCACACTTGAGAAAAAAGAATATGTGTTTTGCTATTATTAGGTGAAATTTATTATTTATAAACGTCAATTAGGTACAGTTGCTTGATGGTGTTTGGGTTTTTCCCCCTCAATTCTCTATATCCTTTTTGATCTTTAATTTACTAGTTCTATTGGTGACAGGAAAATATTAAAGATAATTTTGACTCTTTCAATAATGTTTTAGTTGTTACCCAGGATTTAAAATTTATACTTAATTTTTCATAAACCATTTAAAATCAGTATTTTTTACTCCAGGTTAAAGTTTAGAAATTTCACAGTTCCCTTTACCTTCCCCACTTTAAGCAAGATATATTCAAATTATAGATTATATCTACATACACTGAAAACCCTATTAATGCTTTATATATGTCTGTGTGTGTGTGCGTGTGTGTGTGTGTGTGTGTGTATATATATATATATATATATATATATATATATATACTGTATGTATGTATGCATATATTAACTGCCCTCTTCTAGAGTCCTTAAAACATGTTTGCAACTATATAAATATACATACATACATACATACACAGACACACACAGACACAGACACACATACACACACACACAACTTACCAAATTTTAAGAACTCTAGAGGACAGGCTGAAGTTTGAGGTGGCAGCATAGAAAGACACTGAACTTACCTCTTTCCATGGACACACATATGGAACAATTCCTTCTTAAAAATACCTGAAAACTAGCTGAACAGTCCCTCCGAAACAAAAGACAAAAGGGCCAAATGAAGATGATTAGGAGAGGCAGATATACAACCTTGTCAAAAACTTTACCCCTAATAAAGAGGGAACTCACAAATATGGAGCTTTTCCTTAAGGAGCAAGGGGTTTGTGCTCCACATGAGACACACCAACCCTTGGGACTTGTACCAGAGAGATTAAACCCCCAAAATGTCTGGCTTTGCAAATCAATGGGGATTACACCTAAAGAACTGAGATACTTCTCTTTAATGGATTGCATGTAGACTCAATCAACCTGGGACCCAGTACAAGAACAGCAGTTTGAAAGGACCTTGACTAATACAAAAGAGAGTCATTTTCTAATCTTAAAGTGCCTGAAACACAGGCAGAGGTCTGTTAGAACTCTCTCCAGGGATGGAGGCACTGGTGGGCACCATTTTTGCATTCTCCTTCTACCTTGCTAGCACCAGTGGGTGTACATAACACCCTTCTGCTGTCTCAAAAAAGCTGGCAGGCAAGGCTTAACCTTGTGCTCTCTTGCTGAAATGTTAAGGCTGGCAAGCATGCCATGCCCTACGTTCTCCAGCTGCATTGCTAAAACTACAGGGTACATGCAGTCCACACAAGAGTGTCCTTTGATCACATGGTTCTAGCTTGCATTTCTGGCTCTATGGGATTATAAAATTGAAAAGACATTTCTTAGCAGGCTACTAGTCTCAGAGCATTGCCCAGAAAGCAGCCTAAAACACACTCCTGGTATTTCTGTGAAAGAGGTCTGTTTACTTGTCTTGAGGCTATACCCTGAGGGTTGGACCTCATGTTTGCCACATATCTAGAGGTTTCAAAGGTGCTTTCAGGGAATAATGGCTAGGAATGCCATCTTTGCCCTCTATCTTGGCCTTTTTGGAGCTCATTCGTACTTCACAGAAAGGAGCCTATACACATATCCAGAGCCCTGATTTCTGCAACTGTCACACCAGGAACCTGGTCTGGAGGCCAGCAGAGATTAGCATATGGTCCCACAGACTGCATAAATTTGCACACTTTAAAAATTGCTGTTTGTGGGTCTGGCTTTCAATCATTCTGAAGCTAGGTTCTGACAGATCTTGGCACACCCCCAACAACTGGGATGCATCAAGAATAAATCAGGCTCTTACATAATCACAACGGTGTGAGAGACAACCAAGAACTATGGCAATATGGAGCAAGAGGTTTATCTCTGACATAAGACCACTTCTTCAAGACTGAGAGAGGTAGCTCTTTCACCTAATAAATTGTAAAACACTGAAACCTATATTACACAATATGTTAACTACCTGGAATTTAAATAAACACTTGGAAAGACAAGGGGGAAAAAAGGAAACAGAGAATCAAGCAAAATAAGAAAACAGAGGAATATGTTCCAAATGAAAAAATAAAATAAAACTTAAGAAAAAAGAAAAAAAAAGAAATTTAATAAAGAGGGAGAGAAGTATTTTACATGATAAAGAGTTCAAAGTAATGGTCACAAGGATGCTCACAGAACTCAGGAGAAGAATGGGTGAACACAGTGAGCGCTTCAAAAAAGAGACAGGAAATATAAGTACCAAACTAGTACAGAACTAAAGAATACAATAACTGCCTGAAAAGTACACCGGACAGGTTCAATAGCAGACTATATTAGACAGAAGAAAGATTCAGTGTTCTGGAACACAAAGCAGTAAAACCGACCCAGAGTGTCAAAAATATTTTTTTTTAAAGATAGCCTAAGGAACTATGAGACAACAAAAAGCAAAAATAACATTGGTATAATAGTAGTCCAGAAGGAGAAAGATAAAGTTGCAGAAAACTTACTTGAGGGGCACGTGGTTGCCTCCGGTGGTTAAGTGCCCAACTCTTGGTTTTGGCTCAGGTCATGAGCTCAGGGTTGTGTGATCAAGCCCCATGTCAAGTCCCAGGTCAGGCTTCCCACTCACTAGACAGTTGAGTTTCTCTCCTTCTTCCCCTCTCCATCCTCTGGATCACACTCACTCTCTCTCTTTCTCTCTCTAAAATACATAAATAAATCTTAACAAAAAGAAAAAAAATGATTTGAAGAAATAATGGCTGAAAACTTTCCAAATCTGAGAATTGACATCCAGATCCAGGAAACCTAGAGAGTTCTAATTAAGATGATCCCAAAGAGATCCACACTAAAATGTATTATAATTAAAATGTAAACATTTTAAGATAAAGAGAGAATCTTAAAAGCAACAAGCAACAAAAAAAAAAAAAAGAGAGAAAAAAAAAGCAACAAGAACAGCTTATTACATACATGGGAACCTTCATGAAACTATCAGCAGATTTCTCAGCAGAAACTTTATAGGCTAGAGGGAAGGGCGATGATTTACTCAAAGTGGTGGTGGTAATGGAGAGAGTAGCCAAAATCCTCCAAACAAAAATATTCTACCTGGCAAGTTATCACTGAGAACTGAAATCTCCTCCAGAGTTTTCCAGACAAACAAAATTAAAGGAGTTCATCACCATTAAACTGGCCTCATGAGAAATGCTAAAGGAACTTGGTTAAGCTGAAAATAAATGGCACTAATTACACAAAAACTTATAAAAGTAAAAGTCTCACTGGTAATGTAAATATATAGTAAAGATAATAAATTAATCACCTATAAAGCTAGTATGAAGGTTAAAAGAGAAAAATAGTAAAAACTAATGACAACTATAATTGACAAAATGATTTAAAATGTGACATAAAAAAACACTTTTTCTGTGGGAGTAAAAATGCAGCTTTAAAATGCTTTCAAACTTGCTTTGAGATAGCCTGTTATACATACAGATTGTTACATGTGAACTTCAAAGTAACTCACAAAGAAAAAATATTTTGTAGAAACACAAATAACCTTTAAAACAAAGACCATAGCAAGAGACAAAGAAAGGCACTACATAAGGATAACGGGATCAATCAAACAGGAGGATATAACAATTGTAAATATCTATGTTGGAACGTTGGAATATCTAAATACATAAAGAAAATTTTAGCAAACATAAAGGGAGAAATTAACAGTAATATAATAATAGTAGGAACTTTAACACCCATTTACTTCAATGAATAGATCACCTAGGCAGAAAATCAACTAGGAAGCAGTGGCTTTGATCAGCACATTAAGCCAGATGACTTAACAGGTATATATAGAACATTCCATTCAACAAAACAAAGCAAAACAAAACAAAATAGAATACACTTTTCAAGTGCACATGAAATATTCTCCAGAATAGTTCACATGTTAGTTCAAAACACATTTCCCAATAAATTTAAGAAGACTGAAGTCATATCAAAGCATTTTTTTTCTGACCACAATACAAAACTAGCAGTCAATTAAAGAAAGTAAATTGGAAAAAGAGCAAATAGTATGAGGCTAAACAACATGCTACCAAACAACAATGGGTCAAAAAGAAATCAAAGAGAAATTTTAATAATACATGGAGATAAATGAAAATGAAAACAAAAAAGTCAAAAATCTTTAGGACCAAGCAAAAGGTAGTTTTGATAGAGAAATATATAGCAATACAGGCCTACTTCAGAATATAAGAAACATCTTAAACATACAATTTAACCTTATACCTAAAGGAAATAGCAAAAGAGGAACAAATCCCATCTTAAAGGATACTGAAAATGCATTTGACAAAATATAATATTCATTCATGATAAAAACTTTTAACAAAGTTGGTTTAGAAGGAACATATCTCAACATAATAAAGACCATATATAACAAGCCCACACCTAACATCATACTCAATAAGTAAAAAAGCTGAATAGTTTTCTTCTAGGATTAGAAATAAGACAAGAATGGCCACCATGGCCACTTTTATTCAACACAGTATTTGAAGTTCTAGTCAAAGCAATTAAGAAAAAAAAAAAAAGAAAATAACATATCCAAATTGGAAAAAAAGAGGTAAAATTCTCACTATATGTACACAACATAATTGTATATAAATATATAGATTTATGTACATAAATTATCTAAATAAGTTATCTATATATGATATATGTAACTATATATATCTGTTTTTATATATATATATATGTGTATATATATATAGTGTGTGTGTGTCCTCCAAAAAGTTGTTAGAACTGATACATGAATTCAGCAAATTTTCAGGGTCCAAAATCAACATACAAAAATTGTTACATTTTTATACACTAACAGTGAACTACCAGAAAGGGAAATTAAGTAAATAATCTCATTTACAATTGCCTCAAAAAGAATAAAATACCTGGAAATAAATCTAATCAAAGAGGTGAAAGATCTGTGCTCTGAAAACTATATTAGTGAAAGAATTTGAAGATAATAAAATACCTGAAAATATATACCATGCTCACAGATTTGAAGAATTAATATTGTTAAGTTGATGAGCAACTATTACCCAGAGAAATCTACAGATTTGATGGAATCTCTATCAAAATGCCAATGGCATTTTCACAGAAATAGAGCACAGAGCCCTAAAATTTGTATGAAACTATAACTGACCCTGAATACCCAAAGCCTCCTTTTTTTTTTCACCCAAAGCAATCTTGAGGGGAAAAAAAAAAGAAAAAAGCTGAAGGAATGACTCTTCCTGACTTAAGCTATAATACAAAGGCATAATAATTAAAACAGTATGACATTGGCATAAAAACAGCAACATAGATCAATGAAACAGTATAGAAAGCCCAGAAATAAACTCATGTGTAAAATGGTCACAGGAGCCAAATGGCAAGGATCCAAATATATAGCCAGTGGGGAAATGATGGTCCCTTCAATAAATGGTGCTGGGAGAACTGGATAGTCATATGCAAAAGAATGAAACTAAACCACTATCTTACACCAGACACAAAAATTAACTCAAAATGGGCTAAAACCTTGAATGTAAGACTTGAAGTTATAAAACTCTTAGATAAAAATAGGCAGTAGCAACTTGATATCAGTCTTGGTAGATTTTTTAGCTCTGACTCCAAAAGCAAAGGGAACAAAAGCAAATTTAAGCAAGTGGGACTACATGATACTAAAGTTTCTGCACAGCACAAAAAAATGCAACATACTGAATGGGAGAAAGTATTTGCAGTCAGATCTAAAAAAAAAAAATGTGTAATCTAAAAATATAATGGAACAAACAAAACAAAACTCATAGATACATAGAAAAGAACTGGTGTTTGCCAAACTGAATGGGGGTTGTGGAGTGGATGAAATGGGTGAGGGAGTTATATTTCCATTTACAAAATAAAGTATAGGGTGTAGTATACAACAAAGTAAGTACAATCAGTAATATCATATAGCATACTGGAAAGTTGTTGAGACAGTGGATCTTGAGGGTTCTCATCAGAAGAAAAAAATATGTAACTTTGTGTGGTGGCAGATGATGGCTGGACATGGAACAATAATAATTTCGCCATGTATATCAATGTCTAAACACCATGTTAGAAATGGAATTCAATAATGTTATAGATCAAATGCATGTCAAATTAAAAAAATAGCTTAGAGTTTAAAAAAAGAACTCTTGAGGAGAATAGTTATTTCATTTACTCAAATATATCATTTCTGTTGCTAACCTCTCCTTCTGGATGTTCTAGTGTTTTAAGTTGCCTACTGATATAATTTCCCTTCGGTCTTAAGACTTTCTTTACCAACAATTTTAAAACATACTTGCTAGCTATGAATTGTCTCAGTTTTTCTTCATCTGAGAATATCTTTATTTCACCTTCATTTCTGAAGCATATTTTCACTGGGTATAGGATTTAACATTGACAGTTTTATTTTTTTCCTAATACTTTAAATATGCACACCAGTTCCCTCTTGGACTTCATGGTTTCTAATGAGAAAAATTTTAATTCTTATCCTCTTAAGCTAATGTTTCTTTCCTTGCTACCAATGCAGCTCTCAATGCCATGAAACTGTGATCTGGGGTATGAGGAAAAAGAAAAAGGTTTAAAAAAACTACATGGGATTTTCTCTCCTCACTCTGAGCATTAGACATTTCCTGTTCCTTAAGCCATATATAAGAAGATTCACTTCTAGCTATCTCTATCCTGATACTCAAACCAGACTTCCAGCTCAGTTAAATTTATGTGGTGGACTAAAGACATTTGTGAGGAAAATTAAAAATAAGCTCATGTAGGTTTAATAGTGCTTCGAATTTTGGCATTCTTCTCTGGCCCAGAAGTTTCTATCTATTTTTCAGTCCTTAGATACCTTTCCTATGCATCCTGTCCAGATTTTAGTTTTGCATTTCATGGGAGAGTCAGGGCAGCATATGTGGACACCATATCACCTGCACAGAATCCTATAGAAATTACTTATGCCTTCTTCTAGGACTAAGGAAATAAGGATTAAAGATCTACAGAAATAATTAAATAAAAAGTGAAAGCAAACAACAAAAAATTTTGTTTCTACCTTACAGTTTTATTCTACATTTCAGTTAATACACAGAGTATTTCAATATACACAAATATACCGCTACGAATTGCTGTATTTATACCATCTTATACATAAGTATTTTATGTTTGGGGCCAGCCTTCAATTTATCCTAAGCAACAGACATTAACTTGAAACCCAATTCCGGATTACGGGGGAAGGAAAGGCCAGCCCCTGCAGGGTGGTGGGTCCGGCGGGTCTGGTGTGGGAGAGCAGGAGTTTTGGCAAGGGCTTCAGGAGGACTCCCAGGGCGTACAGGAGCTGGGGGCTAGAGCCCCGGGCCTGGGCAGCTGGGGTTGAACGGGCCTTCTAGCTCCGTGTTTCCCACCTCACGCCGCCACCGCTTCTGGCAGTCTCAGCTCTCCTGCTGAGGCAATGTCATCCCTGTAGCCACCCATCTGCTGAACAATGGTAGTGGGGTAGGAGTTCTGCAGTCTCTGGAGCATATGATTGCGGCAGTGAGAAGCAGAGTGCTGGAGATTCACAGCCATTTCCCCCACAAACCTATTATCTTGATTAGTTGGAGTACAGGAGCTTTGGTGGCCTGTCACGTGTCAGAAATGGAGTACGTCACTGTGGCTGTCTTCCTTGGGTTCCCTTTACTTAACGTGGATGGCCCCAGAGGGGATGTGGATGATCCCCGTGTGGATATGAAGACTTCAGTCCTCTTTGCCATTGGGCAGAATTCCTTGCAGTGTTATCCCAAAGCCATGGAGGATCTCCGGGAGAAGATTCAGTCTGAGAACAGCCTGGCGGTGGTTGGAGGAGCTGATGATAATCTCAGAATACATAAAGCAAAGCAGGAATCAGAGGGGCTGACTCAGAGCATGGTGGACAGGTGTATTCAGGATGAGATCGTGGACTTTCTGACTGGAGTGCTGACTTGCACCGAGGGGCATATGGGCTCTGACCCCACGATCAGGATGCTAAGAAGAAGCCTCAGGATGCAGCCCACAGACACTTGGCCTTTGAGGTCCCTGAGTGGGGCAGTCGGCCTGCCTCACCAGCTAGCTGCCAAGCTGCCTGCCTCACCCTCAGGCTTGGAGGATCTTTCCAGTGTATCTAGCAGCCCCACCTCAAGTCCCAAGACCAAAGTGACCGCAATGACCTCTGCCCAGAAGTCCAGTCAGATCGGGAGCTCTCAGCTCCTGAAGAGACATGTGCAGCAGACAGAAGCTGTGCTGACTCACAAACAAGCTCAAGTTCCCATTTCATCAGAACAAACAGAAGAGGCAGAGAAAGAAGATCTTAGGGTCCAGCTGAAGCGCCATCATCCCTCTAGTCCTCTTCCTGGCAGTAAGACCTCCAAGCGACCTAACATTAAGGTGTCCCTTATCTCTCAAGGGGACTCAGCTGGAGGGCCTTGTACTCCTTCCCAAAGAGGAGTTCCAGAAGCTGAGGGAGGGAAGCCCATCACCATGATGCTGGGGGCAGGCTTCAGCTGGGGCCAAGGATCTCACAGGACTTCTCACCACCAAGTCAAGTGCTTCTGAAGGGGAAGTCTCAGCCAGCCTAGCCTCCTCAGTGTCCAGCAGCACAGCACCTGGTGCCTTCCACACACTCCAGAGCTGCCTGGTGGCCACCTCTCCTGGGAGCTCCCTCCCTCCCACATCAGCCAGCAGCCTCTTCAAAGCCTCAGCTTCAGCTTGCAGGATATCAGCAGCAAGACCTCTGGCCTCCCAACAAATCCTTCCCCAGGGCCAGCCCCACAGGCCACCAGTGTGAAGTTGCCCACCCCCATGCAGAGCCTGGATGCCATCACCATGGGCACCAGAACCATTGTTCATACCATTCCTGTGGCCACCACTCTCTCCTCCTTGGGAGCCACTCCTGGTGGGAAGCCCACAGCCATCCACCAGCTGCTGACCAATGGGGGCCTTGCTAAGTTGGCAAGCAGCCTCCCCAGCCTGGCTCAGATCTCTAACCAAGCATCAGGCTTGAAGGTCCCTACCACCATTACTCTGACACTGCATGGCCAACTGAGCCGAATCACTACACTGAGCCCCATGGGCTCGAGAGCAGCCCCAACAGAAGAGCCCAGCTCCCAGGCTCTGCCCTCCAGCTTGCAGCGCCTGCCTCCAGCACTTGAAGCTGCTGTGCGATATAGCCTCCTTTACCAGGTTGGTGATGGCTACCGTGCAGTGAGCCCTGGGCACACGTGCTGTCTTGCTGAGCTGTCCACTTGTCTGAAGACCTCTTAAGACCTCCATTTTTGCCTCCCTGCCATCTGTCTTCAGAATGGGCCTCAGGGTCTCATGAAACCATTAGGCTAGCAGCAAGGGAAACATTGTCCACTGGCACCTATGGGTCTATATCCCAGAATCACCAGGTTCCTCTGCAGATCTGGCTGTGCATGAGTCAGAGGCACTTCTTCTCCAGCATTAGCTGTGACTTGACCTAAGTAGCAGTGTTGGACTGCTCGCGACATTTAATGAAGGAGTTCCTTTTGGAAGTCTGTGCCGCCCCCATGCCAAGTTGGTTGGAGACATCCACATGCTCTGGGGCTTTTATGGAGTTAGAATTGAGAGCCCTTTGCTGAAAACTGGATCATCCTGGCCTACCGACAGTTGTGCAGTACCAGAGGGCTGGTTTTGGACATCACTGTTGCTTTCCCTGAGCAGCCATGTGAGAACGTGCCCCATGCAGCTTCTCCCTCTTAAGAACCATATCAGATATTGAGTAACCTGCTGAGACCTGGGCACTCCTAAGTTCAAATCCATGATAAAGTAAAGAGGACTGGGCTGTTATCTTTTAATTCCTTTGGTCAGTATAGATGGGTAACAGCTATTGCCAGGAAGTAAAAGATGGCCTGGCCCCTTATTTTCATCATGCTTCAGGGATTTCCTGTATCCAGAAAACTTACAGGGCTAAAAAGGCTGAAGAATAGGAATGGGACAAATGAAGTGGCTTAAAGGCTGTGCCAGTAAGTTCTGTGGAGAAAACTTGGGGTATGAGGCTTTGCACCTAGTACCTGAGGAACTGTTGATTCGACATGGAGATGAGGAAAATTTGCCAAGTTACAGGGAAGAAACCCCAACCCCTGAAAATGCCATCTCCAGTGCTTGGAAGTGAAATGGAAACAGCTAAGTTAACATCTTGGCTGTCCCAGGAAGTTCAGCATTAGGATGACCAAGGCCACGTTTTAGTGTTTGTTTCCATTCCATGCACCTTCTTGTCTTCTTGCTTAGAAGTGAGAAGGTTATTGGCATTGACTCTACTGTGTGGGGCTCCTGGTACCAGCCTGAGCCCTGGAGAAGTGATCACTGAAGATGGAGCTCTGAGCCCCTCCTTACGTCTTCACGATACTTGTACACCAAAGAAGTTTTAGATTTGGTGTCATACCTGTCCTCTAGATCAGGTTGCCTGCCCTTCCCTACTCTACAATGTTTCCAGCCAAGGTGATAATAAATAGAGCAACCCAGGTGTGACTCTAACTCTGTTCAGTATCTGTAGGCAGGAAGGTCCACAGCATGCCATGGCAGTGGTCCAGGGTTTTGACCTGTGGTGTAACATATATGCAAACCAGGCTGTCTGTCTTTAGTCCAGGAGCTTTACCTGCCTGTCTAACTGGAAGCCAGGAGAGAGAACCTCTTGTGTAGGAGTCTGAGACATGGCAGAAAGGGGTACTGTGGGCAGGGGGGTGGTATGTGTGATAGAATAGAAAGAACATCCTGAACACCAGGCCCTCCCTCCCTAACCTCTTGCAGAGCTGATCTCAGCAGTGGTTTGCACAAAATTAGGCTTTGTTCTCTCATTAGCTGGTAGGTAACTGCTCTCAGAAATTCATTTAGTAAGTTTGAGGAGGATATTAAATCTGAAAGTGACATCCATGGGTCAGGGGTTTAGTAACTTTACAGGTAGGATTATACATCAATAGAAACCAAAGACAATAAGACTGAGACTTTGTGAAGCTTTTAGGAATCATTTAGGACAGGCAGAGGGTCCTGAACAACTCATTCATGACTTAGGAGTATGGCCTAGACAGTGCTAGAGTGGTTGCTCCTAAAAGATACTGGCCTAGTCTATGCTGGGGCCCAAGGAGAAACTAATGCATCGTCCTGTGTTTGTGTAAACCCTAGTATGCTTCCCATGGATGAGGCTTGAGTTGTACACCTTGAAGAAAGCCAAACCTGTAAAGGGGAGTTGTGAGAACATTGACTCTTGTTCACCTTGGAGGGACAGGCTAAAGGGGGAGATGGCTGAAGTCCATAAGTCATATTCTTCAATGCCACACTTCTGCACCCAGAAGCAGCTCTTTCTTCTACCTATCATGAGCCAGACCTGGAGTCCATAACCTCAGATGGCAATACTACTGGCTGAGAATGTAGAAGGATCAAGAAAGCTTTAGTTAAATTCTTGACATTCAACATGACAGGTGCATGTCGATGCCCTATGGAAGATGTCCTTGTGCTTTAAGAAGAGGTCACTGGGCAGCCCAGGTGGCTCAGCGGTTTAGCGCAGCCTTCAGCCCAGGGCCTGATCCCAAAGACAAGTCCCACATCAGGCTCCCTGCATGAAGCCTGCTTCTCCTTCTGATTGTGTCTCTGCCTGCCTCTCTCTGTCTCTCTCTCTCTCTCTCTTTCCCACTCTCCCTCCCTCTCTCTCTGATGAATAAATAAATAAAATCTTAAAAAATAAAAGAGGTCACTGATGGAGGAAGATCTCCTACCTGTTCTTGGCTCCACCAGTAGAACAATCTTGGGGTGGGTGGGTTATAGAACTGAGCTGCTGTCTCGATTCTGCTCTTACATTAGCAAAAAAATAAAAGCAACTTTGGATTTCTTAAAAAAAAATCCGGGATCCCTGGGTGGTGCAGCGGTTTAGTGCCTTTGGCCCAGGGCGTGATCCTGGAGACCCAGGATCGAATCCCACGTCGGGCTCCCAGTGCATGGAGCCTGCTTCTCCCTCTGCCTGTGTCTCTGCCTCTCTCTCTCTCTCTCTCTGTGTGTGTGTGACTATCACAAATAAATAAAAATTAAAAAAAAATCCAATTCTGTTATCCAACCTATCCATCCAACTGTGGGAATGATGTTGTCAGTTGTTTTTGGTTTCTATGTCCAAAGCCATTCCAAAAAATCTTTGAACTTATAAACATATGATGGATAAAAGCATTGAGATATATTCATATGCCATAAGAATATTAGGTCTGTCCAAGGTGTGCCTGGATGGTTCATTTGGTTAAGTGTCCAACTCTTGATTTCAGCTCAGGTCATGATCTCAGGGTCATGAGACCAAGCACCATGTCAGCCTCCACCCTGAGCATGGAGCCTGCTCTCTCCCTCTCCCTTTGCCCCTTCTCCCCCACTAGCCCTCTGTCTCTAATAAAAAAAAAATTATTAGGTCTGTCCAAAAATGTTCCTGAGTCAAATAATTTAAAAAGGGTATGTCACCCAAACCCTGAACCAGTTTTCCTGTACTGGCTAATACTCAAATCCCAGCTTCTATATCAGAGTCATTATAGTGCTTCTCAAGCAATAGTTTCATTTTCTGTGAGAATCATATACACAATCACTGAGAAATATTTGTAGTCACTATACAATGAGGCTGTAGACAATTTGGAACACCTGCCCTATAATATTGATGAATGCTAAAATTTACTTCATATTAATTATAAGACATTTTATAAGAAAAATTATAGTCATCTGAATGGCTGATACTTTTATGAAACAAAACCACCAATTTTACAATATTTTCACAGCTAGGAACCAGAGTATACAATTTTATGTTGCAATGTAATAAAGAACATGTTATCATCAATCCAAACTATGTTTTTTATACATAAAATGAAATCCTGGAACTTTAAGTGTAACAGTGGGTAAATGAAAATACTTTATACTTTTAATTAAATTTCAGAGTCAATCAGTGGAGGGATAAGCAAGATGTGCTACCTTTGCCAAACTATCATTTTATGTAACTACCTTGCGGGAAAACCACTATTAATGGTTTTGAGAGTCCTTAATGCCTTAGGGCTCTCTTCATTTGCTAAGACATGATAATCAGCTATGCCAGGCTGTGTGGGCTTTGTCTCTGCCAACTCATGAATATATTTCTCAAAAAGTTTCATAAACAGAAGGGAAGATAAGCTGTTTCTGTCTTCAGAGCCTTCTGTTAAGAATTTAGAAACTCTCTTGTTTGGAAAGAAAAAAATAAATAGAAGCCAAATTGAAAATGTCAGTCCCTAGCAGGAAAATACATTTAGGTCATATTCAAATCTAAATGATCTTAACATTGTAAGAAAAAAAAGGCAACATTATAATTTCTAATCCAAAATATTTGAACTTCTAAAACATATGTTAGTGAGGTATATTCTTCTGAGCTCTCTAAACTCCGTGAGAAAGGATCATATTATTCTCCTGCTTTCCTAAAATAGTGTTAAAAATAACCTGGATTTTTTTTTGTTGTTTTTTATGGTTTATTCTTTCAAATTTTTTCAACTGAATTTCTTACTTGTAAACTTCTTTTACATTGATGTTTAGGGGAGAATAAGTTAATTTTCAAAATGAAGAGGCAGAAATATGTGCTTGTTATTTTTTAATTTATGCTGCTACTACAACATCAAGAGGCAGAAATATATGCCTGTTATTTTTAATGTATACTGCTAATACAAGATCATCACTATACTAAAATCATAATATGGAAGAATGCAAAAATTGCCTCAAAACCATCCTTTCATTGTGGCCATATTCTTTATTAGTAAATCATTTGGTTATATGGTTTTCTTTGACCAATGAGACATTAGCAAATGTGAAATGCTGGGGCTGGTTTGCTGGTTCCTTTAGGAAATGTAGTAGAGTTAAAGAAGTATCTCCCAGATCCTCCTTGGAGAAAGAATTTACTGTCCAACTTCAGAAAGTACAGTTAGTAAATAATCTATAGTTATCAGTTCCTTCAGAGTCAGCCTCAATGATTCATGTTCCTGGAGGTGAAGCCTTTCTAGTATTCACTATTCACTCTAGAACTCCATGATGAACTGGAAGAGGGACTCAGTGGACCAGTTTCACAGTTTGACTTCTCTCTTTCCAACTATGGTGT
Organism: Canis lupus dingo; assembly: GCF_003254725.2. Taxonomy (NCBI): domain Eukaryota; kingdom Metazoa; phylum Chordata; class Mammalia; order Carnivora; family Canidae; genus Canis; species Canis lupus. The sequence continues at coordinate 36,146,772 of NC_064274.1, read as the reverse complement.
TGTTGTTGTTGCTGTTGTGTTGTTGCTGTTGTTGTTTGGCTTCTTTTTATAGGTATTGGTCACAAATAAATAACTTGCACTTCACAGTTCAACTCCAGATATGATTCCAGAAAACTCAACTTGAGACTCCATTAAAATGTGAACAAGCTTGGTTTAGTTTACTGGAAGAGAAGATAGTATCTGGAGAATATATGAGCTATATCAGCTGAAGCTCTACTGGAACAACCAGCCCTAGCTAACTGGTTTTCTGATTGAAAACATATGAGTGAGCCCAGCTGAGATGAACAGAAGAATCACCCAACTTAGCCCAACCCAAACTGCTGACCTATGGTTTGTGCTTTGATTAATAGTTGTTTAAAAACAAAAACAAACAAACAAAACAAAACCCTACTTTGTTTTGTGGTAGTTTATTACAGAGGAGAGTTAACATAAAAAAGATTAATAATTAAAATTAAAGAGCTGCTGAACAAAATTTTAAACCATGCAACACCGATTTACTGACTTAAATATAAGTTGAAGTAGCAAAAGGGCCAAGGGCTTGAATCAAAAGGGTATGAGTTAAACAAGGAAGAGACCACTGGGCTCCCAACTGTCTACAAGCAGAAAGCACACTGGCACAGCTATTTAGTAGCAAATATGGACTATTTGTTAGGAAATATAAAGGAAGTCTTGGAGAAAAGAGTTTATAAACCTGAGAGCAGAGCCAAGAGATTTGAAGAATGTTTAATGGGGGAGGATTCCTAGAGAAAATTGGAGGGAAAAAAATGACACAGGAGTCATTTCCAGGGAGCCAAATCTATGCCTAATAAAGACAGATCATTTGTTACCAGAGAAGGTAGCCTTTATAATATGTGCCAGCTGGATTTCAGAATGCCAAGGAGCAGCAACTGTTAGAGGAATAGAAATGTCCATAGCAGATAACGCCCTGTCTCAACATTATATGTTGGGTGAGTCAGATGCAGAAGACATCTTTTTAGTTCATCAGTTTCTGTATTCAAGAAACATCCTTAATACATAATTAAAGTACATGAAATCCTGGACTTCAAGGCTGATACAACGGTTTTACTCAATTTATGGAGGTTTCTAGAATGGCAATAAGGAAACTTTTTATGTGGAACGACTGTGAATAATTTATGGCCAATGGTAAGACTGTTTAGTAGTTTGTAAAAATGGCTACAAAGGTTTTCTCTCCCTTGGTCCATGTCCTTCAGGAATAAGTTTTCATCATGACTTTAAGATTGGCCATGTTGCTGGATTTACCAATAGGATAATAAGCAAATGTAACACAAGCATATGCTTAAAATTGCTTGTGTTTTAGGGCAAGTTCACTTGTTGAATTTGGGAAACATGGCACCATATGAACAGCCTAACTTGTCGGCCAGTGAGAGATGTCATGGAACAAAGATGAATCCTGAACTGAGGCTGCCCTAGAACAACAGGCGCTTTCTTCCACAGCTGACTGGCAGCTGACAGCATAAATATGGGTGATTCAGCTGAGATGTGTAGAACTACCCAGCTGTACCAACCCAAATAACCACCCCACAAAATCTGTAGCCAAATACAGTATTTAAAACCAGTAGGTTTTGGGGTAGGTACACAGAAAGTTAACTAAATCAAATATAAAATATATCCTAAATTAATAGTTTCATGAACATTAAGCCCATAATATAGTGCAAAGGAAAATTTAAATTCAATAATGTAACACAACTGTTAAGCTGCTGTATTCATTAGTATTTCAGATTTAATTCCATTTCATCAAAGTTTAATTTTACTTGAGAATACAAACATATTATTATGACAATATATCACACTTGATAGCTTAATTCATGAAAACATTCAAGTAACATGTATTTCAATTAATTATTATCATGATTGCTTATCAGCTCATGGGCATATGAGTCAATGATTTTTGATAATTTGATACTTTTAAAATATGAATTAGAATGTTTTATATAACTGTACTTCTCATTTTGAAGTAGTATATTCAATATTTAAGAATTTTCTGCTTCTTTAGAAAAAGCAAAAAAAATCATCAAACTATCATGTCTGTTGAGAATAAAGAACTTGGGGGTGAGGGTTAAAACTATTGCTCAGTTATACAATTCCTTTATGTGCCAGCAACAGCTGGGCAATCCACTTTCCGTCAAAACTATCTACAGTAAGAAGCTTGCCCACGGCCAAGTCAATAATTATAGAATCAAATGGTTCATCAACTTTCTTCCAAGGTTTAATTTGGCACACAGTACTTTGAAAAATAAAACCATTATAAAATATTATTATGACTCCTGAATTTAATATCCAGCTAGTGTTTCTGACTTAGGTGGAATAAATTGAAATCCTTTCATTAATATGTTAATGGAATCATTGTAAAATTGAATTTTGATAGTAATCCCCTTGGAATTGCTTATGTTATATTGCTGAGTTTCCTATGATTTTAAACAGATGATGCTTGTCTTGCGACCTTAAAACATCAATGCAAGGTTCTGTGTCAATTTCCTGACAACAAAATAAGTTTTAATCTGATTATTCTTGATTTGAAGATTTGCTAATATTCTTGTTTAATTTGTGAAGAGTAGGTTTTAGTAGAATGTTTCATAGATATCCTATTATAGGAAATAAATGTGATCTTATAAGTATTCCTGAGGTGGCATCATACCTAAGTATGTGGTTTGTAGATATTGGTGAGTTAAAACAAAAATTCAGATGTCCAAAGAATCATGTTGGTAACATTGTATGCTCAGTAAAAGCTAGGCGGACCAGGATTTCTGAACAACCATTCAGAAGGAATTCATGATGCAATCATGTAAATGAATATATTGGATACTATAAAACAAACAGTGGTCCTTTTCCATATAAAAGCTGAATAAAGCATTTTGAAATAACATCTTGTCTATGGACCTCTAGAAAGATAATTTTTAGTCCTCAAAGAAGTAGGAATTAGGGATCCCTGGGTGGCGCAGCGGTTTGGCGCCTGCCTTTGGCCCAGGGCGGGATCCTGGAGACCCGGGATCGAGTCCCACGTCAGGCTCCCGGTGCATGGAGCCTGCTTCTCCCTCTGCCTGTGTCTCTGCCTCTCTCTCTCTCTCTGTATGACTATCATAAATAAATAAAAAAAAATTAAAAAAAAAAAAAAGAAGTAGGAATTATGTTACCAAAAACATAAAAATAGTCTCAAAAGTACTTGTTCAAAATGTAAATTTCTATTCCACTCCTCCTTTTCCATATGAATCAAAAGTAGGGGTAAAAATATGGATTTCCAGCAAGTGCTGTAACTAAGTGGTTCTCAAAGTATTTCTGTAATATAGAGCATTTACTATGAAAATATTTTTATATTGATATACTATTGCTTATTAAATCTCATTGACAGTCATGCAAGTACCTTTCAATATCATTTATTTTATTGCTCAAAATAATCATATGAAATAGATATACCTATGTTATAGCTGTAGAAACTGCAGTTGAAAAATTAAACAATTAACCCAAATCACACAGATATCAAAGAATAAAGCCAAGGAAGTAATTCTGATATATCTGACTTCAATGGTAATGATAATGATTTTTTAATTAAATGCCCTAATATTTTACTTTGATTCTTCAGGTCTTTAGGGCTAAAATAACCAAACTCAGATAATGAAGGCTACTATAAATGTTGCCATTATGTATAGATACTTAGAAATGGATTGTATGATGAATAGACATAGAAAATAGAAGGAATCACTATGAGAAATTTAGTGATATCTGACTTTAAGCAACTGCATTTCTTTAAAGCCAGTTTTAAATTATTATCATTTTTCCATATTCCAAAGTTCAAGAAAACCATGGAAAATATCATAAAATACCATATATATATATGTGTGTGTGTGTGTATATATATATATATATATATATATATATATATTTATGTGTGTGTGCATGTATCTGATATTAAATATATATAGCATAGTGTATAAATAATATTAAATACATATATACATGTACATATAGTATTAAAAGTCAATAAGGTAGGTGAAATAATTAATAAGTGCTGATAGGCCAGAATATGTTAAGATTCTTAGATAAACAAAACATTTATGATATATTCATCATAGGCACCTGGACGGCTCAGTTGGTTAAGCATTTGCCTTTGGGTCAGGTATGATCCTGTCTGGGATCCAGCCCCACACTGGGCTCTCTGCCCACTGGGGAGCCTGCTTCTCCCTGTCCTTCTGCTGCTCCCCCTGCTTATGCTCTCTTACACTCTCTCTGTCAAATAAATAAAATCTTTTTAAAAATGTTTAAATAAATCTAAAAAAAGAAAAATTCATCACATTATTGATGGATGTACTTTCCACATTTTTTCCCTTGGGATATCTTGGTTTTGTTTTGTTACCAGTTTGGTTTCATAGATTTAGTTGAAAAGTGTTTCCTCTTTTACTTTTTAGCAGGTTTGTGAAAAGTGCATGTTAATTCTTCATTAAACATTTATAAAATTTACAGTGAAGGCATCAGATTGTAGGCTATTCCGGTTTTGGAGATTTCCTTTTTTATTACTAATCAATCTCTTTTGTTGTTATAGGTCTATTCATATTCTCAGTTTGTTTTTAGTAAGATTTGGTAGTCTGAATTGACATTTTTTCATTTCATTAAAGTTATGTAATCCCATATTAAAGTATTCATGGTATTCCCTGTAATCATATTTCTGTAAGATCTGTAATAATGTTCTTTCAACCTTGATTTTAGTAATCTGATTCTTCTCTAATTTTTCTCAGGACACCTGGGTGGCTCAGCGGTTGAGCATCTGCCTTCAGCTCAGGGCATGATCCTAGGATCCAGGATAGAGTCCCACATTAGGCTTCCAGCAGGAAGACTGTTTCTCCCTTTGCCTGTGTCTCTGCATCTGTGTGCCTCTGTCTCATGAATAAATAAATTAAATGGTCAGCTAAATGTCAGTTGTGATGAGCTTTTTGGTTTCATCGGGTTTCTCTATTGTTTTTCTACCCCCTATTTCATTTACTTCTGTTCTAATCTTTATTATTTCCTTCTTTCTGCTTGCTTTTAGTTTGTTTTTATTCTCCTAGTTTCTCAGAGTATAAACTTAGGTTAGTTGATATTTTTCCCTTTTAAAATAGAGACTTTTATAAGTAATAATGAGTGTTTAAAGAAGTTGTACTCCACAAATTATGGTATGCTGTATTTCATTTTAATTTGCCTCTAATTATTATTGAAATTCTCTTGGACTTGTTGGATTCATTGCTTATTTAGGAGATTTTACTTCTCCCTTTTTAAAAAATTTTCCCTCTAGTTTTAATTTCCCAAATTTCTGCTACTGTTTATAGATTTCATTGCATTATGTTGGAGAACATACTTTGTATGATTTAAACAGTTTTGAAATAATGAGATTTGTTTTATAGTCTAACATATGGAATACCTAGAAATACCACATGCACTTGAGAAGAATGCACATTTTGTTGTCATGAGTGGAGTGTTCTATAGTTGTATGCCCATAAATACTACAATTTCATAATATTGTTCAAATCCTCTATGTTTTCCTTATTGATCTTTTGACTAGTTGTCCTAGTCATTAAGGAAAATGGAGCACTGAATTCTTCAATTCTTATTATTGTGTTGCCTATTTTTCCTATTAATTCTTGTTTCAGTACTTATTGGTAGGTGCATATATATTTATAATTTTCTATCTTCCTGATATATTAACACTTTCATAATTTTATAAAATGTCCTTTTTGTTTCCAATTATATTTTTTTACTAAAGTTTGCTTTGTCTGATATTAGTATATCCAATCCAGCTCTTTTGATTACTGCTTGCATGTATATCTTTCTGTTCCATTACAATAGAATCAATCCATTTTCATTCTATTTGTTTTTCATTTACTTCAACCAATTTGGGTCTTTGAATCTAAAGTGTACTTCTCAGCACATAGTTGAATCACAATTTTTTAGACATGTATATCAATCTCTCCCTTTTGAATGAAATTTCTAATCCATTTTCATTGAGCATAATTATTGATATGCTAGGAGTTATGTCTTTCATTTTGCAAGTTGTTTTCTATTTGTGTTACTTTCTTGGGTCCTCTGCTTTTATATTACTGTTTTCTTTGTGTTAAATATATATTCTTAGCATACCTTTTAATTTTTTGTTTTTGTTGAATAAATGTGTACCAGATTGCTGCATGCCTTCAGTTAATTTACAGAGTTCTAAAAAAAAAAAAAAAAAACTTATTTTGACTTTTTAAGAATTTTTGGCTAGCTTTCTCATTCCTTTTATGGAACTTAGAATTTTTAGAGGTCTTTGCTATTCTTTCTGATGTCATCCCTGTGAACCATTTTTGATTGACATATTAGAGCTATCTTAATGACTATAAATTAAAAAAAAACAACATAAAAGTGAGTCCACACAAGTGATTAATTTATCTGTTATAATTTTTAAGGGCACAGTTTCTGTCACATTAACTATCAAATTCATATTTGAAGTCTTCTGTAATAATAAAATTGGCTTATAAAAGTCCCAAGGCAAAATCATCTAGCTCTAAGTAATTGCTCTAATTATAAACATTAGTACTTCTCCGTTAAATATCTGATTTTTTATATCAATTTCAAATTAGATTATCTTCTGTTCACTAAATCAAATATCAAATTACTCAGGCAGAATATTATAATTTCTGTGTCCCAAAATGTATCAAAGAAACTTGGAGAAATATTTTTAATGTTTTTAAAATACCTAAAACTATATAAAAATGAATCTTAAGTGAAAAAATGTGGCATGTATATTTCTTCAGTTCATTATCTTATTGTAGTTTTATGAATAAGTTTGTAAAGTCATCTAATCCAAATTTCTATTATCTCATTAACAGATGGCAACTCAAATTTTATTTGGATACTTATTAATAAAACACAATTCATGAAGTGGTTTGGGAAGCTCTAATTATTATCATTTTTTCTCAGCTAAATGAAAGTCTAATTATTTGAAATTTATATTTTAGCTCCTGCCTGAATTCTGGAATAAAACAAAACAAATATGTTACTCTTTCTCCAAAGAAGAACCTCACATAATGAATATAATGAAAATATTGTACTTACACTTCCTTCAAGTGAATGAATTATAAAAATAATCCCAAAAATTGTAAAGTCTTTTGTGTTCTTCTGTTGAAGTGTTAGAAAATTAGTTTGGCAGAGCAGTACTGAAAATCTTTTCTGAAAAATCACTGGACTGTGAGTGGTCAAGATGTCTGTGTACTCCTTACTATTCCTTCTATCAAGAAGTGAATTAATTTCCATTCAATTTTGGCTATCCTTAGTGATTTTCTTTACCTTTTACCAAACAGAAGTGATATTCTGGAACTTCTGATAATAGATCCCAAGAAATGCTATAGTTTCTACTCAAGCCCCTCAGGATGCTCTTTCTCATTATGTTCCTTTTAGAATATTACCTCTCAAAACTTAGCTACCATGCTGTAGACACCCAAGCCACATGAAAAGACCATGTGTAGGTGTGTGTGTGTGTGTGTGTGTGTGTGTGTGTGTGTGTGTCTAAACTCCAGCTGAACTCCTAGTCAATATCCAGTATCACCTGTCGGTCATATTCGTGGCAGTGGGACTCCCTGGAAATCTACATTGGTTGAGTCATTAATGACTAAAGCCTCAACACCATGGGACACAATCAGATGAAGAATGTGAGGCAAGAATCCTCAGCTAAATCTGTCCATCTCAAGGATCATGAAAAGTAAAGATTAACTGTTTTAAGCCATTAGGTTTGGAGATTGTGGGTTTTTTGTTTTGCTTTGTTTTGTTTTTTGCTTGTTTTCCTGAACATGAAATAATAGAAACAGAAAAATAGTCCATTGTTCTGGATAGAATTTACATATTAATGCAGGCTCCTTATATTGACTTATGCATTGTACTCCTGGCTAATTTTAAACATGCACTCAAATTCCTAAATGAAATTTTTAACCAAACCACTAAACACTAAACTAAGTCTTACAGATTTTTTTTATTTTGGGGAAGAAAAAAAGCAAAACACTACTACATTGTAAAGTTAGGTCTTATTTATCAAATTACTATTTATTAAATTAATATTGCATAAAGTATTTATTTTGAATGAAAAATAATTTCATATTTGTCAGGAATTATTAAACACTATTTAATGTTTGGCTTTAAAACCCTCTATTTAAAGCCTCAAATACTGAATATGAAAAATTAAGGATTATTTTACACCTCATATTGGAGAAAATAATGAGTATTAGGGACAGAACAAATAATTGAGTAACATGAAACTGTCTTATGAGTGTATAAAGTGAACATTCAAAGAATAGGAAATATTTATAATAAATTATCTCTACAACTATTAAATCTATGACTATTCTCGCTCAAATTCTAGATAATAATTTGCTTTCATCTTTTTTTCTATTTCCCCTGACAATATTGACTTTGATATCAAAGTTCTCTTTTGGTCACTAGAATATATTATCCATCATTTTTAACATGAGGATAACAAAGAAAACTAATATGGTGAGAAGAACCAAAAGAAACAATTAAAATTCCACGAAGCTATTTGTAGATTTAATATATTATAGCCAGCTTTATAAAGTTCATTACATGACTTCTTTTAACATTTCAATGCCTCTTTATAAGGAGTTCAAAAAAAGGTGTATCTTAAAAAAATAGCAATTTGTAAAATATACTATCATTATAGAATTCTTTCTCTATTTAAAATTTGCCTATGGGATGCCTGGGTGGCTCAGCGGTTGAGCATCTGCCTTCAGCTCAGGGCATGATCCTGGAGTTCCAGGATCAAGTCCCGCATCGGGTTCCCTGCATGGATCCTGCTTCTCCCTCTGCCTATATCTCTGTCTCTCTGTCTCTCTCTCTCTCTCTGTGTCTCTCATGAATAAATAAATAAAATCTTTAAAAATAAATAAATAAATAGATAGATAGATGATAGATAAAATTTGCTTGTGTTTAGCCTACTTATATATTTTATGTGAAATTTGATTTTAGTTTAGAAAGTAATTCTCTAATATAATTTCCTAAACTTAACTATAAGCAAATATCAAATTATTTCAGATTCCAAAATACCATTATTACTAACATATTGAGGGTCTTTTTATTTTTCTTTTCTAATGACCATAAAATGACTACGTTTGGGCAAAGCTTACATTAGGAAAGGGACATTAGTATAGACTAGTGGTGAACTCCTTTTGGGCAAACTGATATGCTGTTGTTGGTTCTATATAGAATGTATAGTTGGAATATATTCATTATCTATTTCTGTCCCATAAATCCTGGGGATGGAGTAATCTATAGATTGGAAAGAGGTAGAGAAGTACTAGTACTTTTGAGTCTGCACAATTTTAAGATTCCTTTGAGTTAAATGTCTCTGTGATTGATGCCTTGATATTTGGAGCCTCTGGGAAAAGGAGTCCCTTAGGATGTTGTACTCATCACCTCTCTGACACAGCTATCAGGAAAAACCCATCAGAAGAGCATATTACTACTGGACTCTTACTGAAATTTAATATCTCATTCATGGAAACGATGTAATTCACTTATCTGATGTTTCCATTTTGGGAGAGTCAACTCAGACTCAGTAACTATAACAATATTAGAAGTTTCCCTGCCCAAAGCCTCACTTTTATCAAACGGAAATAGTATATTTAAGAGCTGACATATACACTATAGCACTTAGGTTTTAGATAAAAACACTGAATATACATTTCTGAAAGAAGATATTCAAGACTAGTCAAAACTCAAGTCAAGGATCTCTTGGCTTCTCTTTCCTTCCAGTTTCCATTTATTGGGGAGGCTTTTTTGGTTAAAAGTTTGAATACTAGGGAATTTATTTCAAGACTACTACACTAAAGGTAGAGTACTATGAAATAAGATGTCATTAAGGATCCTACAGCTTCCAAATCTTCACTCTAAAGTCACCACAGGAGGGAGGGGGCAAGATGTCGGAAGAGAAGGGTCCCCAAGTCACCTGTCCCCACCAAATTACCTAGATAACTTTCAAATCATCTTAAAAACCTACGAATTCGACCTAAGATTTAAAGAGAGAACAAATGGAATACTACAGTGAGAAGAGTTCACTCTTCTATCAAGTACAACTTGTTTTTGACCACTCTGCACTGAGCAAAATGACTAGAAGGAAAAACTCACCTCCAAAGAATCAGAAACAGTCCTTTCTCCCAGATAGTTACAAAATTGGGATTACAATTCAATGTCAGAAAGACAATTCAGGGGCAGCCCTGGTGGCGCAGCGGTTTAGCGCCGCCTGCAGCCCGGGGTGTGGTCCTGGAGACCCCGGATCAAGTCCCACATCAGGCTTGTTGCATGGAGTCTGCTTCTCCCTCTGCCTGTGTCTCTGCATCTCTCTCTCTCTCTCTCTCTGTGCCTCTATGAATAAATAAATAAAATCTTAAAAAAAAAAAGAAAGACAATTCAGAAGCAGTATTATAAAACTACTGGTGGCTCTAGAAAGAAGCATAAAGGATTCAAGAGACTTCATGACTGCAGAATTTAGATCTAATAAGGCCGAAATTAAAAATCAATTAAATGAGATGTAATCCAAACTAGAGACCCTAAAGACGAGGGTTAATGAGGTAGAAGAATGACTCAGTGACATAGGAGACAAGGCAAGGAAGAAAACTGAGGAAAAAGAGAAAATCAATGAAAAGATCATGAGAATAGGTAAAGGGAAATAAATGACAGCCTCAGAAAGAAAAATCTATGTTTAATTGGGGTTCCTGAGGATGCCGAAAAGGACAGAGGTCCAGAATATGTATTTGAACAAATCATAGCTGAGAACTTCCCTAATTTGGGGAGGGAAACAGGCATTCAGATCCAGGAGATAGAGAGATCCCCCCTAAAATCAATATAAACCGCTAAACACCTTGACATTTAATAGTGAAACTTGCAAATTCCAAAGATAAAAAGAAGATCCTTAAAGCAGCAAGAGACAAGAAATCTCTAACTTTCATAGGGAGAAATATTAGATTAACAGCAGACCTCTCCACAGAGACCTAGCAGGCCAGAAAGGGCTGGCAGGATATATTCAGGGTCCTAAATAAGAAGAACATGCAGCCAAGAATACTTTATCCAGCAAGCCTCTCGTTTAGATTAGGAGAGATAAAGAGCTTCCAAGATAGGCAGAAACTGAAAGAATATGTGACCATGAAGCCAGCTCTGCAAGAAATACTAACGGGATTCTCTGCAAGAAATACTAAGGAGGAAGTCCAAGGGAAAAATCTACAAAAACAGGGACTGAATAGGTTATCATGATGACACTAAACTCATATATTTCAATAGTAACTCTGAACGTGAATGGGCTCAAGGACCCCATCAAAAGGGGCAGGGTTTCAGACAGGATAAAAAAGCAAGACCCATCTATTTGCTGTCTACAAGAGACTCATATTAGACAGGATACCTACAACCTGAAAATAAAAGGTTGGAGAACCATGTACCATTCAAATGGTCCTCAAAAGAAAGCAGGGGTAGCCATCCTTATATCAGATAAAGTTTATCCCAAAGACTGTGGTGAGAGATGAAGAGGGACACTATCTCATACTTAAAGGATCTATCCAACAAGAGGACCTAACAATCATGAATATCTATGCCCCGAATGTGGGAGCTGCCAAGTATATCAATCAATCAATAACCAAAGTTAAGACATACTTAGATAATAATACACTTATACTTGGTGACTTGAATGTAGCACTTTCTACAATCGACAGGTTTTCTAAGCACAACATTTCCAAAGGAACAAGAGCTTTAAATAATACACTGGACCAGATGGATTTCACAGCTATTTACAGAACTTTACATACAAACGCAACTGAATACACATTCTTCTCAAGTGCACATGGAACTTTCTCCAGAATAGACTACATACTGGGTCACAAATCAGGTCTTAACCAATACCAAAAGATTGGGATTGTCCCCTGCATATTTTCAGACCATAATGCTTTGAAACTTGAACTCAGTAACAAGAAGAAACTTGGAAGAATTTCAAACACATGGAGGTTAAAGAGCATCCTGCTAAAAGATGAAAGAGTAAACAGGAAATAAGAGGAGAATTAAAAAGATTCATGGAAACTAATGAGAGAGAAGATACAACCCGTCAAAATCTTTGGGATACAGCAAAAGCAGTCCTGAGGGAGAAATACATCACAATACAAGCATCCATCCAAAAGCTGGAAAGACTCGAATACAAAAGCTAACGTGCACCTAAAGGAGCTGGAGAAAAAACAGCAAATAGATCCTACACCCAGCAGAAGAAGAGAATTAGTAAAGATTCAAGCAGAACTCAATGAAATAGAGACCAGAAGAACTGTGGAAAATATTAACAAAACCAGGAGTTGGTTCTTTGAAAGAATTAATAAAATAGATAAACCATTAGCCAGCCTTATTAAAAAGAAGAGAGAAAAGACTCAATTTAATAAAATCATTAATGAGATAGGAGAGATCACCACCAACACCAAGAATATACAAAGGATTTTAGAAACATACTATGAGCAGCTATATGTCAATAAATTAGGCAATCTAGAAGAAATGGATGCATTTCTGGAAAACCACAAACTACCACAACTTGAACAGGAAGAAATAGAAAACCTGAATAGGCCAATAACCAGGGAGGAAATTGAAGCAGTCATAAAAAACCATCCAAGACACAAAAGTCCAGGGCCAGATGGTTTCCCAGGGGCATTCTATCAAACATTTAAAGAAGAAACCATACCTATTCTACTAAAGCTGTTCTGAAAGATAGAAAGAGATGGAGTACTTCCAAACTCGTTCTAGGAGGCCAGCATCACCTTAATTCCAAAACCAAAGACCCCACCAAAAAGGAGAATTATAGACCAATATCCTTGATGAACATGGATGCAAAAATTCTCAACATGATAGTAGCCAATAGGATCCAACAATACATTAAGAATATTATTCACCATGACCAAGTGGGATTTATCCCCGGGACACAAGGCTGGTTCAACACTTGTAAAGCAATCAACGTGATTGATCAGATCAGCAAGAGAAAAAACAAGGACCATATGATCCTCTCAATAGATATGGAGAAAGAATTTGACAAAATACAGCATCCATTCCTGACCAAAACTCTTCAGAGTGTAGGGATAGAGGGAACATTCCTCAACATCTTAAAAGCCATCTACGAAAAACCCACAGCAAATATAATTCTCAATGGGGAAGCACTGGGAGCCTTTCCCCTAAGATCAGGAACAAGACAGGGATGTCCACTCTCACCACTGCTATTCAACATAGTACTGGAAGTCCTAGCCTCAGCAAACAAAAAGACATTAAAGGCATTCAAATTGGGAAAGAAGAAGTCAAACTCTCCCTCTTCACCGATGACATGATACTCTACATAGAAAACCCAAAAGAATCCACTCCAAGATTGCTAGAACTCATACAGCAATTTGGCAGTGTGGCAGGATACAAAATCAATGCCCAGAAGTCAGTGGCATTTCTATACACTAACAATGAGACTGAAGAAAGAGAAATTAAGGAGTCAATCCCATTTGCAATTGCACCCAAAAGCATATGATACCTAGAATAAACCTAACCAAAGAGGTAAAGGATCTATACCCTCAAAACTATAGAACACATCTGAAAGAAATTGAGGAAGACACAAAGAGATGGAAAAATATTCAATGATCATGGATTGGCAGAATTAATATTGTGATAATGTCAATGTTACCCAGGGCAATATACACGTTTAATGCAATCCCTATCAAAATACCATGGACTTTCTTCAGAGAGTTAGAACAAATTATCTTAAGATTTGTGTGGAAGCAGAAAAGACCCCGAATAACCAGGGGAATTTTAAAAAAGAAAACCATATCTGGGGGCATCACAATGCCAGATTTCAGGTTGTACTACAAAGCTGTGGTCATCAAGACAGTGTGGTACTGGCACAAAAACAGACACATAGATCAATGGAACAGAATAGAGAATCCAGAAGTGGACCCTCAACTTTATGGTCAACTAATATTCGACAAAGGAGGAAAGACTATCCATTGGAAGAAAGACAGTCTCTTCAATAAATGGTGCTGGGAAAACTGGACATCCACATGCAGAAGAATGAAACTAGACCACTCTCTTGCACCATACACAGAGATAAACTCAAAATGGATGAAAGATCTAAATGTGAGACAAGATTCCATCAAAATTCTAGAGGAGAACATAGGCAACACCTTTTTTGAACTTGGCCAGAGTACCTTCTTGCAAGATACATCCCCATGAAGGCAAGGGAAACAAAAGAAAAATGAATTATTGGGACTTCATCAAGATAAGAAGCTTTTGCACAGCAAAGGATACCGTCAACAAAACTCAAAGACAACCTACAGAATGGGAGAAGACATTTGCAAATGACGTATCAGATAAAGTGCTAGTTTCCAAGATCTATAAAGAACTTATTAAACTCAACACCAAAGAAACAAACAATCCAATCATGAAATGGGCAAAAGATATGAACAGAAATCTCAGAGGAAGACATAGACATGGCCAACAAGCACATGAGAAAATGCTACGCATCACTGGCCATCAGGGAAATACAAATCAAAACCACAAGATACCACCTCACACCAGTGAGAATGGGGAAAATTAACAAGACAGGAAACAAGAAATGTTGGAGAGGATGTGGAGAAAGGGGAATCCTCTTGCACTGTTGTTGGGAATGTGAACTGGTGCAGCCACTCTGGAAAACTGTGTGGAGATTCCTCAAAAAGTTCAAAATAGAGCTACCATATGACCAAGCAATTGCACTGCTGGGTATTTACCCCAAAGATACAGATGTAGTGAAATACATCTCATCAAGAGTTAAAAATAGATCTGCCCTATGACCCAGCAATTGCACTGCCGGGGATTTATCCCAAAGATATAGATGCAGTGAAACGGCAGGACACCTGCACCCTGATGTTTATAGCAGCAATGTCCACAGCAGCCAAACTGTGGAAAGAGCCTCAGTGTCCATTGACAGATGAATGGAATAAGAATATGTGGCTTTTGTACAATGGAATATTACTCAGCCATTAGAAATGACAAATACCCACCTTTTGCTTCGACATGAAGGGACCTGGAGAGTATTATGCTGAGTGAAATAAGTCAATTGGAAAAGGACAAACATTATATGGGGAATTCATTTGGGGAATATAAAAAATAGTGAAAGGAAATAAAGGGGAAAGGAGGAAAAAAATGATTGGGAAATATCAGCAAGGGTGACAGAACAGGAGAGACTCATAACTCTGGGAAACGAAAAAGGGGTGGTGGAAAGGGAGGTGGGTGGGGGGTGGGGGTGACTGGGTGACAGGCACTGAGGGGGGCACTTGATGGGATAGGCACTGGGTGTTATGCTATATGTTGGTAAATTGAACTCCAATTAAAAAAAAAAGTCACCACAGAAACCTGTAAACAGAGTTCAATATTAAATGATGAACTAACCCCAGATGAGATGCATGGGCAGCGAAACAGTTTTCACGTTGACATAGATCCCTAGTCTTCCTTTTACTTAATTTTCCTACTTATTTCATAGATGTCTTTTAAGGCCAATTTCCTTTGTGGTTCCTATGCTTTTTTCAGTTTGTATGGTTTGTAAAATTCCTAGCAGCTATGGAAATAAAGAAGTCTCTGGCACCTGTTTGCTGAGAAGCAGGAAGTGATGTATAAGTCATTTTCATACTGTTTGTTAGCTAGAAGCAATTGAAGAACAGATTTTAGAACCACAGAGGAACACAATTTGGAAGTAAGGTCTAAATACAGTTGAAATGGGCAGCCCGGGTGGCTCAGTGGTTTAGCGCTGCCTTCAGCCCAGGGCATGATCCTGGAGACCTGGGATGGAGTCACACATCGGGCTCCCTGCATGGAGCCTGCTTCTCCCTCTGCCTGTGTCTCTGCCTCTCTCTCTCTTTCTCTCTCATAAATAAATAAATAAATAAATAAATAAATAAATAAATAATAAATAAATAAATAAATAAATAAATACAGTCGAAATGGAAACTCTTCAGTAGGAGTAGATATGAAGTTCTCCTTTCCCTCTTTTTCCCAAATCTAGAGTTAAAGTCTACAAATCAAGCAGATACATTGTTGAACCCAGAGAAAGGCAGATGGAGACTCGAGTGCAGACTTGGTCTGCTGTACTTTAGACCTAGAGGGAGAAAGAAAACAAAATAGATGTCCACCTCAGTTCACCAAGACAGAGGATAGGATATTTATTGTGGGGAGAAACATTCTAAGTAAAAAAAAAAAAGAAAAAAAAGAAAAAAAAAGTTCCTAGATTATCCCTTGATATTTAATAAAAATAATAATGCCAGCAGTTACTACTAACACCATTTGATTTTTTTAAGCACTGCTGGAAAATTTCAATAACTTGTCAGACATAATCCTGAAAACAACTCTACCATTTAGGTCGAGGAAGAATTAATTCCGCATCTACTGCCATTTAGCATATTAAAGATAGCAACAGATTCTTGCTTCAGATTTATCTACAAAATTTATACTCTTCCCTTCATACAACTTTCTTTCTTTCTTAATATCTTAAGTGATATCTTAATAATCAATCAATATCTTAGTATCTGGACATCACCTCAAGGCATAGGAGGCTGTAATGGACACAAGTATCTCTCTACAGCAACTGCCCTCACCTGACAGTTTACCAGTCTGGCAGAGTGGTAGTAAAATCTAAAACACTGTATTGGCAGCATAGATCTCATGTTGTTCTGTTGTTAGTGAAACATTTCAGAGTAGCTTGTATGTCTCTGTTTGTACAGTTGAGTATACAGTAAATAATTTAAGTAAGGAATCATTACAAGGAGAAATGAAGTAACAACCGAACAAATAGGAATTATAACCTTGAATGAATGAGCAGATCTGTAACATTTTTAAGGAAATCATCCAAAGCAATAAAATTCAGATTTCTTTTGGATTGCTTTTAGGATTGCTGAGAATAGTAAACGGATTATTCTGAGACAAAACATTATAAAGAAAACCTCTATTAAAGTTATCAATGAGCAGGTGGCCTATAAAAGAAATCCAGAAAAAAAAAATCAAGTTATGCATGAAATTTTCCCAGCAACCTTTCCAAGTGTTTAAAAACAGAATAATTGTGGCCACTCTGTTTATACACAAAGATTATTCAATAACTAAATATAAACAAAAATAAGCAATATTTTCATCAGGCTTATGGGTGCTTGAGTGTATGAGATTCCTTTTACTTTTTATTAAGAAGAGAACCTGTGTTTGATGATGAAAAGATCATGAAGAAGCTCCTGGTGACATATCACTCAAAATATGCCCATAAATTGACTAATGTAGAAAATAATTTTCAAGATGTTAGAGACCATAGGGGCACCTGGGTGGCTCAGTCGTTAAGTGTCAGACTCTTGATTTTTGGCTCAGGTCATCATCTCAGGGTTGTGAGATGGAGCCTGGCTTCAGGCTCTATGCTCAGTGTGAAGTCTGCTGGAGAGTCTCTCTCCCTCTGTCCCTCCCCACTACACACACACACACAAGCAATCTCTCTCTTTCTCAAAAAAAAAAAAAAAAAAAAAAAAAGTTGAAGAGCTGTTACTAAGTGGCTTATATATGAAATGCTGTGTTACAGACAAGTATTACTGTTTATACTGGTGTCCTCATGATCCCTTCTTCACCTGCAATAGTGCTGATAAAATTCCAATGTAGGATTTTTCATTTGTATAAAAAGCGTGGTCAAAGTGAACAATAAATCATTGTTAGAAATTCTTGATTTCTGATTCCTAAACAATTTCTATTTGAATATTCCCATTCAAATATTCTAAGATCCCGACTCTTCATTGTTCATTAAATCCATATTAAAATCACTCAGGGAGCCTATAAAAATTCTGAGCTATGAAAATATGAAATGCAATGATTCTCATCCTTGTCTGTACATTAAGACCAGTTATTTGGGTGCCACTCATATATATTCTCAGGAATTCTCAGAAATTCTCATATACAGCAAGAGTTGAAAAATTACTGCTCTATAGAAAAAACAAAATCCAGTGTAGGAATTATTTTGAAAATAGTTTAAAACCCAAAAATATCAGCTGTGAAAAATTAAAAGGAAGTAAAATAAAATACAAATTGGGACACAGAAGGGGAGAATTTCAAGAAAGTTTTTTTTTTTTAAGAAAGCTTTGAATAAAAAGAAAACTAACATTCACTACAAAAGGAAAATATTTTATCTTCTATTTTAAACAAAGATTAATAGGAAAAGAATGATTACACAAAGGGAAGAAACAAGAATGAAAAAATAAATGGACAACTACATAATAGATTGTAAATCTTGTTAAGAATAAACTGGAGACTCAAATAGTTATATTATCCGTATTTCTGACTCCACACAAACCTAAGCTTAAAAAATATATATATGGTATTTTTAAAGTTGTTGCTTCACTCTCTCTCACAAGATCTAAAGTTCCACTTCAATGTCTCCCACATACCTCTTTTTCCTCCCCTCACTGCCAACCATCATTAGGTATGACCAACTATATAATCTGCTCAGTTTTCAAACCATGGCTGTCATTTGTTCCCTCCTCTATAATACGATGCTGAGGCCCCTTATGTTAATAAGTATGCTGTCAAATTCTGCCATCCTCTGTGGCTGTCGCAATCATAGCTGTCTTACCTAGAAATCAAGCCATAGGGAGCAACTGTGTTTATTCTTTCTGTAAAATCAACTATACATTCAAGCTGAATACTGTGCTAAATTCTTATAACTGACATATTCTCCTCAAGTAAGACCACTCTACTCTGTCACTCATCTGCACCTGGCACACAATACAGCTTCTGCATGCTGGCATCTCAACTAAGTCACAAAGGTCTTATGGCCATACTCTGGCTTCTGCCTGCTGCTGTGAGGAATCATCACTGTGAGCAAAATGGAAAGGACAGAATCATTCAGTGGCCAATGGCCTTAGTTGAGCACCGTGAACCAGCAATGCTCACCCATCTTCAGGTGATGACCAATATTAAATCCACCAAGCTCTACATCCCTGTTTCACTTCAGCATCATTTTCCCTTGCCAAGAATTTTCCTTCTTGCATTATTCACAGTTGTTTCCTCTTCCTACCTTAATATCACACTTCTCTTTTCCAACACAAACCCATTAACTATGCCCTTTGAAACTCCTGTTCCATAACTTAAAACACTTTTTTCTTGTCCAGCATTTTGTCTTTCCTAAGCCAGATTTGTAGGACAATGGATTCTTCTATCATTTTTATGTCCAAGTTTCTCTTTCTCTTCACTCCTTTACCTATTTAGATAGGATGTATCATTCTTGTTTCCAGAACACTCTTATTTTTGTCTGGTACTTCGAAGATGCAGTTATAAATTTACCACATAAATGATACTTAAATACATGGGACTAGATGAGCTCTTCTAAAGAAAAGGCAAAATGCAAAAAGAAGAGGGAATGAGTGCATCTTGGGTTACAATTTGCAGCCTATATATTATATATATAATCTTAAATTATAATATATAAATATATAGATTGAGAGATAGAGGAGAAAGGGAGCCTATTTTTGTACTGTGCAAGGATTTTACACTTATAATGTCATTTATTAGTCAACAACTCTGTACAATAGGTTTAATACTACATTAAACAAATATGAAAACTCTCAGATATGTTAAATAAATAGTCCTAAATCATACAGCTATAACATGAAAGATTGTTTCTCTGTGGCTTCAAAGATTCACATTTTTCCACTATACTCTGTGTATGAGAGTGTGTAACTGGTTTCTGTATGTCTTCCCTCCCATTCAAGGTACAATAAGCACAAAATAAGTCTACCTGTTGAAAGACAAAAGTAGTATCAACCACCCATTTCTTTCTTTCCCCTTTCTGATTACAGGAAATTGCTTTCACAAAGCAGCCATTCTTTCTCAGGAAAATGATGATTTCAAGCTGCTGGACTATGACTTTACTGCAATTGATTCCCACTAATCAAAATTAGGAGAGGTTTCTGATATTACCAAAACACTGAAATAGGAAAAAATGTGCCAACCCATAACACCTATAATCTATGGCAAGGGCTATTAATTGTGGGCTATTAATTGTGGTCCCATCTGTCAGCTCATGTAGAAAGAGATTAGTAAACCCTTAGTGGTTCTAATGCCCAATTCTTTTCTATGAGGTACAAAAGCTTCTTTCATATTGTTAACTCTACTACTAAGACCTATTTAGAAAAATTTTAAACCTAATAAAATTGACCTAAATGGAGACGAAGCATACTAACACACAGACATATGTATTAGTCTGATTGGTGAGGTGAAGCATACTAACACATAGACAAGGAATGACCAAGGCTCATTAATGATAAAAAGCAACCTCTGATCTATTATCTACTATGTTATTCCAAAATATACTCACTTCTTTAAAAAATTAAATATTATTCCAGTTACTTAACACTTTATAAGAAATTATTATAAAACTTAATTACAGGGGTGTCTGGGTGGCTCAGGTCATGAACCTGGAGTCCTGGGATCAAGCCCCGCATTGGGCTCCCTGTTCAGCAAGGAGTTTCCTTCTTCCTCTCCTTCTGCCTGTTGTCTTGCCTACTTGTGCGTGCTCTCTCTCTCTCTCTGTCAAATAAATAAAATCTTAAAAAAAATTACATAAAGCAACCTTTGATTCTGTGGTCAGAATTTCATACAGGCATAGCATAGACAGCTTGTCGTTGTTCTACAATGTCTGTAGTTTCATGCATGAACCCCAAATACTGAGACCTAAAATCTTTTGAAGGATAATTTGCTCACAAATCTAATGGTTGATAGTGGCAGTCACCTAAGAACCTCAGTTCATATCTATGTGGCTGGTTCAGGGTTCCCCACAGCATAGTGCCTGGGTTCCATCTCCATGTGTCCTAAACCAAATAGAAACTGTAACATTTTTAAGATCTAGCATTGAAATCACAAAAAAATTGCTTCCACCATTTTCTATGGAGACAAACACTATTTCAACCCATATTCAAGAAGAGGGAACATAGATCGCACTTCCTGGGTTCAAGAGTACCAGCTGCATTGTAAGAACAGCAAGTGAGAAGGGATTATGTGGCCATCTCTGGAAAATACAACATACTGCAAATATGGTTATGAATTCCATTCACCAGAGAAAAGGGGAAACTTCTTCATGAACTTCTCTTTTCTTCATCCTTTATTCTTAGATATTCACAATTAACTAAGAGATTTCCCTACATATTCTCTTTTCTAACTATAGGAAATATGTAGGTATTATAAAATTTAATAATAAAATCTCCATCTTTTATGAATAAATACCTAATTTCAAAAAATTCAGTTTGTGTTGATGTGTAAATCATACTATTTAACAAATCTGTAAGTTACCTTGTTGTGAGATGTACATCATATCTACTTAGAGATCATAAATGCATTTGGAAGAAAATTAAGGCATCATTTCTTTAAAGATCTAAATCACAATTAAAGTAGGAAAAAAAGAAACCACCAAATAAATTCTCAGTAATAATGGACTTACATAATATCATACTTGAGACACAGTAGTATGGATATTTCTTTAAATTAGAGTTTATTTATAAAGAGATCTTTAGGAAAACATGATAGCACTATGGAAAACTTCTGGAAAAAAAATTTGGAGGAGGTAAGCTATAGGTAGTACTCACCAATCATTACAGTTTTATTAAGGCTATTTTTCTATGTAATTTAATTCTAAGTGATTTTATGTTACTATCAATTTCTCTACATTATTATAGTTCTCATCAATTTACTTTGGTTAACACAGTCTCCAAAGGGAACTATACTGGAACATATATTGCAATTATGAGAGCATAAATGGTCGAAACTTACCTTAAGAAAAATAACAGGTAAAATGGCACTCTTGATTAGACGTGTTGGCAATGTGTTTAATTCAATACACTGTTTTCTAAAAAAATTCTACTTCTTTTAGATTTACCTAAAAGTTTCTAAAATAAAAAAAAATAACAAGGAAGGAATATGCATCTTTATTCTCATATAAAGACATCAATGTGGAAGATAAGAAAAAAACTGGACAAAATCTTTGAGAATTAGATCAGGCTGATTTTTTAAACAACAGAAAAAATAAAGTGTACAAAAATTGATAAAATAAACTTCATCAACATTAAAAAATGTTTGCTTTTGAAAGACATAGCTAAGGAAAGAAAAAAGCAAAGTACAGACTAAGGGAAATTTTTTGCAGACCCAACAATGGGTTTCTATACAAGAGATGTAAAGAGCTCTTACTTAAAAAATCAACAGGATGGATGCAGACACTTCACAAAGTAAGATAAACACTGGCAAATTTTCATGTGAAAATATCCTAAACATCACTAGCCATCAGAAAAATACGAATTAGGACATTGAAATACAACTAAACACGCATACACTAAAATGGCTAAAGTTAAAATCCTCAGGTGTGCTGAGAAGAGGGAGTAAGGGAAACTTTCACACAATGCTGGTGGGTGTGCAAACTGTTAGCCACTTTTGAAAACACTATATTGTATCATATATATTAAAACATACATACTGTACAAAATAGCAATCCCATGCTTCGGTACTTAACAAAGAGAGCTGGAAATGTACGTTTATACTGATGTGTATGTGAATATTCATAGCTGCTTTATTCAGAAGGACTCAAAGCTGCAAATAACCCATATGTCCATCTACTAGTAAATGAAAAAACAAATTGTGTCTCAACACATATATACCAGGTGCACCTGGGTGGTTCACTTGGGTAAACGTCTGCCATTGGCTCAGGTCATATTCTCCAGGTCCTGGAATTGAGCCCCATATTGGGCTTCTTGATCAGCAGGAAGGATCTCTCTCTCCCTTTGCCCCTCTCCTCATTTGTGCTCTCTCTTGCTCTCAAATGAATAAATAATTAAAAAGAAAAACAGATAAACCAGAAGTGCATTTCCTATTTTTTTTCTTTACCAAGCAATATGGAACCTTTATTTTTAAGGTAATTTCTGTACATCTGGAGCATGAGAGTAATCCTTCTACTAATGGAACTGATTACTAGAATAAACGATGACAAAACCAAACTGGCATTTGATGTGAATCCACAGGACTTTAAGTTTCAAATCCAGCCAAGAAGTTTGTTACAATCTCTTTCAGCTTAGCATCTGACTGTTCTGAGATCTTTCCATTGGTCCTTATATTTGTCTAAGAAGGCTTGGTGCTGGCTGATAACACGAGCCAAGAAAGCATGCTCAAACTTTGTGATCTTGCTGGGCTCCAATTTATCAAGATATCCTCTTACACCAGCATAAATAACAGCCACTTGTTCTTCAATAGCCATGGGAAAATACTGTCCTTGCTTCAGCAACTGTCAATCTCATGCCACGACTCAAGGGTTGTTGAGTGGCAGCATCAAGGTCAGAACCAAACTGGGCAAAAGCTGCAATCTCGCAATACTGAGCCAATTCCAGCTTCATGGCACCTGCCACCTGCCTCATGGCCCTGGTTTGGGTAGCAGATCCAACACAGGACACAGATAAACTGACGTTAATGGCAGGGCGGATACCTTTGTAGAACAATTCTGTTCCCAAGATCTGTCCATCAGTGATGGAAATGACATCTGTCAGAATGTAAGCATTCACATCACCAGTTTGTGTTTCTATGACTGGTAAAGCAGTCAAGGAGCCACCACCAAAAGAATTGTTCATTTTGGCTGCTCTCTCTAGCAGATGGGAATGTAGGTAGAACACATCACCCGGATAGGCCTCACGACCGGGGGGCCGGTGGAGCAGCAGAGACATCCAACGATAAGCAACAGCCTGTCTGGATAAGTCATCGTAGATGATCAAAGCATGTTTGCCATGATCTCTAAAATATTCTCCCCCCCAGCCCCCAGAATAAGGAGTCAGGCACCGAAGTGGAGCAGCATCAGAAGCAGTAGCTGACACCACAATGGTGAACTTCATGGCATCTGCATCTGTAAGTCTCTTCACCAACTGGGCAACCGTAGATCTCTTCTGACCAATAGCGACATAGATACACTATAGCTTCTTCTTTTCATCAGTCCCGTCATTGAAACATTTCTGATTAATGATTGTGTCAATAGCAATTGACGTTTTGCCAGTTTGCCGGTCATCAATAATCAGCTCATGCTGACCATGAGCAATTGGCATCAAGCTCTCCACGGCCTTAATTGGTTCACACGCAGTTTCAAAAAATGATCCCAGGGGCTTTCAGGCCAACTCGCCTATGGATCTTGGAACCAACTGGACCCTTTCCATCAATGGCATTGCCAAGGGCATCTACAACACGGCTCAACAGCTCCTTGCCAACTGGAACGTCCACAGTGGCTCCTGTTCTTTACATGATATATCCTTCCTTAATTAGTTTATCATTTCCAAACATGACAACACCAATGTTGTCAGGTTCCAAGTTCAGAGACATACCCTTTAAGCCTGAAGAAGACTCTACCATTTCTTCAGCCTTAACATTCCTCAGCCCATGTACACAGGCAATATCATCACCAATGCTTAGGACACAGCCAGTCTCTTCAAGGTCGACAGAGGTATCAGCTCCAAGAATACACTCTTCAAGGGTAGAGAACACTTCGGCAGTGCTAGTCTTCTGAAGACGAGTGGTAGAGGCATGGAGGTTCCTTGCAGCAATGAAGGATGATCCCAAAGCATTTTTGGAGACCAGCCCAGCCCACCGAGGGAGGGTGCAGGCCACGGCCATGGCGACCTGCATGGACAGCATCTCTGCAGTCTCTCTTCGGGGGGTTCCTCTGCAGCCGCAGCCTCCGGACTGACTGGGACAAAATGCTGAGTGGCCACATTTCCTAATTTTTAATTTTCATTTTATGTTTTAATTTTTTAAGGATTCATCATTTTTCTCATCAATCTTAATACAAAATATGGTACCTATTACACATACTTACAATGTTAATTTAACCCTATAAATTAATAATAATATATTATGTAATAGATAATGATATATTTGTATTATAGTAGGTATATTATACATCAAACATATTGTTAATTTGTCTCTAAAATATTCTTTTTTTTTTTTAAAGATTTATTTATTCACAAGAGTCACAGAGAGAGAGAGAGAGACAGAGACATAGGCGGAGGGAGAAGCAGGCTCCCTGCAGGGAGTCCGATGCTAGACTCGATCCCTGATCCCAGGATCCCAGGATCAAGCCCTGAGCGTAAGGCAGACACTCAACTGCTGAGCCATTCATGCATCAGGACTCTAAAAGATTCTTATACGTAATTAAAATTAAATTCATTTTTATTATTTATTTCTTTTAGCTTAATGGAATATTTTTGTGCCAATGTTTAACATTTCATTTTAAATTCCTCTCTTAAAAATAAAATAATCTCTTTAATAGTATGAATTTTTAAAAATTGTATTCTTTTAGCTGAATTAAACAAACTTTGACCCACTTTGACTTTTAAACATTGTATTTGAATCTAATTAGCAATAAAATCTGTTATAAAAGCTAATTTATATAAGGATCTTTTAATCTCCCCCCCCCCCCCCAGGATTTTTCTTTTAAGAGAAACTGCCACTCTTGTCCTTGGGTATCATTAGATTTAACCTATGGGGTTTCTATTGTTTTGATATCAATTACTTTAGAAAGAAAAATATATATTTCCTTAGATACAGTTAATTTATTATTTGAATTTTTGTTGTATTCTAATTGTTTCATCCTCCCATCACATTCTTCACTATTTTATATTTATAGACATCCTTTAACATCTTTCCCTCTTATTTTTCTTTAATATGTGTTTTTGTTGTTTTGTTTTGTTTTGTTTCTGTGCAGATACTCACTATTTACTTACTCCTGTTGCTCTTTCTAGATAACTCCAAATAGTATATTGGCAACTTGTCTTATCTTACTATCTTCTCATTATGTCTATCCACATGATCTTTCTTTTTTTTTCTCATTTGCTCCTATTTTTCATTTCTTCTACCTTTGTTTGAATATATCTTAATTTTCAGTAAAGAATTATTCAACCGTGTAAATGTTGGCATGTTTTCAAAAAGATAAAATTAAGCAAAATCCTAGAAAACTGTTCCAGAAGGGAATAGGAGAGAAAGATATCTACTGCAATAGTCTTTTTTTTCTTTTTCTTTTTCTTTTTCTTTTTTTTTTTTTTTTTAGTAAATAGCAGGAGGCTACCTAAATGCCTATTATGGCAACAATACTGAAGTAGCATCTGTTAAATGTGTGTAATAATATACTACACCATAATGAGACAAAATGAACTATTTGTAGATATTGAATGTAGGCACATGAAAAAATACATGATTCTTAATTTAAAAAACAAACAGATTTATAGGTAAACATGTTTGTAATCTTACCAAAAACATAAATTAATAGTTTATATTGCCATAAATATACATATAAGAAAATGAACTTCAACTTAGCAGTGCATTGAAAGAAAACATTTAAGTCATAAGAAAGGGTGCTTATGTGGAGGAGGAAATGGTACTAGAGTTGAGATATGAAGAGTAAGGACAAAAACATAATAAATTAACGAAGAAAAATCATGAGTAAATAAGATATGTAGTACCACAATGCCATGAATTCAATCAAGTCAATTCTGTGCTTCTGAATATGAATTAACAATACATAATAACTTTTTATTTGGCTTTATGCAATGCTTAGAAATTTTTACTGTAATTGTTAATGTGTGTGCATTTTCCATCAACTCTTATAACTTATAAATAGAAAAAGAGTATCTTACTGGCTTACCTTTATACCTCACAGCACAGTTTCTCAGCCTTCTTCTCTTATAATCCCTTATCTGAATTCATGTGGATAAATGTCCTACTGGCTTTTATTTTCTTCTCTTTTTCCATTCTAGATTCTTGTATCTGACAACCATGTGCCTAATAAGGTCTATTATTTGAAAAGTCTGATTTAATTTGCTATTTCTTTATTATTTTATTTTAATTATTTTAATTGCTATTATTTTAATATTAATATATTAACTGCAATTATTTTAATTGCTATTTCTTTATTTAGAAGGAGCAAAGCTGAATCCTCATAGTCCACACCTAAAACATTTTAAAAAAGGTTTTAAAAAATTTTAAAGAGGACTTTATTTATTTGAGAGATAAGAGACAGAGCATGAGCGGGGGAGGAGGCAGAGAAAGAGAGAGAAGTAGACTCCCACTGAGCAGGGCATCAGAGGAAGGACTCCATCCCAGGACCCCATAATCATGACCTGAGCAGAAAGCAGATGCTGAACCCACTGAGCCACCCAGGTATCTCTACACACAGGCATTCTTAATAATGCAATAAAATTTTTATTAAAAAAATGTAATTTTTAAATTATAAAGAATCAGAGCCCTCTTAGATAATATTTACATAAATATAAAGCTTACAGTT
Source organism: Canis lupus dingo (assembly GCF_003254725.2). Classification (NCBI taxonomy): domain Eukaryota; kingdom Metazoa; phylum Chordata; class Mammalia; order Carnivora; family Canidae; genus Canis; species Canis lupus. The sequence continues at coordinate 36,119,411 of NC_064274.1, read as the reverse complement.
TCTTTGCTATGACAGTTAATATTATTTTATTGTTAGAAAATGGATTCACCAGAAAACACCAAAATATACTTTGAATTGGGCAATAAAATGAGAATAATCTAAAATATGGATCGATATGGTTGCACCTGGGTGGCTCAATAGTTAAGCGTCTGCCTTTGCTCAGGTCACGATGATTCAGGGATCTAGTCCTGGGATCTAGTCTTGCATGGGGCTCCCCACAGGGAGCCCGCTTCTCCCTCTGCCTGTGTCTCTTTCTGTGTCTCTTGTGAATAAATAAAATCATAATAAAATAAAATAAAATCTGGATCCATATGCCCTCATAGATTTTTCTGCAATACAAATTATTTATTTGCCTGAAAAAGTCATCAACGAGATTATCTGAAATCAAATGTATATAAATATGTGAGATTGTTCCTGGGCTTTGCATGCAAAATTATCTCTGTGTCTCCATCTCTGTCTCATCATCTAAGTTGATTTATCTATGTTTCTATCCACCTATACTGATAAATAAATCTTGACAGCCTAATTTTCAAGAGTCATTTTCAAGGCCATTTCTGCCCTTTACATTTCCATGCTAGTTTTGGACTCAGCTTGTCATATTTTACACACATGTTCATAAACACACACGCACACAAAAACCACTAGGAATTACACTGAATTTACACCTATGTGGGAAGAATTTATATTTTTGTAGAATAATGATTTCAAAATCATGAATGTGTTGTAACTGTCTACTAAGTTAGGTCTTTTTTTAAAGTGAATCTTGAGAAAAGTTTTACAGATTTTCTCATATAGGACATTGCATAACCTTTGCTAGATTTATTTAAATTACCTCATATTTTTATATTAATGTATATGGTAGCTTATGTTGCTTCATTTCAAATTGTATGTTCCTATAAAAAATAATATAGTTCTCTTGTATGTATCAATTTTGTATCCAGCTACCTTGCTAAACTGTTATTAAATGTAATGATTTCTTTACCAATTCCTTTGATCCCATAAGACCTTACTTACCATTATGTTTTTGTACAAGATGTATCACTTTTATTTATGCAACAATTACTCTGTTGGTTGCTTTTATAGATCAACATTTCCAAATAAAAATCATTTTTCTTCTACAAAAGAATGCTTTTTCTATAAGATTAATCCAATGGTTACAAATTCTACAAGTTTATATATTTGTGGGAATGACTTTGTTTCTTCATTTTAGAAACTTTCTTTTCTGTGTAAAGAATTCTAGGTTGGGGGATCCCCGGGTGGCACAGCGGTTTGGCGCCTGCCTTTGGCCCAGAGCGCGATCCTGGAGACCCGGGATCAAATCCCACGTCGGGCTCCTGGTGCGTGGAGCCTGCTTCTCCCTCTCTCTCTCAATCTCTCTGTGTGACTATCATAAAAAAAAAAAAAAAAAAAAAGAATTCTAGGTTGGTTCATATTTTCTTTAGCACTCTTTATAATTGTCTTTTGAGTTGCCTTATTTAATATATTATTTCTTTTTTATAACATTTTTTCATAGTTTTATTCAAATTCCAGTTAAGACACAGTGTAATATTAGTTTCAGATGAACAATGTAGTGATTCAACACTCCCATATAACACCCAGTACTCAGATAAGGCTGTGTGTGTCTGTGAGAGAGAGAGATAGAGAGAGAGAGATTGAGATTCTGTGCTCTAGGGGATCATGGCTCTTCTTATAACTGTAGGGTTCATCAGATTTTGAAATTTCTCATCCATTTCTTTCCAAATTTATACTTTAAAGTACTCTTTTTTGAGAGTCAATGAAAAGTGAGAGTAAAAGCCAAGCTAAAAGATATAAATGCTTATAATATTTTCTCAACAAGAAATGTTGAGGTATATTTCAACATACACACAAAATGCATATACTATAAATGTTTAGCCTAGTGGGATGCTATCAAAATCATCTGTCTCATTTTAACTGAAAATATAAATGCTTTATGAACAGGCTGACAGCACTTTTGAGATCACTTTACAAAGAAAGACTAAAAACCAGCCAGATACAGAATCAGGAACATAAACTTCATTAATTCAGAGATTAACAAAAATAGTGTTTTACAATATATAATGCACCAAGCCCAATTATCCTTGTAAATATAGTAGAAAAATTTGCAAAATAGCAGTGCAAGTTTTTCTAAATAGATACATGTTCTTTATATTAAAAAATCTGAAGAATTTCCATCTCATCTCTAGAAAACAGAACTAGACAGACAGGCTCTCTAGGATGTCTCCAAATTTTTTAGTTCAAATAAAAACAAAAAACAAACAAACAAAACCCAAGGCCATGCTGTCTTCCCAATGCATGAGAGGACCACAAAGATCACCCAGCACTTAAATTACAAATATTGTGTCTTATAGGGATCTTAGCAGTCATTTAAACCACACTTACAAAAAAAAAAAAAAATTCAGTTAATGGCTCAACTCCTTATTTTTTCTAACATACACTTAAAAGGAACTTTAAAATCCATATACCTGCATAGTCATATTTATTCTGCTCTTGGATGGAAGGTAGACAAGAAGCAAGCACAATGATTAGGAGTCTGCCTCCAGTGAAGGGCTTCAGTTAAGTAATACACCTGCATTTAAATATCTATTGGAAGCTCCATTTTAGTCCACCTTTCATAAACACAACATAGTTAAGCAGTTATTTACAGTTAGATGTTCCATTTTCTTTCTTCATTTTATTACAATATACTGTTATAATTAACATTTACTATTTATGTTATGCAGTTCCGCATCCCCTCATTCTGTCTTCTTTTTCCTTAGGATAAATTATTTACCTGAATTATGATATTATATGATATAAACCTTGTTTGGGCTTTTCCAAGTTGGAAAAAGGCAATCTCAGAACCATGATTTTACTACAAAGGACACCTAGTAAATCGTCCCTGGGTTTTGGCTGTCCTGTTTGCTCCAAGTGACTGATTTTCAGACTTACTACAGATAGAGAATCTCATCTGGAGTCTGCTCACTTTATTCATGCCAACTTATAAGGAGCATTCAGATGGTCTGATAATGCATTTTTAATTGAAAATGTTATTGAGATTATTATCAATTGACAAACAGTTGAAAGAAATTCAGAGAGAATTTCCTATACTCTTAAGCTAGTTTTCCCCATAGTTAACATCTTGCAAAAGTATGGCACAGTATCATACTGATAATACTTTGGGAAAACTTGAATTCTGTTAACTATCTAATTCCTAGTAAGAGGGTCCCATATTATCATTATCTGAGATATTTTATAGACAATGTCCAGGAGGAACAGCATAAAAGAGAGACAGAGTGAGCATGTCCTTCCTCTGCACTCCCAGAATGCACACTGCTCACTGGCCCAGTCTCTGGCTGTGAGCTCCTGACACCCTGAAAATTACCAATAAGCCCTTCCTAACATAGGGTTCACTGGTTTGAAAGGAAAAATGTGGCTGACCCTGGAAACTGGAAAGCTTAATTATTCATCTGTCTCTTTATCACCTCTGAAGGCAGTTATCATGTGACTTTCAGGAAGAATTATAATTCTGCTGAGACCTAAGACTGAACCATAAGCAGCAAGTATACTCAAATGCAAATACGGTCACCATGAGGGCATCCATCAAAGATAGGAAATTACTGCTAATTAAACAGGGAAGCCATTAAACCAGGTGCTCTAATGCCTTGGTATCCTTTGTAAGCAAACCAAACCTAAGAGTCAATGCACTTGAATTTAAGGAAGTGAAACTTAGGAACAATCCACCACAAACAGCCAACAAGCATTCCCAGAATAAGGCAATCACTTTAGCTATAGCCAATGAAATAATGTCCTTGCTTTGCTTTGGCTTCTTCTCTATAGAACCCTCTTCCTAGTTCCTGTCCACATAACACTCCTAATAACTACTCAATTCCAACTGATGTATGTTCCAATATACCACTGAAATTTTGCATATGCCTCCGTTTATCTTTTAAACATCACAAATATTTACAAAAGGCTGCACCCAAGTATCTAGGCTCCTCTGGCTGGGCAATTTCCCATCAGACACGTTTTCTCCAGGTTAGGACACCAGCAAAACCCTGAAAATTACCCTAACCCTGTGCTCCCTAACCCTGTGCCAGCAGGACACTGATTATTATTGCATAGCTGGCACTATACCTCAGGACCACAGGCAAGTGAGGCCCCACAGAACACCTAGCAGCATTAGCCAAAGGGTAATACTATTTTTACCCTAAGATTTTCAAATGTACCACCACACCCTCTGTCTATGCTTCAAGCATTGCATCTATTGTCCCCTTTGAAATACTCTCTCTCTCTTATTTTAGTTAATTCTATTCATTTAGTCAGTCATAGCTGATAACCTGGAAAAATCAATCAAAATAATGCTGCTAGGGGAAAAGGTTTGGGGAGTGCTAGAGGGGAGGGGAACCCCAAAAGTGTTTCTGAGGAGTAGAAAAAAAAGACCAAGATTAATTGTATTTATCCAAGAACCAAACTTAGAACTTCACAAATACACAATGTGTTTCAAGAAAAGTACAGTACAGTACAGGATTTCTCTACAAAAGTTATAGTACAGGGGGCAATGATAATGAAGTGGATGAAAGGAAGTAGACTTAAACCATGGAAAATGAATGAAAAAACCTAGTTATCAGGTTAACTAATCTTTTAAAGGGCTATGAGAGATTTAAAATGAGAAGACTAAGTAAAGATAAATTTTAAAATTCTTACACATAGAAATCCAACTCTAGAGGACAGTATTTCTCTTTAAGGAATGATTAACATTGAACTAGTTTTAATTACCTAAAAACGTTAACTGTATCTTCAGGAATATGGTATAATAAAGGTATGGTACAGCATGATATAGACATTGCCTTTACTTTGGGATTAACTAAATAATATTTGTGAACAGATGTGTGTGTGTATAAATTATAAAATTATGATGTTACTTTTAAGACCTTAAGATTTCATAAAAATTATCATGTTTATAATATATCATATACACACACACATATATATACACACACATATGGTACACGCGCACACACACACACACACCTTAATTATTCTCCCTCTAACTTTTGGCACTAAGGAAAAAATTATGTCTATGCTTATATGGTACAAGTATGATCTGGTAAGTGGTTGAAAGTTCTATTTCTTAAGACATATCTGGTTTATTTCACAACTATAACTTATCAGTTTCACATAGCTATGGCAACAAATTACCACAACATTCTAACCTTAACACAACAGAATATTTCTTTTTCTTTCACAGTTCTGAAGACCAGAAGCCCACAATTAATATCAGTGGAATGAAATCAATATGTTGACAGGCTGTGCTCCCTGGAGAGGTTCTAGGAGAGAATCCTTCCTTGCATCTTCAGGCTTCCACAGGCTGCCAGCATTCCTTGACCTGTGGCCACATGGCTCCAATCTCTGCTTTTGTATGTCAGGTGTAAACTATCCCTCTGCCTTCCTCTTCTAAGGATACATGTGATTGCGTTGGGATAATCCAGAATAATCTCCATGTTAAAACCCTTATTACAAAAAAAGATGTAAAACGGCATTCTTTTTGCCATTTAAAGTAGCATTCATAGATTCCAGGGTCTGGGAGGTAGATATCTTTTGCAGAGGGGTTATTTTAGCCTACCACACCCACTAACTACTTAAGTCACCTTTGGGAATTTACTCAAACTTTCTAAATCTTAGTGTCTTCCTCTATAGAGTGCCAAAAATACAAGTATTTACCTTTGAGTGATTAATAAAATCAAGAATATAAAAACAAGTGTAATCTTGACGCATGATAAGTATCAGTCAATATTATCTATTATTGTCATTATTTCTATGTTTGTTCCATTGCTTTTTTTTCACTAACTTATTACAAATGTGTTGGCTCTCCACTATGAAGAGGATATTGCATTATTACTGGTCCACTCTTGACAAGATGTGTGTCTTTCCCTATTTCCCAAGCCATTTCTACACCTCCTTCTGACCCCAATCCCCTCCACTGGTAACATCAAGTCTCAAGCTGTCAAAAGAGAATGTTAACAGAAAGCCACTTTTAACATGATTTTTGGTTAATGACTGCAGAAATTAGTTCAAGATTTCCACCGGTAGTACCAAAGTATGACCTCACTGAACAAAGTTAAAATAGGGGCACTTGGATGGCTCAGTCGATTAAGCATCTTCCTTTGGCTCAGGTCATGATCCCAGTGTCCTGAGACTGAACCCCATGTCAGGCTTCCTGCTTCTCCCTCTCTCCCCTGCTGTCTTGCTATCTCTGTCACTCTTTCTCAAATAAATAAATATCTTAAAAAAAAGAAAAAGTTCAACTAAAAGATTGACTGTTTTACAAGACTGATTACCATGTTTTATAGGCTGTGTGTGTGTGTATTCATATAGTCTGAACTTATTTCTGAGTTTTTCAATTTGACAATAAATGCTTATTTTGTAATAGGAAAATTTCAAAATAGTAGAAAATACGCATTATTGAAAGGTTAATCCTAAAAGATTTCTATGAAAGGAGTAGTGCTGATAGAGTTTGTAATCTTCCTACATCTCTACATAAAAACCAACTGCATTCTAAATTAGTCCCCACTGTCATTCAACTTATGTCATTCTTGTATTTAAGTATGAAATACAGCCTTTAATGGATATTTCTTTGCATAATTATGTATTCTCACTAAACAGTAGGATACATGAAAGTTTATACTGCATTTGTTTTATTTGTTGTTATAGCCTCAGTTCTTTGTCAATAGCAAGCACTAAATATTTCTGAACAAAAGCTGAATTCATAGCCTCCATCTTCTGTTCTATTTTTCCTTTATTCAATTATGTTAGTAAAATTAAGTGGTCAATTTATATGCAGGATAGATACCGAATAACTCACAGAGAAACTTTAATACTCATATAATGAATATGTAGACAATGCCTTTGACCCTATAGTTGAATTTTTTTCATTTCATTTTACCACATAAATGATAATTAACTTTTAGGCATTTATATATTTAAGTTACTTTACAAAATTAAACACTGCATTCTTTTTCTAGATTATACACCAAATATTTTCTAAAAAGAGAATTATGACCAATACAATTTCAAGAAGCAAACAAATGGTGCTGTTTTTCCTTAAAAAGAAAAATTTATTAGTGTTCGACAACAGAAAACAGTTAAATTTCATCTGTTAAGAGTAACACATTAAGCCTCATTACTAAATAAATCATTTTTGTCACTATTCTTATTAATTTTGGGGGGGAGGTTCACTCAAATTCATCCTAGTAATTAAGAGTACTATTTTACTTTAACACATTTTTTCATTTCATACTTTTTGAGGAAGAAAAAACCTTTTATATTTCTACTGATGAAAAGAACACCTATTAAATTTTTCAATATTTTTTATACAAGAAAGTCTGTAAACAAATGTAATTTAAAAATCATGATAAAGACAGGAAGGTAAGCAGATTCACTGAACTACAAAAGGGAAACAATCCACTTTGGTTAGAATGCCCCAGTTCCAAAAAATAGGAGAAACTGAAATACATGCCTTGGTTAACAATCTCACAATATGGGGAATTTACCTTTATAGTTACATGAATGCAAAATAAATGTTCTAAATGTTGCATATTGTGGTATGTTTTGGAGTTACATCTAGATAAATGTAATTTTGCTTTGATTTCCATGGGGTTTCTTCAAAAGGGATAGCATTTGAATCATTTCACATTTAGCAACTACGTATATAAGAAAATACATCTCTCTGGAAGATGAGTCTGTGTGTGTGTGTGAGTGTGTGTGTGTGTGTGTGTGAATGCAAACTGTATACAGGAGGGGAAACAAGTCATGAGTCTATTTATTTTAAGACAATGTGTTTCCTAAGGGTGTTTCCTCAGGTGAAATTGATTGATTACACACATATTTCATTTTATAGGAGAATGTGGAAATTCTGACACCTGGTGAAGGAAAAGTCATAGAGCAGCTGCTGTGATTGGGGGGAGGTAAGAAATGATAGTGACCACCTGGCAAAGTGGCCAGATACGCATGTCATTACATAAAAAAGACTGATCTTCATCTAGAACAAAGGAGAAAAATGAGTTTATAAACTATACAGGTAATAGAAATTTGATTAATGAGATTGTTATTTAGTACATAAATGTAACAAAACTGTTACTTTAGAAGATAAGATATAATAACTGAATTATTTAAATAAAATGTCAAAAATCCTATAGCATAAATTCTTTAGAAATCCAATAACTCTAAGATTAGTTAAAAACATGGCACTGGTACTGAAATAAATGTTAGGGCATGTACAAATGGGGAGAGATTAAAATTCTATTTAAATCTTATTTTAATATATGGCATTTAAATAATTTATATATAAGATGAAGGCATTATATGTATCAAAAACCAAGTTAAATTATGTATTAAACTGTAAAAGGTCTCTGAAAGATTTTAAGTAGGATAGATTTTATTTGCTTGCAAAATGGATGAAATTTGTCTCATTTAAAATGTTTAAGTAGGGATCCCTGGGTGGCTCAGCGGTTTAGCACCTGCCTTCGGCCCAGGGCATAATCCTGGAGCCCCAGGATAGAGTCCCACATGGGGCTCCCTGCATGGACCCTGCTTCTCCCTCTGCCTGTCCTGCCCTCCTTCTCCTCTCTGCGCAACCCCCACCCCCGTGTCTCTCATGAATAAATAAAATCTTAAAAAAAAATAAAAATAAAAAAATAAAATGTTTAAGTATAGGTCTTACATAGATTGATCTTAAACTAAATTTATCTCTGTGATTTTTTTTGCATGGGTGATACTTAGAAATACGAAAGTATTCTAAGATTAAGAGAGGAAATATTATATAATTCTTTCAGCAGGTGGCAGGAAACCAGGCAGGACTTGTGTAAGACAGAGGACAAAACCAGGAAAGACATAAACAACACGGCAGAAATTTGGTGACCAAACCTCTTATGGGTGCCTACACAATTCAGGAAAAAGAGAATGAGGCTGGATTTTGGATAGTAGATGTAAGGCATAAAGTACAAATGGATCACAAAGCAAGACTGACCTGACTCTGGGCCTTAAATGTGGGAATTAAGGCTCCTTTTGCACAGCCTGCCTCAAAGCCTAAGATGGCAGAGAGTAGATATGCAGCCCAAGTGGCCTCAGCTACCTGGACCATGTGTCTTAGAAAGAGATGAGACCTCTGTTTACCTCTCCAGTTATTACTAGATGTCCTCCTCTTGGAACTGGTACAGAGACGAAGAATGGCACGGACACATGGGGGTGGCAAGGGGCTTGGAAATCTAGGCTGGTGGAAAAAAAAAAAAAACACTGAGTGGTTGAGTGGGAGTTTAGACTCACTCAGGAAATGTAAGCAGAGCACTGGGTAAGATTGAAAGAACTAAGTGACTAAAGGTCTTGGTATGGCCACAAACTGAAAAATATTTTCTTCTCTTTGCTTAATGGTTGAACCCAATGCATGTAACACTTTCTTTTTAAAATTGGTAGAGTTGTACAATTTTAAAGTCACTAGGTTAATTATATTTTTTATTTATTTGACTTATCTGTTTTATTGAGTATTTGGTTACAATTATATATATATATAATTGTAATATAATATATATATATATTTCATGGAACACTTACTTAATTCCTATTTGGAAATATTACAGAACATCTACAAACTATTAAAGACTTTCGGATGCACTATCTTTTAGCTGTTATTTTAACTTGTAACCTCCAATTGTTTAGAGAGGAGCATGTCCAATTTTCTTGGTATTCTGAAGAGCTTGGTCATTAATTTCAAGTAAATCTAGCATGCTTTTATGAAAAGAGCCTTACTAAATTGAAAATGATAGGATTTATTTACCTAAAAATCTCTAGGAGACGGGCAAACTAATTAAAATATTATCTCACTTTCCTTATGTCAGCAATGTATTTCAAATCACATTTTGATACTATAATATTTTTTCTATATTAAAAATTAAATATGCTGCTCAGTATCTAAAAATTTGCAAAACTGAGAATATACATTCCAGCTAATGCAAAATGCCAAACACAGAAAAGAGCAAGAAAGAACATTCCAGTATCTGAAAGAATGATGACAAGGCAAATGGTAGGCCTTTAGTAAGATTTTATATTTTGAGAAACATTGTTTTTTATCTAGTAATACTGTAATAGTTGCTAAAGTGTATCACTTAATGTTTGCAAAGTTATTTTGTCATTTTAAAAAACCCAAATGTATTTGTCAAAATGTAAGCACATTTTTCAATTGTGTACACTTTACAGATAATACTGACTGATGTCTAAATCTAATTTATTTTGTTTTCCTAGTGATATTCTCCCTCATTTAAAGTCACAAAAGAGGTTAGTTTTTTGTTTTGTTTTGCTTTTTAAAGATTTTATTTACCCATTCATGAGACACAGAGAGAGAGAGAGGGGCAGAGACACAGGTAGAGGGAGAAGCAGGCTCCTCGCAGGGAGCCTGAGGTGGGACTCGATCCCAGGACTCCAGGATCACACCCTGAGACAAAGGCAGACACTCAACCACTGAACCACCCAGGCATCCCTGGTTTGTTTTCTTTTGTTTTGTTTAAATTCTCAGAGCTCAACATTAAATTCTTTTCAATATGTGTTTTGAAATACTTATAATTTTTCTAAATATAAAAAGGGCTGGCTCTTTGTTCCTTTATGCATTAAGTAACATGATGGGTAAACAACACATTGAAAGCCTATTATTTTGCAGGCTCCCTTTCACTGTGGGAACATTGCAATGAATATCATTTATTTCATCCTATCAGCCTTTATACTATATAGTGCTAGTGGCTAAAAACCCCAAATCAAAGCATTAATTCCTCCCTTTTTGTTTTGATTTCTACTATATTTATTTACGTAGTTTCTTTCACAGATTTGAGAATTAAACATAAAATCATTTCTCTGCACCTTCATATCGTTGTCATGGCCAATAGCAGTAATCTGAAACTTCAGAAGGAAGAGTGTGAAAGCTTTCTGGATCTAGGTCGGAATTTTAATGCTCCATTTACAGTCTGTCAATGCCGCCCACGTTTACAATCTAGAGAACTGATATTTATGGATTACACTTATTATTTTTAAAAAAAGGTTGTTTTTGGTCTAAAAGGATTTGGCAATGTTTGGCAAATGTGTACTTGAAACTATACCTCTATACTTGAAGATAAAGAAAAGGTAGGACTCTTGATGCTACCCAAGAAGTAACAGTTTTCTGTTTTTACAACTGTGAAAAAAAGTAGACTTTATAAATTCTAACTATGTTTATTATAATTTTGAGTAAGGGACAATATGAGTCAGCTGCCCAAACAGGGTAGATCCAGCAGTTTCAGGCAGAATGCCATTACACTTAAATGAGTATCACTACTCTTGAAAACTCTGATTAGCCAAAGACAACAAACAAACAAAACTGAAAACAACCTTTATGCATCCAGGCAGCCATGGGTTAAAAGAGGTACACTTGAAATTAATATGTCACTTATTTCTTAATAAAACAAAAAACTAGGACACCTGAGTGGCTCAATGTTTAAGCATCTGCCTTTGGCTCAGGGCGTGATCCCAGGATCCAGGATCGAGACCCACATTGGGGTCGCTGTGAGGAGCCTGCTTCTCCCTCTGCCTGTGTCTCTACCTCTCTCTCTGTGTCTCTCATGAATGAATAATTAAATCATAAAGAAAAAAAAAACCTATAAGCCTAAGAAATGTTATAAGGGACATCTTCTGTGTTTTCCTTGTTCTTCCTCTTTGTCATACACCATATGATGTACCACAGTGTATGTCATTTGGTACTGTGTGGTGGAAACGTACAGGCTACTGGAATTGGAAATTTTCAGCTCATAGGTAATTCTCTCACTTTTTTTAAGCAAAGAATACTTACTGTATAGAAATTACACTTACTCAAAAAATAACTAAGGTATTCCTAATGCCATCTGGGTTCCACCATTCTTGTTGTCCTCATGTTCCAAATCTCCTTGTTTGGTTTTGGTTTTAGTTTCTGTTTTGTTTAGTTTTTGAGAGAGAGAGAGAGAGAACACATGAGTTGTGGGGGTTGGGGGTGGCACTGATGCAGAGGAAGAGAAAGAATCTTAAGCAGACTCTAACACTCAGTGCAGAGCGCCATGCAGAATTCGGGCTCACTCTCACCACCCTGAGATCATGACCAGAGCCAAAATCAAAAGTCAAATGCTTAAGTGACTGAGCCATCCAGGTGCCCCATCCCTGGGGTTTTGTCATTACGCCCACACCTCTGGGCTCAGGATATCATCTGAGTGTCCTGTGGCAAAGGGGACAATGGGTTCACTGACTGACCAAACCATCCTGATGACTCCAACACCATGACGAATGAGTAAACCATTCTCACATTCCTGGGACTTCAGAGTGTTTATTTTACAGCCTAGGAAAGCTGTCTGGTGTGGGTGGAATGCCAAGGAAAAAGAAGACGCAAAAGAAGGTTTGCAATTATCTTTGCAAAGCTCAATCCAGGCCAGGCTTTGGGATTTGCAACCTTTGCAGAGTAAAGGAAGAGGGCCTGGTAAATAGATTTTGTAGATGTGGCTGGTGAGTTAGGGGCAGGGCGACATGAGGGGGGTGTTTAGTTTCCTCATAATTGAGTATCTCTACTTTTATCCATGCTATCTTCCAGTTGCTGAGAGTTTGGTTTTTTTGTTTTGTTTTGTTTTGTTTTTCTGTTTTTTGTTTTGTTTTTATAATTTCCTATAAACACAGTAGCTAGCATGAAAATCATTTTCTTCCTGCTCTTTTTCCTTCCCAAACTAAGAACTAGCAGAAGTCTTGGCCAGAGTTCCAGCAGTAACCAGATAGTCTGGTCACTTTTTTTGTGGTTCTGCTCCTCCCTGCAACGAGTATGATTAACAAGACAGGAGACTGATGAGCGGTCCCCACCGATGTTCTCAGTCAATTCAACTCCCATCTTTTCCCGTATCTTTCCTCCATCTCTCCTTCACTCATTTTTCTAGTTGTCCTCTGTCCAAACTTCATTAAGGCAGAGAAACAAATCTTGTGTGTTTGGTTTGGGTTTGCGGGTTTGTGATCCAGACATCTGCTGCCCTGTCCTGACTATCACAGCTAAATCTGAGGTACAATATCCATGCATTTGAATCATGTAGGAGTTAAACAAGTGACACCCACCTTCCTTTATTCTCCATGACTCTGCCTTTTTTGATTTCCTTAAATCTCAAGTTAAGGATATTTTTATTTACATTAGAATTGATTATATTACTATAAGTGTCCATTGTTTATTATTTCATCTATAATTTTTTTAAAAAAGGCTGGAATTTAGTCCTTCATGGATGACTTACCCTTGTGGTAAGTCTTGTGGTGCCTTCAGTTTCACATTTTCCCCATGTTTGTCAGAACTACAGAAAGAAGAGCTAGACCTTAAATTCCTCAATTTAAGTGCTCTCACCTGAGTTATGAAAAGATTATGTTCTTTGTATTATTGCAAATTATCACCTACTGATAGTATGTGACTATTTTTACAATTTAGAACTCTCTAGTATTTAATCCATAGAATTTCCTACACTTAATATAAAAAAAAATCAGGGATCCCTGGGTGGCGCAGCGGTTTGGTGCCTGCCTTTGGCCAGGGCGCGATCCTGGAGACCCGGGATCGAATCCCACATCGGGCTCCCGGTGCATGGAGCCTGCTTCTCCCTCTGCTTGTGTCTCTGCGCCCCTCTCTCTCTGTGACTATCATAAATAAATAAAAAAAATTTAAAAAAAAAATCATTGATTATGAACCTACCAGTGTCAAATTTCTTGCTAAATGCTTCATAAGATTAGCTCATTTGATTCTCATAAATAACTCCAGGGGGTAACTCACTGTTAGCCCCATTTTACAGAGGAGACCAATGAGACTCAGAAAGCAGAGGTAATTTGCCCCAAGTCAACAGAATTTATGGGGAAGTTATTTGAATTCAAATCTAGTTTGAACAACTCTAAACCTGTGTGCTTTATATGACATACAGTTTGGGAATATGTTTGCTTTTTAAATTATGATTTTACTTAAATTTGCAACTAATTCTATGACTCTTTTTAGAATTTACAAATATTATTGGAGCTTAGTGACTTCAGAAACTCACAAATCTAAGTAAGAATGTAGTGTAACTGTCCATCACTCAGACACCCACTTCAAAGACATTCATCTGGAATAAACATATTGCCAGCTGCATGACACAGCTACTAGTAAAACAACTGAACTAGATAAGAAACCAGGCCACTCCACCCATGAAGTTCCCCTTATAGAAAGCCGTGGGTGACCTAGATAACTGACCACCAAGTGATCCGCTTTTCCCTTCCTGTGCCCTAATTCTTGCTCTTATGTTTTAAATTCACCAGTAAAGAGTAAACTCACAAAACCCTAAGCATCCCACCCTTAACCTCAATAAAGGCAGAACCCCAGGTTCCCTCCTCTTATCCCTCTCCTCCCTCTTCCTCTTCCTCTACCAGTGACCTATGTGGACCCTGATGTGCCAGGTGTATGCTCTAGGACTTTTAAGTAACAAATCTTGGTTTCTCAAAATCCCTGCTGGTTGTTGCTGAGGTGCATTTTGCAATCATAATAAGAACCACAAGGGCCAGTCTAGCCACAAGAATGGCTCTGAAAGGGGGAAATACCCAGGGAAGTTCACCTCAAGAAGGAGGGACCCAAGTGAGTGCCCCAGGCACTTCTAGCCTTAGACAACCCATAAACAAAGAAGTATCAGTTTTTTTTTTTTTTTTTTTTTTTGTATTTCAGTTTCTTAGCCACAGATTGCCTTCCAAATAATAACAAAAATTTAAAAAAAAAAAAGGTCCTAAATCACCAGTCAGGTAGAAAATGAAATAAGAGTTAAGACTATTTTTAACAGTATAACCTTGAGCATCTTTAGGCAGTTATCTATACACAAGGTTTCTAGACATTGCCTCTGCCTCCTAGAATTCAATGAGACAGCGCTAGGAAATCACTTAGCACAGTGCCAAGAACACGATGAGTGCTTAACAAAGGGCAAGTATTATTTCTTATCATTTCATCTTTATATTTCTCACAAAATATGCAAACCTTCCATTATTCATAGAAAACAAATGTCTCACAGTCAGAACTCAAAAAATAAAGTCAAATACACTGTTTGACAGAACTTTCTCCTCCTACTCTAAGCTGGTTAAATGGATGATATTTTCAATAGGAAAAGGAAAGTATTTATTTTACTTTCAAAGCTGGCAATTTCCCAGTTTTAAAGATTTCAGAGTCATGATTACAATTTATTAACAATTCTCACTGCCTTATGCTTTTTCTCTTCTTTGGAATTCTGGTTGTAGTACTGAGGCAGCCACATATGTTATACAGATATCTGACAAGGCAACACTCCCCCAGCCTTGGCTGTAGCATGCATGCCCCAGTGCTTCTTGTTCTCCTGTGCAATTCAAGTACATTATCATGGGAGCTGCGGGAGCTTCTTGGGGAAAGAAAAAGGATATCTTGGAAGACAAGAAGGACAAAGAGAGACTGAAGTTTGTGATCAAAGAACAAATGAAGAAGGCTTCATTTTTTAAGACTTAGAATTGAACAGAAATATTCAGTTTCCATATAATGTTTCCTGAATAAATGTAGTAGGCAAGAGTTTGTTTATATGATTCTTCCCTTTAATTTCCCCTTTCCCACTGCCTCACAGATCTATCAAGGTCCAAGTGTCCAGAACACATGTTTGGGTCATTCCTCAAGCACTCCAGGACCCCTTATGTGTTCAGTAATTCATCCAACACCTCCTCCCCCACTGCACATATACAAAGAATGCCAAGGCATCTAAGATAACCATCTTGCGATTACGCCAGTTTAAAGTGTTGTGAACAATCCTCTATCCTTTAATGTCATGGTGTTCCCTATACTGACTTTAGCAGTGCTATGGTTATAATTTTGTTAGGGCCATTAAGGAACTATTGTGCCTCTCACCCCATGAATATCTGCGATGATGGCACAATAATCCTATAACCAAGGAATTTTAAGAAAGATCATCAAGCGGTCATATCTTTTTTTATTCCAAATAACCATGCTTCAATGTCAAAACAAGGACTAAGGTGAAGAAGATGAGCAGATAAGATCAAGAGAAATTTCACATCAACATGATTTGGCTTAAAGATCTTTCATGTATTTATTTGCTTCAATAAGCTAATAGCAACTGTGAGCAAGGAGGAAGTGATGGGGTGGATGATGTGCACCAATGTAGGAATGACCAGTCTCTCTCTCCCATTGCCTTAACCACTGCTTACTCTTAGCTGACATGTCTAGTGGTATCTTCTTGAAGATCTTTTTCCTATTTTCTTGAAGGTCAGGTGTCCCCTCAAGGTCAGCATGCGGCATACCAAAAGCAGCTCAGCCCACTCAAGAAAGATGCAGGAAGTCAATGTCAATGTTCATCATGTCTGGCATGCTAGACTGCCCTATATGCTAATGGGAGTCTGGGTGCTCTGGATATGTCTCACATTCTTTGATTTGCAGTAGCACCTGCCATATTCTGACTGGTGACAAAGACTCTCTCAATGACCAGACTTTAAACAGGTTCCTCTGAAGGTGCTTCCGTCTATGCCTCATCCTTTGGCTTCACTCAGTTGTAGGAAGAATCCTACTAAGTCAGTTAAATGAGCTTCCCCTCACCCTTGATCTTACCACCCTTGACATCTGATCAAATTCCTTATTTTTTCTCTTAATATCTGATCACCTTGATCTGCCTTCAGCACAAATCCTGTTATGTTGGTTTAGCAAGAATCCCCCTACCCTTGATATCTTCTCTTAGTAATTTTCCATCCACCAATTTCCAACCCCTCACCCATTCTGCTCTTAGGCTATAAATCCCCAACCGTGCTTATTGTATTCAGAGTTAAGCCTGATCTCTCTCTCTCCTCGATTGTTATAGTCTCGATACCTATCACAATAATCCTGATAAAGTCTTCCTTATCATTTTCACTAGTGTCAGAACTATAATTTTCTTGAATACCAATTACATCCAAAGTAACATAAAACCTTACATAATGGATTATAGTTTATTTATAAGTGATTCCTCTCCTTAGCAATGCATGTAAGAACTTTTCAGTACTTTTCAAAATATGTTCATAATTTTGGAGTACAGCAGGTATTTATCTCTTCCAAGCAAGGTAGCCATATGCGAAGGCAGCAGGAGGTAAATATGTTTCCAAATTTAACTACTTTTGAGGAAAACATGTTAATAGGCAAAGGAACGTTTTTGTTGGGAAAGTATATTCAAGCATAGCAAACAAAGTTTTACTCCTATCAAAACACAGCATGAGATATTCTTAAAAAAAATCACTCATTATTCTATGGTTTGTACATTCATTTTTATGTTCATTATTAGGATGTAAAGGACCCAATAATAATGTAATTTCAAAACTTGAACTATAGGGACAGAATGTGTATTCAGCATTCTGTTCTGAATATTACTTTATTCACTTAAATTAAGGCACTTACAGGAATAAGGCCTTTAGGAGCTCTTAAAATTATATTTACAACCTTCAAAAATCTCGAATTGAGAACACAAATTTTAATTAAAATGTAGTATCAACTGTACTAGAATCAAGGCCCACATTTCATTAAATTTCATGGAAACAAATGTGACCTCACTTTTTCTAAAACATATTTGCATTTTTCTTATTCCCTTGGAAGTTTTAACAATGGTATTAGTATATAAGCAGCACTTTATTCATCTTTATGCTTACTAAATCCTTGAGAAGTCTCAAAAAACAAAATGGAATCATTTTATAACATTAGTACTGAAAAAAATGTAAAAGCATGTGCAATTGTACAAAATTGTCACAACGGACCTATGTAAATATAGCAGCAGTTTTAAAAATCACTTGTGTTTATTTAACAAAAAGATGTGATATACTTATATAGACAATACATGTATACAATACAAATTCAAAAGTATAAGAAACAATAAAGTAAGAAATCTCTTTCATTTCTGTCCTTTACCTTCCACTTCCCAATTTCCTTCTCCAGAGATGCCTAGTCTCACTAATTTATTATGAATACTTTCAGATAAGAGATTTACCTAGCTACGTGACCATGGGAAAGTTACTTAATCAACCCATAACTCAGTTTCCTAAGCTACAAAATAGGTGGAAGAATCTTGAATTAAATAAACATCATTTTATATATAAATTATATTATAATCTTATCACTTCTAATCATTCCTTATCAACTATGTATTAGCACCTTCATATTTTAAGAATTACACCTTATCCCATGGCATGGTTATGTGTTAGGTTATCATATATACACATATATATGAATATATATGTTACACATATGTCAAGTCATTACACTGTAGACCTTAAACTTATACAGTATTATATGTCAATTATATCTCAACAAAATTGGGGGAAATAGTATATGTTGATCAGCTCAATTATGAAATTCTGTCATCCTCAGACTTGTAATGTTTGATAGTGTGAAGTGCCTTTAAAATAAAAGAGATTTCATGCATCCTAATATTGACAATTGCTTTCCTTCCATAGTTTTTCACATCTTCAAATTCAACTGATTAGTTTTTCTATAGAAATACTAATAGAAAACATAAAGGTTTAACTTCCACATGCTCCAATATATTTTCTGTTATTTATTTGTGTATCTGTAAGATTTATTCAACAATGACTGTTCTAGTTGCTAAAGTTATAGTAATAAGCATACATAACATATATAACCTCTTAGAGCTTTCATATTAGAGGAGAAAAATAATATACAGATATATTTAAAAAGTACTTTCAAAAACCATTCTTTCTTAAAAAGATAACAACTCTCAGGAAAACAGAGATGGTCAGGAGCTTTCTTAGAAGTATCTAAAAAAACCTAAAGCAAATATCATACTGAATGAAGTATTCCTAATAGCTTTACTACAGAAATAAAGATGAGTACTACTCTTCTGTTGTCATCACTTTTATTCAACAAATACCAAAAGTCCTAATCATGGGAAGAAACAATGAATGAATGAACATTGAAATTTAGGAATAAAAGAAATTATTCTCTAGCAAATGATTATATATTTTAAAAATCGTATGTACATTAAGCATGTACATATATATATGGAATATATGTAAGGGATCTATACAGAAAAATATTAGAAGCTAAAAAGTGATTTTAGTAATATCATAGGATACAAAAGCCATTTTCTTTCCATATATCAGCGTTCCAGTTATTTATTGCTGCCCAAAACTTACTGGCTCATATGACAACAACCGTTTTTCTTAAATCTCAACGTTTTGTGGGTCAGGAATTCAACTGGCTAGGAAATTATTCTATTGTATGGAAAATCAACAAAAGTCTCTGTGGTGTTCTGCTGGTAGATGTATTAATCTGGAACATTCAAGAGAGATTTATTCACGTGTCTGAAGTCTTGATGGAAATGGCTATAATCCTAGGCTAAAGCTGTGGACTAGATAGCCTCTCCAACATGGCAATCTCAAAAGCAATCAGAAAACGTGCATGCCATCTCAG
Organism: Canis lupus dingo; assembly: GCF_003254725.2. NCBI lineage: Eukaryota > Metazoa > Chordata > Mammalia > Carnivora > Canidae > Canis > Canis lupus. Next base: position 36,099,922 of record NC_064274.1, on the reverse strand, counting down.
AACTCCCAACACACCATGTCCTGTCAAGAAATAATAGCTTAAAATTGCCTAGGATGGGAAAATGTTATAGAATCATTCCTATTAGCAAAAGCCATGACAGAGCCCCTCAAGATTCAGAGATAAGACAACAATCTCATATTTTCATGAGATAACTGCACAACCAGTTATAAGAGTTAAATGAAGCCCTGGGCTAAGTATTATACATGGACTATCTCCAGTTCACTCATATAATGCATTTTATAGATGAGAAAATCAGTGGTTAAGTAGATTGGGCAAGCCTTAAAAAAATAGATACATTAAAAGCAAGCAAACAAACAAAAACCAAGGAATTCAGTAGTATCTCTTTAGAATAGAAACATACAACTTAAAGATTTTATATATATATATATATATATATATGGCATAAGTCAATGCAATTTTCAAAACACATGTATTGATAATAGTATTAATTTGTTACAAATATACTAAAAGAAAAAAAAACTGTAGTGACAAAAGCTTGCAAAAGAACCATGTAGAGCAAAGAATCCAGTTTATTTAAAGTATCAATCAAACAGTGGTATGAAGATATAGGTGGAGAAACTAACAATGCAATAAAATGTCATAAATGCACCAGATTTGTAATAGGGAAGAAAGAGAGAGAGAGAGAGACTGTGTGTGTGAGAGAGAGGGAGAGAGAGAGAGTTGTTGCCTTGATACAAAGAACAGGAGGGCAAAGAAAACATGCAGCTCTCAACTGGGAAAACTAATATATAATACATGACTATAAACAGCTTTCTAAAGACAGGTACACTGTGTTAAACATGATTTATATATTTAGCTCGCTCCTGGCTTGAAAATGAAAATCAGTGTTGGATCTACAAACACTGTTGAATTTTTCTGAGCTTTAGCACTAAAAGAAATTGTTCAGTAACACATTTTTTCTCAAGAAGCTGACTGGTTTGTAACCTTATGCAAATTTTCTACCTGGTAAATTCAGTGTGGGGAGGCAGAGAGCAGAGAAGGAAGGTTTCATTTACTTGGATGTATATATACTTCATGGTTAACTTCATGGTTAATAAACTGTAACAAGCCAAAACTAAGTAAAGAAATAGTTGCTCAAGGAGAACATAGGCAAAGAAACATTAATTTTCCCCACTAAATATACTTAATTAGCATAGCTCTCCATTGTGGGCCAGGAAATAATGAGACCATGACAGTCCTTGACTGGGAATGCTGTTGAATCTGTTTCAAAGCAAAGAAACAAAAATAAACAAAACTACTATAACTGTAAGAAGCCCCTCATGTAATAGACATGTGAAGAATCATTTAGAAATGATAAGAAAAGTAATTTTCGTCTGTGAAAGTAAAAAGCACAATTCCACAATTCTGTAATTTTATAGCCACAAATTTATATTCATATACTTAATACTAGGTTATATACATCCTTTTCAAAATAGGTATATTAAGCATACAATGAATTGATAGTGTATTTGTAGTTGGTATGCACAATCAAATGGAAATTTCTGAATGCTCAAAACATTTCCTGAGATTAAACATATTTTGTAGGATAGGTAATTAAGGACACACCCTTGTTCAGCCCCTTTAAACATTATGACGTGGTACTGTTTTCATTTTACATTCAAGATGACTATAGTTCAGAAGATTAAGAAATTGGCAAGGTCTTGCTCTAGTGTGTATCTGAAATTTCTGCATTAGCTTGCTCAGGTCCAAAACACAGTATCTTTTGACTTTCCATATAGGTTTTTATAGTAGGAGAAATGTAATTCCTGGATTCTACTTGTATAAATTAAGGTATATTTTGAGCCCTAATCATTAAGTTTGATTAGTTTTCCAAAATAATCCACTGGGAGTGAGGAGGTGGGGTGTGGCAATAAAGTGAATTATCCACTTAAATGTCTTCCTTATAATAAAATGATTCAGGGCTCCTATGGCTAGTCTACCATATGGTACTAAGGAAAAAATATTTTAGTCACCACATTAAATGATCATTTAAAGAGGGTATTAAAATGAGCACTATTTGCATTACACCATGTTAGGGGCAGTGACAAACCAAAAGAAATACTCCACATTATGTGATCCACCAGAAGTCTACAATCTAATTTGAAGGCCTTAAGAGATACGGTAAATGGAGGATAATTTGTAATCTAGACTTCCCATGAGACTGCTTCATGAGTAAATTTAGGAATAAGAGTTTCGCTAATAGTAAGGCATGGACTTATTTCTGACTCCCTACTACTACTAGCCTGAGTATACCTGAGCTATGACTTTAATTGTGAAATGTCCCAACCTGGTACTCTTTTCTATTTCGATTATTTGTTTTTCTCCTTAACAATAGTTAAGAGGTAACACGTATTACCTTTTAACCCTTGAGATTTCATCTAGTCCTGGAGCTTTAAATACTATCACTGTGCTGATGAATGCCCAACTTATATCTTGAGTATCTCTGAACTCTAGACTTATTTATTCAACACATCTTCCATTGTATGTTGAAAGCCCATATCAAACTTACCTTGTCTAAATATGACTTGTGATCATTCTCCTTAACTGGCACATACCATAAATTAGATGTTTAACCCTTAGAACAAAACTATGAGATAGTTTCCATTAGGCTTCTAATTTGAAAACGAAGAATCTGAGGCATTCCGGCTACAACACACCTATGACTAGGAAGTGCTGAAAATGGTTTGCAAAGTCATTGTCTTCCAGAGTCCCTCCAATCAACCATGACACTATCGCCAAATCTCTCCATATCTACCTCCAGCACCCATCTCAAACGGGATCACTTTTCTGCATCTTCACAGCCATTACCCTGTGGCATACCCATGTATATCTGTCCAGATGTCCAATAGATATTCAAACCTTATGTGCTAATTTTTCTCTCTTGGTCTTCTTTCAGAGATAAAACATACCATAGGCCAACCACTGTTATAAACCATTTTAATGCACAATCTCCTTCATGCCTCCTCTTAGAGCAAGTGATGAGACAGGTTTCATAATTTTCATTTTATAAGTGGGAAAACTAAGGTGTAGAGAATTTTAAAAATTTGCCAATGGCCAGTAAGTGATGAAGATGCAAACAATCTTTATTGTCTCCAGTGTCCACATTTTCACAATCACTGCACTACACACCTCTCCTTCTCCTAGTCAACTCTGCCAAAGGAATGTACTTCTACCCAAAGGAATGTAATAGGCAGGCCAAATCTCTGGGACTTATCCCTGACTTCTACTTTCAGTTATTCCTACCATCCAACTATTAAGCATGTCTTTTCAGTACTACCTTCACCATATACCTCAAACCTGATTACTTATCTCCATCTTCATTGTCACTAGCCTCTTACATTCCACCTTTTTTTAAAGATTTATTTATTTATTATAGACATAGACAGAGAGAGAGAGAGGCAGAGACACAGGAGGAGAGAGAAGCAGGCTCCCGACCAGGAGCCCGATGTACATCCCACCATTTTAAGTTCCTGAGGTACATCAATAGGATATTCCACATTTCTTAAAGTCCTTTCTCCTTATATCAGCCAGTGTGATCATTTTAAAACCAAATTAGGCCATGTCACTACAGGCCTCCTGAAATTAGAATAAAATCCAAGCTCCTCTCCAGGACCAACCATCCCCCCAGAGAGCTCACTCCAGGCTCCCTTGCATCCACCATTCTCTAGTCACACTGGTCTTCCTTCTCTCCCTGAATAATACAAAGCATATTCCATTCTAGAGTCTCTAAGCCTGGATATCCAGATTATAGGCTCTGCCAATCTTATAGGTCCTAGTACCAGTGTAACAGCAGAGTCTTGCCTTAGTTACAATCACCAACATGGCCCTCCTTCTTGTGCACACTTGTCACGCTTTATCACATAACCTATTTTGTTTTCTGCATAGTTCTTATCACATCTGAAGTTGCACATACATTTATTTGTATTAATTTTCAGTCTTTCCTAAACTATAAGAAAGGCTACATAATGGGAGGGACTTGCCTGTATTGTCCATCATTTTAAAGTCAACTCCTGGAAGTGTGCTTGGCATATAGGAAGCATTGAAGTATCTTTTGAACATTTTAAATGAATGCCAAAAATGATCCTACTCTCTGAGTTTATACCTCTCATATTTTTAAGGAAACTCACTTTACTCATTTTAGAATTTCACCTACATGTTTTTGATTATACTAGTCTTACTCATTGTCTAATTATGACAAATAGTATACATTTATTAAGGATTTATTGTGCTAAGCATTTTATATGACTTTAACTCTCATAGATAATGCATACAACCTATGAGGTCCCCATTCTCATTTCACAGAAAGGTAACCAAGGCCAACAAAAGTTAAAGAACTTGCTCAGGACCACAGACATAACTTTTCAAGGCTGATATTTAAATGAAGGTTTATCTTACTCTAAAAGTCCAGCTCTTTCAAATGTATCCAGTTATGTATCTGGTAAGGGTAAATAAATAATAAAGAAAAGAGAAACCAGTAAAAAATTTAAAACACAAATGTAAAAAAAATGAGGAAAATAGTTCAGCTGTGTAATTGTAGGAGCAGAATAATGACTTACTTGGTTAAGGTGAGGGGCTGGTAAATTAATTTCATACAAGAAGTAAGCTGTTGGAAATCTTATAATAACAAATGGTAGAGCATAACTATAGAAATATCTTCAAATATTTTAAATAAGTTATATTATATATGGATAATAGGGAAACCAAGGTGTCTTATTATTTTTTTAAATATTTTATTTATTTATTCATAAGAAACACAGAGAGAGAGGCAGAGACATAGGCAGAGGGAGAAGCAGGTTCCCTGCAAGGAGCTTGATGTGAAACTCAGAACTCAATCCTGGGAACAGGGGGTCTTAAAGTCACATCCCTCAGCTAAAGAGCTTTAATGCAGGGAGGCCCACCACACTTTTTCATACAAGCCCTGTGGCAGAGCTGCTGAACAAAGGTTACCACGTGGATGGATGACTGGGATTTTAACTCTCAAAAAAGGGTGTTCTGTTTACTCAATTTTACCAGATAATTACTATGTTTAAATCAGTAGGTGCTGGATTTGCCCTAGTAAGTTTTAGAGAACCTCACATAGTTCAAACCAGTAGAAACTTCAGGAATGATTAAATCTAATTTTCAAGTCTTCTAACATTGAAACTGAAACAGATAAAAATGCATAATTTGTAACAGATAAAAATTTATAATCTGTGCTCATTGCATTCTATTAATAGCCATTTGAAATAAGATGCGTGGCTATTTTCATTCCCATTTTTACAAATGAATTAGGCCCAGGATTGTGACTGGAAGAGGAAAAGTCACATGAAGGCTAACCTGCCACCAACTATCAACTGGGTTCCTACTGTATAGAAATAAAAACAGAGGAGAAACATGAAATGCTGAGACTTGGTATTTCTAAAAGAGCTTGCACAAGCCCTTCTTTATAGTATCAGTGAGATTTTCCTAAATCTAATGTATAAGAAGCTTTATGTACTTCTCTGGAAGCACAGACATTAGAGCTTCATTTACTAAGTAACCAACCATTATATTTATGATATATATAAATATATAAATTTATTTTATATATATAAAAGAAAGTTGACAACAGAGACTTGAATTTATAAGAAAATAAAGTCCTTCCTTTAGTTATAAGAATAAAGAAAAATACTAGGAAAAGCGAGCAAATCCTATTATTCCCAATTAATACATCCTTTTTTTTTCTTTGGGAAGCAATATTAATAAATAACAAAAAGAAAAATCCCAATAGAAAAACAGACAATTAGCAATTCTAAAACTAAAACAAGACAATATGAAGTTTAGTTCAGATACAAATGGGACACAAACAGATTTATATATAAATAAGGAAGATGAGCTTAGGCAGAGAGGAAAGAACAATTGTTGTTATAATTAAGACACCTAAGAGTGAGAGAAGGTTGCTAATGAGAGAGGTTGCTGACAGTACAGACTGTAAGATGAAAATATCAGTTAAAAAGAAAAAAAAAAAAAAAAAAAGAAGTGGGGCAAGAGAGAGCTAAACTAAAATGGACATATATACTAAAAGGTCAGAAACACTTGAAAATGTTAAAATTGAAAACAGAGACCAATCTTAAAAATTCTGAGAAAAGTTCAAATTAGCCTATTTTTCAAGACTCATTTAACCTAGGCCATTTCTTGTTTTTGCTTCTGCAAATCACAAGCAAAACCTGAACCATTGCCCAAGGCTGATATGACATAATCACTGACCAATTCCCTATCATTCAAGAAATTCTAACATTATAACCAATCACAGTGACTTGAGGAATAGTCACTGCTTTCTCACTGTGTCAGCTGTTTAACAACAATATATCCCTGAGCCTCCTTTGATGTTTTGGTTTGAATGTTCCCAGTTCACAAACTGGGCCTCACTTAAAGGAACTATACTTCTAAGTCTTTCGCTACAGTCTTTGTTTTAAAGTCTTTTTTGTCTGATATGAGTATTACTTCCATAACTTTTTGTTTCCATTTACATGGAATATCTTTCTCAATTTCTTCACTTTCAGTCATAGATCTGAAGTGAGTCTCTTGTAGGTAGTACATAGGTGGGTATTGTGCTTTTGTTTTTTTAATCTCTTCAGCTACCCTTTATCTTTTGATTGGAACAGTCCATTTACATTTAAACGAATTACTTGGGCACCCAGGCGGCACAGTCTTGTTAAGTGTCCAACTCTTGGTTTTGGCTCAGGTGGTGATGTGAGGGTCATGAGATTGAGTCCCTACTTGGGCTCCGTGCTCATAGCAGTCTACTTAAGACTCTCTCTCCCTCTCTCTCGGCTTCCTTCTGCTATGCTCAAGAGCATGCTCTCTCTTAAATAAACAAATCTTTTTTAAAAATAGGGAATTATTAATAGGTATGTACTTACTGCTATAATTTATTAATTGTTTTCTAGTTGGTTCTGTGATTCTTCTCTTCTCCTTTCTTCACTTGCTCTCTTTCCTTGTGGTTTGACTGTTTTCTTCAGTGTTATGCTTGGGTTCCTTTATCTTCCTTTTGTTATGTATCTATTATAGGTTTTTGGTTTGCAGTCACCATGAAGTTCATATATATCAACCTACTTTTATAGCAGTCTATTTTAGCTGATAGTCACTTGATTTTGAACACATTCTAAAGGCACTACACTTTTACACCTCATCACACTTTATGTTTTTGACATTACATTTTACATCTGTTGTGTGAGTATCCTTTATCTACTTATTGTACCTGTAGCTGACTTTTCTATTTTTGACTTTTAACCTTTATACTAGTTTTTAAGTGTACGATCCATTACCTTTACCATATGTTTGTCTTTCCAGTGAGGTTTTTTTTTTTTTTTCATGTATTTTCTTATTTCTAGTTATGGCCTTTTCTATTCCACTTAAAGACCCTTAAATATTTCTTCTAAGGTCAGGTTAGTGCTGATGAAATTCTTTAGTTTTTGCCTGTCTGAAGAATTCTTTCTATCTCCTTCAATTCTGAATGATAACTTCACTGGGTAGAGTATTCTTGGTTAGAAGTTTTTTCCCTTTCAGAACTTTAAAAATATTTGCCACTTTCTTCCAGCCTGCAAAGTTCCTGCTGAAATATCAGCAAATACTTTTATGAGGTTTCCCTCACATGTATCTATTTGTTTTTGTCTTCTTGCCTTTAAGATTATCTCTTTATTTTTAACTCTTGCCATTTTAATTATAATCTCAGTGTAGATTTCTTTGGACTTAACTTTTCTGCGACTCTCTGTGCTTCCTGGACCTAAATGTCTGTTTTCTTCCCCAGGTGGGAGAAATTATTCAGCCATTATTTCTCCAAATACTTTTTCTGCCCTTTTCTCTCTCTTTGCTTTCTGAGACCCCTATGATACAAATGCTATTATGCTTGAATTTATCACTTTTTAATTCTTTTTATTTTTCTTATTCTGATTGAGTGATTTCTATCTTCTAGATCATTCATCCATTTTTATTGTATTATCTGATCTGCCATTGATTCTCTCTAGTGTAGTTTTCATTTCAGTTATTGTATTCTTCATCTCTGAATAGTTTTTTTTTTTTTTTTCCTTTCATTTTCTAACTCTCTGTTGAAGTTCTTTCTATGTTCCTCCATTCTACTCCCAAGTTTGGTGAGCATCTTTACAAACATTATTTTGAATTCTTTATCAGGTAAATTACTTATCTCCATTCATTGGTATATTTTTTCTGCAGTTTTGTATTATATCTTGCTCATTTGGAACATATTCCTCTGTCTTTTCATCTTCTTTGATTTTCTGTGTTTGCTTCTATGGATTAGGCAAAACAGCTATCTCTCTCAGAAATACATGAGTCTTGAAAGAGTGGTCTTGTGTGGATGTGTCCCCTAGGCAGACTGTGTATGGCTGGTGGCAGGCTAGCCATAGCTGGAATGGGCAAAGGCTAGGGAGCTTCTGCGGCACACTGTCAGGGCCCACTTGACAGGATGGCCAGAGAGGGAATGTTTATAGAATAGGGGTCCTGAGGTGTACCTCACAGGGCTGCCCCAATGAGACTGCTGGAACTGGAGCAATATAGGTCAGGGGTCCCAAGAGAGGGACAACTGGATCTGGAGCAGGTGAGCACTGGGGGTCCCAAAGCCACCTTAGGGAGATGGCTGGAGCTGGTTTGGGAAAGGGGCTTGACTGTGCTGAGGTAGTCCTAGCAGGGAGGCAAGCATGCCTGAACCCAGTACTATTAAGACGGAGGAATAAAACAGAAAGTTAGTGCTTGCTGGCAAGTCCAACCTTGGAGAGAGCTCCAATAGTTTCCCATCCACATGGTAGATATTCTTAGGTTAGTAATTGAATTTCCTTCACTTATAATCTAGTTGTACATTAAACCACCATTTTTTACTGTGCTCAAGGGCAAGTGAGTCCGCACACATTCTTTTCTTTTCCTTTTTTGTTAAAAGGATTTATTTTATATAGAGAGAAAGATAATGGCCGAAGGGCAGAGGAAGAGGGAGTCTTAATCAGACTACTTGCTGAGTGTGGAGCCACAGCCACATGGGACTCAATCTCACAACCCTGAGATCATGACCAAGAATTGGATACTCAACCAACTGCACCACCCAGGTGTTTTTGTTTTTTTTTTTTTTTAATTCAGAACAGTTTGTTCATTCTTTCTTTCCTTCCTTTATTCCTTCTTCCTTCATTTTTCTTTCTTTCTTAGTTTTTAATTCTAGTATAGTTAACATACAGTGTTATATTAGTTTCAAGTTCACAATATGTTTTTTCAAAAATTCCACACATCACCCTGTGCTCATCATATAAGTGCTCCTTAACCCCTATCACCTATTTAAGCCATCCTCCCACCAACCTCCCCTCTGGTAACTTATAATTTTGACAACATGAATGAACCTAGAGCATATTTTGCTAAGTGAAATAAGTTAGAGAAAGACAAATATTGTATTATTTCACTTATATGTAGAATCTAAAAAAATAAAGCAAAGTAAAATAGAAACTGACTCATAGATACAGGAAATAAACTATGGGTTACCAGAGGAGGGAAGAAGTTGGGGGTTAGGTAAAGAACATGAGGAGCATTAAGAGGTACAAACTTTGAGTGATAAAATAAATGAATCACGGGCATATAATATACAGCACAAGAAACAGAGTCAATAATATATGAATAACTTCATATGGTGACAGATTATAACTAGACTTATCATGGGGTCTTTTCACAACATAAAAATATCAAACCACTATAATATATACTTGAAACTAAGAGGATATTGTATGTCAATTATACTTCAAAAAGAGAAAGAACAAACTTTTTTCCCCATTATGTGGCCGTATACACAATGAGTTTTGTTAGTCAATACATTTTTAAATTTAGGCTCAAATCAAAATCATTTTTATTGTATTTATTAGTATGTAACCTTTTGGTAATAAAAATAAGGCTACCCATCCTGATTTATTTTTTGAGAAATGCATATTTACACAGATATCTTCTCAAAACCTGAGAAGTCAAACATTTCCTAAAGCACAATTTGGTATTAGATCATGATGGTGCCATACATTCCTTACAATTTACCTTAGGGTCATTTTATCATAACATCCCACTTCCCTATGTTTATGTAGGTTTAAGGAAAGAATAATAATTAATTATGTAAAAATAGTTAAAAGTTTTTGAAATATCTTGTTCTGGTACTATTTAAAATATCTTTTAAGTTCTAATGCCTTCTGGAAAACTCAGGCATATTTCTAAGAACTTAAAAATGCGGGTGCTTCTTTGACTATTAAAATCTTAGGTTTTACTTATTAATAAAGTCCCATGTAAACAGTATAATTAAATGCCTACCATATCCCAGGCACTTTTCCATGTGTTTTGAGAATTCTTTTTTAAAAGGTGGGGAGGGAGTCATAGCTCTAGGTCTTCCCATTATTATAATAGTATGTTCCAGTATTTTTGCAAGTAAACTAATGATCTTAAATCTTCTGGGTCTAAAATCTTGTGATAGTCATCTGAAAAATTACTAGTAAAGAACATTGTGGTAGATTACAAAGACAGGCTACTTTACATCCCCCATCAAGATGTAGTATTGATTTCCCCTCTCTTTGAGTTAGAGCTGGCTCTATAATTGCTTAGCCTACTGGAATTGGGGAAAGGGAAGCTATGCCAATTCTAGTCTAAGGCTCAAAAACTCCTGGCAGTTTCTACTTTTGTGCTTGTGGGTTACCCTGAGTTTCCATGTAAGGAACATGGTTACCCGTTAAGAATGACACAAAAAGATACCAGGTGGAGAGAAGAGACTTTGGGCTACTTGGAGAAAAGCATGGCCATCACGGCCTGCCAGTTGACCTCAGATGCTTCCAGCCCCAATGCCATTTGATTATAATGCTCTAAGAACCCAAATGAGATCAGGGGAACTGCCCAACTGAGCCCATTCAAGTCACAGAACCATGAGAGATATCAAAAGCAATAGCTTTTAAGTTTCTAATTTTAATTTAGGATACTAAATTCCAGGATCACTTACTATACAGCAATATATTACTGAAACAGATATTATATTTTGGCATAACAGTAATTATAATTACATTACTTATCATTACATTACTTATCCTATGAAGTATATATTTTAGACTACACATAATAAAATCCCTAAATATACATATATATGTATAGTCAATTCTGCTATAGGGATCCCTGGGTGGCGCAGCGGTTTGGCGCCTGCCTTTGGCCCAGGGCGCGATCCTGGAGACCCGGGATCGAATCCCACATCGGGCTCCCGGTGCATGGAGCCTGCTTCTCCCTCTGCCTATGTCTCTGCCTCTCTCTCTTTCTCTCTCTGTGACTATCATAAATAAATAAAAAATTTAAAAAAAAAAAAAATTCTGCTATAATCTGACAAAGGCAGTGCTAGAAAAGCACTAAATTATGCAAAATCTTGCAATATAAGCCACAAAGTCTATGCAAAACAGAGTTAGGTGTATACAGCTCAGAAACTTTGTCAGTGACACATACAAAATAAAGTTAGAACCTAATTAATGTGGCAGCACAATTTTGTACATATTAAATGATTGAAAAATACATGAATATTGCAATAAATATGGCACTTTACCTTGTAAAAGACCTGAAGTTTACTCATGGAGTGGGTATCAGAAGAGCTGTAGCTGTGTTATTATGAGTTGGCCTTCAGCACCAAAAAGCAGCTAAAGCACAGCTTGACTGCAAGAAAGTTAGATAGTTAAACATTTCCTTAACTAAAAATATATGTATATTAAAGTTACCATTTCTCCAAAATGACATCAACCATTGCACATTTCAGTTTTAGCTTAATATACTTTATCTGCATGATATATGGTCCAGAAAAAAATAAAACAGTATCCCTACTATCATTAAAACTAATTTTCAGTTTTACCAAAATTACTCAAATATAGACCATAATTTTCAGAAATACTATTTCCCCCAAAAAAAAACGCTAAAAGAAAATGCCATATTATAAATCATCAAATTAATAAAATACAACTATTCTAAGATATTTTAATATTTTGAAATCTCTTCATTTTAAAGATGCTAAAGAAAACTTTTAAATGGTGAGATACCATCTAGAATCAATATTTTGCATACTTGAGGAAATAGCCTATTTATCCCATTAAATGAATTTAAAGAAAAATAATTTTAAAAAATATTAGCATATCATAGGTAAGGGAAATATTGTAACTGGGAGGAGGGGAGGAAAAAAAAGATAAGCTCTATAAGAGGAAGCCTCTTGATATTTATAGTCCTGTTTTTAGTAGTCTCTATTTCATTAAATCCAGGAAAGAAAAAAATTTGCATTCTATGTAAACTTTTGAGAAATTTTCTTAAACAATGTTTTGTTCTCATATGGCTTTTGAAGGACAAAGTATGAATGCCTAAGTGTTTGAGATTGGCTTCAATTATGTCTCAATACTTAAGTATTAGAATTTTAAGTAAGGGAAAAATTTTAAGTAAGGCATTTCTGCTATTTTAAAGTTTTATTCTTAAAAAGAATAAATAAAAATAAATAAATAAATACTTATTCTCAAAATCCTTATTACATTGTTGCTATAATTTTTCATAAAAAGAGAAGTAAAGCTTCATTCCTAAATATGAAATTCAAATGGTTCTAAGCAACTAATTAAAGAAAATAACATGCATTGTGTCAAGTAGGAATCCCTGCTGTCCTGCTGTTACACAATTCCAGTCTAGTCACTGGAGTAACAGAGAACCCTAGTTTGTTTAACACACTCATTAACGAGGCAATTGCAATTTTTTGTTTGTTTTTTGTTTTTTGTTTTTTGTTTTTTACAGAGATCTTAGACAATTACAAGGGGGGCTGGGATTGTGACTCTTTTCAATGTTGGAATGTTTCAAAGCAGAAAATTACAAATAGCACAGGAAGTATTTTTTTTTTTTTTAGTTTTGTTTTACTCGATGTAACTTAATTGAAATGATTCCAAGAGAACAAAATTAAGTCTCTTGGTCAGCTCAAAATGATCTTAGTCATTAATTCTAACAGCAAGTTGCTTAATTTCTTTTAAAAGTTAATACATTTACAAATGGGTTATTATTATCGGATAGGCCAAATAGTCGTACACACTTACTTAAAGTTAAATGCCAATGAGCTGAAGAAGTCAGTACTTCAGAAAACTTTAAGACAGGCATAAAAGAGCAGAAAACTGCAGTATCCACTCCCATCCGTTCAGGCTCTTTGGAAAGGGTCTCCGCAGGAACCGGCCTACTTGGTGGTGGCCCTATCATCTGGGGTGTGTAACACGCTCCTGAACACAGCTCTGCAACGTCTCCGAACCCGGTAAGATTCAGGACGCAGCAGCCGCGTGCAGGAAGCAAAGCCCTCAGCAGGGCACCCGCGGTGGTGCCCCTCCTGGAAGACGAGGCTGATCACACCGATAGACGATGCTCAAGTGCCACGGCGCTCCTGCAGTGTGCTCGAAAGGGTTAATTTAAGGGTTTCTAATCAGCTAGAAAGTTAACAGATGTGCATACACAAATAACCACAACGTACAAAAACTTTCGGGCAGCCCGGGGGGCTCAGCGGTTTAGCGCCGCCTGCAGCTCAGGGCGCGATCCTGGAGTCCCGGGATCGAGTCCCGCGTGGGGCTCCCTGCATGGAGCCTGCTTCTCCCTGTGCCTGAGTCTCTGCCTCTCTCTGTGTGTGTCTAATAAATAAAACTTTAAAAAAAACATACAAAAACTTTCAAAATGTCTCAACCCAAAAAACTCCAGGGAAGTATCACTCCTTGGTTTAAAGTTGTTTTAAAATAGAGGAAAGATGGCTATTAAAATCAGTGTCCGTTTCAACCCTATCATTTCAAAGCCGCCCCCCCCCCGCCCCCCAGCGCCGCCTCCGGGGCCGCCCTCCCCGCCGCCCTCCCCGCCGCCGGGGGCGCTCTGGGGCGAGGAGCGTCCGTCCGTCCGTCCGTCCGTGCGTCCGTCCTCGGCGCCGGTTACCTGCGGCCGCAGCCGTCCGCGGGGCCTCCTTCCCGGGGTCCGCGGCCTCCGCCACGGTCCGGGGGGCGAGTCGGGCCGGAGCGCGGGCGGGGCGGGCGCGCCGGGGACTCGGGGACTCGGGGACTCGGGGACTCGGGGACTCGTGCGCTCGCTCCCACGCGCCCCGCGGCCCCGGGACCCGCCCGGCTCCCCGCTCCCCGCTCCCCGCTCCCCGCTCCCCGCCCGCGCGCGCCCGCTCCGTGCCCCGGGGTGGGGGGAGGGCGGGGGCGCCCTGCGCGGGCGGGGCGGGGCGGGGCGGGGCGCGCCTGGGTCCGGCAGCCTGGCGCGGGGGGTGGGGAGATGGGGGCTCCCTACGGGTGTGGGGGGTGGGTTAGGGGCGGGGCGCGCCTGGTCCGGCAGCCTCGAGCGAGGGGGATGGGGGGCTCCCTAGGGTGGGGGTGGGTGGGTCAGGGGCGGGGGCGCCTGGTCCGGCAGCCTCGAGCGAGGGGGATGGGGGGCTCCCTAGGGTGGGGGTGGGTGGGTCAGGGGCGGGGGCGCCTGGTCCGGCAGCCTCGAGCGAGGGGGATGGGGGGCTCCCTAGGGTGGGGGTGGGTGGGTCAGGGGCGGGGCGCGCCTGGGTCTGGCGGCCTCGCGGGGGTGGGGGCGCCCTGCGGGGGCTTCCGTCGGCCGCTGCCCGCAGAGGGTGGAGACCGCCAAGCCAAGGGTGACACTGGTCGCGCCGCCCGGGAGCGTCTGTATCGCAGGTGGCAGGAGATGGGTGTCGGGAGCACAGCCAAGCGGAGCCCTAGGCCGAGGGCACTCACCTTGCGCTCCTCGACAGGGTGTGGGAAGAAGCGCGGTTGCTCCTACGCTTCAGCTAATGGCAATAATTATTAGTAGAGTAATAACTCTGCCATTTGGCCTCGGCGTGATTTATCCATGACTGCTGCTCCCCTGCCCCCTCCCACTGCCCTTCTGGAGTTTCCTTTATTTCTCTAATCCACACCTACTGGACAGACCTAGAGCGGAACTGGGATGTTGAGTCATCTACGGATCAACTCCGTGTCCCTAGCACATGGTGGCTTCAAGCTGAGGGTTTCCTTGAATGAATAATAAAGGAACTGGTTTGTGATCATCGCTTTTCGATCTAAGATGTGAGATTTTGCTATCTAAAATTTGTGGTTTATTAGGTTTTTACCTTTTTATAAATTTCCGTTAGTTCCAAGTAGCTCAGAACATATAAATATTTTATATACTTTATATAGTAAATAGGAATCAATGGGATCCCTGGGTGGCTCAGCGGTTTACCGTCTGCCTTCATCCCAGGGCTCCCTGCATGGAGTCTGCTTCTCCCTCTGCCTGTATCTCTGCCTCTGTGTGTGTGTCTCTTATGAACAAATAAATAAAATCTTAAAAAAAAAAAAAAAAGGAATCAATCTTTGGTACTTAAAATAAAAAAAAAAAAAACCTTTTTGCAGGTTTGCTGCCTATCAGTCCTTCCCTTTCATGGAAATAGTACCCAAATTTTGCTTATAAATGATGACTCATTCCCTGGTCTCAATCTATTTACTTCAGGTGATGCTAATTCCTGCCCTGATTCAGGGCACATAATACTAGCCTGTTTAATAGAAGTTACTTATTCTCCTCTTAATGAGGATTATTCAGAAATATGTACTGTGCTCCAAAGCAGGCCACAGATAAAAAGACATAGTTCCGGAACTCTGTAATCTTACAAATTGGAGTTTCCTAGCTTTAGAGATTTTTAAATGCTCCACTGCTTCAGGTCTGTTATGCTAAGATTAGAGCCCCTGTAGGGAAAGAAAAATGGGATGCCAAAACATGGATGCTGATATGTAGATGGATGCTTCTGAGGATCCTGGCTTTTTAAACCACCTGGATCCTCACACTTTGCAGAGTTGCCCCCCCCCCCCCCCGACACACACACACACACACACACAACTTCCAAATAAGAGATAATGCTGTGCTAAAAATTGTTATAGAGATTTTTTTTTTCCCTCCACATACCCCCTTCAACAGTTTCACCCACCTACTCTTTTGGTTCTAAATCCCTTATCTAGGGATAAATCCCAGCATGACCTGACTGGGGATATGCTGAGCTTGACATGAGTGAAAGAGAAGTTGGATGAATCAGGATCTACAGACAGGAGCCAGATGAGCATTTTGAAATGAAGTTTTGTAGGTGCTTGATCAAGATGACCAAAACATGTAACACTGAATAAGCAAGAATTTATTGACTGGAGGCAAATTTCTTGGGACATGAGATAGAATACCCTAGGAAGGAGCCCAAGAGAATAGGTGAACTCACTGCTACTATGGTTATTAAAAAGTGATGGCTAAGACTAAGTCAAATTGATAACCATTAGTTGCTCTGGCAGACAGCAGAGAAGGGACTGAAGGAGCTACAGGAAGTGAGAATATATTATTTGAGACCAAAATACCACCAGTGGATTATATTTCACAGGAGGGTCAGAGGAAATACTACTCAATGAAGGTCATCAGGAATGTACTGGTGAGAGGGCACCAGCATTACTAAGATGTTTAGTGGAGATTCTCCTCTGTGGACATGAGTTAATAGCAGGAGAGATGTTCACAGAGCTGGGCTCATTGATATCCATAAAGGTAATGACTTGGTCATGAGGCTAGGAAGTGACAATCACCAGAAGTCAGGAAGCTACAATCATCATAAAGACCCACAAGGCCAGAAGGCAGTCAAGAGGATTTGATCAGAGGGATTGAGATTGTGAATAGATCATTGTGTTAAGAAGAGAAAAGATCCATAGTCATTAGGTAACAGCCACAACCAGAAAAAGGCAATAATGGAAAAGCAGGAGACTGAGGGAAGTGACCAAAATGAAAAGACATGAGTCAAGCAATTCATTTCCCAGGAAGCCAATAACTGTTACAGTTTTCTTCTTGCGCTCAGATCCCCAAAGACTTGGGGGCATGAAATTGAGGAGAGGAGACATATCAGGGGGTGTGAAGAAACATGGCATTCTTCTAAATCATTGTAGCCAACATGCCCTCTGCATCAGATACAAAGAAGTACCATTAACTGAACAGCTCCCTGTAGTTTGTCTCATCTGTTTAATTACCTCATGAATGAAAAGATTATCATCACTCAGCTGGACTTCTTACATTATAAACCCTTGGTCTTTAACTGAATGAAACTATTAGACAAAAAATATATCTGTAGGAATGATGTCACTTGAAAATCATCCATGGCTATCACAATCTCAAAGTGGGAAGAATTCCTAATTTTGCCAAAGCTACTAAAAAAATTATTTTGGTTTTGAGATTTAACTTCTGAAAGAACACAAAAATTTTCTTGAAAAAAGTTAACCAATTCATAGCATTAAACATCTGTAGTTTCATTTCTTTCTTTTTTTTTTTTAAGATTTATTTACTTGAGAGAGAGTGTGAGTCGGGGAGGGGAGAGAGAATCTCCAGCAGACTCCCCACACAGCTCCTCAGCACAGAGCCCTACACCACCAGGAACCCACGAGCCTTGAGATTATAGCCTGAGCCAAAGAAACCAAGAGTCTGTCACTCAATCAGTCAAGCTACCCAGGCATCCCATAGCATCTGTAGTCTCATTTCTTAACAACATATACTTCAAATAGAAACTTAACTTCCTGCAATATGCAGTGTCAATTTTGCCAAAAAAAATAAAAATAGAGTGGCGCCTGGGTGGCTGGGTCAGTTAAGTTTCTGACTCTTCATTTTTGGCTCAGGTGGTGATCTCAGGGTCCTGGAATCAAGCCCCACGTGGGGCTTCACGCTCAGTGGAGTGTCTGCTTGGAATTCTCTCTCTCTCTCTCTCTCTCTCTCCCCCCCTCTGCCTCCCTTCAAATAAATAAATAAATCTAAAAAAAAAAAAGTATGCTAAAAGTAGAAAGAAAAATCTCTTTAATAATCAATGTGTATGCAAGATAATGTTTTGAATGTATAGCACCCTAGTTGTTCAGTCTATTTTTTAATAACTACGAGGCTAATAACACTCATTATTAGCATGAAAACATTTAAATAAGTATCAGATATTTTAATTAGCATGACATTAAAATACTAATAACCAAGTGTTGCAAAGTTTCGAACAAAACAGGTTCGTTTGTTGTGGCAATACAAATTCATACTTCTATTTAAAAAAGAATGTAGCAATGCATATTATAGATTATAAAAAAACCTCTTTGACCTTTGTTTCAATAATTCTACTCTTGGGAAAGTACTTTATGGAAACACTTCAAAAGAAAAAGAAAAAGATTAGATGAATAAGTAGTGGAAAGAGGAAGAAGAGTAGGAAAAGAAAAAGAAGACAGAAAATGAGGAAATTAAGTGCAGAGAAGCATATGGCAGCAATAAGTATAACAAATAAAAATGGCACATTTAATTGTATAAATATTTTGAAATAATCAAGCAAACTAAAGTACTTCATTTGAAAGCATATTATGCTGCCATTAAAATAATTAGAAATATGATTTAGATAATGAAGAATGTACCTGCTATAATGCTAAATCTCGAAAACATGAAAAGTGCATCTTGATGTAGACTATGTTCTCAAATATTTACAAGACCAAGTGAAATATGAATATATCCTGGAAGAAAAATGAAATAAAGTTTTCTCTTTTAAAATATGTTAATATTTTAATGCTTATATTACATCTTAGTGATTAATAGTTAATGTTTTATCTATCTACTCATTAAAATACTTCAGAAAAACATAATTCCTTTGTGTTGCTCATAGTTTTATACCTTGCTACCTTCATACTTGCTTAATGTTATAGCACCATTCAATGCTATATAGAGCATTCGCAGGACAGGATAGTTTTTGTGACTCTCACAATGGATATATATAATCTGTCATATCACAAAGTTAGATGATCAAATACACTCTCTCTTGTTTTTTTTCTCTTTTTGCTGTCCACACACACACACACACACACACACACACAAACACATATCCATACCCTTTCTGTCTGCTGACTCTATGTACTCTCTCATATATATGTATGTAATGTATATGTATGTTGATATAATATGTGTATGGGGTGTGTATATGTAAGTATCTGTATAGATAGTGCTAGAGATATTTCCAAAAATACCTGTGGCTCCTGTGAAGGAATAATATACACGATAATAAAGTTAGTTAAAATTTTAAATGATATAGAGCAACAGTATATTGTTTGAGAAAGGGAAATACACACAATGAAAATAACAAAATAAATTATTTGTAAAACTAAGTTAGAAACAGATACATAAATATACATACCTCCATACCCATTCCATCCTTTGACAGTGTCCAACAGCCTTAGATATTTAGGGGAACATAGTCATAGTCTAGATAAGGAATTTTTTAACTTCAATAGGACCAGGCCAATAACATAGATAAAGCTGATGAGGTTTCACTTATAGTCTGTGACCAATGCAATTAGGACAACAGCAACTGAGTGAGAAAATCGACCCAAGGCACAAAAGAAGTTCTACATATAGATTTTGATATAAAATTTTGTTTGACATTGGAATGTTTAAAAAAATAACACCATGGGCCGACTAAATGATTTTTGCCATCTCCCATGATATGAATGCAACTGTCTCAAATTCATATGTTGAAACCTAACCCTCCAAGGTAATGGCATAAGGAGGTATAGACTTGGGAAGTTGATTAGATCCTGTGGATGAAACCCTCATGAAAGGGATTAATGTTCTTATAAGAAAGACCCCACAGAGATCTCTCACCCCTCCCACCATGTGCGAATATAAGAAGTCTGCAATCCAGAAAAGGTTATTCACCTGACCGTGATGGCGTCCTCCACTAGGGCCTTCAGTTTTCAGAACTGTTCAAAATAGATTTCTGTTGTTTGTAAGGTACCCAGTCTGTGGTATTTTGTTACAGCAGTGGATTGAGTGGATTAAGTGGATTAAGATACCATCATATGTAGCTCTGGTTCTAGTTCAAAGTCTTTTATTTTGGAAATTAGGATATAAAACTTATGAAGTGAGGCTAACATCTAAGAAGCTAAGAACTAAGAGCTGAGATCACAGAATTAATTGGTTACAGAATGGCAATGCTACCCAAGGATCCTGGATTGTCATTTTTACACAATATATTTGTCTACCAATTAAATATTCTTTATCATGCCAAGCTTAAAAAGCAAATGAAGTTTTAATTTCTTTACGAATATTAGAACTAAAAAAAACCCTTTTAAGATGCCTTAGCATTTAGGCATATAGAATTTAGAGATTGTTTTCTTTGAGTAAGTATAAATGCTACTATGAGGTTCCTAAAACTTTTTTAATGTGACCTCCTAAACCCCAATTTCCTTTAAAGATTCAGCAACCACAAAAATGTGTGAGGCATTCTGCCAACATTAAAGCAATGCCTTTTTAAAAATTAAAGTTAATTAAAATGGAAATTAATTTTGCCCATTTGATTTGCATTTTGCATGCAAATGTAGAAACTTTGCCATCATTCAACAGGCCAATGACATTGGCATTTGAAACTATTTATTTAAATAAAGCTTTTTGTTCCACTTTGCTCATTTTTCAAATGTCTCCTCCAAACAGTGGGATTTCAAAATGTCGACCTCTGTGTCTCTTGCAGTTCTCAGAATAATAAATGATTTGTGATATTATTTATAATGATTTTTTTATGAGGAATTGGTTACATTCTCTATACAAACCCTAAAATTCCACTGGTATCTTGAATCCCTTTTCATCATCTTTTTTGTTTTTAATTCCTTACTCCCTTTTCCATCAATCTATTGCCCTTAATTTTGTCAGTCAACTCAATGGTACTTTAATTTGTCAAGATTTCACTAATGACACAGCTACCATAAACAAAATATGCTAAAAGGTAAATCCTTTATTTGCATACTGGATTAATTATTCACTCTTTTTCTTTTAGCCTTTCCCTTTATCAGTCTTTGTTTTAGTCCTCCAAGAATTTTTTAGACATAATTTGATTAACTTATCCTTCTGCCAAAAAAAATATCAATAATCCTTATTGGCTAGAGTAATCTCTATATATCTTTTATTCTTATATTCAATGTTCTTTAAATCTTGCCCAAACTTAACTTAGCTGTTAATTTAGAATATCTAGAAAACTATTTTCCTGTTTAGATTCTCTTTTATTTTATTGCTTTTTTTTTGTTTGTTTTTGTTTTTAAGATCTTATTTATTCATTAGAGACAGAGAGAAAGGCAGAGACACAGGCAGAGAGAGAAGCAGTCTCCTCACAGGGAGCTCGATGCGGGACTTGATCTCAGGGCCCCAGGATCACGTCCTGAGCCAAAGGCAGACACTCAACCTCCTGAGCCACCCAGGCATCCCTAGATTCTCTTTTAGAGAATTAGAATTGTTGGCAGATATGAGATCACTTTGCTCCTTATCTCTTAAACCTCGTTGCCCAACTCGCTCCTTTGGGTGTTTGTTTCCCAACCTGGACTTACCAACATATCTTTTTTCACACACAAATGGAAGGATACTTTGTTGGGACAACAATTTACATTCTTCTAAGTGTTTATTTTCATCTTGTTATTCCAAACTGGTTCCCAAGCATACAGATCTTGACTAAGGAAACTTATTTTTTCAGAGAAGAAATTTGTCATGGAACATGTTTTCTTAACTCTGTGGGATTTTTTGTTTTATTTCCCAGAAGGCCACACATCTTGAGGGATCTTTACTTATTAAGGAGAGTGGAGAGAGTACAGAGTGGGTGGGGAGAGAAAAAATAATAATAAAGGAAACCCTTAAGTGAGAGGGGAAGCAGATTAGCAGGTAACGAGAGTGTAGGAACAGTGCTCACTCCCTAGTATTGCCCAGAACAGGTGGCCACACAGCAGTGGGTACTGACTTGATTTCTGGTATCCTCAAGCCAGAGAGATCGAAGTTACAGGGTTGCACCAGAAGCAAAGATTCTAGGGTGCAAACTTGACATAGAAACAGTCACCTGCAGTCAATAGACCACATTTGACTTGAGTAAAATAATTATACATTTTTGCACATCCCATGCGTAAAGTAACATATACCTACCTCTAAATTGTCCATCTTCTAAGACTTACTTTAAATTCCACCTTGTTATAAAACTGTTTTTCTGAAATCCCCACAGTTTGATTCATTCCTTTTCTTCTGTATTGTTACTCTCATTTATAATGTGTCTCAACTACCCCATCTTATCTTTTTTTATACAAATAATTTTTAATTTCTAGTTTGTTATGACTGTTGATTAAAATATACGCTGCTTTTAAAGCAGGGACTATGTTTTGTATTTCCTAGCTGCTTTCAATATTCCTATCACTTACATCTAGAAAACACATAATTAATATATTTTTTAAATATTTTATTTGTCTTAGAGAGACCGCATGAACATTATAGGAGGACTATCTTTATAAAGAAAATCTCAAGCAGACTCCACGCTGACCAAAGAGTCCAAGGTGGGGCTTGATTCCAGGACTCCAAGATCATGACAAGTTCAACCAACTGAGCCATCCAGGAGCCCCTAGAAAACACACAATTAATATTGATTTAATTATCCCTATTTAACTTTTGTTTCTGGTGGTTCCTACTTTCCCCATTTCTTCTCTGATATTTAGAGAACATATGTATTTTAGAAAAGATGTTTAGTACATTTCCAATGCTATCAGATTACTTGAGTGTTTTTTTAAATATTTTATTTATTTATTCATGAGAGACACAGAGAGAAAGAGAGACAGACAGACAGACAGAGGGAGAAGCAGGCTCCATGCAGGGAGTCCGATGTGGTACTCGATCCTGGAACTCCAGGATCACACCCTGAGCCAAAGGCAGACACTCAACCGCTGAGCCACCCAGGCATTCCCAGATTATTGGAGTTTTATAAGAGAGTGTTCAGCCTTCAAATAGTAATTATGACTTCAACAACCTCAATTATTTCAATCTTCTTCTGAGATAAATGACAAGTGAGAAGAGTAGGTTTTGTTTTCTATTATCTCAGCATCTCAAGTACACCAAGATTGCTTCCTCTTATGTTGAGCAATGTCACAAACTAACCTTGGCAGTTTCCAACCTTCACAATTTAGTTTGCTTAATCAGAAATGAGCTCTGGGTGCCTGGGTGGCTCATTTGGTTAAGCGTCAGACTTTTGATTTTGGCTTTGAGCTCAGCATTGTGAAGTCAAGCCCCACATAGAGCCCTGGGTTAGACTGCCCTGGGTGTGGAGCCTCCTGAGATTTTCTCTCACCCTCTTCTCCTGCCTCTCCTTGTTCTCTGTCTCTTTCACTGTCTCTGTCTCTCTCTCTATCAAAAGAAAAGAAAAGAAAAGAAAAGAAAAAGAAAAGAAAAAAGAAAAGAAAAGAAAAAAAGAAGAAAGAAAAGAAAAAAAAGAAAAGAAAAGAAAAGAAAGAAAAGAAAAGAAAAGAAAAAGAAAAGAAAGAAAAGAAAAGAAAAGAAAAGAAAGAAAGAAAAGAAAAGAAAAGAAAAGAAAAGAAAAGAAAAGAAAAGAAAAAAAGAAAAGAAAAGAAAAGAAAAAGAAAGAAGTGTGAGCTATGTCACAATCTGATATGCAAATAAATCATCTGGGACTCAGTTGATGTTCTTACACAGTTGCTCTGTTCCACTTGGTTCAGTTTCCTTAGTCTCCAAAAATTTTGTTATGTTGGAACTGGAAATAAATATAAATTTAGGGAAAATTAAAATTTTGTTGTTTTTCAAAGAAAACACATTTTTTTTTCATTTTGGAATTGAGCAGGGTGCCTTTTTCTTCTGTCTGAGCAGAAAGATGGCCAGCAAAAAATTAAACTCCTATGTTCGAGGATAAACTTTTTCTTAGTTCTACATCGTCCTTACTTGAGTAATGTTTACTAGCTCCCAGGATGTCTCAAACTTTGTTATTTGGGAAAATCGTTAGATTTCAGATCTGGTATGATCTTAGACTTGAGGTGGATATTTCTTGTTTAAATTAGTGAAAGTAAAGAGGTAGAATCAAATACAAAATTATTTTCTAACTATTCTGATGTAAAATAGCCACTTTGAAAATCCCTTAAATCAGTCCTAAATAAAAACAAGCATATATTTTACCATTTATGTTTAATATTACAAAAAGAAGTATTTTTCTCAAAATCTTAGTGTACAACCCAATTATAAATACAAGTTGATTTTTGCATGTTCAATTGATTTTTGTGATGTAATATCTTCCTTTAATCTCTTCTGGATGTCCAATTTTACAGCTGGATCCTTCAAACCTCTGTTGTGTCAGTGGTCATTTCCCCAGAATATGGAATAAGTAAGGTACTTAGTTCACTACTCAGGTGTCCCACAGCAGGTAAGTAGGTGTTTGTCTTGTTTCTAACAACAGTTTCGTCTCTGAGTGCCATGATTTTAGTAAGTGCTTTCTGCCTTCATAGCTCACCTGGTGCTTTAGTTTCTGTTTTTGATTCCCCCATAATGGCACACATTGACCACTGAGCTTTATTTATGTTCACTAAAGTTACCTTCTCCCTAGACCTTTGCCCCCTCAATACTTAGATCTCAGGCCACTTCCCCATGGTCTTCTCCTTCTTGTGCACCTCTTTTGTAATTGTTTTTAAAATTCTGAACTTAGAGAGAAGTTGAGGGAAAGGAAAACCAAAGAAAAGAAAGTAAAAGCACAGAGGTGACAGTGTATGAGAGCAGACCAGGGACAGCAAGAGCTACTCGGATACAAAAGTCATGGGAGCACACAATACCATCCCACACTGAAGCAATGGTGATCTTCTATGGGTGTTGGCATTCTAGGCACCAAAACTCTACTGGCTTCCCCAGTATTCATTTTTCCCCTTACTTGGCCAGAGACTGCATGAGTACAACAGATCCACTCCCAGCATAACTGATGAAAAAATGAAATTACATGTGGGGGTCCAACATTTGTTGAACAAGATGGCAGGAGGGCCACTGTGATTCTCCAATGAATTTCTCATAAATGTGTTTTTTTTCTGGTATGTAGTTTTTCCATCAGTGTCAGTATGACATATAAAATCACCACCCTGACATGAAAAGTCAGGAATCTTTCTGTAGATTTCAGAATCTTTATATTATGTACTTTCTCTCTGGTGTTTATAACCCAAGTGTTTTTGCTGTCTTTGGAACTTTATCAGAAGGTAGCTCAAAGAAGACAGTGTAAGGCTGAAGTATACACCAGAGAGGTGGCCAGATGTAGAATCAGTTTAGAAACCCACAATAAAAACTACAGGATGTATCATATGCAAAATGCCCTCACAATTTATTTAGGCTGCCACCAAAGTCAGCCATCTTCTTTAGACAGTATGCTGTCCTTAAGAGTCCATATCAGCATCCTCACCATCACTACTTCTTTGTGGGAGAGTTTTGTCCCCTGGCCTAGGCTTCCCAGGTCTGTGGTGAACTGCTAAATTGTCTGCCCAACTGGCTCATGGGATTAACAACCTTTATGTCTTTCTTGGTCATGCTTCTTGGTTTTGAGTTAAATGAACTGTTGCAACAGGATGCAATAGTATCGACTACAAGAAATGGCTCTTTGAAAGGTGGATGATATTAGAGTAAAAGTCTGAGAGTCTTGGGGAGAAAAGACTGTCTTATTTTGTTGAATGACAAAGCATGTTTGGTATAAATGGAAGGGTTGAATTTTGAATCTTAGGGCATTCTTACGTTCACTGACTTGGGTCCTTTTAAGTAAGTTTCTAGTTTAGATATCCTGCACTAGAGGTCTCTTTTCTCTTCCTTATTTAGGGAGGAATTATTCTTCATGTAAAAATCACGGAGAATAATATGACTGATAAAAACAATAGCTGAATTTATGGATTATTGAAATTCTACTTTTACTAGAGGCAAAAGAAACAGAACAAAGCAAAACAGAGTCGTCATCATTGTGTTGTGTCTCACGCCCCAAGTTCTTCACGCCCCTAGTTGCCTTTTCTTCTCTACCTTTCAGGGGCTCTGTAGGTTGCTTTACAAATCCTATGCAGGGCTTTTGCTGTCAGTCCCAAGAAGGGTAAGGACAAATTTGTATCTTCCATCTTATTCAGAACCAGAAGAGCAGTTATGTTTTATAGGGGGATAAACATGAAGAAGAAAAGGTCTTTTGAAACTCCAATCCTTGTCTCTTCAACTGATCATGAGCACCGCACAGGTTTCAGCTTCTATTTCCTAACCCAAGGCTCAGAAACTGCCTCCAGGATTGAAGGTGGGGCAGATGCAGCCTCTATACTTTGCTTTTCTCCTCTCACTTATCAGTAGATAGTCCTCCCTTGCCTATTGACAAAATACAAAATCTCTTTTTCATATATTTGCCATTTTTCTAATTCTTTTTATTTTCCATGGGAAGGTAATTCTCTGCAGTTAATTCTTCACAGATGAAGCATAAGCATTCCTAATTAGTGTCATTTTAACTAAACTTACTTGCCAACCCTTGCCTTATGAATGCCAGCCTTCATTTTCATAGACTCTCTATTTGAAGGGGGACTTTCTTTGATTCTGTCATAGGAAGCATCTGAGAGGAGTTACAGATATCTCCAGTCAGTACTTAATTAAACATTGCTATAGTTGCTTGAGGGTGTCTTTTGGTGACTGTAGAGCTGCTGTACAACAGAGGTTTCACCATATGCAAAGCTTTGTGCCTCTGAATGTACTTTCTTACTATGACAGTTTTGAGCCAGCAGTTCAGACCACAGTGAGTTGCAAATCTGGAAATATACTTCAGCAAAATGGGAAAATTCAGCAGATGACAAACATTTACAGTTCCTGTTCATGATATGTTTAGTAGAGAAATAGTTAAAGTATATGAAAAGTCCCTTTCTCTGACTCTACTTTCTTTTTTCCCAGGCCACATGAAGTCTAAATCAGCCAACTATGGATACAGAGTCCTTTTCTGCATTATAATTATCTTTTCACTTTCTTGGGAAGGTACAGAACATTTCTATAGGTACCACATTCAACTATCTTGACCTGGTGTTTTTCATAGCCCAATTTTGTATGACTAAATGGAAATGGAGATCTTTTTAAGGGCTCTGAGTGGTTAGAAATATATAAAAGATTTTTTTCTTGTGCTTGTAAATATGCTAGGACAGATAATTGTATAGTGACAGTTTTTCATATGAAACTAGGAGAAGGAAAAAAAAAGAAACTAGGAGAAGGGCTCAATTAATTTCTGTAATTTTATCAAATTCTGTACAGACAGCTCTAATGCACTTAGGCTGTTTTTAATCACCAGCACCATTCACATTTATAATGCTGTTTCCAGTACAGGGTAAAAGAAGTAGCATAGGCATTTAAGGTAAACATACTTGAGTTTAATTCTTGGCTCAGTAACACAGCTCACAAGTGATCCAGAGTGTATACATGTACTCACATTTGTGCACATACACACATTATATTCAGAGAAAGCTGTATCTGTTAGTTATGAGAAATAGGTGAGATGGTATATTAAAGTATATTATATTAAAGTACTCATTAGCCTGAGCACTTTGTAATTCTTATACCTAATGGATAATATTGAGTATTATTTAATTTTATAAATTTATAAAGCTAAAATATAACATTTTGAGGAATCCTAGAAAGTTAAAGTTTCACATAATTTCACTTCTAAAAGCCCACACTATGTCTATTAAAATGAATTGAGATAGTAGTGAAACCCTAAGTCTAATTGGCCTTCTTTCCAATGCTGTGGACAGTCTCTTACTGCTGTCCTCTTTTGTCATGATTCAGGTGTCATGTTTTCCCAGCAGAAGTGAGCATTAGAACATATAACTGTTCATACATTAACTTAATTATGCAAATATTTAGTGAACAGCTATGAGTATTATAATAAACAGATGTGGATTCCTTGTATGAGAACAGTTGATCTAGGATTTTACTCTAATTCTATAAAATAGAAGAAAGATCATTTGTCTTAAGTATCTATCATATGCTAGAGTCCTAGCATACATAGGTCATCTAACTTACTTCTCTGTTAAGCAGTGAAAGAAATGTACTTTTCCACTTTCTGGATCAGGAAACCAACTAAGAGGTTAAGATACTCATTCAAGATCACGCAAGAGGTATGACGTAACTAGCTTAAAGGACTTGTTTATATTTGAAAGTATTACAATATTACATGGATTATATAATTCCTATCATTGCCTCTCTTTTCAAAGAAATGTTTTAATTGGGTTCCTCTAAAGGTGAAAGGTTTTGGATATGTGCTCAATATAAATCTTTGCTTTTCTCAACAGCAAGATCCTGCCCAGTGGCTTAAACCCTGAAGAAGCATTTTCCTCCTTTTCATAGATTTAATAGCCGTCTTCTGTCCCTGGATGTCCTTTTCTAGTGATATAAAGGCCGGGTATTTCTTTTATAGATAACAAAACACAAGATCAAAATGTGCAGAAGTAAAATAAATGGTCGATGAAGATTATCTATTGTCCAGAGGCGGTGCGTTGGCAGCAATTTGGTTTGCTTTAGTGGAGGCTTCACGGGCATCCTGCTCCCTGACAGAGAAGCTAGTGAGCTTTGGCAGTGGCTGCAAAAGCAGCTTCTGGTGATTAAATCTCAGTCTTTCAGTCAGGAAACTGCCTGTGATGTCTTTTCTCACAACTACTTATGTCTCATTACAAGCCTCCCTTCTTCTCTATAGATTTAACTCTGACTTTGCAAAGAAAAAAATGCTCACATGACATGTTCTGTTGTTCAAGTTCCTTACCTTTTATATTTAGGTTTCAAAATGTTGATATACTCATTAACAAAGAAGCAGAAAATAGAGCAAATAGATTTCTGAAAACGTTGAAGATTGCATATGCCCTGGAATCCAACTGTATATTCTTGAGTACCTCTAAATTACACTGCTCTGTTTTCACTGATTTTTTAAACAAATAATTTATTTCAAATAGCATCTTAGCATGTGTACTGCTGTGGGTTGTGCAGTCTAGATCAAAGTGTGTAGATTTTCTTAAACTTGAAATTGAATTTACATATGCATAAGCAAAAAAAAAAACATGTTGTAAAAATCTGAGCACATTTAGTTGGATAATAAGCACAGGTTGTCAGGATAATGATGAAGTGTTAGAAAAGATGTGAAGAATGAATAATATTCAGACATGTTAATTCCAGGGGGAAGTTTTCCCAGGTCTGAGGCATCATCATTCCAGATACAGAAACACAGATAAGATAGGACTGGATATAGTAATTTAAATAAGCATTAGGTCACATAAATTTTAACATGCTTCTCCTGCTGATTTTTTTTTCTCACTGTGTCCTTATCCAGCCTTATTTTCATTGATAAATGGATATATGCTTCTTCTCAAATGAATTACCTCAAGAATGTTCATAGAGACACGTGTAAAACTGCTCTGGAAAAAGAAACTCATCCACCTAACTAGAGTCTATTAAAGAAAATAATTTGTATACTCACACCTGCACATCCAGAACCCATCCTAAAGGAATTATGGCTATTAATTGACAATTTGACTGGGAAGGACCATCTTTCTTTAAATATGCAAAATTTTCTCTTTCCATACTGATTCTTATGAGCAGATAAATTTATTATTTATAATGCTGATACCTTGGGAGTAGGTTACAACTCAATTTCTTACACCTTAGCCCTGATTAACAAATTACTATTTTCTTAAGAAGTAGATAAGTTGAGGGAAATATACTTTAGTGATATATTAAAAACAAAATTTAATTGTGCTTGATATATACTGAAATAAACCATATTGATACCTTCTGCATAGCCAAGAAGCAGTATATGAAAATCCTAGATACCTGGGCGACACTTATAAAAGGACAAGCAGCAAAATTGTCTATGCTTACTTCTCAGACTGTCTACTGTATAGTTGTAAAAAAATACCTGAAAACATCACCAAAATTGGGAACAAATTTTGCCATTAATTCTTCACTCTATTTCCCTGAACTGTTCTTTCTCTCTTTCTCTATTTTATTTATGAAGAATCCAATTATATTTAAATTGATTGCTTGGTATTATGCAAAAGTCCATGTTCTGCACTTTTCATAAACCCTTTTCTTTATATCCCTCAGATAGGGTCATTTCGGTAGATATCTGATTCCAGATTCTTTTGCTCTCTCTGACCTCTAATAAGCCTATAAGGTTATTTTTCATTTTGATTATTTAATGTTTTGGTCTTAGAGTTTCTGTTTTTATTTTGTTTTGTTTTGCTATTTTTATCGATTCCCCATTAAGTCATTTATTATGATATTTTCCTTTGGTCTGTGTGTGTTTGTGTGTATGTTTAGATCACCTCAGGTTTACATCCCCCCCAACTACTTTTATGTTAATCATTGGTGATTTTTCACTGTTCTTTGCACATCTGGAAAAGTATATTGTTTAGTTTTCTTACTTCTTAAGTGTGTTGATCTTTGTTCTAGTAGTCAAATAACTCCTTGAACTCAAAACTCAAGAGTCATGCATGTAAGCTATAACTGCTTAGTTTTTTCAACCTTTTGCTGTGGCTTCGCACTGAAAACTTTGAAGTTTCCTTCTGCATGTAGAGTTTAGATACAATCTAAGGATTTGGAAAGGGTTCATATGTATACTTGGGGGCTTCTGCTACAATTCATTCCTTTATGGATGCACCTCTCAACTCCCTGCCACTCTGGTCGTCTCTCAGGTCCATTTTCTGACACCTCAAGTCAAATTCAGAGGCTCTCTGCTTAGGTTCTAGGTGTGCTGAGCGACTTGGATTGTGGAACACTCTCAGAAAAGTTATATTTTAGTAAGACTCACTCCGTGTAGTTCCCTTTTGTTACGGGTCAAATACCCTCAAGTTTCTACCTGTTTTTTGTCACTTTCTAGTGACCTTAAATATTTCTAAGTATTGTGCAGAGTATATAACTTTTTCCTCTGCAAAAGTTGGTCTAATACCAACCCTCTGGTATTATCAAAATCCTTCTCCTTACCTATTTTCTAACTTGGATAAATTTTATGTTATTTATTAATCTTCAAACAATTACATTAATAATAAAGATGACTAATACTACTGTATTTGTATTATTTAGTTCTGTAAATATTTTATATGCTTATGCATTGTAATAAAGAAAGAAAAATAGTTAAAAGACAAAAAGTCTTTTTTTATATTCTTTATCTTTACAGTGTTAAAAAAAAAGGCAAAGCAAAAAAAATTATTTTCATTTAAATCATGAAACTAAACCAGGGAGGGGAATCCACAATAATAACCAAAGATGAAAAGAAGGATAGTAATTGAAGAAAATCTGGCATTAAATCTTATGAGGCTGCTAATGCCTATGACAGCTCACTGGGATCTGCTTAAAATGCATTATCATCTTTGCATTCAACCACAAACCTTGTTTATATCTGGAATCATTAGTGATTTATTTTTTCTTTTGTGGGACAGGATGGACTTTAAAAAATGGCCTAATCAATCAATAATGGAAGTTTAATATTCTTTGGACAACAACACAAAATTTTCCATAGTCTCAGAATGTATTTTTATGCTTATTACATGTGAGAAATAAAGGTAGGTTTAGTTTTTTTATAAATAGTGTTTTTGCTATTTTAGAATTCCTAAATTAAATACATCATTAAATAAAATTTATATAAGATGGAAAACTTATTTAAATTGCTTTATTGAGCTCAGCATGTGGTATTCATTCTCTCTAAATTTAAATAAAGCTTCCATCTGTTCTTTTATTCCGACATCTCTGATTAAATTTTCACACAAGATACAGATAAACACAATATATGCAAGCAGTTATACAAGTTCCATTAAAAGTTCACCTTCTCATTCAAATGTAATTTTGAAGTTGAAACTTATCACTAAGAGTTTTTCTCACAAGAACAGGATGTGATTTTGTGTAATTTCACAGCAGACATTTTTTTTATTCCAAGCTTTACAGGGTGCCAACAAGTGGTTGTGGAAATACAGTGTTTGTTATTGTCCATTACATATTTTTTCAAGACTTTTTTTTTTTTTTTTTAAGTTTTAAAGGAAAGACCTAGGAAGACTTTGTTATATTGGAGCTTTTGGCTTTACCAGTTTTTAAGTTTCTTATGATTTTTGAATTTCAGGAACACTAATTTATTTTAATTTATTATTCTCATGTTTGCATGCTTTAAAGTAACCTAAAATAAGAATGAAGATTGTCTTTTTTACATTTTGGAAAACATCTGCAGAAAGGTTTACTGTCTAGGAAATAACCTTACTGATTTCAATTAACCTGACTTGGGAGAATTATTTTCAAATGATCACTAATTTTAAGAATCAGTAAAACAAATTTCAAACATAATAATGATAATTACAATTTTTGCAATTTTAAGACCATCTTTGTTTAACAGTTACTTAAGAGAGTTACTTCTTAATCTTACAAAATAAATCTTTAGTAATGTTTTTAATATTAGCTTGCAAGGGATTAAAAATCAATTATTGAAAGCATGTAACTGATCCCAAATCTTATAATTCAAAACTTGTTTAGTTGGAATTCGAACTCAAGCCTGTGTAAATTCAAAGCCAAATTCCCCTTCCATGAGTTTGTGTTAGATCCCATGTTAAGCACAATGTCTTTCCTTTGACAGACTTAGTTAAAACAGAATACTAGCCAAATTTCGAAAAGGTGGTTGTGTTTCTAATATTCTCCTCTACAAATCATCAGGTGCTTTTTTCTATTGGGAATTATACCTAGCTAACTCAATTAACAAACTTAACACTCTCTTATTCCTAAAATAATGCTTTTACAAATTCTGTTTAGCTGATATCTTTAAATTGATGGTCCTTTCTCACTCTCATCAGTTATAAGATGTTACTATTCTTTTATAGCTAACAGATTCCTCACTTAGGCACTCTGTTTCCTGAGGAACTGACCCAGTGAGATCATAAATTTTTCCACCATGAGGAATTAATTGACTAAACAATACATCAGTCTAGAAAGCATGCCTGTCCAATTCTACTATTGTTTGTTTATAAGAGTTATGGCCACTGTTTGGAGATACTAGGGAATGATGTTTATATTGTCAAACAACTCCAGCACTTACTAGCTTTGAGATTTTAACTTGACTATATATGTTTCCTCATATGCAGAAATTAAATGTTAACATCATTTACCCCTAACCAGTCTGAAATTATTAAATGTGATGATTTACAAAAAATGTTTAACAAATATTTGGCACATTGAAAGTGTTTAATAGGGAGTACCTGGGTGGCTCAGTGTTGAGCATCTGCTTTTGGCTCAGGTCAGGATCCCATAGTCCTGGGCTCAAGTCCTACATCGGAATCCCCACAGGGAGCTTGCTTTTCCCTCTGCCTATGTTTCTGCCTGTCTCTGCGTCTCTCATGAATAAATAAAATCTTTTTAAAATTTTTTAATAAATGTTAGATAACATTGTTGTTTTATTACTACTATTATTATTTTGTTATTATTATTATCTCAGGTTCCAAAATTCCCCCTATCCAAAGAACTCTCTGGGATACACCCTGAATTTAATAAAAATTATTTTGTGTTTAAGGTATTAAACTAAAATACTATGATGTAATAATTTTTGGACATTTTATCTGTCCTGGATTTTTTTTTAATTTTTATTTATTTATGATAGTCACACCTAGAGAGAGAGAGAGAGGCGGAGACATAGGCAGAGGGAGAAGCAGGCTCCATGCACCAGGAGCCCGATATGGGATTCGATCGCGGGTCTCCAGGATCGCGCCCTGGGCCAAAGGCAGGCGCCAAACCGCTGCGCCACCCAGGGATCCCTGTCCTGGATTTTTTCTACAGTGTGCATGCTCACTATTAGTTTAAAAGTGAATATTCAAAATTGTAGATATTTAAACATACTTTTTAAAGACTTGTGAGTATATTGTGATATAAACAACTACAAACTCTTTACACAAAAGATGACAGTTTTTTTTTCTGAAATGTGCTATAACTGGTTCCACCTGCAAGAAGGACAGATATGAGATGTTATCTGAGGTTTGTTCATCATCAAACACATGAACATATGCAATTTCTATGAACTAATAAGCACCACTTCTCTTTTGAGTGTCCTGTAAGTTCAAAGAGATATTTTATTTAGAGAGATTTGAATGATGAATAACACGAATGTTTCAGGACATGCTCCCATTGTAGCTTTATTCTCTCCTGAAAAGCAGGAAGAATTGTGCCGGCATGTAACATTATAAAATATTCATATTTGGGCCCTGGGTGGCTCAGTCGGTTAAGCATCTTCCTTCAGCTCAGGTTGTGACCCTAGGGTCTTGGGATCCAGTCCTACATTGGGCTCCCTGTTCAACAGGGAGTATGCTTTTCTCTCTCCCTTTATCCTCTCACTCTGCTCATGCTCTATTTCTTTCTTTCAAATACATAAATAAAATTTTAAATAAAAATAAAAACAAATTAATAGGATGGTATTGTAAAAGTATGTTTATGAGAACAAAATATAAATATAACAAATTGATAATTTTTATACAATTTATCAAAACTATTATAAGAAATAAAAATATAGGGCAGGCCCGATGGCTCAGCGGTTTAGCACTGCCATCAGCCTGGGGTGTGATCCTGGAGTCTCGGGATAGAGTCCCACGTCGGGCTCCTTGCATGGAGCCTGCTTCTCCCTCTGCTTGTGTCTCTGCCTCTCTCTCTCTCTCTCTCTCTGTCTGTCATGAATAAATAAATAAAATCTTTAAAAAAAAGAAAAAATAAAAATATATAACATCCCTATATCTTTAAGGACATTGAATCTGTTCTGGAAAATTACTCCCTCACCCCAAGATAAAACAAACAAAACAAACACATCAAAGTCAAGATGGCTAGCTTCACTGATAAATCTTTTCAAACATTTAAGGGAAAAATAATGTTGATCATACACAAATTCTGGGAATAGAAAAAGTTAGTTTACAAACTTAGTTCATGAGACCAACTAAAACTCAAAAAACACATTATATGAAATAATATAATTAAGTACAAACTAACTGTAATAGACATAGATTAGAAACCCTAAATAGAAACAAATAGATCTAACAATATATAAAAAGGATGATTAATTTTGTCCAAGATAACTCCAGGAGTATGAGTGGGCTTTGCCACTGGGAGATGAATTAATATAATGCACCACATCTACAGGATAAAAGGAGAGAAATATAATTGTCCTGTGGATGCTGGAAATATGTTTTATTCAGTTCAACACCCATATATGATTACTGTTCTTGATTAACTTGTAATAAAGAGACTAGTCAGATAAAGGGTATATATATTTACTTACAATCCATTCCTATATCTTGCTAACTATCAATCTTTTTAAAAATACAGATAACATTAAAGTCAATGGCAAAATTCTAATGCATGTCTTTTGATGGCAGAAGGAAATGTGAGTTGCTGGAGGAGAGGTGGGTGGGAGGATGGGGTAACTGGTTATAGGTGTTAAGGAGGCACAAAATGTAATGAGCACTGGGTACTGTACACAACTGTGTCATTAGAATCTACCTCTGAAACTAATAATACAGTATATGTTAACTAAATTGAATTTAAATTTTAAAACATGTGGTACTGGAAATCACTGCTAATGAAATAACACAAGGGGAAAATGGCATAAACATTGGAAAGGAATTGGTAAGACCTGTCTTGATACAAAAGTCATTTGTTCCTAAGGCAAATTAGAAGAACAAGAACAATATTGGAAAACTAATATATGGCTTTCAAGATTTACCTTAAAGCTTTGGTAAAATAGTGCATTATTAGTGCAAGATGAGATAAATCAACAAACGGAACAAACCAAAGAGATATTCAAATATGTTCACTTAATTTATGGCAAAATAGATACTGTGATGCATTTGAGGAAAGAATCAGTTCAACAAATTGACAAGAGCAACTTTGACTCCTACCTCATGTAAAATGAAAATATTAATTTTGTATGGATCAAAGACATAAACATGAAAGCTAAAACAATAAAGATTACAGAGTATAAGTATGGAAGTTCAAGATTATAAAGATTATAGAAATAGACATAGGAGATATCTTTATGACATTGTATAATTCAAAATACGTTATACAGATCACAAAGAGTACTAGACAGAAATTGATAAACAAGACTGTTGAATTTAAGAATTTCAGTTTATCAAAATACAGTTCTCAGATGCAAAGACACAAGTCATAGACTGAAAGAAGATATTTCAAATTTATATATGAGAAATTATTAGATCCTGAATATATAAGCAACCAACACAAACAAGAAAGAAAACATCTAATACATATACTGACACAGTCTTGAAATTACACTTAACTAAAGACAATTTCCAAGTAGCCAGTAAACTAAAAAAATCATGCTTGATACCGTTAAATATTGGGGAAATGAAAATGAAAACCACAGTGAAATAGTACTATAGATCCCAGAATGAATAAAATTTTAAAGTTGAAAGTTTCATATGTTAGTAAAGATATAGAGTCACTTGCAAATCTTGTGATTTGTGGAACTGCAAATTGGCTTAAAAAATTTTTGGAAATCTCTTAGATGATGCTTACTAAAACTAAGCACTTTCCTATTCCAGGAACCAGGAATTTCACTCCTGTATGTATGTCCAACAAAAATTATTGCGTTTGACTATCAAAGACACATAAAATATGATTCATTGCAGCTTTTGTCCTCCCAATAACACCAAACTGAGAACAACTACTTGCTGTCAAAAGGATGGGAAACAGAACCAAAAATGCCTGTGAAAAGAAGAATGCATCAATAAATTCTGGTATACACATAGAAATGCTATCTTATACAGAAAAAATTAAATGCACTTACATGAAAATAAGCTACCTGAAACTCAGAGACAGTATTCTGAACAAAAGGTATGAGTCTATCTTGTTATTATTCAAATTTAAATAAATTTCAAAAATAAACCAGTAATATATGTGATGATAGAAGCCAGAACAAAGGAGACAGACAAAGATAGGTAAAGGAAGAAACTCTGATATGGTGAAAATGTTTTATATCTTGATAAGTATGGCTCTTACACAGGTGCATACATAAAACATTTATTAACATGTTGTTTTAGGATCTTAGATTGTAATACATATATATACACAAAAAACATGCTTACAAATTATAAATTTACATATTAAAAATTACACTTAATTACAAAATAAGTGTATTTTTTACATTGCTTTAGCTGTAAATATTAAATACACAGAAGTCTATTTTCAGAGATCCTAAACAAAAGATAGTCAATGCTAGTTTGGAATAATTGCATATTTAATATTGGATATTTGATTATAGATCCTGTGCTGAAAATGCCTATTATACCATGTTCAGAAGATGTTTTCCTTTTTTGACTCCAAACCCAAATAAGGAATCCAAGTCCTCTCTCTGTAGGGGTTTACAAGTCTTCTAGAAGTATACTGTCTCTTGACAGGCTGGAAGGTATTTCCATCATCATTAAGAACATCTCGTTACTTTTATTGTCTGCTTTTCCCCACTTTGAAGACTCTACTCCCTGCACATCTTCCTCTCTCATTTCACAGGCTCTTCCACATTCTCCTGCCCCTCCTCCAAATCCAGGGTTAGCTCTTCTTTGGGAGTGGTTCCTTAAGTAGCATCAGAGTATATTGATTGATATTACAGGAAATACAAATGTTTTTCTCCTTACTTTTATTTTGTTACAAACCACAGTTGCCATCAGGATGCCAGTATGGGAACTGAATGAAAAAAACATAAATTTAAAAGCAGATTAGTATTTTGACATATAATCACTCCATACTTCAGCTTTCACCCTTGGGATGGTCAATTCACTCTGCTGTGTTATGTAGTAAAAACACCAGGCATTTTACAAGTCCTTTAGTGGGAGTCATGGGACCTTTAATACAGCATGTATCTTCTTTCTTTGTTTCTCCTCTTTGGGATATAAACCTTTGAAAGGATTTTTGAAAGCATCATACCAGCATATACACCACTTACTAAGGACCTCAGAGGCTTAGTAAGAAAACTGAGACCCTACTGCACACTGCATTTCACACCTGAATTTTTGCACAAATCAAGGTTCCACACTCAGTACTAAAAATGCTGTCACTTCTAAGCATTCTTCCCAGCCCAGGCGGCAATGCGGAGTTATGGCCTGCAATTGGAGATTTAGTTATGATTTAACACAATAGAAATACTAAGCAACTTTTGGGTTTCCCAGCTGTGTTTTTTAATTTGGCGGTATGTACAGACAGGTCAGGTCAGTAATTTTTTTTTTTTTTTACCTAATGCACACATTCTCTTACATAAAGAATTTTGTAGCCTCAAATATTATCACATATCATATCAGAATCATTTTGAGGGTTTATTAATAAAACAGATATCTGGGTCCAAGTAAAATAGTTTCTGAGTGAATAATGTGTTTGGTGGTGAGATAAGATGAGTATACACTTTACTAGTAAGGACACAGGTGATGTTGATATTGTCGTTCTGAGGGCCATACTTCAAAACCCAGCACTCAAAGCTCATACTTTCTCTCACGAGTTATTTTCAACTATAGTGAAAGGACCTATATACTATAGGTATATAGTACCTATAGTACTATAGGTATTTTCAACTATAGTGAAAATGCTGGCATTTCTGTGACTGATCTTGGTCAATTTTTGAAGCAAATTCCATCCCCCCCCACCCTGTAGCATTTTTTACATTTTGTAATTTTACCATGGTTACATAAGAAAAAATGTATTATTTCTTTGGGAATACATACTAAAACCAAAGCCATGATGATATATGTTGTATACAATGTATATTCAAATTTGAGGGGGTGCAGAAAGAGATAGGGGGTGAGCTGAATGATAAAGCAGAAAGCAAATGTGTAGATGTTAAACATTAGTAAATTTGGGTAAACATATTTTTGTGTTCAGTTCTTACAAATTTTCCATAAGTTTGATATTATCTCAGGTATATTAGTTGCCAAAAAAAGGAAAGAAAGAAAGAAATCTTGAGACCTACACTTTTAATAACTGTATTTGTGTTCTTTTTTAAAAGATTTATTTATTCATTTTAGAGAAAGAGCACAAGTGGGGGGAGGGGCAGAGAGAGAGAGAAGCAGACTCCCCACTGAGCACAAGCCTAACACAGGTCTTGATCTCAAGACCCCCTGATCATAACCTGAGCTGATATCAAGAGTAGGATGCTTAACCGACTGAGCCACCAGGCACCCCAATTGTATTATGTTCTATCACTTCTGCAACAAGTTGCCACAAAGTTAGTGACTTAAAACACACTTATGATCTTATAATTCTTCTGATCATAAGTTCAACAATTTGCTGAGATAAAATCAAGGATATCCACAGGGCTATGCTGTGCTGCTTTCTGAAAGACATGGAAAAAAATCCCTTTTTCCTGCTTTTAGAAATCACCTACACTCCTTGGCTCACGGCCCCCTTCATGCATCTTCAAACCCAGCAATAGTGAATTGCATTCTTCTCACAGCAAGTAATTTTGACATCTAACTGCTTCCCTCTCCTTCTTATAAAGGCCCTTGTGATTACATTGTTTTGACCTGAACAATCCAGGATAATCTTTCTGTGCCAATGTCAGCCGTTAGCAATCTTAATGTCTTCCAGATTCTCTTGTAAATTTTGCTTTCCACATAACCACAGAAGAACAAAACTGCCAACCTTCCTGCTAAAAGACAGAGCTTGCCTTCCTCCGGCTTCCAGCAAAGTATCTCTCATTTCTTTCTTGAGCCCTTAGTATTAGCAGCAGCACCTTGAACACCCATCTTTCTTTCTTTTTTCTTTTTTTTTTTTTTATGATAGTCACAGAGAAAGAGAGAGGCAGAGACATAGGCAGAGGGAGAAGCAGGCTCCATGCACTGAGAGCCCGATGTGGGATTCGATCCCGGGTCTCCAGGATCACTCCCTGGGCCAAAGGCAGGCGCCAAACCGCTGTGCCACCCAGGGATCCCTCTTTTTTATTTATTTATTTATTCATCAGAGACACACAGAGAGAGGCAGAGACACAAGAGACACAAGCAGAGGGAGAATCAGGCTCCATGCAGGGAGCCCAATGTGGGACTCCATCCCAGGTCTCCAGCATCACACCCTGAGCCAAAGGCAGGTGCTCAAGGGCTGAGCCACCCAGGGGTCCTGGACATCTTTCTACTAGCTGTCTATTAACAATAATACAGGTATTTTCTGAGATAATTTAGATTTTTCTACCATGCTTCTCACTTGCATCTGAATCCTCGATTGCAGAAATGTTAATATCCATATTTATCCTAACAATCTGTTCCAAGCAATCTAGCCTTTTTGTCTCAGGCATCTCAAAATCCCTTCTGCTTCTCCACACTGCCCAGTTCCAAAGATAGTTCCACATTTTTAAGTACTTATTATAGCAGCTCCCCACTTCCAGCATTAAAGTCTATTACTTTTTTTTCTGCTGTGATATTATCACAAACTTAGAAGCTTAAAATGATGCAACTGTATCATCCTACAGTTCT
Source organism: Canis lupus dingo (assembly GCF_003254725.2). Lineage (NCBI taxonomy): Eukaryota > Metazoa > Chordata > Mammalia > Carnivora > Canidae > Canis > Canis lupus. Next base: position 36,059,621 of record NC_064274.1, on the reverse strand, counting down.
GTAGCATGGGACTCACTGGGATAAAATCTAGAAGTAGTGTCGCCTTCTGAAGGCCCCACAGTGACATCCATTGCCTTATCTTTTCTAGCCTCCAGCTTTTCCAGCGTCTATCTTCCAGTTTGTTACCCACATTCCTTCATTTGTCATTCACTTGCCCCATCTTCAAAACCAGCAAAAGTAAGTGATGTCTCTCATAGCACACCACTCCGTCCTCCTTTTCCTGTCTCCCTCTTCCTCTTTTAAATACTCATGTGATAAATACATGTCCCCAAATCTCCTAATTTAATCTCCCTATTTCAACATTATTTGATTAGCAAGCTGAATTTCCTCTATAATCTTAATTCTCTTTGCCACATAAAATGACATATTCACAAGTTCTGGGGGTATGTATATTAGCCTGTTATTCTATCACAGTAATATCATGAAGTTCAAGTAATTGTAATTTCTTTGTAGTACTATATTTATGTCTGTAATTTTATGTCTATAAGAAGAAATAAAGTCTTTGGAAATTTGGAACACAAAGCTGGATCTAAATGGCAAAGAATGAAGAAAAGCACTTGGACTTTATCTTTATAATAGTTCATTTCATATCTTCAAAGATTTTAAGAACTGTTTCCACTTTTCAAGTACTTACAAAAAACTCATCTGTATCTACAAGCTCTCTTCTTGTATCTGACATTTCAGAATTATACCTATTGAAAGACTTCACAGTAGGTTTGATATTTATTCACTATGTTTTCTACATCCTTTCATGTATGAAAGGTGTTACATAAGTGTTTTGGGACTGGTTAGTACCTAACGACACCAATCAGAAACTCCAAAAAATAACATTTACAAAACTACAGTTGAACTATACCTCAGTTTCCCAATTAAAAACTTAAGCCATATTACCTTCCTAAATAGTTTTCCAAGAACAAAGAAAGATTTAATGAAAGAATCTTAACAATGCTAAATGCTTGGGCAGCCCAGGTGGCTCAGCAGTTTAGTGCCACCTTCAGCCCAGGGTGTGATCCTGGAGACCCGGGATCGAGTCCCACGTCAGGCTTCCCTGCATGGACCCTGCTTCTCCCTCTGCTTGTGTCTCTGCCTCTCTCTCTCTCTCTCTGTCTCTCATGAATAAATAAATATAATCTTTAAAAATAATAAAAATTAAAAAATAATCCTAAATGCTCAAACTTTCTTCCTAAATACAAATATATTATGGAGAAGGGTTTTTATTTTCCTTTGACGCATCAAGTTCACAAAGAACAATTATAAAGTGTATAATTGGATGTGCAAAAGATTTAATGATGCCCTGGTTTTTTTGTTTGTTTGTTTTGTTTTTAAGTAATGAATGGTAGCATTAAAAATAAAACGCTGGGACACCTGGGTGGCTCAGCAGTTCAGCATCTGCCTTCATGCTCAGGGTGTAATCCCGGATTGAGTCCTGCATTGGGCTCCTTGCGAGGAGCCTCCTTCTCCCTCTGCCTGCGTCTCTGCCTCTCTCTGTGTCTCTCATGAATAAATAAATAAAATATTTAAAATAAATAAATAAATAAATAAAATGCTGTAAGCTTTGCAATTTGCAAATTAATAAGATTAGTTTTATTCAAATCTAGAACATTGCACTAAATATCAGATACTCAAGAAAGATAGTGACTAAATCTATCCGCTTTTCACACCTAAATTCTCACTCAGTTGAGATAATTTCATGTATTCTTGCCATTAATCACATTAGAGATGTAAATAGAATGCACAACTTGGTGGGAGAATGAAAAATAAAATTCCGTAACTTATCTAGTAAAATAGATTTTTTTTCCCCAAAGAAGCAGATTTAATTAATTCAGCAACCTTGCAAAAAATAAAAAATGTATTGGATTTATACTTACCAGGTTATTACATTTCTTTTAAAAAATATTTGTATTGTTTGTGTAAAAGGGAGAAAAATGTAAAAAACATCATGGATACATGTCATTATACATTTTTCCAAAATCAGAATTTGCAACACCAAGAGTGAACTGTAATGTGAACTATGAGGTTTGGGTGATTACAATACGACTATGCAGAGAGGTTCAGCCTTAGTAAAAAATGTACCATTTTGGCAATTGATGCTGATAATGGGCAGGTTTGTTGTGTATGTGTGTGTGGTAGAGGGTATATGGAAAATCTATGTGCCTTCCTCTGAACGTTGTTTTAAACCTAAAACTGCTCTAAAAATATCTTTAAAAATAATTTTCAGCCTTTTAAAAAATAATCACTCAAAAACAGTAGAGGAACAGATTTACATATACTGGTAAAATGACAATGACTATGTTTTTTTTTTTTCTCCTAGTGGGATTATAGGATATTGTGAGCAATTATGACAAATATCTCTTTTTTTATCTGATGGGTGATTTACACCATGGGAGAGTAGATAAATTATTTTTACTTTAACATGTCATAGGTTCTATTTTATTCCCATTTTCAGTGGTGTACTATTTTACTGTAGTATTCAATTATCAAATCCTTTGCTACTCTCTCTCATCATCTGAGTGTCACTGAGGTTGGTGTCACTCTTAGATCTGATATATACTTAACATGGTGTCAAACCCTATTTGATGTCTGACTCCATCCCCTGCACTTTGATAACCATCACTGAGACACCCCACTTTCTCTAAGATTTACTACTGGCCTTTCTCTGGGAAATGGCTTTCTTAATAGGTATTGATAACATACCTATTAACATAACATCACGAAAAGTTATTTCCTCTAGAGTGAAAACAACCTGAATTTAGAAAGCAGACACACACACACACACACACACACACTCACACTCACACTCACACAAGAGAAACTCAACAAAGTGATGCCCATCATTAACATCTTAGAGTACATCATTCCAATATCTACTAATAACACAGATGCCATTTTTGTTTCCTGTTGTTATGGGTAAACTTTCTCAATCATTTCAAACCTCAGTGAGAATCCTCACAGGACTTTATTTCACTTACTGTTTTCCACAGGGGTTTGTTTGTTTTGCCTTTTTTTTTTTTTTATTAGTTTCAGACGTAGAATTTAGTGATTCATCAGTTGCATCTAATACCCAGTACTCATCATATCAGTTGCCCTCCTTAATGCCCATCACCCAATAATCCTTCCTTTTGCCCCACTCATCACCCCTCCAGCAACCCTGTTTGTTTTCTAGAGATCAGAGTCTCTTATGGTTTGTGTCCCTCTCAATTTGCTTCCCTTCCCTTCCCCTATGTTCATCTGTTTTGTTTCTTAAATTCTGCATATGAATGAAATCATATGGTATTTGTCTTTCCCTGACTTATTTTTGTTTTTTTTTTTAAAGATTTTATTTATTCATGAGAGACACAGAGACACCTTCTCTTCATTAGAGAGGTAGAGACATAAGCAGAAGGAGAAGCAGGCTCCCCAAAAGCAGCCCAGTGTGGGACTCGATCCCAGATCCCAGGATCATGCCTTGAGCCGAAAGCAGGCACTCAACCGCAGAGCCACCCAGGCGTCCCTCTGACTGACTTATTTTTGCTTGACATAATACACTCTAATACACTCTAGTTCCATCAAACTCATTACAAATGGCAAGATTCTATTCTTTTTGATGGCTGACTAATATTCCAAAATAGGTAAATAGATGATAGATAGGTAGGTAGATAGATGATAGATAGATAGATAGATAGATAAATAGATAGATAGATAGATAGATAGATAGATAGATAGATAGATATCCCACCTCTTTGTTACCCATTTATCTGTCGATGGACATCTGGGCCCTTTCCATATTTTGTCGGTTGTGGACATTGTTGCTATACACATTGGTATGCATGTGCCCCTTTGAATCACTGTGTTTTTATACTTTGGACAAATACCTAGTAGTGGAATTTTTGGGTCACAGGGTAGCTCTATTTTTAACTTTTTGAGGAACCTCCATACTGTTTTCAAGAGTGGCTGCACCAGTTTTCATTCCCACTAACATTATAAGAGGGTCCCCTTCCTCCACATCCTGGCCAGTATCTGTTGTTTCCTGAATTGTTCATTGTAGCCATTCTGATTGGTATGAGGTGGTATATCATTGTAGCTTTGATTTGCATTTCTCTAATACCCAGTGTCTGTTCACCATTTGTATGTCTTATTTGGAGAAATGTCTGTTCATATCTTCTGCTCATTTCTTGACTGGATTTTTTGTTCTTTGGGTGTTGAGTTTGATAAGTTCTTTGTAGGTTTTGGATATGAGGGAGTTCTTTATCTGGTGAGACATTTGCAAGTAACTTCTTTCATTCCATAGGTTGCTTTTTAGTTTTATTGACTATTTCCTTTGCTGTGCAAAAGCTTTTTATCTTGATGAGGTCCCAATAGTTTATTTTTGCTTCTATTTCCATAGGTTCTTAATATAACAAAACCTATTTATTTATCATTTTTTACTTTTTATTTTCAATTCTTTTGTTGTTTGTTATTTATTTATTTATTTATTTATTTATTTATTTATTTATTTAATTTTTAGTTGCCAGAGACTTGTGGAATCATGGAGATGTCATCACTTAGTACACAACAATGCATGCAGCACTCTATGTTACTTTCTTTTTACTCTTTGGTAGTTAGAGTAACCTCATTTTTCTACATGAAGCCAAAAACTGGTTTCAACAAGAATGAATCTTCCCTGAAAAAGAAAACTTATATTTTTTAGTAAGGTAATAACCTTGCGTTCTCTCCATGTCCGTATATGGAAGTATTATCCAAAAAATGAAAAAGAGAAACAATATCAGAATTTTACCATCAGCAAGTAAGCAAACGCCTAAGTCAAACAGAACTGAGTAACAGAAAATATGTTGGCTTACACAAATGATCATTTGAGATAGGATCAACTTCCAGAACGGTGTAAGCCTTGATCCATTTCACTGCAGTTTTCTTGTCTTTTCTTTCCATGTAGTAAAACGGCAGTGTAATTCAGGTTTAACATCGTATGTAACTGCCAGGAAAGCTGAGGGAAACTTCCTTGAAGATTTCCCAGTGATCTGAATTTTAACATCTGTCCATTCTAAACTCATCACTGGTAAAATAAATAAATAAATAAATAAATAAATAAATAAATAAATAAATAAATAAATTCTTAGACTTGTCACCCAACATTGCCAGTGTTGGGGGATCATGTCATCCTCTCATGGTTTTTATGGGTTAAATGAAGTAAAGTGTGTATGCCGAACAAAATAGATGCTCAGATAGGAAGGAAGAAGAATGGATGCTCTTTGGGCAAGGAGTAAGGCCCACAATAGGTACATCTTCTTATATAAAATATATTGGATTTATTTGTTTGTTTAGCCAATTTTTGTTTTTGTTTGGCAATATAGCATTAAAATGTCTGCATCATTGGTTTTAAAAAATTCTTGCTCCAGAGCTGTAAATGCTTTAGGTGGGATGCATGTTATAATTCTTTGCTTGTTTAAATTAATATTTTTATTTATTAATATTTATTTAGTCAGGTAGATTTTATTTATAATAAAGTAAGTGTGTAAAAGGTATCATTCAATTTATGCATGTACTAGGCTCACTACTTGATTGACCATAATTATCTTATAATGATCTTATAATGATCCTAATCAATCAATATATACATATGAGTACCCGAGGCTATATTTATTCAAAGACATGCTGTCCATATGAGTGGTTTGTCTGATGCATCTAAGGCCAATCAGTTTACTTTCTCAAAATTTTCATTGAGATAGGTAAATGATACTGTACTAGAGACAGAAGGCAAACTCTTACTATTAAGGTTCCTAAAGATCTCATGATTGCTGATGTTTTCAAATCTTTGTGGTTCATGGTTTCTTTTCTGTGAACTACCACTGTACCCTTCAAAAACAATTCCCTTCATTATACAGAGCCAAAGTCAATGTTTCAAATTTGAAATACAAAGCATCTATCCCTAACAATGAGGAAAAGTGGAAGTTTAGAGAAGAAATGACAGGAAAATAAAACTATCAACATTATCATTCTTCCCTTATTAATTTCCAGTATGGATGCACCAATGTATGCAACCATCAGAATGAGTGGAAATGTTCAGTCAACTGGAATCCTTAAAAGTTGAAGTATTAAAAATTATAAACCTATCAACTATTCTTCCTTGAGTGCAGTGATTCTTTGATACTGAGCAGGCAATTGACCATCTCTAATGAGTATTGAAAAAGGAAAACATGTTAATTTACTTGAGTTGTACTGTTTCTTACTCGACCTCTATTATTTTAAAAACATTTTAGAAAACTGCTTTATGTTAGTATTTCCTCTTCAACTGTTTGATTTTTTATATAAACGTATTGGGTTCTCAGAAGCATATATTTATATCACAACCATTATGATGTAATTTGTAAGGCATTTTCTTTTCCTATCCTTGATACTTAGGTGGTAACATCTGAATCAAAATATTCCAGTGAAAATGTATTCTAACAATAAGAATCAACAGATTAAAGATTCCCTACTGAAACACTGACAGTCTAATGAAAGGGTTCTAGAAGTATATCAATCTTTTTTTAATAGACTTTATTTTTTAGGCAAGTTTTAAGTTTACCAAAAAAAAAAAAAAATTGGTAGACACAACAATTTCCCATCTGTTTCATGCTTCTCTATATGCATAGATTTCCTCATTATCTCATTATTCCTCATTTCCTCATTATCAACATTTCACACCACCATTGTACATTTGTCAAAATATATATACCCATGTATATACATCATTATCACCTGAAGTTGATAATTTATATTAGGGATTACTCTTGTTTTGGATAAATGTATAATGACATACATCCACCATGACAATATCATCCAGAGTAGTTTTTGCAACCCTAAAAATCCTCTTTGCTTTGCCTATTCACTACCCCTCCACCAACTCCTCGCAACCACAGATCTTTTTATTACTTTCATAGTTTTGCCTTCCTAGAATGTTGGAATCACAAAGTATGTAGGTTTTTCATTTGATATCTTTCACTTAATAAAATATAGTCAAGATTCCTTTATGTCTTTTCATGGCTTAAGAGTTCACTTAGTTTTAGTGCTGAATATTATTCCACTGTTTGGATGTATCACAGTTTATCTATTCACTTACCAAAGTTTATTTCTTGCTTCCAAGTTCTGGCAATTTTTGAATAAGGCTGCTATAGACAACTATGTGCAGGTTTTTGTGTGAACACAAAATAATTAACTCTTTTGGGTACATATCAAGAAACATCACTGTTGGATTGTATCATAATAGTGAGATTAGTTGGGTAAGAAATCCAAAACTGTATTCCAAAGTAGCTGTGCCATTTTGCATTTTGACCAGCAATGAACAAAAGTTCTATTGCTCTACATCCTCATTAGTATTGGGCATTGTCAGTGTTCTGCATTTTGGTCATAGGTGATTTTAATTGTGGTTTTAATTTTCATTTCACTGATTAACATATGATGTGGGGCAACTTTTTTTTTAATTTTTATTTATTTATGATAGTCACAGAGAGAGAGAGAGAGGCAGAGACACAGGCAGAGGGAGAAGCAGGCTCCATGCACCGGGAGCCCGATGTGGGATTCGATCCTGGGTCTCCAGGATCGCGCCCTGGGCCAAAGGCAGGCGCCAAACCGCTGCGCCACCCAGAGATATATAAATAATATATATTATTTATATAATTATTGTATCTGTCTACCTTCCTTTGTGAGGAATCGATGAAGATCTTTTTTTTTTTAAGATATTTGTTTCATTTTTAAATCAAGTAATTTGTTTTCTTATTGTTGAATTTTAAGTATTCTTTGTGTATTTTGCATAATATTTCAGATTTATTTTTGCAAATGTTTTCTTTCAGTCTGTGACTTGGCTTTTCCTTCTCTTGACAGTGTCTTTTGCAAAGCAATAATAATAATGATAATTTTAATGAAGTTCACCTTGCCAATTCTTTTTTTCATGGATTGTGTCTTGGTGTAGTGTCTAGAGTTATCATCATATCCAAGATTATCTAGGGTTTTTTTCTCTTTATTTTCTAAGAGTTTTACAGTTCTGAGTTTTACATTTAGTTCTATGATCCGTTTTTGAGGTCTGTGTGTGTGTGTGTGTGTGTGTGTGTGTGAAGGGTGTGGTTATGTTTAGATTCTTTTTTTTTTTTTTTTTAATGTAGGTGCCGATTTGTTTCAACACTATTTGGTTGAAAAAACTTTCTTTCCTTCATTGTATTACTTTTGCTCTTTTATAAAAGATCAGACTATATTTATGTTGGTCTACTTTTGGAATCTCTATTCTATTCCATTGATCTATTTGTCACCTTTTTAGCCAGTATTATACTCTTATTTGTAGCCTTATAGTACGTCTGAAGTTGCATAGCATTAGTGCTTCAACATTGTTTTTCTCCTTCAATATTGGGGTGGCTATTCTGGGTTTTTTTTTGCCTCCCCACATATAAATTTTAGAATCAATTTGCCAATACCTATAAAACAATTTACTGTGATTTTGATTGAGATTGCATTGAATCTATCATTCTGATATAGAATGCTTTTTTTTCATTGTTAAACTTCAACTGATGTTGATGTGCTGTAAATGCACCAATATTACTGATATAGTTGCATTAATATCTACCATACTTATTACTATAATTTGTTGCTGTATATCAATTTTAATAGTTATTTCCATTAGTCAGTGTTATGAATTTTGAAGCCCATAATGTGTAATAAGTTAACTACACAGATGGAAGTAATTACAAGTCTGATCATGGTATAGGTTTTTCCTCAAATATGGAAATTTTAGAATTTTATTCTAAGGAGAATTTTGTTATTAATAGCAAAAAATATATCCTTGTCATGGCATGGGCTTAAGTCCATTTCCTTTTATTTGAGTCTCAATTTGATAATGTGTTTATGGGTAAGAAAAACATAAAAAATATTCTAAGAAGAACAGTATTTCTATCACTACTTTTTGATATAAGTCCCATAACTCTATTAGAGAGGAAGAATAAATAGTTAAACAATCACATAGTCAAGGACACCTGGCTGGCTCAAGAGCATGCTGTCCTTGATCTTGGAGTTGTGAGTTTGACTCCCACAAGTGGCTTAGAGTTTACTTAATTTTTTTTTTAAAATCATATGGTCAATTCATGGGTTTTGTTTGTGTGAGTAAATGCATCATTTATTGATGATATCCTATATTAGGGTTATGGGAGATACAACAGGGCCTTTTCAGTCTTTTTAGAGTGTAAATAGAAAAATCTATATCTATATGTCTACATCAATGGATATATATATATATATATATATATATATATATATATGGACATGTATAGAGATCTATAGATACCAATGTACTACAAAGTGTAAAATCGGGGATCCCTGGGTGGCTCAGCGGTTTAGCGCCTGCCTTTGGCCCGCGGCGCGATCCTGGAGTCCCAGGATCGAGTCCCACGTCGGGCTCCCGGCATGGAGCCTGCTTCTCCCTCCTCCTGTGTCTCTGCCTCTCTCTCTCTCTCTCTCTATCATAAATAAATAAATAAATAAATAAATAAATAAATAAATAAATAAATAAATCTTTAAGAAAAAAAAAGTGTAAAATCACGTAATAATAAGCTATGAATGTCATAAATGCCTAAAATATTCAGAAGGTATGTCACGATGAATGGAAGAGTTATTGAAGGTGAATGGGGTGCTAGGTTCAGAAAGAATACCAAATCCACACAAAAGAGAGCGAGATAGAGGGGAAAAAAAAGTTGGAGAGAGAAAAAATAGCCCAGAAATAAGCATTATATTCTACATTTTAGCACTGTGTTAAATGTATTTTACAATTTTTACTTCATTATTGCTTGTCTCATTTAATAATGGGACATATAAGAAGATGGATATATCTTTGTTTAACAAATAGGGATGATTTCTATCCACTTTTACAGAATGAAGTTTATTCAAGTTGATATTTTTCTGTTAACTTGAAACATAAACTAAAGGATTACATTTTTAAACATAGTCAACATACCTTAAAAATATGAACATTTTAAGGACACCTGGGTGGCTCAGTTGTTAAATGTCTGCCTGGAGCGCAGATCATGATTTCAGAGTCCTGAGATTAAGACCTGCATCAGGCTACCTGCTCAGTGAGAAACCTGAGGCACAGTGAGGCAGTAGGACATACTATGAGAATAAATTTTAATTTAGGCTTTCAAAAGAAATCCTGTGTTTTTGTTCAAATTAAAAGCTTCTAACCTCTACTAATTTTTTTTATCTGATGTTTGGGACGTTATATTATTGCATAACCTATTTTAAAGGACAAGGACTCTTGACAGAATGAGCAACATTGCCTTTTAGATAATATTATATGTGCCAAAGTAAGTTCATCAATGTGTCTTTCTTCTGCACTTTCTTCTAAAAACTATCCCCAATAGTGAAAGAGACACATTTAAGTGGAAAATCCCATGAAAAAGAGAAAAAACACATTCTCTTGATAGTCATATGAAGCTTCAAGGAAAAGACAGGTAATGGGTGGAATTTCAAGAATTCTCCTGTAAGTACAGATGCCATTGTTCATTTTGCTAGACACCAGAAGACATTTGAGGAATGATGGAAAGTTTCTGAATAGTGTCTCTTTAATTCAAATCCAGCCCACATCTCTGCTGTAGGTTCTTTGTGGTACTTTATAACTAAGGGAGCAAGTGTAACTCTTGTGCTTTCAGTACAATATCATTGCAAATGGGTGGAGCCTCCGTCTGCCTTGCATAGTAATTGACAGTCATTTTCTCAATAATAAATGATCTGTGCTTAGGCTACATATTTAGATTTCAATTTATTTTATGAATAGTTTTCACTGAGTCCATCTACTGGAATGACAAGTTCCATCTATACACTGTTATTTTGTTTAAGCATGAAGTGCTCCTCGGGTTGGAACTTAGTTATTTTCATATTACCAATCCACAGATAATAAATCTTAATTTCAGCTCTAAGTCATAAATTGATGTCCATTGAATTTTCTATTTTAAATGCCATCTTACATTACTTCTAAGACAATCTCAAGAACATTGCTTCCTTGGTATTCTAGAATACCAATTTTGAAAAACTATTCAAGTGTTTATACAGAAAATTTGACAACTAGGGTAATGGAAAATGTCAACGCTTCTAGAAGGATTTCTATTCATCTACTTTACCACAAGAAAAATAAGTTTAGACTTGGAAATAATAAAAACATAGGGAGTTTGATGCTATTTTAATTTTTAAAAATGTCATGAATATCACAATTAACTGATTTTTTTCTTGTCTTTTGCTACTACTGGGATGAGAACTTAAAAAAAAAAAAACTTTTCTATCATTGCCTTTCCTGAGTAATCTTATAGATCTTATTAAATTGAAAACTCATTTGCCTACTTATATTCACTTATGAACTTCCTATAAAACATCATTACACCTTTCCTGTTAAACTCCAATTGCTATAAACCATCTGACCAAAAGTATTTTTTCTTTTCCTTGAAATATTAATTATTAGAACTTAAATAGGGATAAATATTCTTTTGGACACCCACCACTCATGGTTTAAAGATACTTAAATAGATTTTGTTATTCTACAGAAGTCTTAATAAATCTTGAGGACAGATTTAATCACACTGATTTACTTCTTGAATACTCTAAGGCATAATGGTTAGATTTTTACAATTCTAGCACCTTTCCAGATAAGCACATTTATTTTATGGAGTTAAATGTCTATTTAAACTCCAGAATTTATGACTTTGTCATAGCTAATTCCTGGCTAATTTCTTCATTTTCATGACATAAATATACTAAACTCAGATATTTTCCTTTTTTTTTTTTTTTCTTTTCCCTGTACTCTCCTTATAGCCTTTCTTTTGGGAGAGATGTAGTAAAGAAATTTCTTACTTCCAGGTCTCACCTCTTCATGGGTGGTATAATACTATCTTCTCAAGCTACAGTTTCACTGAAAGTAATAGATTTCTTCCTCTTCTGATTCACTTTTGAGGCCCTGTCTAGATTATGGTCTTAAATGTATGATTTTTGATGGACTCCTTTTAGGAATAATTTTTTTAAAGCATTAATATATATAAATAATGAGAAAACATTTTTTTAAGATTTTATTTATTTATTCATGAGACACAGAAAGAGAGAGGCAGAGATATAGGCAGAGGGAGAAGTAGGCTCCCTGCAGGGAGCCTGATATGGGACTCGATCCCAGGACCCCAGTATCACAACCTGACTTAAAGGCAGATGCTCAGGATCCCTGGGTGGCGCAGCGGTTTAGCGCTTGCCTTTGGCCCAGGGCGCAATCCTGGGGACCTGGGATCGAATCCCACATAGGGCTCCCGGTGCATGGAGCCTGCTTTTCCCTCTGCCTGTGTCTTTGCCTCTCTCTCTGTGTGTGACTATCATAAAAAAAAAAAAAAAAAAAAGGCAGATGCTCAACCACTGAGCCACCCAGGTGGCCGAGAATTATAACATATTCTTGTTTAAAAAATACAATCAGCTTCTGTTTTTATGTATAGTTGTCAAGAACAAGAGTGGTACAAAAAAAGAAGGCCATTGGAAGTGGAACATAACTATGTGTTTATATCATAAATGGGTATTTCTGGTGTTCAGAGAATTCATACAATTCAAATTGAAAACACACCCTGACCTAGATAAGCAGAGAATGTGTGCAGCATTTACATCCTGCCTCCTTCTTCATGTTCCCCTTTTTACTTCTCTTTCAACTTGTTTTTGTTTCTAATAGGCTTTTACCTTTAGAATATTTTCCTAAGTACTTTAATCTGAGTTCCAAAAATCAAAGTAAAATCTAAGCCCTTTCTACTCTCTGTTGCTCCATATGGATGATTATCATCTTCCCTTGACAGATTTCACTTGTTATAAGAGTACACAGAGAGAGTCATGCCAGTAGAAGGGTTAAGAAAATACAAAATCTTCATTTTCAGATCCGGTCACTTCTCTGTGCTCCAAAACAATTTTTTTTTCCAGTTACCACTGGAACATCTCTACTAAAATTTACAAGTTCTAAAACTGAGCACACACATACAGGTGAGCATGCAGTCAGAGAGGTGAGTCAGTGCACATGTTAGCCATAATGATGAAACTGGCCCTTCAGGTGTGAGAAAGGAAGAGATGGCATCTTCCTTCCTGGTGGCTCAGACTTCAGGAGAGCAAATCTCTGAATTGATATAACACTTCTCACCTAATGAATCAGGCTGTCTTAAATGTCTGGTGGTTCCATATCTCTTATTTCCTTCGGAATGGGGGGGGGGGTATCTCTATTTCTAATGCAGCAAGCGGACATATAGCTAGCTGATGTTTCAGCTCAGACTTTTTTCCATATGAAGCACAAGGTTGGGTTGGTTCTAACTTCCCCATGAAGTTAGTCTTTAAGTTGCCAGATAAATGAGTTCAGCTTAAGAAGGCAGGCTCTTCCTGCACAGAGTGAAGACTCCTAATTCCCTAATTCCCAAGTCCAACTACACTTGAACTAAGTGGCTTATACATATGTTTTTAGTTTTCTTTTAGGATGTAAATCTTGAGCAAAGAGCCATTGCCTGAAAAATGCCAGGATGAGGATTCCAAATGGGACTCTCTGGTATTAATATTTGTAACAGTGGCACAGGTTAATGTGTATCCAAGAAACTAAAACTACTTAGTAAAAGTGAAACCAACAGCACATTCATTCTTTAATTGAATAGCTAATGCAGCATATTGTCTGAGAGAGAGAGAGGATCTGTAAAGAGTACTCTTAAAATACTGAAAAGGACTAGCAAGTCAATAACAAATACTGTATTGTATTAGCATAACTAAATTAGCTTGCAATTAAAGCAAATTTCTATTACTATACAAATAATTTTAACCTTGCCAGCATTATTTTTCGCTGTCAAGTAGTTTTGATTTAGCATGTCTTTTCTACCTGTTCATTTATAAAGGCTTCCATTCATTAATAGAAAGTGGACACAATTTACATAACAAATGAGTTAGGGACAAAGAAGCAGCTGATTGAACACATCATGCAACTTATTAGTAGTTATGTTTAACATATGTAGTTTTGTTTAGTTCATTATTATTTGGTAAGTTGTGTGGATTCATTCTTTATTACACTTAAGAGAAATTCAGAAGTGAAGGGAAATTCAGCATATGTGATGGAATTAGAGTAGTAATGGTATGATTTTCAAAGTTATTGAAGCAGATATGCCAACTTGAAGCCAGGTGGTTGAGATATATGCATATATCATCCTGCTCTTATGGATTCAGAGCTAAGCTGTCACATAGTTTTGCAGTCTTTCAATACAATTTTTATTTTAAATGAGTGAATTATACTGTCGTACTTTGTTTTTGTAATTTAAGATTCAGATGAAAGAAGAAAGAAGTCTCAAATATTGAAGACTTCTTTTGTCTCTGCAAATTGATTTTCAGAAGTGGGAGAGGGAGGGCAGCCCCGGTGGCGCAGTGGTTTAGCGCCGCCTGCAGCCCAGGGCGTGATCCTGGAGACCCTGGAGCGAGTCCCACGTCGGGCTCCCTGCATGGAGCCTGCTTCTCCCTCTGCCTGTGTCTCTGCCTCTCATTCTCTCTCTGTGTCTCTATGAATAAGTAAATAAAATCTTAAAAAAAAAAAAAAAAAAGAAGTGGGAGAGGGAAAAATAGTCAAGAACTCATTAGTAAAAATTGACTTCAGCCAGTGCACTTTTGTATTTTGTATGATACAACAGCCTAGTGTTCTTTATCTCCCTGCCTCATGGTCACCTCCTCACAGGCCCATTAGCATACGAAAATAAAATTGGTATGCGTCACTGTAGAGTTTTCTGCACCTTGGTGCGTTGTATATTTTAATGCACACAGACATACCCAGATCATTTTAAGTTTAATGCTAAATGTGTTATTAATTTTCAGTTGTGACTTCAATATTTTGGAGATCTGTTTTTTTCAGCTATTAACGAGTGTCACAACAAAACTTACAGTGCTCTTTGGCAAATGTATCAAATTAGTTGTGATTGTTCCAATCTCAAATTTTTTATTTGAAATAGTCGACACGTACATTTTTCCTTTCTGTGTCTCTGCTTAATAACAGATTAGTCGACTTTTATTTCTGGTATAATTTTAAAAGTAATTTCCTGTCCAAGAAATGATATTTTAGCTATATAATATAATGTGACTATAGCTACAAATTTGTTTCTACTTCACCAGTTTTAACTTCTCTTTGTAATTGTCTGTTTGTAAATAAGTTGAGAGATTGATGGCAATAATAGAAATAATGATAAGAGCTAACTAATAGTGATCATTCAAGCTCAACTGTGGTGCTATACTTTTAACATATTTTTACATTATTCTTTTATTTTTAAAAATAATTCAATGAATGAGGCATTAGTATTCCCACATTTAATAACTTTTTGGGTCTTTTTTGTTTTTTTTTTTGTTTTTTTTATTAGAGAGAGAGAGAGAGAGCACTAGTGATGGAGGGAGGAGGGACAGGGGAAGAGGAAGATAGAATCCCAAGCAAGCTCCAAGCCCAGCAAGGAGTTAAATGCAGGGCTCAATCATACAGCCTCCAATCATGATCTGAGCCGACCTCAAAAGCCAGACATTGGGGGATCCCGGGGTGGCTCAGCGGTTTAGCGCCTGCCTTCAGCCCAGGGTGTGATCCTGGGGTCCCACGATGGAGTACCACATGGAGCTCCCTGCATGGAGCCTGCTTCTCCCTCTGCCTGTGTCTCTGCCTCTCTGTCTCTCTGTGTCTCTCATAAATAAATATATTTTTTTTAAAAATGTCATTCAAAGGAATGAGCTACTCAGGTACTTCCCCCTCATTTTATAGATGGAAGTAAAGCTTAGAAAATTTAGTTTCACAGATTTGGAATTGAGATAGTTCATTTTTTAAAAAGATTTTGTTTATTTATTCATGAGAGACACAGAGAGAGAAACAGAGACACAGGCAGAGGGAGAAATAGGCTCCCCATGGGGAGCCTGATGAGGGGCTCAATCGCCAGGATCCCAGGATCATGACCTGAACCAAAGGCAGATACTCAACCACTGAGCCACCAGGTGCTCCAAGACAGTTCAATTCCTTTTCCACCACTTAACCTCTGAAACTCAGGCTTTATGTTATTATGTAACATAATATGTAACATAACATAACATGACTGCATCATAGTTACTGTAAAAATAAAATTATATATTTGGTGACTGGTAAAAGAAGGATTTAATGAAGTGTGGTTACTATTTTAAGGTATAACTCTTCTACCAATGACTTTTGTGCCCATTTTCAAACTTCTATTTCTCCCAGAACCTCACTCCATCATTATGCCTCCTTTCATTCAAATCATCAATTCAAATTCAAATTCAAATTGATCCTCTAAATTTTACTTTCAGGATACAAATGTATTTTAATTTTCTCTATCTTAAACCCAAAACATCTGCATTTTCAAGTCAACCCTGAACATTGCTCCATACCTCATTACTCTGCTCTTTCTAAACTAAGTTATTAAGGTATCTTATAAAAACAATTTATCATAATACATTTTATTTTCCCACTACCCACTTAATTTTTTAAAAATTATGAATTTTATCTAAGTATCACATGTCCTAAAATCAAATGATACTCAAATCTTAATATAATAATAATAATAATAATAATAATAATAAATAATAATAATAATAGCAAAAACCACTAGCCAGCCTACTCCAGGTCCCAACCTAAGGGGGAAAACTGCCACAGAGGTTAACTCATTTAAATTATTTATTGGTATATTCTGGTATTTACCACCATATTGCTCAATAATATGCTCATACTACTATTATTGATATATCTCTCATAAATTATCTATGTATCTACTATTGTGTTATAAGGATGCAGTTATCTAGTCCTGCCCAATCCAAAGCTGTTTACTTTCCTTTATTCCCAAATATATGAAAAGGAACTGCAAAATCCTTTTCACTACAGTTAAAGAAATCAAGTAAACAGTTTCTTAATCCTTCTTTTGAAGCTGCTCCAATCTGTACTGGATGACTGCTAGCCAGCTGCATAGCCACAGACCAGAATATCCCTTCCCCCATCTGCCTTCTGTCCCCCACCCCTCTCTGGTTTCCAAAGTCTTATGTTTTGACCATTTCTAATATTATTCCTTTTTCAGGCTGTTTATGCTGCAGTAGTTTTTTGAAGAAGTCTCGATGGAAAATGAGGTATTGGTGAGGCCTTGCATGCAAGAAATATGTTATCATTTTTGTCTTTGACTTTGGTGGACATTTGGATATAGAGTTTCAGATTGTTAATCAATTCTTCTCAGCCTCTGAAGGCATGAACTGCTGTATCCTGTGTCTCAGTATTACTCTTGAATAATCTAATGGTAATCTCCTCTCTGTTTTGTGATATGTGATCCATTTTTTTTGTTTTGGTTTTTGTTTTTGTTTTTGTTTTTGTTTGTTTGTTTGTTTGTTTGTTTTGCTTTGTTTTGTTTTTCTTCTTTGCTACTTTTAGGATTTTTTTTTTTTTTTTTTTAGGATTTTTAAAAAATTCCCTCTGTTCTAGAATTTTAGGATAGCTTGTGATAGAATCATTTTATCTTCATTTTTAAAAAGACTTTATTTGTTTTTTATTTGAAAGAGAGAGGGAGTGGGTAGGAACAGATGGAGAGGGAGAGATAGAGAATTTCATGTAGACTTCATACTGAGTACAGAGCCCAACAGGGGGCTCAATCTCATAATCCTGAGATCATGACCTGAATCCAAACCAAGAGTTGGATGTTCAATAGACTGAGCCAGCCAGGCAGCCCCATTTTATCTTCATTTGTGATAATGGTGGGTATTTGGATCTTTTATTCTGGACAGACATATTCATTATTTTGGAAATATTACTTTTTTATAATCTACTTATTTTTTCTGTTCACTTTTTCTAAAATACACATTACTTAAAAACTGGACACTGTACTCTAATATCCCATTTTGCTTTTCTATTTTCTACTTTCTGGGAGATAATCTCAACATTATTATAAGCATTCATGAAATGTCTAGTGATCTTTGGCTATCAAATCATGATTTAAAGTGAAGCACTAAAAAAGCTTATTGAGGCTCTACATGTGTTTGTGGGCATGTGTAGAGGAGGGCACTTGTTGAATGATGGACTTCTTCATAATAAAGTTCTACCATAGAATCCCAAATTGCTATGTCTATAGTTTTTGTTGTGATCACTGCTTTGCTTTTGCCTTTTGTTTGTTAGCTTGCTTGTTTGAATCTTTTTAGGTCAATTTCTTTAGAGATGAATTTTCAAATATCTTGCTTGGTGTTACACACCTGGCTGTTTTCATGCTGGTGACTGGAGAAATAGGATGGAGACTGTAAGGCTTAATTAGCAATTTCATTTATTCCCCTGATTGTCAGGACATTTTTTCACCCTCATGCTCATCATTAACTCTCCCTAATTTTCCTGAAACCAGGATCATTTTGACTCAGGTTTTCCTGAGAATAAGCATGTATCCGTTGCTTTGTTAGGAAGGGCTATTCATATGTCTGTACTGGTTTGGGGAAGATTGATCAGTCTAACTTTGCCTTTGGTAGACTGTTAGAAACTGTATAAAAGGGACACCTGGGAGGTTCAGTGGTTGAGTACCTGCCTTAGGCTCAGGATGTGATCCTGGGATCCCACCAGGATGAGTACTGCATAGGACTCCCTGCAGGAAGCCTGCTTCTTCCTCTGCCTATATCTCTGCCTCTCTTTATGTGTCTCTCATGAATAAATAAATAAAATCTTAAAAAAATAAAGATTTTATTTATTTATTCATGAGAGACACAGACTGAGAGAGAGAAGCAGAGACATAGGCAGAGGGAGAAACAGGCTTCTCTCAGAGACCTCGATTCGGGACTCAATCCCAGATCCCAGGATCACAACCCAATCCAAAGGCAGGTGCCCAACTGCTGAGCCAGCCATCCAGGCATCCCAATAAATAAAATCTTTAAAAAAAAAAGAAAAGAAAAGAAAAGAAAAGAGAAGAAAAGAAAAGAAAAGAAAAAAGAAAAGAAAAAGAAGCTGTTATGCACTTACCTCATTGAAATACCTTGGGGCTCCATTCCTGGAAACTTGCAGTGATAATTTCTATAACACAATGTGCTTCCTCATTGCTACATCCCATGCAGACTTTTAGCTCTTAGCTTCAATTTGTTGTAAGTCATTTATATCTTATTGATCTTTCTGCTGCTCATCTCCAGAGGAAGTGTTGATACCTCTTCCTGAGTCATCTCCTCTCTAGTACTCTATATAGCTAATGGGTTTAAACATTTTTATACTTTTTTGCTTTACTACCATTTCAAATCTTAGGAGGAATCAGAGAAAAAAAGCACACATGTTCAAATCTTCATTCTAATGATACTTTTCAATTCTTTACCTTTTTTTTTTTCAATTTTTTATCTTTGCCTTGGTAAAAAAAAAAAACCTTCATTCTGTCATGCGACTAGTATCAATAACCATGTCTAATGATCCCCTTTAAGCTTATTCTTAAGTTAATTACTTTTATAAAATTTTATTGCTTTACTGAAAATCTTTTTTCCTCTTGGTTTCTATGACCCAATTCTCTAAGTTTCCCTCAAACCTCTGTATAATATTCTAGATTCATTCATCCCTCTCTTTCTCTGATTACATCTTACATTTGACAGGGCAGGGATGGGGAGACTTCAGTATATTCATAATCCCCATGTTGCTGCTATGTTACTTCTGTAAAACTCCATAAGGATTTGCATTGCTAACCTTCAATAGCAACCCAGTTTTCCAAGAGAAGAAAATTCTTGCTCTATGTGCATTGTTGCCTGGACTTTGCCAGATAAAAACATAAAGAGAACTCTTTTTTTTTTTTTTTTCATAAAGAGAACTCTTATAAAAAAAATGTAGTTCTTTCATTTCTTTTTATTCCAAAATAGCCATGTCTCTTTTGTGTTGTTGCTGATGGTAAAGAAATTTTCCATTTCAGTATGATTCAAATTTGGAAATAAAAAAAGACAGAATAAGTCTTCCCATTTTTCTTCCTGAGAGCAAAATTTTAAAGGCTCCCTGACCTATAATGAGAAAATCAAAGCTATTACAATATCACAAGAACAGTACAATAACTTAAAAAAAGTGCATTGAGAAATAATAAAAAATTTTGATACCTAAACAACCCTGCCAAATGCTTCATTGAAAAATGTTTGGTGGCATTTGCCTTAAAAATTCATCCTCTAAGAACTTTTCACAGTCAGCAAATTGAGAAATCCTGTAGGGTACGGGCTTAAAACAAAGTGAAAATAACCTTGGAACACCAAACCAACTGGAATCAGGATTGCATTGGGTTCTTGAGATTTCCTACACAGACAGTGATGTCATTTACAAACAGTTTTATTTCTCCCAACCCAATCTGTACACCTTTTATTTCCTTTCCCTCTGTCACTGCATTAGCTAGGATTTACAACATCATATTGAATAGAGAGGAAGAGAGGACATCCTTGCCTTATTCCTGATCTTAGAGGGTAAGCTTTGAGTTTCTTGCCATTACATATGATATTAATTATAGTTTTTTGAAGATATTATTTATCAAGCTAAGGAAGTTTCCCTCTATTACGAATGGAATTTAAATGTCATTCTCCCTCACATAGTTGTTGATAATGGAATTTCTAACTAGTTCATGAGATTAGAAATCTTTGGAAAACACTGCTGCTTGTTGGTTCTATTTAATGTTACTGTTAATGCATAACTCTATTTTTGGTTTAAATCAAAATTTGAGTAAATCTATGTGCTCCTTTCCCTAAGCAATTGTACTTCTTATGTGAAGACTAATAGGAAGCTAAAAATGGATTAATTATGTAGAAACTGTAAACCTCATTTTAGGAATTGTTTACAGTCTTACTCCCTTAGAAGGGCCAGTGAAAGCTGAATGCAGTGAAGCTTCTGAGAAACTGACAGAGAAATGTGTTTAGGGAATAAATTTTAAAATGGTGGTTAATGAGCCACTATTGTTTCCTCTACGAAAAGGCAGAAATGGAAGTCATTCTGAAAACTCAGTTTGCCAAAATAAAGGAAGGTTTCCTCTTCTCTGTGTTTATGTATGGAAAAAGGATATTCATGACATGCAATCCTTAGAACTGGAAAACTTTCTTCTAACTGATTACCCATACTGAGCGCTATTCAAATACTGTCAATTTGGTCCTATATGAAAATCCTCCTTCACTACACATTTCCATTCATTTATAGTCAACAAAATTACATTAAAAACAGTTCAAAAACAAATCAAGACATTTTACTGTAATGTTTAAGTAACTTTAATTATATAATGATACATTTAGCAGTGATTCTTGATTTTCCTATCTCCAAACTTAATTTCCTTGAATTAATTTTAGTTATTTTTTTTATTGCTTTTCATGTGAAATTGTTATTCTCCAGTGATTTTGCATTACATTAGATTTAGTGCTATGCCCCTGAGTTTTAATCTCAAACTTTCTATTTCCATCAAATGTTCATTATTGAATTCTATCAATTATTTCATTTTATCACCTCAGAACTATATTTTTTCCTATTCTACAGGTCTTTAAAACTGATGAGTCATAACATAAAATAAAGCATCTCCGAAAAAAAAAAAAAGCATCTCCGTATTGCTCAGGACTATTGTTATGCAAATAAAACACACCCAGCCTGAGCTGCTGTCTCTTTACATTTGTAAAGAGCATTGGAGGAGGTTGGGCAAATCTTCATAGAAATTTTTAAATTCCATCAGCTTTTGTGCATTGCCATGCTTTGTCTTGATCTCTCATCCTCTCTCCTCTTTCTCTCTATTTATTCACTTATTTATCTCCATCTAATTTTATTTTAATATAGACTCATCTATGTGTTGGCAAGATGATTAGTATTCCAGGGAAAGCAAGATTGTCTTAGTAGCTTTCTCAAAATTTCCAGGGAAGAACTTGAATTGTTGCCTTTAATCATGCATCAAGCAAGAAACCAATTTCCCTATTCAGGGATTGAATCACTCTAATTCCTTTGACTTGGGTCACAAGAACCCTCTGTGGTTTGTGGTGAACCAAGCAGATGCTGATTCAAAATCAAAGGGGCAGAGAAGAATTAATATGTATTGAGATAGATACTCTTCCAAGGAAGATACATCCATCACTAGTTCACTCTCTCAGAGCTTAATCTACTTCTCTTGTGACAACCTTTGCCACCTCATCTTCGGCTGCCTAAATATAAATATACTTTGACAGGATTTTATCTTTATCAGTTCACTTATTTACACACACACACACACACACACACACACACACAAACACGCATGCACATATTTCCATCTAGGCATTTCTTTTACATTTGGGGATTAATATAATAGCAATCCAAAGTAATATTATATTTCCCTTGGGATCTGCTATAACATTTGGAAGAATAAAAGAAAATGAGAGAGAGAGAGGGTAGAGGGTTGAGTTTGGAGGGTGGCAAAGAGAGAAAATTACAGACTGCCACTAATGGATTTCCAAAGCTGTATGTATCTTTGCTTTTTTTTTTTTTTGGCTAATGGGATCAATATCTGAGAGATCCAACTGGATACTTACAGAAATATTTTTGACTTGAACATTTATGTATTAATAAATTTTAAATATAATGCTTTTGGTCAAATTCTATTCAAATAATTTCTTTAAAATATCTACATTGGGTTCCTGGGTTGCTCAGTGGTTGAGCATCTGCCTTTGGCTCCCGTGGTGATCCCGGGACACTGGGCTTGAGTTCCATGTCAGGATTCCTGCAGGGAGTCTGCTTTGTCCTCTGCCAATCTCTCTGCCTCTCTCTGTGTGTCTCTCATGAATAAATAAATAAAATCTTTAATAAGATAGCATTTACCTCAACACTTATGGTTTTGTTAAATTGACTATCTCCTTTCCAGATATTTTAATTGTCCAACATGGCTTAATTTTCAGGCAGGTATTACTAGGAATCTTATGTGTCATGAGCACTCTAGTTGTACATCTTCATCTATATAAAGTGTTTACAATACACATTCTGGTTCATAGCCACATTCCTTCCTCATGTTCCTAATCCTCCTAAATGTTTCCACTGGAATAAATTACCAAAGAAATTTTGGGTTAAAAAACACTGATTTATTATCTAATGGTTCTGGAGGTCAGAAGTCTTAAATGAGTCATAAGGAGCTAAAATCCAGTGTCAGCAAAGGCTCTGGGGAAAAATCTACTCCTTGCCTTTTCCAGCTTCCAATTGCCTGCATTTCTTGGCTTGTGGCTACATCACTCCTCCCTCTGCCTCTATCATCACATTTCCTCTGACTCTGATCCTCCTGCCTCTCTCAATGTGATTACATCAGTCCCACATGGAAAATCCAGGGTGACCCCCATCTCACAGTCTTTAACCTTAATTATACTTGAAAAATCCCTTTAGCCATTTAAGGTAAAATATTCATAGATTATGGGATGAGGATTTACACAACTGTAGGGGTCATATTTCTGCTCACCATAATAGCTAAGGCAAATCAGGGGGTGTTGTAGATGTAAATCTCACAAGCAGACTGAAGTATTTGGTTTTAAATGTGCTGACATTATGAACTAGACACTATACCCTGGAGCACCAAAGCAAAATTCTGAAATCAAATTCTGTTTGACAAACATTTTTTAAAAGATTTTATTTATTTTATTATTTGAGAAAGAAAGAAAAGAAGCATGAGGGGAGGTGCGGGGAGAGTGGCAGAAGGAGAAGGAGAGGGAGAAGCAGATTCCCTGCTCAGCAGGGAGCCCAATGCAGGGCTTGATGCCAGGACTCTGGGGCCATGACCTGAGCCAAAGGCAGATCCTAAGCCAACTGAACCACCCAGGTGTCCCCGTTTGACAAGTGTCTACTGAGTGCCACTGTTTGCCACCCAACATGCTATGGCTTCTGTGTCTGCCTTCAGAATTACAGATTCGGTTCCCTGGGTGTTTTTCAATCAGAAACATTTGGCTTGAAGTATATGAAAGCATAGGAGCCTCAAGAATTATGGTTTAGGGAATCATGGTAAATGTAACCCCATGAATATAAGTAAGTTATATGTTCAGGTTTCCATATCTTCAACTTTACTATATAAGCCCAAAATCTGTGAACCAAAAATTATGCCAATGCCTATATTTGGAGCTTCAATTATATATTGATTACAGTATTCCAGGAGCCTAGAATATTAATGAATAAAAAGCTAGAGGTAGAGTAGGTGAATTGATCAGAAAATTTGCTGGAATATATGCCCAAACTTCTACTTAAATTATCCCATGTTTATATATAAACCATCAATACTTATTGCCAAAGTCAGTCCTTTCACTTGAGCACTAATTTCTATCCCCTCTCACCTACTCTAGAATGTCCCTTTAGTCTTTTTACCTTCACATCAATTTTCTTCTCTCTACCAAAAGAATTTCATCAACATGCAACCACTTTTCTTGTTTTCTTGTTTTATTATTTTAAAAAATTTTTAAATTTATTCATTGAGAGAGAGACCACATGCAAGCAGGGGGAGTGGCAGAAGGAGATAGAGAATTGCAAGCGACTCCACACCAAGTGTGGAGCCCAGTGCGGGGCTGGATCCCACAGTCCTGAGGTCATGACCTGAACCAAAATCAAGAGCCACCCAGGTGCCCTTTCTTATTGTTAAATACAAGAGATAAAAAGAAAAAAAAGAAAAAGAAAAAGAGGACAAAATATTCTTGGTCCTCTCTCTTGTCAATTATTAACCCATTTTTGGTTTGTTTTTCATTGAGCAAAATCACCAAAAGGATTATCTATAGTAACTCTAAGTTTTCTCTTGAAATTATTCCAGTTAGGCTTTTGCTCACACCACCCAATATAGCTGCTCATCAGGATTAAGATGACATTGCAAAAATCTGTTGTCAATTCTCAGCCCTCTTTAGCATCAGCAGTATTCATCACTGTGATTCCTCCATAATCCTGGATATTTTTTCATTTGTTTTCTAAAATATTTTAATATCTTTTTTTTTTTTAATTCTCCCAATCTCATATAGTAGTCCTTTACAGTCTCTTGTGCTGGTTCTTCCTCTTTTCATTGATCTAACATTGGAAGGTGCTAGACTTCAGGAGCCTTCTCTTTTTCCCATCCCAGGTACTTTTCCTGAATTTATTAATTTATCTCATTTGTTACTTCTAAACTTGAGTATATAATAGAAATCATCTACTTTACCATGTTTTGCAAAACTAAACACCTGCTTTCATTTCCCCAACCTGTGCTACCAGCAGGCTTCCCCATCTTGGTTGATGGCAACTCTTATACCTAAATATTGTGCTGTGAGTTGAGGAATCTTGGAAGTCTTTATTTATATTAACTTATCTTCATAATAACCCTGAAACACAAATTCTACAATTTTACCAGGCATAAAGAGGAAACTAAGAAATAAAAGCCTTAACCGAAGCTACCAAAGTCACACAGTCAGTGAGTGACAAAGCCAGCATCTGATCTTGGGGAGTGTATTCCCAGAGTGATCATGGAATCCCTGCACTGAACTTGATGATTCACAAACTCTTCTCATCTTTTATAGGACATATAAAAAATTTTGTTGAGAACTCTCTTTATTCCTGGGATAGCTAAAATTAATTACTTCCTTTCCTATGCCTCCACTATCCAATAGCACTTTTATCAAAGTATTTTTTTTTTTTAAGATCCTATTTACTTGTTCATTAGAGACACGCAGAGGGAGAGAGGCAGACAGACACACAGGCAGAGGGAGAAGCAGGCTCTCTATAGGAAGCCTGATGTGGGACTCGGTCTCGGGACTCCAGGATCACACCCTGAGCCAAAGGCAGACACTTAACTGCTGAGCCACCCAGGCATCCCAGTATTTTTGTTTCTGTTCTAAGATCAGCTCCTTCCTGTGAAGGAAGATAAGATCTTTCAGAAGCTAAGGACTAGGGTGTGGGCCATCCCTGTTCTCACATGTTCTAGCTGCTAGTCACTTTTTTTTTTTTTCTTCAAAAGGCTCAACTGTATATTCAGGTTTTTATTTATTCACTGACTGCTAGTGTCAGCCTACTACAGCAAGAGCCTACAGTAGTTTTTGGCTTCACTAGTCTCAGTCGTATATTGTGGCTGAAGTAATGAGACAATCAATGTCTGATAGTACCAGAAGTTCCTTCTCACTGGTCGATTAAATGACCTGTTTTTAATTTCTATGTATGTTAAGTTGGTTTGGGAGAACGGAACTTTTGTCATGCATGTGATATAAATGCAACTTTCTCATTAAATCCATCCCACTTGGCATAGCTAGATGATTTGACTTCTTTTCCATGTTCTGATTTGCATTTCAATTCTTCAGTGGGTCTGCACTTTTTGTGGTTGTTGTCATTGGTTGCTGTATATGTATTTTGATAGGATACACCCATCAATCCACTACGGAAAATATCATAAATTGAAATGAATTCATGACACCTAATCTACTGAACATCATAGTTAAGTCTAGACTACATTAAACTTGCTCAGAACCTTCACATAAGCCGACAGTTGGACAAAATTACCTAACCTGGATTCTATTTTATAATGTAGTGTTGAATAGCTTATATAATTTACTGTACTGGAAGTAAAAAATCGAATAGTTGAAAAAAAAATCGAATAGTTGTATGGGTACAGAATGGCATTAAGTTTGTTTACCTTTGTGATCATGTGACTGACTGGGAGGTGTGGCTCATTGCTGTTGATCAGAATCACTGGATACTATCCTACCACACATAGCTAGCTTGGAAAAAGATCCAAATCCACAATTCGAAGTACAGTTTTTAATGAATGCTTATCACTTTCACACCATGATAAAGTAAAAAGAAAAAAAAAGCTGAATCATTAGAAATTAGGGATAAGCTCTAGAATTTCCATTAGGTTTTAGGGATTTAAACTTGTGGTCTTTCCCTAGTTATTTTTGATACCTCTATGACAGTTGAAAAATTAGAAGTGGATATTTCTGGAGAATTCAGATGAAATGTTCCTACAGAATCAAAGCAAAAGAGCTGAAGTTCCTAAATCTTTGGTTTTATTGGCCTCCCAAACTATGAGCTACTTATTGTCTTGCTGCTATATCTTCTATTGTGGAGGCCGAGAAAATTAAGGCCATTCCACCTCAAGTTTAGCATTAGCACAAGTACAGCCATCTCAGGCCCCTGAGAACAAGAGCTGAACTTTACCCGACGTCAGTTACAGGAAAAACTGCAGAACATCCTTGACAGAAAGTCCCATATTGGAATGAAAACAGAGTTTAAGAAACTCCCCCCACCCTTTCCCCCATATCAGAATGAAGAAATTCCTCCCCCCCCCTTCTGGAGGTACCCTAGACCAGCCCTTAAAACTAAGCTGAAACCCACCTGGGGTCCAAGTCCCTGCTCCGCTGTGTCAGGTATACTTGGACCCAAGCTCGAGCTTGTTAATAAACCCTCGTGTACTTGCATTGGTGACAGCTCCTTGGTGGTTTCTCGGATTCACAATCTTGGGCACAACATCTATACCATATTATCTAAATTTTTGAGGGAAGGAGAGTACCTATTCTTTTCAACCATGATTTGTTTTATGAATTCCTCTGACGCATAGATCTCCTCTTTTGGAACCAAGAGTCTGAAATGTTATTAGCTCCCTAAGAGTCAACTTTTAAACACTGGTTGACATATTGATCATCAAATCTAGTTCTTGCTGCATACCATTTAAGAATTTAAAAAAGTTTTGTGAAATTAAAGCTGTCTACAGAATTGAGATGAACATACTGTCTTGTAGCATAACTGTCAGCTCTAATTAATGACTTTTCGTGGCTGTGAGAATATTTTTTTCCCCCTTTGGTGTTTATCATGAATAAAACAACTCCAAAAAAATATTGTGTTAGTAAGAGACCTGATTTGGATATGACCAAACAGCTTTTTTTTTTTTTTTCAATTTCTAAGATTTTATTAACATGAGTTTTTAAAAACAAACATCCCTAGCAGTGTGAGGGAGAGAGTAGAGAAGAGGGGAGGGGAGAGAACAGGAGGGAAGAGGAGGTGCGGAGTTGAGGGGAGGGCAAGACAGGGCAGGACAGGGGGAAGGAATTCTGCTTTATTGGTAATAAAGCTCCAGGTTCATCCCATCGCAGATTTCATAGTCCCCCAGAGACTGGTCCTTGGAAATCATGTACCACTTCTTCAGGATGGTCTTGTTCCAACAGGTGCCAGTCTGGGCTGCAATCAGCTTCTTAAGGTCCCCGATGGTGTCATCAGTGTTGCACTTAACGCCACCTTCTTCTCTAGACTGTCGTTGCAAACAACCTCGATCATCTTGTCTGGAGCTTTCACAGACATGCACACCCTTGATGGCTGGGTTTTTCTTTTTCTTTTTCTTTTTTTTTTTTTGGCCGGGTTTTTCTTAATATAGTCTATGATGCCCAGAACATAATGGACTTGACAAGCCTTGATTATAGAAACCTCATTAAGTAGAAATATATGTGTTATGCCTTGCTAACAGATTTTAATAACTTGCATACTATCATACTCTGTGGCCTACCTAGTTAAGTATATGGGGAAATTTGAAAAGTTTTTGATAAGTTAATTTTTTTCTGTTCGTTATAGTCATTTTTGAAGCTACAACTATATTTATCATATAATCTGCAAACAGTTGTCATTTTGTAGAGTTTATAAATTTGATCTGTATATAAGAATGAAAACATGTTTGATTTAATCTAAAGTCTGCTTACTTTTGGTTGTCATTCACTTAAATGCACTCGTGATCAAGGAAAAACTTTATAAATGAAATTAGTAAAATGATTGATGTATTCTATTAATAATCTTTAAGCATACACATATACCAGATAAGAAACTAAAAAATATATTTTCAATAGAGCTTGTATTTATTGATTATTTTGGTTACCATGCCTTGCTACTTGGCTGATATTTGTGAGAAGAAAGTGGAGGTTTCCCCAAATATACTGCATATTAGAAAATCCTTAAGAATAACTTAAGGCTTTGAAATGGTAAGCTCTGGTATGACCATTGCATTGCCCCTTAAACATTTCCAAAAACTTGAGGAGTTACTACATTTTTTGCTTTTTAATGCCACATAATTTTCGTCATATTAGGGTAAGAAAGCTATTTCTTTTTTTTTAAGAAAAAATTATGATAGGGATAGAGATACATATACATATGATAGAGATTCTTATACATATTTTTATGTACATGTACATTTGTAGAGGATAAATTCCTAGAAATGCAATTCTTGGATATAACAGTCCATGCATTTTTAATAATTTTTATCTTCATTACCAAATTATCCTTCTGAAAATCTGATATGTAGAATTTGATACTATTAATTCCTCCCTTCCATATTAAACATTATAATTCACTTAAATACTTGACCTCACAATTGGCAAAAAATGGCAGCTTGTTCAATTTCCATTACAAGTGAAATTACTTTTTTGTTATGTATTCATAACATCCAGAAGATGCAATGTCGTTTCTGTTTACTCATGCTCTCCACGTGCATTTCATAAGTAAAATGTTCAGTTCATTCTCATTTGGTTTTATTAGAATTTTAGAATGAGTTGTAAAATTGTATTAAATTATTTTCTTTTACATATGCTAGATATATCTGTGTAAATTTGCAAGTGATTTTACTACTTTCAAAGTTTGAGTTTTCTTAGTACTACACATCTGAATTTGCATTTGTTTTAGCTGTTTTTCCTATCTCTTTTTCTTTCTGTCCTCTATCTCTGTTTTTCCTTCCTTTTTTTTCTTATTATTTTACATTCTAAATATCTATAAGAGGGACGCCTGGGTGGCTCAGTGGTGTAGTGCCTGTCTTTGGCCCAGGTCATGATCCTGGAGTCCTGGGATCAAGTTCTGCATCGGGCTCCCTGCATGGAGCCTGCTTCCCCTTCTGCCTGTGTCTCTGCTTCTCTCTCTTTGCCGCTCACGAATAAATAAATACAATTTTTAATAAATAAATAAATAAATAAATAAATAAATAAATAAATAAAAGAATAGATGATGCTGGGTATTGCATTCTATTAAAAATAAAAGTGGTACATTTTACATAAATAAATTATATTTAATTAAATTGTTATTTCTAAATATACTTGAAATGTAGGCCTATTTAAATGGGCATATTGGTTTTATTGATAATGAGCACTAAAACCTGTAAATTGAAATATTTCATTTAAGCAAAATATGTTGGGTGATAACTTAATTATTTCCTAGAAATATCTTTAGTAACAGATTTAAGTTTCAAAAATAATTCTTAAAAGATACATATTTTAAAACTATTTAATAAAATGTTGATCATCAGGTAACTTTTTCAATTTTGAATTTTTGTGTGTTTGTTTTCTTTATTTTCTTATTATGGGAGGAAAATGTCACTGTATAATCTACCAGAGGATAAATGACAAAGTAAATTTTTTAAATCTCTAAAATTCTAATAAAACCAAATGAGAATGAACTGAACATTTTACTTATGAAATGCACGTGGAGAGCATGAGTAACGACATTGCATCTTCTGGATGTTATGAATACATAACAAAAAAGTAATTTCACTTGTAATGGAAATTGAACAAGCTGCCATTTTTTGCCAATTGTGAGGTCAAGTATTTAAGTGAATTATAATGTTTAATATGGAAGGGAGGAATTAATAGTATCAAATTCTACATATCAGATTTTCAGAAGGATAATTTGGTAATGAAGATAAAAATTATTAAAAATGCATGGACTGTTATATCCAAGAATTGCATTTCTAGGAATTTATCCTCTACAAATGTACATGTACATAAAAATATGTATAAGAATCTCTATCATATGTATATGTATCTCTATCCCTATCATAATTTTTTCTTAAAAAAAAAAGTGTAAAAATAAATTTTTTCCAAATATAGTGAAAGCAATTTTTAAAGGGTAATCTAATTGATTCAAATAATCATACATTCAATTGTTTAGTTCCTCTTATTTATATTCCCTATGAACTTCTTATTTATAATACCTAGTCTCTACATTGACCTACTCCTTCTTTTTTTTTTTTTTTTTTTTAAATTTTTATTTATTTACTTATGATAGTCACAGAGAGAGAGAGAGAGGCAGAGACACAGGCAGAGGGAGAAGCAGGCTCCATGCATCGGGAGCCTGATATGGGATTCGATCCCGGGTCTCCAGGATCACGCCCTGGGCCAAAGGCAGGCGCCAAACCGCTGCGCCACCCAGGGATCCCATGACCTACTCCTTCTATATGACTTATTTTTTTTCATATTACTTAATAGCTCAGAAGCAAGACAATAGGTTATCACATATTAGAAAGTGAACTATACATATTTCAAAAAAAATTAATCTTATGTGATATTGATCAGCCCCTTGTGACATGAAATGTTGGTGTCTGGGAGTGAACGGTGAAAAATTCTTGAGATATTTTTGTTACAAAAAATGTGGTTTTATTAAAGCATAGGGACAAATGTGAACAGGACTGTGGTTGGGGTTGTGAGTAGTGACTGATTATATAGTTTCAAGTTGGGACGGGGGTTAGGGATAGCATAAGGCGGTCAGGCTAATGTCAAACTAAGATTGTCTTTTGCCTTTAGCTAAGGATTAACATTGAGGCAGTTGAGCTCCATAAGCAAGATCACTCACACTGTCTAAAATATTATCAATGGGCTGTACATTGTAAGGAAATTTAATATTTTTCTATATTTCTTTTGCCTTTGTTCTCCACATCGATTCATAGGATAAAATAAACCATTTCATGGAGTATTTGGATTGTAGCAATATTCAAAATATGCATTTTCAGCCGTTTCCACACTGAATACTTTTTCTCTGAGCAGGAGGGAAAACTGCTATTTCTCATATCAGATTTTGGCTGCAGACAATCCACAGCATGTTCAGAACACAAATACAGAGAAAGATCAAAAAGGTTCTTCATGAATCATTGGATCTACTTAACATTTTCCTCTATCAAAGTATGTTTTATCAGTGATCCTTTCCACTGATTCATTGCAGATGCCGGTCCCTGGAGTTCCAACAAGCATTTCTGAGTGACGCAGAACACTCTTGCTCACTGCTAGCTTTGATAAAGAATCAAAAATATAAATAAAATCCTGAATAGTGTTTAATGACATGAATTTATCAGATTTTACCTTCAAGTATGGATCAAGTGAAATATCTTTTTGTATTTGCTGTAAAAACAGTAACAATAAAAATGCTGTTGAAGGTATTTTCTCTTATACCATTCCATGTCTTATAATAGACTATAAATAAAGTAATAAGAAATCATTTTTTCTTTTTTTTAAGATTATTTATTTATTTATAATTGAAAATGAAACAGGGAATATATAGATCCTCAGCACTCTCAGATATGACGCTTCAGCATGACAGTATCTTTTGCATTTGTGCTAGGAAGAGGAATTTCACATGCTAGTAATTTACCTTTTTACTCCCTTAAGAACCCATGATTCCCAAATCCTTCCTGCATTCCATAAAAGTATCCATTTGTGAATATTGACAGGGGTATAAACCCGAAACTGACTTAATATTTGGAAATGGCTAACTTTTGTTTAAATGGAACTTACAAGAGATGTGTTCTGAATCCCAAATGGGATGATTTTCAAGCTAGACCTCAGAATTACAAGCACTGAGGGCCAGACCCTGAGTGACCAAGTTAGCATATGCAAGGTTTACAATAAATTTATTTGTAAAGAAATGTACATATGTTTGTGTGGTACAAAGGATCTCTGAGGCCAAAACCATTACTGATATGATTCTATCTTTTAATTTTCCCCATTCTCACTGGTGTGAGGTGGTATCTCATTGTGGTTTTGATGTGTATTTCCCTGATGGACAGTGATGTGGAGCATTTTCTCATGTGCATGTTGGCCATGTCTATGTCTTCCTCTGTGACATTTCTGTTCATGTCTTTTGCCCATTTCATGATTGGATTGTTTGTTTCTTTGCTGTTGAGTTTAATAAGTTCTTCATAGATCTTGGATACTAGCCCTTTATCGAAAGGTCAATTGTGAATATCTCCTCCCATTCTGTAGGTTGTCTTTTAGTTTTGTTGACTGTTTCTTTTGCTGTGCAGAAGCTTTTTATCTTGATGAAGTCCCAATAGTTCATTTTTGCTTTTGTTTCCCTTGCCTTCATGGATGTATCTTGCAAGAAGTTGCTATGGCCAAGTTCAAAAAGGGTGTTGCCTGCGTTATCCTCTAGGGATTCTTTCTTTTAAATGTAGTCTTTTTTCTCCTCCACAGGAAACTGAACATCACTCAGCCTTTCCATAAAACCTTTTCCCCACTCATGGTATGGTGGTTCCCCAGTAACTTAGTATTTTTCATGCTGATATAGCTTTCTTTACAGCTTCCCAGTCTTTCAAACAAAGGCATGTATGAAACTTAATTAAGATAGTTGTAGACAGTGGTACCTGGGTGGGTCAGTCGGTTAGGCATCTGCATTCTGCTCAGGTCATGATCCTGGGGTCCTAGAATCTCTCATAGGAGGGAGTCTGCTTCTCCCTCTCCCTCTGTCCTTTCCTCCACTGCTCCACTTGTGCTTCCTCCCTCTCTTTCTCAAATAAATCAATAAAATCTCAAAAAAAAAAAAAAGATGGTGGTAGACAAATAATGCTCCTTCCCACCTCCCTCCTAAGATGTTCAAGTCCCCTGGAATCTGTAAATATTTTACTTTACATGACAAAAGAGCAATGAAAATTACAGACAGAATTAAAGTTACTAAACAGTTGATCTAAATAGGGAAGTTATACTGGATTATCCATGTGGACCCACTGGAATTACAAGAGTCCTCAAAAGTGGAAGAGGAACTGACAAAAGAGAGTGTTGTTATGTGATACTGGCTGTGCAGAAGCACACCTGAGCTGAGGAACGCACGTGGCCTCTGGAAGCCAGACAAGAAATAAAACATTCTCTCCTAGAGCCTACAGAAAGGAAATCAGCCTGTAGATATCTTGATTTTAGTCCAGTGAGTCCCACATGAAACTTCTGACCTCCAAGAACTATAAAATAATAAATTTCTAGCCATTTGTTATGGTATCATGAGGAAAGTAATACAGTGTCTAATTTCAAATTCTTCTCCACAGAGTTTCTAGAACCTGTTGTGAAAAAAAATAATAATAAAATAAAACTAAATTAATTAAATTAAATTATTAAAATAAAATAATAAAGGAAATTTAAGTTGAGTCAGGAAACCCTGAAGGGGGAGCTCTCCCCCCACATACTACTTCTTGCAGCCAGTATAACTAGTAGTTAGAAAGTAAGGATTAATTCAAAAGAAATGATATATTTTTAGGAATTTTATCTTCTCTTTTAAGGAAAAGAAGGAACAGTTCCCTCACTGCAACAGCATCCAACCCATGCAGCCAATGAGAAACTGCCATAACCTCAAACTCTTGCTCTGCTTCAATAACTTCTGTTCAACCAATTTCCTCCTAAAAGCTAGTACAAGCTGAACTTCCCTTTGTATCTTCAGACTTGTCCATGGTTCAGCATACCTTGTTTGTCCCAAGTTGCAATTGCTCTTGCTATTCCCAAATAAACTTATTTTTTACTTAAAGACACTTGCTCTTTGTTCTGTTTAATGTTAACTATGCAAGTAAAAGGAAAGGTACAGGCTAATATTTTAAGTGTCCCCAGACTCTGTGACTTGCAAGAAACTTTTCTCCAAAATTCTTAGAGAATAGGGAAGAACTATATTGGTTTGTGAATTAATTTCACAAACTGCTAGGTGTTTCTTCTTTTGATATCTGTAAAATGTTAGGAAGAAGCTAGATCAGAGCAGTGGAAGGAATAACAGGAGGGAAGAGTCCTAAATCCTTGAAGGGGAAAGATGAATTAGGGACAATGGGGCGTGGCAGGGCTCGGTAGGGGGCTATGGAAGCTAGCTCACAAAAATCCCCAAAATGCTGAGGTGTAAGGAAACCAGACATAAGGGAACAAGCCAGATCACTCTGCCCTAGGTGTGGGCGGGGAGGGTGTCTTGTTATAACAGCTACTTGTAACCAACAAAAAATTCATCAGACTCTAAAAAGGGAGTAAGCCATTAGTGAATGGTGGTACCAATGGATATGTTAAAGGAATTTAGGTTCCCTGATGAGGCTCTCGATAAAAGACCAACCCTACAAGCCCTCAGTGGCAACCCTGTTAAGACCCCTCTAACTTCTGAGACTTTTCTCTGTATCCTCACTTAATAAACTTCTATCCTTTTACTCACTTTCCTTTGTGAGATTCATTCTTTGACTCCATGAGACAGGAACCAAGCTCTTCCGTATCAAAGAGACAGGAACTTGAGGCAAGGACCCTGATAAATAAGCTACACATTAAAAGCCCTGGAGTACCACTTTCTGACCTTGTGCCTTCCAAGACCTTGGGTCAGAGAGATCCAGAGTAGTAAGTGCAGAGCCTGCTTCTCTTGTTCCACTGCTGCCTCAGGGTAAACCCCAGACTTATTATAATATATTTGCATTGACAGTACACCCCTATCCCCTACAACCCAGGGAGAAAGGCTGAACCATAAGAGTTCTGGTAGAAAACTTGTAGGTTTAAAAACTCCCCCTCCAGGCTTGTGGGAGGAGTTCCCCAATTGATTAGAAGTGGCCTTCATTAGAGACCACCCCATTCTATCTCATAGCTCCTCCCAGCCCAGAGAGATTTGATTATATCCAATCCCAAAACAACCCAGGAGCCATTCCATCACTGGGAACCTGCCCACACTCCCACCTGGAGAGTGTATTCTCACTCTAATGAACTGCTTCCTGCTTGCTCCTTTCCTTCTTGCTATCTTTCATGGAGGGCAGATCCCTGACAGAGACCTCACCTCACACAACACAGACTCTTTCACCAGTAACAAACATACCAAAAAAGAAAGAAAGAAAAGCACAATTAGAGAGTTTTACAAGAGAATAAATGTTATATACTATAAAATACAATTTTATGTCATTTTCATGGAAATAAAACATCATAAATACCTGTTTACTGCAACATCAATATTAATATGGCAAAGTTTAGGTCTTGAACTTTTGGAGATAGAGATTTGTTAAAGATTAGTTTTTTGGTGTTTGTTTTTTTTGTATTTTTTGTGCTTATACTCCTAGGAGAAATTTTGTATAAAGATTTAAGAATATATGTACTATAACTCAAAGGAAAGAGAATGGCATTCAATGAGATGAAAGTTAACAGGAGGAGTGATAAAAAATGTATTACCTTAAGACTGAGTTTCTAAGTTCCTATAAGATTAGAATCAACATTATAATAAGAAAGTATTATGCAATAATTACCTACTGGAACAAGTCATTCTACAAAAGGATTTACTGCAAGTGTAACAGATTTGTAGTATCTATTAAGTCAAAATAATTTGCTGAGTCATGGAAATAATGAGGATAATTATCATTATTGCAGTACCAGTTTAATTCCTTAACAATTACTTATTTTATAAAAGATGCATACACCAATCATGAATGATGAATCAGAAGATGAAACAAAGTTCATTAAAAATATTCGTTTTGAGATTATTGACCCTTCTATGTTACTGTTTTTTTGTTTGTTTTTGTTTTGTTTTGTTTTGTTTTGTTTTCTGAAATAATTGGCCAAATGCTTCTACTATCCTCCCGGTTTCACTCTTAGAAGTTAAGGGACACAGCCCTCTGCCTGTGTCTCTGCCTCTCTCTCTCTCTCTCTCTCTCTGTGACTATCATAAATAAATAAAAAATTAAAAAAAAAAAAAGACTTGTAAAAAAAATTGGGATCCCTGGGTGGCGCAGCGGTTTGGTGCCTGCCTTTGGCCCAGGGCGCGATCCTGGAGACCCGGGATCGAATCCTACATCAGGCTCCCGGTGCATGGAGCCTGCTTCTCCCTCTGCCTGTGTCTCTGCCTCTCTCTCTCTCTCTCTCTCTCTGTGACTATCATAAATAAATAAAAAATTAAAAAAAAAAAAAAAGACTTGTAGAAGTTAAGGGACACAGGATTCCTACAGAGCTTATGATGTCAAAAGCAATAGCGTGCTTTCTAGATAAATGACCCAGATACTGTGTCAAGAGAAGAAGAAAATAATTGTTGGCTTCTGATAGACATTTTTCTCTGCTTCTCCCATTTGACAGATACTGCCAAGTACAGTCTAGACAATGAATGTACCTGCTGCCCAAATCTGGTCAGTATTTTCCCTTGAAATGGAAGGTGTTTGGATAATACTGTAATGGTTATGGCAACTTCCTGCATATTTTAATTCTAGGACAATCTAAAATTCTTTTCAGCCAATATTTTATTAGTTTCTTTAGAAATTTATATACTTCATAATACTCTAATTTTTATAAATACTATTTGCATTTGTTAACATTCTTTGCTAAATTCCTTTTGGAAGGAATCTCAATGGGGGACTTTTAATTTAACTTAATTTTAAGTTTTTTCAAGGTTTTATTTATTTATTTGAATGAGAGAGAGAACAGAAGTGGAGAAAGTCAGAGGAAGAGACCTGCAGACTCCCCTCTGAGCAGAGAGCCTGACGGGACTGGATCTCAGGACCCCAGGGTCATGACCTGAGCCAAAAGTGGACGCTTAGCCACCTGAGCCACTCAGGCATCCCTTTTCATTTTTCATTTTCATTTTAATTAGCCAAGAGTAGTTAGGTTTATTGCAAATAAGTCTTTTGAAACATTTGTGCTATCAAGACTTCAAACCCTCAGGTCTCTCGTGTCTTGGACCAGACAGCCTCTCAGTTCACCAGGCTGGCCCTGCCTCCCAGTAAATCAGAACCCCGGTATACCCGTTGGCTGCATAGACCATGACCCGGCAGCTGCTGCTTCCCAGAGTTTTTCTTCCCAGCACTGTGAAGAGAGACAGTCCTTCCCGTCTTTAACACAGAACTTTGGTGAAAAGGAATTCACCGAGAACCCAAAAGACTTATTGGAAAATTATATAGATTTATTAAGTAATAAATTTAGGGACAAACCCAAGCTCATACTGCCTAAAAATCAATATGTATTCACTATGCTTATTTTGAAATTAACCACAGGTGTGAATCCTGAGAATATTCAATAATTAATATCTATCACACTCTCTTTCCTTTAGGGTCCACTTCCTGGGGAATCTGACTTGCAATATGTACTTTAAGGTGAAGATTTTTTTTTTAGATTTTATTTATTTATTTATTTTTAAAATTTGAGAGAGAGAGAGAGAGAGAGAGAGACAGAGAGGCAGAGACACAGGCAGAGGGAGAAGCAGGCTCCATGCAGGGAGCCCGACGTGGGACTCAATCCCAGGACTCCAGGATCATGCCCTGGGCTGAAGGCAGTGCTAACCCGCTGAGCCACTCAGGCTGCTCAAGATATTTTAAAAGATAGATTTGTATTAGCATGCATTAGATTCTCTCATTTTTCTTTGAACTTTCCAACATCTTACAAAAATGTGTTTGAAATTTTAAGAACCTGAAAATCTGTCTCCATGGAAATGAGGATTAAAAGTATTCAAAATCTGTGAAGTACTGACTATGGAAATCTATGACCCTATATACTGGCAGGCTAGCTATTTTCAGAGTAAACATGATACTATTCTGCTTAAACTTCCTTTATGACAATTTATTCATTCACTAAATATTGCCTGTCCTCTCTAGCAATTGCTATAAGGACTTAACTTTTTTTTTTTTCTTCTACAATTAAGGGCATGAGTTTTCACGTTACCATGTGTCTAGAGAATATCTTATTTATGAATTAAATCCAGGGATTTTAAAAACTCCTAACAGAGTGTATGAGTGCAACCATATCATTAAATTGTTACAATTAAGTGTGTGGGTAACAGATAAAACACTGTCACTTGCTAATTTGTTCTCTGCCCCAGGCCCTTCCACAATAGGAGATATATGAGATTCATTCAGCCACATTGACTCTAATCATCAATTAAAGGTAATATATTCTGTGTGTCTTCTCTTCTTTGTCAAAATTTCCATAGTCTTTTTAACATTACTTTTAAGTATTGAGAAAAATTTCCAATAAAGATTATATTTCTTTTATCAGATTTTTACTTTGCTCAGGAAAGATGAGCTGCCTCTATAAGCTCTAAGTAGTTTGTATTATATATTAGTTATATATGAAAAGAATGAAATTTAAAGATTAGAGAGTTTTATTTAACCCAGAATCTTTGAAGGGGGATCTTAAAAACTTTTGAAAAAAATTAAGGTAAAAAAGAATGTAGAAAATGAATTGTCTTTTTTTCTCCTGAAGGTAATATGAGGGGGCAGGGGATGTGAAGGAATTGTTTGCATAAATGTCATTAAACACATGCAATATAGTCTGGCTGCTAAGAGCATGACATCTGGAGTCGAATGGCCTCTTTTGTCATTTTCTGGCTCTGTCATTCACCAGCTGTGTGACCTTGGGCAAGCTATTAAGTTGTTTCTGTTTTGGGTTATTTTTCTAAAAATGGAGATGATGATGATAGTAATGTTATCTACTTAATAGTATTTTTCTGAAGATTCACTGAAGTAATATACAAAGTACCTAGCTCAGTGCTGTAGGCCAGGAGATAGTAAACATACAGTGAATAAAAATTGTTATTATTCTTTCTCTCTTGATGATCATACATTGGCCTTACTTGGATTTCTTCCCCAAATTGAAGATGAATATGAAGTCCTCACCTTTGGGATGCTTCACTATAGATGCTTCTCTTCAGTTACAAGGGACAAAAAGCAATCTATTTTTCCTGACAACCTTGAAGATAAAACTATGGGAAAGTTAAATGGCTACAACAGTAGTGCTTCGGGAACTTGATTGGGAGCCATTTCTATATTGTACCTTATTTATGTGCCATTTCTATATTGTACCTTATTTATGTGCACCTGTTCCAAAATGGGCAGCTTGAAATGACACATCTGCCAAGAGTTTAGATCTTCATATGATGTTGCCTTTATTCTGAAATATAATGCTAGCCTGTCTGAACCTTCCATTCTCTACAGTAGAACTTTTAAAAATATTATCATCAACACTATTCTGACCACATCTTCAACCATTATCATTAGCATCATGATTATTTTCCTATCAAGAATATTTTCCCATTGCATCCTGGGAACCACCCTTCAGTCCATGACAGCCTCAACTCCAGCTGCCCCAGCAGGGCATCCTCTGCATAGACCACTCCAGGACACCACAGTTTGCACTCATTTCAGTTCAGCTCTCTCCCCAGGGTATTCTCATTGCAGACAGCCATGGGACTCCCACCTCAGCTTGTGCCCACTTCAGCTTTAGCTGTCCTAACAGGGCACCCTGTGTACAGAGAGCCTCAGGACCACCCAGGCCTATACCCACTTCAGCTCTGACCATCCCACCAGGGAAGCCCTAGCACAGAGTGCCACAGGGCCTCCAGTTCATGCCAGCCACAGCTCTAGCAAGGTAAAAGTAACCAGGTGCACAAAGTCTACACAGGGGACAGCCACACATAATACTATTGCTTCAAGTTTATAAATAGCCATTCTACCAATTCACAAAAACACAAAGTGGAATAAAATGAAGAGACAGAAGAATATGCTCTAAACAAAAGAACAAGAAAAAATCCTGAAAAAGAACTCAATAAAACATAGATAACCAATTTATCTGATAAAGAGTTTAAAGTCATGGTCATAAAGATGTTCAGACTGGAGGGAAGAGTGGATAGACTCAGTGAGAATTTCAACAAAGGGAAAATATAAAAAAGAGCTAGTCAGGGTTGAAGAATGTAGTAACAAAAATGAAAAATACACTAGAAGGAATCAACAGCAGATTAGAGGATGCAGAAAAGTGGATCAGTGATATGGACGATGGGGTAATGGAATGCACCCAAGCTCAAGAGCAAAAAGAAAAAAAAAAAAGAATAAAAAGAAATGAGGATAGGGTAAGAAATCTCTTGGACATTAAATGAACAAACATTTTCCTTACAGGGGTTCCAGAAAGAAAAGACAGAGAGAAAGGGACATAAAAATTATTTGAAGGAATAGTGGCTAAAAAAATAATAATTAAAAGCTTCTCTAGGCTGGGGAAAGACATAGACATCCAGATTCAGGAGACACATAGAGTTCTAGACAAGAGTAACCCAAGGAAGCCGACACTAAGGCATAAAATAATTAAAATGTCAAAGATTAAAAATAAAGATGATGATTTCTCACCCAGAGCTATGAAATTAAAACTCTGTGAGTAGGCATGAAAATTTGTGTTAAATAACATGCCCTCTGTATGGGGAAAAGAAAAAAGAATTTCCCATTTGTACTGAAATGTAAGTATTTATAGAATCGCTGGCATGTAAATTATTTTAGAAGACTTTGAACTTCTGAAAAACAGTTAAAGAATCTTAAATATACTGCATCTGGGAGTATTGTTATCAACCAAATGGCTTTTTGTAGTATTTATATCTATTTGAATATCTATCCGCTGTTAGTAACATGATAGAATACAAAATAAAATGTTTTATCAAATGGAATATAAAATCAAATTATGCAATATGATAATCTTGTGGTTGAACAGAGCCTGGTGAGTGAAGGAAGTGGCAGGTGAGAGGGACCAAAGGCAGACTTTCTGAGTGCTTGGGGATGGTCAGACCTGGCAGGTAATGACCTCAGAGTCATAGCAGGTTCTGCTCTATTTATAATCTAACAATATCAGCTCTCTTCTGTATTTCTGTAGAACTAGTATGAATTGGGGAACATCCATTTTCTGTAGTTTTCGTTGGCTTGTTTGTATTATTAGTCCTTTAAGCCACTTTAAGCAACTTACTATCATATTTTAGAAAATGAAAAAAGTAACCAGGTCTTTAACATTACCCGAAAAATTCCCCAATGATCCTAATGGTATTTTCCCTTTAATGAATGTAAATCTGTAAAAAAAAAAAAGAATCTGTGAAAAAAATGGCTTTCTTGCTTAATCCTGTATTTATTTGCTTTCAGGCACTTGATCTGCATACTTGGTTTTAATTACCTTCATTTGAAATTTTGCTATTTTGTTTGTATGCCTAAATGCCTATACATTTCCTTGACTGAATGTAGAAATTGGCTTGGATTGGAGTCACTGAGGAGATAGAATTTTATCTTCATATTATTATCATTTTTTTGGTTGGGCCTGAGAATTAAATTGATATAAGACTGTTAAAAGGAGAAAAACATACAAATATATTTGATATAAATTTCATATGACACAAGAGCCTTCATAATAAATGACCCCCCCTCCCCAAATGGCAAAACCTACTTGTTTTTATATTAGGTTGAACAAAGAGAGGCAATTGCAGAAAAGTAACTAAGCTTTGTGGGGAAGTGAAAGGAAGATTAGATTTATTTTAAGAAAGGCTGTTTATGTGGAATTCTCTAGGTTTCACTCCATGGCATCCTGATGACAAGAATGTTACTTTCCTTCTGGAATAGGAAGGACATCCTTCACATGAGAAAAGCATCTCCTGATTTTAGGGAAAAAAGGAAGGTCAGAAAGTCAGAAGAAAAGAAGAAATGTTTTTCTCTTATATTTGCTGTTTTCAAGCACCTATTACTCAAAACTGTCATTATGCCAGACTAGCATATTTTGGGGTGGCATGTTCTCTATTCCCACAGAGCTGCGAGCACTATCATTCAGTAAAGAGGTGCTGAATTAGTTATTACAAAATTGATTTCATTTTATATTCTTATTTGTTTGTAGTGACTATATATAAATTCAAATTTATTACAATTTCTTAGTAAGGACCTCCATTCTGGACAATGTGGAACACTGATCATTTTAAAAAATAGATCATAAATTAGTGCAGATGCATAAAGGAGTAATTCTCCAACTAAAAAAAAAGATATACAAGAATAACTTTAAAAAACAAAATTATTTTGCAATCAACAATTACTTTTGAACACAACTTTTAAAGATTTATTTACTTTAAAAATTAAACTCTTTATTGAGGTAGGATTGACATATAAAAATCTGTACATATTTACAGTATACAAATTGGTGAGTTTGGAGGTAGTTGGTAGTGTGCTAGAGGAAGACTTTCTTGTTATAGGAAAAATGTTGAAACCTCATTGTCTAAAAAATGCAGTTTGGATTCTGTCCAAGTAGAACAGATCATGCACATTCTGCTCATTAGCGTAGTAACTGTAAATAAGGGTAATGATTTCATTATGCTAGCAAGTAGGTAAATTTAGACCAAGAGAGTTTATGTGACTATTTTGTTTCAGTTATGAGCATCTATTTTCTCCCCTGCACCGAAGAAGCTATCCGTTTTCTCTGTAGGTCAACAGC
Source organism: Canis lupus dingo (assembly GCF_003254725.2). Lineage (NCBI taxonomy): Eukaryota > Metazoa > Chordata > Mammalia > Carnivora > Canidae > Canis > Canis lupus. The sequence continues at coordinate 36,016,493 of NC_064274.1, read as the reverse complement.
CTCATTGTTGCTCAGATTTCAACAATAGATGATAGAAGCTATACTACTATGAACAGTTAATGTCAAGAGCATGGTGACCATGCACGTGGGTTTACTAGCTTTGTGCTCACCAGAATGACCGGATTAAATTCTGTTAAATTTTCTAAGACCTATTTTTGGAAGAATCTTGTCAGGATTAATAGCATATTACTGAACGGTTATTTTGTCCTATGACACAGATGAATAGAATGATTTTAACTTCTTTCTCCCTATAATCAGTTCCCATAAAACATTAAACGCTGATGCCCAGCACACTATGCTGCATTCACTGCTCTGTCTGTCCTTGGACTTTAGGATCATTCTGTCCCTAGAATCAATTTTAAATTGGAGTCACAAATGCCACACCTTTTCTTTGCTGCTAGAAGACTGAAGTAGAATAACAGGTAATACAGATACTTCTGCTCTCCAGGGGATCGGAATATCCTTCTCGGTTTGGTTTGCCTGAGGGAGTTTAATCATTCAAGCATTACAGCTGACGATATATGTACCAAAAGAAAAGCTGGGAAGAAATGCTTTACACTCTTTTTATCCTATCAGAAGTTCTTCCTATATATGAGATTAGGACATTGCTTTTTGTGTCCTTAATGAAGCTTGATAGCATTCCTTATAACCTCTTTAAATTTTTATTTAAATTGCCAGTTAATTATTTTTACTACAAATTTATCCTCAGCAAAGAAAGCAAAAGATTAATATTTTCTGCCTCACGCATTTGTATTTTATTTTTTATATTCTCAAAGAGTTGCTAAGAATCTTGATATGAAGAAAAATTCTTAAAACCAGAAAAAATTTGATGTTTAAAAATAAAACACAATATTGCATTTAGATTTATCACATCAAACTATCAGAAATGAAAAGTCATATTACTGCAGAACCAGAGTTGTCTCTCTAGGTTTCTTGGGTATTTTTTTTCTATAAAAAAAGTGTATGAAGATACAAGTATAGATTCAGGACAACTACTCTTTCATTTAGAAATAAGGGAAAACTTAATTTGGGATGCTCGCATATGTAAATTGTTTTTATGGGAAATCAATACTGAAACTCTGCCTTGGGCACCTATGTGGCTCAGTTGGTTAAGCGTCTGCCTTGGGCTTAGGTCATGATCCCAGAGCCCTGGAATGGAGTCTGAAGAGAGCTCCTTGCTCAGCAGGGAGTCTGCTTCTTCCTCTGCCCCTACCCTCACTGTGTGTGTGTGTGTGTATGTGTGTGTATGCATACTCCCTCTTTCTCTCTCTCAAATAAATAAATGAGGTCTTAAGGAAAAAAAGAAACTCTCTGCCTTATGCAAAGCATTAATCATTTTCATTATGGAACTTGATTCTAATTTGAAAATCTGAATTAAACTAACTACATATTTCTTATAGTTGACTTATTTAAAAAATCAGAGTAGTACAACCTGTCTTGTTCCTTTGAAAAATTAGAATAATGACTTCCTATGAAGGTTACTGGTCAAACAACTGGTCAAGTGAAAGTTAGAATCAGTAGAAATGGAGTGACATGAATGAATCATGCTAGTTGTAGCACTTAATGCCATTTGTAGTGGTTTTAATTGGGAAGGGTGGAGGGGTTTAGATCAAATCTAACGTTCTTTCTTTCTTTCTTTCTTTCTTTCTTTCTTTCTTTCTTTCTTTCTTCTTTCTTTCTTTCTTTCTTCTTTCTCTTTCTTTCTTTCTTTCTCTTTCTTTCTTTCTCTTTCTTTCTTTCTTCTTTCTTTCTTTCTTCTTTCTTTCTTTCTTTCTTCTTTCTTTCTTTCTTTCTTCTTTCTTTCTTTTCTTTTTCTTTTTTTATTTTTAAAGGTTTTATTTTTTATTTATTCATGAGAGACTCAGAAAGAGGCAGAGACAGGGGAACATGGAGAACCAGGCTCCCTGAGGGGAGCCCGATATGAAACTTGATCCCAGGACTCTAACCTGAGCTGAAGGCAGATGTTCAACCACTGAGCTACCCAGGAGCCCCTAAATTTCTTTTTCTTTTTTAATTATTTATTTATTTGAGAGAGAGAGAGAGACAGAGTGCATGAGTTGGGGGAGGGGCTGAGGAAGAGGGAGAAGCAGGCTCTCCACTGAACTGGAAGCCTGACAGTATGCTTATTCCCAGGACCCTGGGATCATGACCTAAGCCAAAGGCAGAGGATTAACTGACTGTGCCACCAGATTTGAATTTCAAATCGAAATTTCAAAAGCTGTGATCAAAGCAGGAAAAAAAAAGCATCTGACATAAAAGCCAAAATACAAGCAGACTGTAAACAAGGGAGAAAGTTTTAGGGAAATAGCACAAATACCAAAGTAGCTTTAAGTTTACATTTAATGGCCATATGGAGTCCTGTAGTCTGAGTGCCTGTGCTCAAATTCCGGTTGGACCATTTAGAAGCTATTTGGTCTCAGGCAGGTTAACCTTGCATATCTATAATTTCTCATATGTAAAATGCGGGTCGCAGTATTGCCAATTTTGTAAGGTTGCCACACGGATTAGCAATGTTATTAATGATAAAATGCTTAGAATTATGCATGGCACATTCACACAAATTGCAATACTTCTTGAAAAGATCTGATGCATTCACCAGTTCTACAGGCAAATTAGTTTTCATTATGATTATTTTCCTTTTATTAAATAAATAGATTCTTAACAATTTATGGTTTATATTCTATACTAGATTTTATTTAACTACCTTTAAAAGATGTAATTTTCAGGCACCTGGTGGCTCAGCGGTTGAACATCTGCCGTTGGCTCAGGTCGTAATCCTGTGGTCCAGGGATCCAGTCCCCATATGGGGCTCCTCACAGAGGGCCTGCTTCTCCCTCTGTCTAGGTCTCTTCCTCTCTCTGTGTCTCTCATGAATGCATAAATAAAATCTTTAAAAAAAAAGATATAGTTTTCTTGTATACAGAGATAAATACCAATTTCCCAAATGGATAACCACGTTCTCTCTTTTTTTATTTTACATTTTATTTATTTATTCATGAGAGACAGAGAAAGAGAGAGGCAGAGACCTAGGCAGAGGGAGAAGCAGGCTCTATGCAGGGAACCTGATGTGGGACTTGATCCTGGGACTCTAGGATCATGCCCTGGGCCAAAGGCAGGAGCTTAACCGCTGAGCCACCCAGGTGTCACATAATCACCTTCTCTGAAGTCATATCAGTATAAAGTGAAGGAGAGAGATTAAAAGTAAATTCTCTTAGGAGAAGTCTAATATTCTAGTGATCTTTTTAGTATACTTCACAGCTTTTGAAAATATCTGCATGAGATTTTAGATGAGAAAATTTGACTGTAACACAGATAGGAAATGGGCAGCATTTGAGAAAAAAAAATTCAGAAAAAAATGATAGCTTTTTTCCCTGTTTTAGTTAATGAATAAAATTTCATAAGCAACGAATAGTAAAGACATATCATAAAGTAGACACATTGTGTATCCTTAGGTGTGAGGATGGTAGTGATTGGGGGTGTTTAAGAACTGTCAACTAGTATGGCTGGAATATAAGTTCAGTTAAGGAAATGACTACCAAGGAAGTTGGTGGTCCACACTGCAATGGTCTTACATTCTAAAATTACATTATAATGTGAGGTGGTAAAATTAAGCTTTAATTATAAAAGAAGCATAATCAGATCTATGCTGGAAAAGTAAATGGCAGCAGCATGAATACCATCATTACTAGGAAAGGAAACAGACCAACAGGGTGCCTGGGTGGCTCAGTCAGTTAGTTATCTGCCTTCAGTCAGGTCATGGTCCCAGGGTCCTGAGATTGAGCCCTACATCAGGCTCCCAACTCAGTGGGAGGTCTGTTTCTCCCTCTTCTTCTGTGTGCTTTCTCTCTCAAATAAATCAAGAAAGATAGAAAGGAGAAAGAAAGAAAGAAGAAAGAAAGAAGAAGAAAGAAAGAAAGAAGAAAAAGAAGAAAGAAAGAAAGAAAGAAAGAAAGAACGAAAGAAAGAAGAAAGAAGGAAGGGAAGAAGAAGGAAGGAAGGAAGGAAGGAAGGAAGGACGAAATGAAAGAAGAAAAAAGAAAGAAAGAAAGAAGAAGAAGGAAAGAAAAGAAGAAAGAAAGAAAGAAAGAACCAATGGGAGCAGTAGACTATCAAAATAGCCATGATAATTACGCCAGGAGAGTAGAAATGGAGAGGATGAGATTGTTTAAAAAATAATTAGAAAGCAAAACCCACAAATCTTATTTATTATTAAGGTTAGGAAGAATAAAAACTAAATCTGGAGGTGACGTTGTGGATGATGTTGCCTTTAAATTCTATGGAGCCTTGGGTGAAGGAGAAGATTGCAGAGGAAAGATTATGAATCTAATTTTGGGCAGGTTGACTCTGAAATGCCAAGGATTGTTCCGGTGGAAATATATCATTGGGCTTTGGAAAAAGATCTCTCGGCCTCAGGGTAATTTCACTTAATACATGAAGTTATATAAACCATAAGATCACTATAAACAAGAGGACAGGAGAAATAATGGATTTGATATAAAGCAATATATTTTTTCTACTCTTCATTTATTTCTGCATTTCTCAGTTTTTGCATATTTTTTATCCTGTATGAAAAATTTTTAGAGTGGGTCTTGTCATATTTTCTTATTTTTTTGTGGCCTATGTTCTTCCCTAAGGGACACTGAAGGGGAAGGTGTTAGGAGAAAGGAGAGACTAATGATCACAAAGACTAGAGGGGGAGTCATAAAGAAACTTCCATTTGCTTGAACTGTTATCCAGCACATGTGCTTTAATGTGGGATCCTGACCAAACAAAATGCATGCTAAGGCAGCAATACCATGAAGTAGCTTAACTAGACTTTACCACACACACATACACACACACACTTCTAGTTGTCTTAGAAAATTTTTCTGTTTCAAATCCTTTCATCTTAGAATACAGAAGTCTCAAGAGACTGTATTTTTTTTTTTCCAAAACTTCTTAGTAGAGTTTTTCTTGGGGGAAATATAGCTGTGTGTGACTTAACTTACTCCAAATCTATTTTAGACAAAATTTTGAAAGGACAGGTAAAACCAACTATTATGATGTAGATACTTGTAAAATTAATGAATTTGAAGTCAATTTTCATTTACGCATATTTGCCTAAAATCTCTTAATGCACTGTAATAATGTATTGCTTAAATGTATTCTGTAAGCTGCATTCCTTCTTTGTTCTCTCCTTTTCAGTGTGGGCATCAATCATCTCCATCTTTTTCATCATCTAGGGCTATTGGCAAGTGGCTTCCATTTTGTCTTCACAAGGCCTTCTAGATAAACCTGTCTCAGATTTAGTTTTCACTCCCAAGATGTTGGAGAAGGCTGTAGGTATTTGACACTTTTATAAAATCTTACTGCTCTTGCTCACAATTTCTAAATCATCTTGTTGTATTTAATTTATTCTCAAATTAGAGTTTTCCACTTTTGCACTTTCCAATATGTGAAGTTACTGAACACTTTTCATAAATCTAATCTTAGTATTCATATTGAGATCATTTTAATAGCTTTAAATAGGACAGATAGAAGTAAGTATCAAATAAGGGTTTAAATTTCTATTTCATATCAGTTAAGGCTGACATTACAAGTGGGTTTCTTGGTAGTTAATTCACAACTGAAGAGACTGTGCCAGTGTCAACAGTTTTGTTACCAGTTTAATTAATGCAGTTTACTTCATTGAAAATAGGGCTTAACTAGGGATTTTTTTTTTTTTTAACTAGGGATTTTAACAGGCACTTTTTGCAAGATTTAAGCTGTAGTTGTAGGACATCTAGAAAGCACAGGTACCAGGCAGCCTGGGGTGGCTCAGCGGTTTAGCGCTGCCTTCAGCTCCGGGCATGATTCTGGTAGACCCAGGATCGAGTCCCGCACAGGGCTTCCTGTGGGGAGCCTGCTTCTCCCTCTGCCTATGTCTCTGCCTCTCTCTCTGTGTCTCTCATGAATAAATAAGTAAAATTCCAAACAAACAAAAAAACATGTGCCCCCCCTTTTTTTTCTAATCTTCAGGAATGTTATTATTTAACAGATTTTTTTAGACTTAATTTCATATAAAGTATATTACATTTTGGTTATAATTATGTCTCTATTCCAAGCTTATACTGATTTAGTTTAAATATATTTTATTTTATTTTATTTTATTTATTTTATTTATTTTATTTTTTTAAAGATTTTATTTATTTATTCACAGAGACACAGCTAGAGAGAGAGAGAGAGAGGCAGAGACACAGGCAGAGGGAGAAGCAGGCACCATGCAGGGAGCCTGATGTGGGACTCGATCCCCGGTCTCCAGGATCACGCCCTGGGCTGCAGGCGGCGCTAAACCGCTGCGCCACCAGGGTTGCCCTAAATATATTTTAAAGGTATTTCATTATGCTTGAAAATACAATGATCAATAATCATAGGTATTTTTCAAAAACTTGAAAATATTGATTTTGTGGTTTTTTGATAATATACAGCTAAACAAAGTATATCAGTTTATCTTAAAAATAAAACTAAGCTTTAAATTCCTAAATTTGGGAATCCTGGGGTGGCTGAGTGGTTTAGTGCCTGCCTTTGGCCCAGGGCGTGATCCTGGAGACCCGAGATCGAGTCCCATATCAGGATCCTGGCATAGAGCCTGTTTCTCCCTCTGCCTGTGCCTCTGCCTGCCTCTCTCTCTCTCTCTCTCTTTCTCTTTCTGTGTCTTTCATGAATGAATAAATGAAAAAAATCCTAAATTTTATATTATTTTATAAGCTTGATGTGTGGATTATTGAAAACCTATATTTTTGTATTATTCCATATGCATGAAGATCAAAATCCATATCAAGTAATTCCTATATAAAATTTTTGTGCATTTTGGTGGGGGGCAGAGAAGTGTTACTATAAAAATAGGACATCCTGGGCAGCCGGGGTGGCCCAGTAGTTTAGCTCCACCTTCAGCCCAGAGCCTGATCCTGGATACCTCCGATAGAGTTCCATGTCGGGCTCCCAGTATGGAGCATGCTTTTCTCTCTGCCTGTGTCTCTGCCTCTCTCTTTCTCTCTCTCTCTGTCTTTCATGAATAAATAAATAAAATATTAAAAAAATAATAGAACATCCTTTGATTAGTAACATTAACTGTTCCTTTCTTATCAGATGCATTTTAGTAATAAAAACATAACATTGGGTAGTTTCTATAAGGGACTATATATTATAATGATTATAAACAACAAATTTGAAACTAAAATGCCAATGTTCCATTTGGCTCCACCATATATTGGCACTCTGACTTTAAGCAAGATGCCCAGGTCTTCTGAGTATCAATTTCTCTCAGTGGTAAAATATATAACAGCATTAAGCTTTGGCATAGGCTACTGGAACACAGTGAAGGTTCACTGTTGTTATTAGAGCTGAGCTAGAGGGCACATCTAACTACAAGTGCATCAAAATAAAAGTAGAGATATGTTCTAGTTAGTTATTTTGTTAATTAATTAGTTCATTATTTAATGTCTGTGGCACAGTAGGTTAAAAAATTCTATTACAAAGAAAATGAATAAAACTAAGGATAAAAAAACTAATAATCAATAGCTTTATATACAGTTAAGATGATACTGCATATGATTTTAAGAGCAGGCTACCATAAAGAATAATCATAGATAAAACATTCTTGGATATAAAAATATACTTGCTGAAATATTTGTTGAAATAAAGTACTTAATTAAAGTGCCCAATATTAGAGAGGAGGTAGCTAATGGCCCAATTATAGGTAAGCATGTAATGAAGATATAAGATATAGAAGATATGAAGATATAATGAGAGATAAAAAAGAGATACAGAAGACTAAAATTATAAAAGAAAATTTAAGCATATATAGTACATCTAGATAATTGTATAATTGTACTAGATAAATGATTATAACAGTGAAATAATGATGAAAGCTATGATAAATTAGAATATCTAGGACCTAAAAAGAGATAGTTTTCCATAATCTGTGGTTTTGTTGAATGACAAAAATATCTAAATACCTGTTATGGGCTATAGTGTCCTCCCAATTCATATGTTGAAACCTAATCCCTGGTGTGCTGGTGTTCAGAGGTGAGGGCCTTTAGGAAGTAATTAAGTCTCTGATATTGCCACCAGTATGCTATTCCAGTCGAGGAGAGTAGAATTTGTATACTTATAAAAAAGACTACAAGAGTAGTCTCTTGCCTCTTCTGCCATTTGAGGTTAAAGTGAAAAGAAGTGGGCTTTCACTAGATGGTGAACCTGCCTCAGAACCTTGATTTTGATCTTCCTAGCCTCCAAAACTGAGAAATAAATGTGTATTCTTTTTAAGCTACCCAGTTTACAATATATTGCTGAATTTCAATGGGTGATTGTCAAATGGAAAGGATAAAGTCAGTGAGAAAAAAGTTTTCCCCAAGTCTTGGTGGAGACTTGTGTATTTACAATGCTTTAATGTAACTGCTGAAACCAGTATTGTCATATATGCGCTTCCTCTCTGAGTTCTCCAAAAGTTTTCTTTACTGAGATTAGGAGTTCAGGAGAAATAACATTATTTTAGCAGTAAAGGATGAATCAGTGACCCAGAAGACAGAGTAACAGAACGTAATCAAACTCAGTGGATGATAGAAAAATATTATGTAAAATGAGGATAGATAGGGAATTCAGCAACACCATGAAGGGTCATAACATTCACAGTATAGGGATCCCAGAAGGAGAAGAGAAAGAAAAGGGGGCAGAAAATGTATTTGAAGAGGAAATAATAGCTGAAAAAATTCTCTGAGGAAGGAAACAGAAATCCAGATCCAGGAGGCACAGAGATCACTCAAAAAAAATCAACCCAAAGAGGGCCATATCAAGATACATAGTATTTTCGATGGAAAAAAAAAGTAGTGATAAAGTGAGAATATTAAAAGCAGCAAAAGAAAAGAAAGCAATCATAGGATGGAAACCCCATAAGGCTATTAGTTGATTTTTCAGCAGAAATGTTGCAGACTGTAAGAAAGGGGCATTATGTATTCAAAGTGCTGAAAGGAAAAAGATCTGCAGCCAAGATTACTCTATCCATGAAGGCTGTCAGTCAGAATATAAGGAGGGATAAGGAATTTCCCAAACAAAAGTTAAAGTTAAACTATTCCTACAAAAAAATGCTAAGGGATATTTTTGAGTGAAAAGGAAAGACCATAAGCAAGAATAAGAAAAATAGGAAGAACTAAAGCAGGAAAAATAAGTGTATCTATAAAAATAAGTCAAAGGATTCTCAAAATAAAAATATATAAAATATGGTACAATATACCTAAAACATGGGGAGGGCAGGATTAAAGAATGTCTTAAAGAAAAAAAAAAGTTCAAATTTAATATATACTGCTTAATATAGACCATAAACTTACTATAGACTGTCATATACAAAACATGTTGTATACAAACTGTTAACAACAAATCAAAACTTAGTAACAGATATGAAAAAGATAAAGAGAAAAGAATCCAAGTATACCACTTAAGAATGCTAACTAATCATGAGAGAAGAGAGCAAGAGAAGAAAGGGACAAAGACAAACTATAAGAAGAACCATAAAACAAATAACAAAATGGCAATAAATATATATTTATTAAAAATGACTTTGAATTTAAATGGACTAGTTGCTCTAATCAAAAGATATTGGAGTGATGAAATGATTAAAAACATAAGACCTATCTACATGCTGCCCAGAAGAAACTCATTTCAGAGCTAAAGGCACATGAAGATTGAAAGTGAAGAGATGGAGCAGTACTTTTCATGAAAACAGATGTAAAAAGAAAGCCAGAGTAGCAATATTTATATCAGACAAAATGAACTTTAAAACAAAGATTGTAACAAAAGACAAAGAATGACATTATATAATAATAAAGGGAACAATCCATCAGGAAGATATAACAACTGTGAATAGTTATGCATACAACATGAGAGCATTGAAATACATAAAGCATAAAGCATAAAGAAAGTAGTCAAGTAATACATTAATAGTAAGGAACATTAATATACTACTTATATCATGGACAGATCATTCAAACAGAAAATCAACAAGAAACAGTGGCTTTGAATGACACTTTGGATCAGATGGATTTAACGGAATGTATCAGAGCATTCCATCTCAAAACAGTAGAATACATAATCTTTTCAAGTGCTCATGCAACGTTCTCCAGAATAGATCACATATTAGGTCTCTAAACAAATCTCAACAAATTCAAAAAGATTGATCTTTTCTGACCATAACGCTATAAACTAGAAAATCAGCCATAAGAAAAAATCTGGAAAGAGCACAAATCCATGGAGGTTAAATAGCATGCTACAAACCAATGAATAGGTCAACCAAGAAATCAAAAAAGAAATAAAAATTACATGGAGACAAATAATGAAAACACAATGGTCCAAAACCTTTGGGATGCAGCAAAAGTGTTTCTAAGAGGGATGTTTATAGCAATATTGTCCTACCTCAAGAAGCAAGAAAAATCTCCAACAACCTTAACTTACATCTAAAGGACCTAGAAAAAGAAGAATAAACAAAACCCCAACACAGTAGAAAAAAGGCAATAATAAACTACTCAAAAAAAAAAAAATAGAAGAGGAAGGAAAACTTTCAAATTCATTCTATGAGGCCATTATCACCTTGATACCAAAACCAGTTAAAGACATCACAAAAAAATAATAATAAAAATAAATAAATAAATAAAACAAAACAAAAACTACTGGCCAATATCTCTGATGAACATATATGCAGAAATTCTCAGCAAACTATTGATAAATGAAATCCAACAATACATTAAAAATTATTCACCAGGATGCCTGGGTGGCTCAGTGGTTTAGCATCTGCCTTCAGCTCAGTTAATGATCCCAGGGTCCTGGAATTGAGTCCCACATAGGGCTTCCAAAAGGGAGCCTGCTTCTCCTTCTGCCTATGTCTCTACTTCTCTCTCTCTCTGTATTTCATGAATAAATAGATAAAAACTTTAAAAAACATATTCACCATGATCAAGTGGGATTTATTCTAGTGATACAAGAGCGGTTCAGTTTTCACAAATTAATCAATGTGATACACTATATCAATAAAAGATAAAAACAATATGATCATTTCAACAGATGGAGAAAAAGATTTAACCAACCAAAAGATCTATTCATGATAAAAGCCCTCAACAAAGTAGATTTAGAGAAAACATAACCCAACTTAATAAAGGTCATATATGAAAAACCACAGCCAACATCATATTCAATAGTGAAAAACTGAAAGCTTCCCTGTTAAGGTCAGGAATAAGGTAATGATGTCCATCTCACCACTTTTATTCAATAAAACGTTGGAAATCCTAGCCTCAGTAATCAAACAAGAAAAATGGATAAAAAGTATCCACACTGCTAAGAAGGAAGTAAAATTTAACTGTTAGCAGATGACATGATACTATGCATAGAAAACCCTAAATGCTCCAGCAGAAAACCACAAGAATTGATACATTAATTTGGTAATGTTGCAGGATACAGAATCAATTACAGAAATCCATCACATTTTACACAATAATAATGAAACAACAGGAAAATAAATTAAGAAAGCGAGTCAATTTACAATTGCACCAAAAATTTAAAAAATATATATAGAAATGAACTTAACCAAGAAGATAAAAAAACTGTACTCTGAAAATTATAAAACATTGATGAAAGAAATTGAAGATGACACAAATATTATGATATTCTATGCTTATGGATTAGAAGGAAAAAGATTGTTAAAATATCCATACCACCTAAAGAAATCTACAGATGTAATTCAATCCCTAGTAAATATAAATAGCATCTTCCACAGAACTAGAATAAATAATCCTAAAATTTGTATGCAACTGCAAAGGACTCCAATCTTGAAAAAGAAAATCAAAGCTGGATGTATCAGCTACAAAGCTGTAGTAATCGAAACAATATGGTACTGGCACAGAAATAGACACATAGATTAAAGGAACAGGATAGAAAACCCAGAAACAGATGCATGTTTACATGGTCAATTAATCTTTGACAAAGCAGGAAATAATATCCAATAGGAAAAAGTCTCTTCAATAAATGGTTTGAGGAAACTGGACTGCTACATTCAAAAGAAAACAATTAAACCACTTCCTTACTTTATTCACAAAAATAAACTCAATAGGGATGAAAGACCTAAATGTGAGACCTGAAACCATAAAAATCCTGGAAGGGAAAGCAAGCAATAATTTCTCTTTCCACTGTAGCAACTTTTTTCTAGATATATCTCCTGAAGTGAGGGAAATAAACGCAAAAATAAGGTATTGGGACTACATCAAAATAAAAAGCTTCTGCCCAATGAAGGAAACAATCAACAAAACTTAACGGCAACCTCTTGAATGGAAGAAGATATTTGCAAATGACACATTCAATAAATGGTTAGTATGCAAAATATATAGAGAATTTATACAACTCAACATCAAAGGAAAAAATAATCCAACTAAAAATGGGTAGAAGACATGAACAGACATTTCTCCAAAAAAGATATCCAAATGGCCAACAGACACATGAAAAGACGCTCAACATCACTCATCATCAGGGAAATATGGATCAAAAATACTATAAGATATCACCTCACACCAGTCAAAATGGCTAAAATCAATATACAAGAAACAAGTGTTGGTGAGGATGTGAGAAAAGGGAACCCTTTTGTACTATTGGTGGAAATGCAAACTAGTGCAGCCGCTGTGGAAATGAGGATGTATGTAGGCTCCTCAAAAAAACTAAAAATAGAACTACCCTAAGAGCCAGTATTTGCACTACTGGGTATTTATCCAAAGTATATGAAAACACTGATTTGAAAGGATACATGCATCACTATGTTTATTGCAGCATTATTTAAAATAGCCAAATTATGGAAGCAGCCCCAGTGTCCATCAATAGATAAATGGACCAGGAAGGTGTACACACACACATACACAAACACACACTGGAACATTATTTAGCTGCAAAAAAGAATGACATCTTGCCATTTGCAATGATATGGAGCTAGAGGGTGTAATGTTAAATGAAATAAGTCAATCAGAGAAAGATAAATATCAAATGATTTCTCTTATATGTGGAATTTCAGAAATGAAACAAAAGAGCAAAGAAAAAAGAGGGAGTGAGAAAGAGAGAGAGAAACTGAGAAACAGACTATTAACTACAGAGAACAAACTGATGGTTACTAAAGGGGAGGTGGGCAGGAGAATGGGAAAAATAAGTGATGGAGACTAAAGAGTATACTTGTCATTGATGAGCACTGAGTAATGTATAGAACTGTTAAATCCCTATATTGTGTAACAGAAATGAATATAACACTTCACATTAACCCTACTGGAATTAAAATTAAAAACAATATTATTTAAAAAAATCTTCTATTATGAGCAAAATTTAAATCATCCTACCCCAAAAGAGTAGCAATAACTCAGCTTCTAATATTTTGTTTAAATGTCAGCAAGTCCTAGGAGACAGTGCTAAACTAATGCTAGCTTAAAAGTCTACTTAAAATTTAAATCATATGCAGGAATGAGATCATTTCACTGTTTATATTGTCAATTATTTTAATTTATGTCATAGATAAGTAGGACATGGTTATAAAGGCTGGCACTTAAAAAATCAATTAAATAAATTTATGTGTTATATATCTCATCACTTAAACAATGAGGTATATAATAGTATTTTACAATTAATTACTCAATCTTTATTTAAATACTTGTTTTTAATTTGAGAATCACATAAACATTGATGTTGTTTTGCACAGAAATAGAAACCTACATGTAGGTAGAGTTTTAACATCATTCCATCCATTTTTATTACAAATTGGATATACGAATTACATCCAAGTGCTCTCTCTCTCCACATTTTATATATATATATATATTTACCTTTCGTAACTGCAGTGTGCCTTTCAACTTATTTATTAATTGAATCTTTTTATATACTACTGAATTTTAGTTTTTTTTTTGCCTGGAACATGGATTCTCATTGAACATTCACCAAAGTAGTGTCATGATTCAATATTATTCTTGCTCACATAATCCAACAAATAAAGATTTCTTAGAAAAAACAATGTAGAAATAAAAGACATTATGTGTGCTTATTGTGAGAATGGAAAATAGATGTGAAGGACATTTCTGAGGAGTCTAATTGGTCTATAGGTAAGACAATCATATCTGATCTAGCTGACAGAGTCAAGTATCCATTTGTACCAGAGCAAAAGAGCCTCTAATTGCTTGAAGAGCACTTAGTAATTTATGGTGCCATTGTCCTTGGGCAGTTCATTTTCGGATCGATATTTGCAGCAGAGTCAAAGATTGGGAAGGGCATAATGAGAGTAACCACAGTGACTTATTAATAGATAAAGCCCACAAGCAATAACTGTGAATACAGAATCTCAAAATATAGTGATTCTTCCACAAAAAAAGTATCAATTTCATCATTTTAGGAAACAATCAAGAAAACCTTAATTAAAATCAGCACTAAAAAAAAAAAAAAACTGTTCTTCCCTTACAACTACTAAATAATTCTTTTGCCTTATTTTCTCTAATTTGATTATTAAAAGTGATATATATTGAGAACTGTAGGTTTAAACACTTTTAATCTCTTGCCTCACTCCATCAGAATGTTCAATAAAATTTCTCATTGTTGAAATATATTGTTATAAAATCTTTCATAGGCTTTTTAAAGCAACACTTTGAAAATCCAGTCAAAGTTATACAGCAGAAACATACAGAAGGGATTGCCTCTGCCCCCTCCAAAGTTTATTTACATACCCTTTAATCTCTTCAGGCTAGATCTTGGTCTAAAATAATTGTCTAGTTGAAAATTATGTATACAAATGAAATATCCTGGTCAATTACTAAGTTTTATCATCTTAAAACAATTTCTAATTATGTTTAAGATTGCAGACAGTTTAAGTAGATTTGTGTCTAGGAAAACTTTTCACAGCTAATGGTACTGCTTAAAATAAGTAAATTCAGGTAATTTGAAATATAATAAGATGGAACAAATAATTTAGATTGTTTTGTCATGGAGTGCCTGAGTGGCTCAGTCAGTTAAGAGTCTGCCTTCAACTCAGGTCATGATCTCAGGATCCTGGAATTGAGCCCAGGGTAGGGGCTCCCTGCTCTGTGCTTTGGGACTCCCTGCTTAGTAGGGAGTCTCCTTCTCCCTCTCTCTCCCCCTGTTCATACTCTCTTTCTCTCACACTCCCTCTGTCTCTCAAATATATAATAAATAAAAGCTTAAAAAAAAGATTGTTTTGTCACAGGAAGAGTATTTAAGTATAGCATGTGAGAAAGGGGTGGACTAAAATGTCCGTCATTTGGAATAATAAATTGTTTAAATTTTGAAAGAGAAAATTATAAATTTTCTAAGAAAAATAACACTTTTTTATTCTTCTGTTATTTGTATAGACAAATGCATGCTTCTGTATAACGAATTGAAAATAGTTTCAGATTATTGGTGAATTTTTAATTAAGGGGATATTTTAGCAATGTTATTTTACAGATAGACCCAATCATAATTCAATTAGAAAAACCAAAATTTTCATACATATAATCATTCAGATTCCATATATTTATTTAAGGAAAAAAATATTTTTTTCTAAACTAACTAAAAAATATCGTTTCCCTACACATTTTTGTGAGTTAAATTTTATTTTTAAATTTTTTAGAGATTTATTTATTTATTGGAAAGAAAGTGTG
Source organism: Canis lupus dingo (assembly GCF_003254725.2). Classification (NCBI taxonomy): domain Eukaryota; kingdom Metazoa; phylum Chordata; class Mammalia; order Carnivora; family Canidae; genus Canis; species Canis lupus. Next base: position 36,000,819 of record NC_064274.1, on the reverse strand, counting down.
TGCACTTATAAGCAGGGGAAAGCACAGAGGGAGAGGGAGATGCAGACTCCCCACCAAGCAGAGGGAGCCCCAACTCTGGGCTTGATTCTAGGACCCTGAGATCATGACCTGAACTGAAGGCAGATGCTTAACCAACTGAGCCACCCAGGCACCCTTGTGACAGAACAATCTTTAAATTACTTGTTCCATTGTGTTGTATTCCAGATTATCTGAACTAAAACATGGCTATAAAGTTTATCAACTTCAATGAGAAGTTTCATTAGAATTAAAAGTATTTTTCATAAGTTGTTTAACTGCCACCGTTTTAGAACTAAGGTAAGAAATAAAAATGTGTATTATATAAGCATCCAAATAATAAAGACAAATTAAATATTCTCAAAATATTCTCTGAAAATGTTACAGGATGGATACACAAATCAATTTTCAAAGTTAGATTTTCACTTCTTACTTGTCATTGTACTTGCTGATTTCATTCTCTTTTCTGTTGAAGCATGAAAATTCAAGTAGGTAGACTCTCTAAGAATGATGGAAAGTTTTCATTTCCAACAGTTTTCCACTGAGTTGTTTTTTCATCCATAATGCGACTTTTTATGGGTCTCTGATCCAGCCCAGTACCTGTCAAAAAGATTGATGAGGCTGATGCTTAGAAATGTTTAAGAGTGTGGGTCCTTGGGTATTTGGACAAAAGAACAATGAAAAGTTTTGTGAAAGCTATTGGTTAATACCCTGATGGGTCAAGAAGCATATATTAGAAAATAAGTCATTTTTAGCAGAAAATATTCACTTTTGAATTAGTGATATCTTGACTGTTTCACGGTGGGTTTTAGTTGAATCAATTTTACATACTCAGTCTATAGCCCTCTAAAGATCACACAATCAAAGTGCTTCCCCAGGACTAATGCTTAACTGTACCATCTATGGGCTCTATAACTGACTGTAAAGGCTGGTTTATTTGTTTATTTTTTAAAGATTTTATTTATTTATTTATTCATGAGAGACAGAGAGAAACAGAGACAAAGGTCGATGGAGAAGCAGGCTCTCTCTGTGGGGTGGTTGGTGGGGGACTTGATCCCAGGACGCTGGGACTACAACCTGAGCCAAAGGCAGATGCTCAACCGTTGAGCCACCCAGGCATCCCTAAAGGCTGGTTTAAATCCATTTAAATTTCAGTTATTCTTAGAAATGTATCAGCCATCTCCTTGCATCAACTTTCCTTTCTTTCTTTTTTTTTTTTGTATGCCTTATTCTGCAAAAAAGATTTTGCTTTTCTCTAATAACTTGTCCATATTCAATGTTGTGTAATAAAGTTAATAAATATGACAACAGACCAGGGACCTATTGTTTACTGACGGTTACTAACTTAGTCTTTATTTTTTTATTTTTAAATCATGCTACTGTGGGAGCTGAACTCCCATGTTGCTATGGGCATTTCAAGGTGTTTTATCATGAGACAAACAGAAAGGGTTTAAAAATGTTTAATGTTTCCCTCTCTTCTTTCCTTTCAGCTAAAGATAAAGAAAAATAACAATGGTTAGAAAAAAAGTAGTTGTCAGTCAATATAGACTGCCAAGAATCTAATCTTTAAAACAATAGCTGTCCTATGAATTACTCAAATTGTTGATCATTTACCTAGTACACAAAAAAAGTTGTAAGGCTAAGAATTTTAAAAAAGAAGAAGGGATGTTTGGGTGGCTCAACGGTTGAGCATCTGCCTTTGGCTCAGGGCGTGATCCTGGAGTCCTGGGATCAAGTCCCACATCAGGCTCCCTGCATGGAGCCTGCTTCTCCCTCTGCCTGTGTCTCTGCCTCTCTCTGTGTCTCTAATGAATAAATAAGTAAAATCTTTAAAAAAATAAAATAAAATAAAAAAAGAAGAAAGGTATAAGAAGTAATACAGATTAATAATATTCTAAATGAAGAATTTAATAATTAAATTATAGAATTAAAATCTTACAATGAAAAGTTTTTTGTTGTAATTATTAAAAATTAAAAAAATACACTCAAACTTCACTTTGTGTAAATCTACTAGTTTGAATTCCCAATTATTAAAGAAGTGTCATAATTCTGCACAATCAAGTAGAACACCTAAAGTCTATAAATTTGCACTGTTTGTGCTTTTTCTGAGACTCAGTATATTTAGCTGCTATTATGGTTTGTTCTGGCAATCAACAGAATGTAAACTAGTAAGGCATAAAGATTTTTGTTTCTTCACTAATGTTCTCAAAATGCATCAAATAGTTTTAACACAGTAGTAAGATTTCAGAAATATTTTTTTAAATGAATGGATTCATAAATGAATGAATGAGCAACTCAGGAACCTCTGACAATAATCTGCACTTTGCTGGTCCATTAAAACCCAAATAGGTATTGACCCTAAAGCAAGTTAGATATTGTTAACCCTTTTTTACATAGAAGCGAATAGAGTCTCTAGAGTTAAACTGGCCAAAGTCATATAGCTAGTAAGGGATACAGGCAAAATAAAACTCCAGCTCTTAATTTTATCTTGGAAGTTTTCATCTCTGATTAAGATTTCAAGTGAATATAATTTAATTTGAGGCAGGGGGAGAGTAGACTGCATTTTTAACATTGACACAAAATATTTCCAGTGAAAAAGAAAGAGAAAAATATGGTCATCTGTCTAGCAGGTAAAAGTAATACTTCATCTGGGATGCCTGGGTGGCTCAGTGGTTGAAGGTCTGCCTTTGGCTCAGGGCGTGATCCCCGAGTTCTAGGATCGAGTCCCACATCAGGCTCCCTGCTTGGAGCCTGCTTCTCCCTCTGCCTGTGCCTCTGCCTCTCACTCTCTGTCTCTCATGAATAAATAAATAAAATCTTTAAAAAAGTAGTAGTTCGTCCAAATATAAGACATTATTATTCAGAAGATATCACAGTATAGAGATTGTTAAATAAAAATTGATAATAGTATTAGCAATTGATAGTCTACTTAGAAATGCTAATGCCAAAAATTCCTAACAATTGTCTTAAAGTTTAACTTTTTTGAATAAAATGATTTACTACAAAATTTTATTTTGACTATTGAGAAATTTTTAAATTTTGAAATTAATTTGAATATTTATTTTAAATTTCATTTTAATTTCCACCTTGGGTTCTGCCTTGGATTTATCAAAATTTAAAATATTTATTTTTTCCCAGAGTAATAATTATATGTTTACTTTGAGATCTGTAGCAAGAAGAAGAAAGTAAGAATAATGTTATGGGTTAAACTTTCTCCTCTATTTTAATGATGGACTTTTTCAACCATTCATGATTGTATTACACATGATACACTTGTAAGCAAATCTTAAGAAATTGGGAATTATGATAGTTCAGTCTATTTCTGAGAATAACTTTGAATTTGCAAAGAGCTATCTTTTCTTTAAACTTCGATTATTTATTTCTTAATTATATTTCTTTGTGGATCACTTTTTAGATGTTTGAGATTAACATTCTGAGCTTCTGTGAATGTTCCATGAATATTTGATATGACCATGTGTTCTGTTTTCCTTTTCAGGATTCAAATCCTTAGGGGTACACATGTCAGCCATGTGAGGTTCTGTCATTGTAGCAGTCATATTAATCTTACATTTATTATTTAGTTTCATGGTTTCTACTTTTACTTGTAATTTTTTGGACATTTGCTGTATGCACTTTGATATTTTATCCTCTCTTACTTGGACTAAATTAATAATTATTAGGAAATTTATAATTATAAATTAAATAATAATTATTTATAATTTATAGTTATAAATTATAAATTAAATTATAATATTTTGAATTCTCTTTAATGATTAATTATAAGAATTAAATATAACATTTCATATCTTCATGTGAGGTGAGATAATTTTTTCTCTTCTACATTTACCTTTAATTCTCTACCCATTTCTCAATTTTAAGTACAATATCATGATGTAGATTCATATAATGAAGTTTAATATATAATGTTTTCATATTATCTTTTATTTTGGTTTTTGGCACATTTCATTATCCCATAAAACACATTTATTTATAATTAACTCTGCTTCATATTTTTGTTTGTTTTTACACTGCTAATTCTTTATACAGTATGAGTATGAGCAGTGTGGGTCCACTAATACATGTATGTTTACAATACCATACTCCAAATGTATTTTCTCTTCCTCATGATTTTTTTTACATTTTATTTTCCTTTTTTTTCTTTAAATATTTAATTTATTTTTTCATGAGAGACATAGAGAGAGAGAGGCAGAGACATAGGCAGAGGGAGAAGGAGGCTCCTTGTGGGGAGCTTGATGCAGGACTCGATCCCAGGACCCTGGGGATCACACTCTGAGCTGAAGGCAGATACTCAACCACTGAACTACCCAGGCATCTCAGCATTTTCTTTTCTCTAGCTTACTTTATTGTAAGAATTCAGTATATTATATACATAACATACACAAAATGTGCTAATTGACTATGTTATTAGTAAGGCTTCTGGTCAGCAATAGACTATTAGTATGTAGTGTTGGAGGACTCACAGATTATATGTGGATTTTCAATGGTGTAGGGGGTTGGGGGTAGTGGGTGTGGGTTTTTTTGGCACACCCAGCCTCCGTGTTGTTCATGAGTCAACTGTATTTTTATTTCCCTTTTCATAGGTTTTCTTTTCAATTTTTCTTAGTTTGCTAGAAAAACACATCCAAATAATTTTCACCACTAGTGTAGGTATCTTCATTTCTGAATATGTTCTTATTTTTTAAGACCCCACTTTCTGCAGAAGAGTACTACACTAGCATACATCTGATAGAAAAATCTTTGGTTAGTTAGCTTGCTTTCAAAAATTTTATTTACAAATTTTTGGTAGCAATGAATATGGGAAATGTGATTTTAGAATGTATGTTTAAAGCCTCAAGAGTCTTTTTTAATGAAGCAGAACCATTCTGCATTCATCTTGCTACATATAGATAGAGAAAAGGATAAAAACTTAGTAATTATAAGAAAAGATGACTACCATTGATGAATTCTGATACTTATATTCATTTTTAATTTGTTTAATTTTAAAGATATTGTCAATGTAAAATTCCCTGTATATGCATAGTAAGCAACAAGTTTACCAATTTTGGTGGAAATATAAGTTGCCAACTCACTATAACTCCAATGTGTGTGTGTGTGTGTGTGTGTGTGTGTGTGTGTGTGTTTCATGAAAATATAAAGAATGACAGGGACCTGGAACAAGCATGCAAGCATGTAAGATCCCTGAAGTAGTCTAATCCTCATTTCCTACAGGTTTGTGAGTCATTTGGTTTCTTCTATTTAAGCTTAGATGATAGAATTTTTCTATTGTCAATAGGGATTAGTTTTGCACACGTGTCTAGGAAAGTCTGGAAACTTAGATTTCTAAAAACAGTTCGAAGTCTGAAGACAAAACAAATTAGTGTATTTTAGAATAGTTTTTATGTTTCTGATTTTATATGAGATATTGTAAGTACATAAAGTCATAAGTCATTATTTTATAATAATACTAACTTTGTACAAATTTGAAAAAAAAAAGATGATAGTATCATTACCAATTTAGTCATTATGGGTAGCATTTGATTTGGAGTTTAAATATTTTTGGTTGAATTATTTGGATGTGGGACTAAAGAATAGGTTTTTTGTTTCTTTTTATTTTTCTTTTTGTTTTAGTATATGCAGGAACCAAAGAACATTGTTGTTTGGTGATTATTTTTAACATACCATTTCAATATATGTGAAAAAAATCCAAGATAATTACCAGAGATTTACTAATTTACATCCTTTGGACACATTAAAATAACCTTGAATAGCTAAAATTCTGACATTTCCTGCTAGCATAACTGTACATCCAATAATGAAATCAAGATTTCCATAGATTTAATGCTAGTATGCTGAGCAAACTTGGATAAGTGAGCTTTTAGTTTTTCTTTAGAGCAGTAATAATTTAGGTAAAATTAGGAAAATACTTTGTCCTTTCTAGAAACCAGAATTAAGTCTCAAATAAAGAACTTTTCATCTATTACCATAATTTTCCCTTTCCTTATCTGTCATCCTGTTGCCACTCAGACTACCATCTAGTTGGCTGTCTTCAGTGCATAACTACATACTTACCTCAGTCTCATCAGTTATTTTCCTAAAATTTTTAATTATTTTAACATGTCAGATTAATCTTTCCAAAATATGCATGTTATTCATCCATGCTTTATTCAATCTATGTACTTGATGATACTATTTGCCAGGAATTATGCTGAGTTCTAGAGACATTAAATAATAATAAAACATGTTCCCTGCAAAAAGGTTAATCAATGTCTCAAATGAGAACTGTCGGAATGAATGGAGAATTACAACACAGTGAGCATTACAGATAGCTGCAAGAAATGATGGCATTGCTCAATCTTTATCCACATTAATCACATCCCTTGGTTAAACTTCTAATATTGTCTTAGTTTAAAGAAAAAAAAGATAGTTTATTTTTTCTGCACCAGATGAATTTCCTAAAGCCTCATTATGTCAGATTGTAATAAAACATACCAAAGAAATAAATACATAATAAAACCAACGATAAGGGTTTATTTCTCCAGGTTCATGCTGTTTTGTTTTGTTCTCCTTGGATTTGTTATGATTCAATTAATTTTCCTATAATCATTTTTGCTCAAGCTAATTATAATCTTTATGTTATGACCCCCTTCAAAAAAGTTTTCACTACTTTGCTTTACAGTAGTTCCATTTCCTTTTCATTTTTAAAAATTAAGTCTTTGTGTTTTTAGAGCAGTTTTAGGTTCATAGCAAAATTGAGAAGGTACAGAGATTTCTCATATACCCCTCCCCCCATTCATAGCCACCCCCAATATCTATATCTCCAACCAGAGTGGTATGTGTGTTATAAATGATGAATCAACATTGACTCATCATAATCATCCAAAGTCTATGGTTTTACACTAGGGTTCACTATTGGTGTTGTACATTCTGTGGATTTGGACAAACTTATGACATTTATTCACCATTATGGCATCACACAGAGTATTTCACTGCCCTAAAAATCCTTTTTGCTTCATTGATTCATTTCCCCACTTCAAAACTAAGGATATTTATTATATTAAAATTAAAGACATAAATCAGTGTTTCATGGAGCCAAATCAATTATCATGTATAACAAAGGAATATATGTTCTACTGAAAAAAACTTATTTTTCTGCAAGTGCACATCAGCATCAGGATCCTGCAAGGGTATATCTGTGTGGAAGAGTGCATGCATAAATGTGTGTGCGTGCTTGTTCACATGCATACTCGCAAAAATGTTTTAACTCATCAAATTATGTTTTTTGAAAACTCCTATCCTCTTGTGAAATTACAGAAAACATTGAGTAGACATTTCTAGGTTTCAGTAAATTAACTTTTTCTATCAGAAGACGACATTAAAATTAAAATCGATAAATAATAAAATGAGGAGGAGGGGGCAAGTACTAATACCAAAGTAAAACTCCCATCAGAAAATAAGCCATTTAGCTTTGTGAACAGCTGCACCTCAGAGAGTTGGGCATATGAGCAATTAAAATTAAAGATGATTATTTTAATATGCCTTAGTAACTGAGATTGATCTTACAGAGCTTCTGTTTACTATAAATCAAGAAACAATTTAGGATGCGGTTAAAAACAAAGTTCATAATCCTTGTTTAATGGATTTTGTTACCTCGGGCGATATGATAGTATAAAAATGATTAAAATGTGCCCTGTCTCTGTATAATCAATAAAACCTCTCCAAAATTAGTAAGGTCCCTGACTCCTCAGTAGGCTTGGCAGTGCTGTGTCTATAGAATTCTAAATAAACCATCTGATGCTATTTTCATACACAAAGTTCATTAGACATCTTATCCCTATCTTAGCATTAAAATCAACTAAGTGGTCAAATTAAAAGGTCACTTTTTAACAATATGTAGTTAGACCAAAATATGCATCAAAATCTTAATGGAAATATATCAAAATGAGATAGCAAAAAAGATTAGAAAACATAAATTTAAGATAATAATCAGAACATATTATAGTGATAGATTTTAAAGAGGGAGTTGAATCAACTATGAACTATGGTAATTTTAACACTCATTGTATCTCATGCAAATAAATACTTAAATTAACTTATCACCTTTGTAAACATTTAGGACTCATCACTTAATCAACTATTTCTCTTGACTCTAATTATAATTACTAAGATTAACAATATTTATCTTAGCTTTGTCTCTTCTAATAAATTAAGAGAGACTGGTAAGTTTGAACAGTAGAAATTTATTTCTCATAGTTCTGGAAACTGGAAGTCCCTAGTCAGGGTGCCAGCATGGTCAATGTTCTTGTGATTGACTCCTCCTGGGTATGTCCTCACTTAGCCTTTCAAAAATAGCGAGGGATCTCATGTCTCATCCTATTCTATAAAGGCATTATTCTCCTCATGGGGTTCTACCTTTATGACCTATTGTAATCCTAATTACCTCACAAACACCATCACATTGAGGATTAGATTTCAACATATGAATATTCAGTGCAAACTAGTGTTAAAGATTATTATAATTATTTATGTTTCATATATATGGGTATGGATGTGTACTTATCAGATTCTGATATAAATTTTATTCCTTCTGAATCCAGTTGCATACCAAATGAATAAACTCATGACTACCATTTTGTATCCCTTTAGGTCTACCCCAGACTTTGTTTATAATTCTTAAACAGAGATGAAGACAAATATGTCTCACGGAATTACTGTGACTCTACAGTAAATGCTTTAGCATTGCTATGTACATGATAAAAGGATTTATTGAATACCCACTATTCTGAGAACTTCCTGTGGATTATAAAATTTAACATTCATAACAATCCTGTGTTAGGTTTATTATCCTTGTCTTACAGACAAAGAAACTGAAGCACAGAGGATTATAAGCAATTTGCCCAAGGAAGCACAGCTAGTAAGTAGTCAAATCCAAGATGCAAACCTGATCATATGGAGCCCAGTGTTTGTGACTTGTCTCATGATAGTCTGCTTTGTGATATCCTAAACCACTTAAGCATGTCCTGAAAACCATAAAAACCATGAATATGTAAACTGGGAAGTCTTGAATTTTTTGTTGCCACCAAGGTGAATTGAACAGAGTTGGCTGAAACATAGTATTAGCTGGCCTGTGGCAATGCAGGTATAAAACCACTTCTGGCACTGTGTTCTTTCTACTTTTTTTTCTCCCTCAAAATCCTCCCATTTTTTAGTTTTCAAAACTCAATAGCTGCTGGGAAGCCTCTCAGTTTAGATGTGATTACAGTTTAATAAAATAAAGGTGAAGAACCTGCAATTCATCTTTATAGTTTTTCAGTTACTAGTTTAGGATAAGACCCAACACTTGAGGAGGAGATATTAGAAGTGTTAGTATAATATTTTGCACATTAAGTTTAGATTTTATAAGCAAGCAGACAACCAGAAGTTGCATTTTAAGTTAAATAAAATTATTGATCTGACTTATGCATAAATGCATAAGGAACATCCTATTGTTCAGTAAAACACTACCCTATTTTTAGTTCGTTTGTTCTTCTATGTCTAAAAAATCCCCAAAAATTCAGTAATGAATTTAAAATAAAAAAAAAAGTAGTTTTAAGTTATGGTAAATAGTGGGATTAATGCACTTATTTCCTATTGTTTCTTCCAGCGTGACTCTTTGTCTTGAAAAATTATAAAACTAAAACTACATATCTCAGAGTTATTATTGGCAAACTGCTTCCTATCAGTGAGAAGCATTTACATGAGATTTTGATGATAGGCTAGCCTTTTTAGTTGTTCACTGCCAACAGATTCAGTTGTGGAGATGTTTTGATTATCTAGATTTACTGAATAACATTCCAGGGGCCAGATCCTGGCAAGAGTGCCAAGAAGCACTTCACTCCCCATGGCAAAGTCAGAAGCAGCAGTTCTACCAGCTGGACACTCTCTTGGCATGCTTAGAGTCATTCTTAGAGACCCCACCTAGAGGTAACTCTTCTATTCAACAATTAATTTTCAATATTAAATCATTTTCTGTTTAAAATACCAAGACATGGGCAGCCCAGGTGGCTCAGTGGTTTAGTGCTGCCTTCAGCCCAGGGCCTGATCCTGGAGACCTGGGATCGAGTCCCACGTCGGGCTCCCTGCATGGAGCCTGCTTCTCCCTCTGCCTGTGTCTCTGCCTCTTTCTCTCCACCACCCCCCTCTGTCTCTCATGAATAAATAAATAAAATCTTTTTTAAAAAGTAAATATCTTACCATGAAATTTATTATTTAATCAGTTTAAGATTTGTCTCAAGTTGTACAAGATCAGTGTTTCAATGTAAAACAAGTGATTTTAATCCAATTTTCCCTGATCCACTATGAAAAAAAAAGTGAAAAAAAATCCTCCTAACAATAAGAACATATGATACTAAAAGGAAATAAAATCAATACAGATTGGGAAGGAAGAAATATAATTATTTTTTTCTGTCAGGTGGCATGATTTTCTATGCATAAAATTTCAAAGAATCAACAAGAGTAATCAAAAAGGCCTCCAGGAACTGATAAGTGATTAGAGAAAGATCACAACATACAAGGTTATTACGCAATAGTCAATTGCTTTTCTATATACTAGCAATGAACACTTGAAATTTAAAATTGAAAATACTATATCGAGGTGCCTGGATGGCTCAGTTTTTGAGCATCTGCCTTTGGCTCAGGTCATGATCCCAGTGTCCTGGGATTGAGTCCTGCATTGGACTGCATTGGGCTCCCTGAAGGAGCCTGCTATCCCTCTGCCTATGTCTCTACCTTTCTCTATGTATCTCTCATGAATAAAAAAAAAAATCTTAAAAGCAAAAGAAAAATACAATACCATTTAAAATAGAATCCCCTCAAATATGTATAAGGCCTATATGCAGAAAACTATAAAACTCAGATGAAAGAAACCAAGTAATATCTAATGGAAAAATGGAAACAGAAAAAATGGAAAAATATTACATTCTTAGAGCAGAAGATAAATATAATAAAGATGTTAATTATCCTCAAATTGAAGGGGCTGTAAAAACAGCTTAAAAAGTAACGATACAATTTTTCTTCTATTGGACAGAAAATTAGCAGTCAGCCTTTTTCAAAGTATCTCTTGTAGATACTTTTTTGCATTATATTTAGAAATCTGATCTATATTTTCTCTCTATGACAAGTAATAATTCTGTATGTGTGTGCGTGTACATGCACACACAAATGTATAGCCCTTTCTAATATAAAATCTTAGGTGGAAAAATGTCTCTCTTTAAACTATGGAAGACTTTTATTGTCTGAGAAAAACTTTTTTACACTAATATAGTTTTCTTCTTCTTTGTTTTTAAAACTGTCCATACATCCTTATACACAATCTTACATTCTGCAGGATTATTTATTGCTGCTCCAACTTTTCTCCTTATGCAGATAAATGGCATAACTTTCACCCATTCCCTTGTCCTTGGGACCCCTATGTGCAATGTCTACAGCAGCTGTGACTCTTTAATTTAAGTAAGGAAGAAAGCGTAGCAAACCCATAGTGTGGTGTTAAGACAAGGAATACGGCAGGGTATTTTAGAGAGCACATTTAAATCTAAATTTAATCTCATTGTCAGGTATTTTTGACAATGAAGAGCATAATATTTTCTTCTTGGCTACATAAGTGTTGTCTGTTATCACAGGAATCCAGTGACTTCAAAAGTAGATGCTGCAAAACAGAGCCTGAAATGCTCTGACTCTGGAAAAAATCTCAGTTGAAAATAAAGATCAAGTAGTTTCAAACCAAAATGGAATTTTAAGAAGATAAATGGAGAAGTTGACTAGGCATGTATGAAGAAGAATGTAAAAACAAATAGCATTATTGTAAACTATATGCTTTGCAGAGTCTCTTAATCTTTACTAACAATGATCTGATTTTATAAATTCAAATAAATGTTGATAACTTTGAGATGGGCATTTTAAACCTAAAAGAAAAGGTTTTGTCAGAAAGACTATGCATAGTATTATATTCATGTTTCACTACTTATTAGTTGGGTGAATTTGCATAGATCGTATAACTACTGGTGCTTGAATTTCATTGTCTATAGATGGAGTATAACAGTATTAGCCTCAAATTATTTGGATAGAAATGAATAAGATAATCCGATGTTTAAGTAAGGAATTTAGAAAGTATCTGTTATATGAGTGCTCAATAAATTTGACTTAATTTTATTATAAGTCAAAATATGTTATCCATGGTAAGTATAGTGGAATAGTTTATATGAATCAGCATTTTCTCAAATTGGTGATTGGCAAAAGATCATAAGATGTGATTCCTTGGATTGATTTTGAGCAGTTATTATCAAATCAGATTTTGGTTCTAAGTTTCCAAAGTATATGAATTACATAAGATGTGACAAACGTATAAAGCAAAATGTAGGAAATGCGATTTTTAAATTGAACATATGTATAGATATGTGATAATATAATCATATTAAACTTTAGGACCATAGGAGATGGGAACAATAAAAAATAACTCAGGATTCAAGCATCCTATTATTTCACTACTTTTCTCCCTGGTATGGTTACTACAAAGAAATCTCATAAGATTCTATGAAGAACTGGCTAAAATTAAGCAGATAAAAAAAGAATTGAGCAGATTAACATACAAGGTTATAGATTAAAATACCCATGAATTGATATTTTAATAAAAGAAACAGAAAAAAAAAGAATTTCATGCTAATACAGAACAAGCTGAATAAAACTGTGTCTCAAGTATAGCTATAGGAATCAAGTTTGCAGATGATTCATTGGGTGGCCTATAGAAGAGCACCTGGGCTGTATTCTTATTTTTTTTCTGAAGTTTTGCTCCCAGGCAAGTGCCATATGGATGGCATATCAGATAATGTTTTGTCTGGAACAATCTTGATGTATTTGCCCAGAGATTTTATAGTCCTTATTACAGCATTTTTATAGATAGAACTTTTTATGTAATTGAGAATAATTTTTAAACTTTTACATTTCTGAATAAACAAAAATGTAATGAGAATACATTGGTGCTAGCAGTTCAGCTTTTGCTATTACCATTTGGTTTGGTTTAGTGGACTCAATCATCTTATTGAGGAATTGTATAAAAAGTATTTAAGAGCATGCATCCCATTTATAATTGAAAAATAATCTCAATTAGCAACATCAGTTGCAAAACAACTATATATTTATTGCCTGGAAAGTGATATAACCAAACGGCATTGATTCTAGCACATTATATGATAGCCTGAATCTATTTGATTAGGACTTGATGCAGAGATCAATGCATTACTTGCCTGGGGAAATTCAAAGTTCTTTCTCCATTTAGATACAGAGACTCCTGATTGTAGAGGTTATTAAAGAATAATCATCATCTTTTCAGAAGCTTTATTTTGTAACTTAGTGTGCAAAGAAAATTTTCCTTCAAATAATTTTTGGTGATCAAATTTTGTATTTTAGTTGTCATTGCAACTCTTGAAATTCTATTATAAACAGTTCTAAGCTTGTATCCTTTGAGACCACCAGCTGAGTACAATAATGGGCATGTGCTGACTGGTTAAGATCTAGCACTAGTATAATGTTACACTTCTTCAAATATCAATAAATATTTATGACATATTATTTCAACACAGAAAAGTATACTGTGAATTTCCCTTTGAGAAGCAGTTTATGGGTTGCTTTAAACAGCTTTTTTAGATATTGAGATTGTTTCAAACGTATGTTTGTTGATAGAAAATTTTCTTTCAGGATTGAAAATAAAACTATTTAAATTCCAAAGTAAGATTTTGACTGATAAAACATTTTTCAAAAAATAATTTTATGTATATCATTGTTAAAACCTGAAACATTGATAGTTGTTCATCAATTAAAAAAACTTCACATAAAACAAGAATATGTTTTATTCCAAATAAAAAATAATAAAAGCCTAATATAAGTGGACAAAAGCAGTGCTCACTTCATGATGTGATGTGAAAGCTTAATGGTTTTTATTTTTCCCTGACTCTTAAAAATACAGAAAACAATAATCTTGAAGTCCCTTCCTTAATTATGTGTTCTTTTTTTTTTTTTTTTTTTTTATTTATTTATGATAGTCACAGAGAGAGAGAGAGAGGCAGAGACACAGGCAGAGGGAGAAGCAGGCTCCATGCACCGGGAGCCTGACGTGGGATTCGATCCCAGCGCCCTGGGCCAAAGGCAGGCGCCAAACCGCTGCGCCACCCAGGGATCCCAATTATGTGTTCTTTAAGCCACTTTCTGTGCTGCTACTTTCAGTGTTGAAATCATGACATCTAGATTGAGTCATCATGTAAAAATGAGTATTAGTGACATAAGATAGTGACGTTGACTCCCTGCTCAGTGGAGTCTGCTTCTCCCTCCTCTTCTCCCCTCTTCTTCTCTCTCACTCCCTCACTTTCTCTCTCTCTGAAATACATAAATTAATGTAATCTTAAAAAAGAAGAAACTTATAGCATAAATACCCAGAAACCATGTTTTCTTTTTGGTGGAAGGCAGGCAGGGGTAATTAAATTAGTGTGGGGCTAAATCTTCTTTCCTTTTCTCCCCCTCTTTTCCTTCTCTTTTCACCCTCTTCCTTTTTCTTTTCATTCCTCTCACTCTCTTTTTCTTTCACTATATATCAATGCTCCTCATAAAACATATTTTTAGTTGTGTATCTGGTCAAGAACAAAAAATTCCAAATGTAGCAATTTGGAATGGTAATCAAAGCTCCCTTTTTTATATTTTATATTTTATTTTTATGATTCCAAGGAATTAAATTTGAGGCAAGTTATGGGGAAGGTAGAGTATATATTTTAGTGTGTTTGCTCATTTCTGCTACATTTCTGAATCTCTCTTCATAGATTCTAGTTTTTAGTATTGGGCACCCTATAGTTAAATATATTTTATGAAGGTCTCCTTAAAATATGAAGATGTAAGGCAACTGACAAAAATGCTTCCTTTATATAAGCCAAAAACTGAATGGGAATGGGAAGGGAAGCATGTTGACATTGATCAAGGAATGGTAAATTGATTTTGGGGCTATATCTATCTATCTATCTATCTATCTACATATCATATATATTTAAAAAATATATATATTTGAATAAATGTATTCAAATAGCTTAATAACTGAAAAACAAAATGCTATAAATATTGTAATATTGTTAATAAAAAAGATATAAAATACTGCCTGATGGGTTGCTGGATTCAGAAACTATTTTTATGAACTTAATATTATTGAATTTTCAGAAGTCTGGGATTGCTTAATATAGTAATTATATATTTTGTAGTGTCAAAGCAAAATTGCACTGGACAAAGTTAAAACATCAAGAAAGACTTTCTTCAAAGCTATTGCTATAGGGAAGAGATGTCAGAATTCAGTCTGAGCTTAATTTCACTGAAACAAAAGACATAGGTTTTAAAGTGCTAGGGTGAGGGGGGAGATCTTAAGCTATCCCTGTTTGTTAATTGTCTTTGTCCAAAGGGAGAAAAAAATTTCTAGTACTTTCATGACAAGAGATAGTTTCACAATTTGGACCAAGAAGCCCACTGAAGTTAGCTCCTATCTTCCCACAGAAACTGGGTTAGAGAGAGTTGCTATTTTCTTTGATGATTCTATTTTGAAGAAAAGGCTTCCAGGTCTTTGAGAAAGACAGTCTTACTAACAAGATTATAAAACCAATTGTAAAGCTGTTAAAAGACCTACATCTCAAAGGGTTGGGGAAAGAATTTATGACTATAAATTTTCTGAAGTAAATTTTCTAAGATAAGGAAGACTAGGGCCCTAGAGTCATGAAGAAGTCTAACATTAGGCTGAGGGAAACACTAAGTCAGTCTTGGTCAGTGGAGTGCTTAGGGAGAGAAAAAAAATTTGTTTAGGTAAATACAATGATTGACTGATTGACTTAGCATGTTGGCTATGCATAGTTAACTCAATTTCAATACAACTATTGTAGATTAAAATTTACAATACATAGTTTACACGTGGGATAAAATGATACATGGGAAAAATCTTTGAAGTTTTTCATGGCTTTGGACTTTACAAAGTAACCCAAACAGGAAAAGTTGCTAAGTACTGTGATATCTAATCTTGGTAACACCAAACAGAATTTTCAGCTCTCGGTGGAAGGAATTATTCAAATATAATTTGTACTTATAAAGCATAAATGAGGAGAACCACAAATGATTATAAGTCTGAAAGCAAGGCCATTCTTCTAAGCTATAATTTTGAGAAGTGATAATTCAGTCTAAAAATATTATAATTTTGAGAAGAGATAATTCAGTCTTAAATACTATAATATAAAGGATGATGTCAGATTATTTTATAACAAAATAAATACATATTAAGTCTGTGGGTATAATCTTTGAGAGCAAAAATATGAAATATGGTATTTTTATTTTAATATGAAATTGGCAACAGTAATCAGTTTCTCTGATTTTTTACTGATAAAAAAACTATTATTTTACTAAATATTTGAGCTGAACATTCAGAAATAACTTTTCTTGGATTGTCCTCTTTGTTACCCAGTTTGGAAGGACAATTCTGTTTAGGAAACTTCAGATTCTATCCACAATAACTACTGTTAAATTCTTGATGATGTTAAGGGCTTGTATAATAGAAATATTGGGAATTCAAATTTAGGATTATCTCACTAAGATCCTATGCTATTCTCTCTTCAATTATGAGAATATAGGATTTAGTGAATTGGATAATTATGTAAAAGGCATTTATGAATGAAGTGGATGACTAAAGATAAAGCTTTTTAAAACTTGCCAGTCCAAGTTTCATCCAACTGAAAAGTACAAAATATTCTAGTAAGAATTCTGGTTTCTGCTTAGAAAGTAAAATTTGAAAAAGGCATTATTCCTACTGTTGTAACAATAACAATAGAAAAGTCAGACCATCTCCAAACTCTGAATGAACTTTAAATCCTTCAGAGAATTAATGACACAGAGCAACCAACTTACTTGAAATTTAATAAAAAATAGGTGCATATACGACCCAGCAATTGCACTGTTGGGGATTTACCCCAAAGATACAAATGCAATGAAATGCCGGGACACCTGCACCCCGATGTTTATAGCAGCAATGGCCACGATAGCCAAACTGTGGAAGGAACCTCGGTGTCCATCGAAAGATGAATGGATAAAGAAGATGTGGTTTATGTATACAATGGAATATTCCTCAGCCATTAGAAACGACAAATACCCACCATTTGCTTCCACGTGGATGGAACTGGAGGGTATTATGCTGAGTGAAGTAAGTCAGTCGGAGAAGGACAAACATTATATGTTCTCATTCATTTGGGGAATATAAATAATAGTGAAAGGGAATATAAGAGAAGGGAGAAGAAATGTGTGGGAAATATCAGAAAGGGAGACAGAACGTAAAGACTGCTAACTCTGGAAAACGAACTAGGGGTGTTGGAAGGGGAGGAGGGTGGGGGGTGGGAGTGAATGGGTGACGGGCACTGGGGGTTATTCTGTATGTTAGTAAATTGAACACCAATAAAAAATAAATTAAAAAAAATAAAAAAAATAAAAGCTTCTTAAGATTAAAATGACAAAAAAAATAGGTGCATATAAATCAAGACAGAATATGAATACTTGTTTATTTAGAGCAGATGCCTTTGGAGACAGGCAAGAATAATTGAGCAGAAATCATTAATAAATTGGTAAAAAATGAATATGGACTAGCAGAAAAATAAAGAGATATTTGGGGCTCTATGAACAAGGAGAATGTTTATATAGTACATAGATATCTCTCCCCAGATTGCACAAAGTTCTTAAAGAAAAATCACTGTGTGCACAGCAAAGAAAATCATCAGTAAAACAAAAAGGCAACCTACCAAATGGGAGAAGATATTTGCCAATGATATATCTGTAGGGGACTAATATCCATAATATGTAAAAGAAACATAACAACTCAGCACCCAAAATCCAATTAAAAATGGATATGAATAGATATCGTTCCAAAGATGGCATCTAGATGGCCAACAGACATAGGAAAAGATGCTCAACTCAACATCACTCATCATCAAGGAATTGCAAATCAAAATCAGAGTATGGTATCACCTCATGCCTTTCAAAATGGTTAGTATCAAAAAGAAAAAAATAAGTTTTGGTGAGGATGTGAAGAAAAGGGAACTCTTGTGCAGTTAGTAGGAATATAAATTGATACAATAAATTATGGAAAAAAGTATGAAGTTTCTTCAAAAAATTAAAAATAGAAATAACGTATGACCCAGCAATTCCACTACTGGGTATTTACCCCCCCAAAAAAACAAAAATTCTAATTTAAAAAGATATATGTACTCCTAAGTTTACTACAGTATTATTTACCATAGCCAAGATATGAAAGTAGTCCAAGTTTGATCAAGATAAAGATGAAATATATTTATAAATATATAAAATAGAATTTTATTCAGCCCTAAAAATGTATGAGATCTTGCCATTTGTGACAACATGGATGGACCTAGAGGGTAAGTAAAATAAGACAGAGAGAAAAAAAGAAATACCATGTGATTTCACTTACATGTGAAACCTAAAAACAGAACAAATAAATAAACAAATGAAAACAGAGATGGAAAAAAAAAAAGAAAACAGAAATGGACTCACAAATACAGAGAAGAAACTGGTGGTTGCCAGAAGAGAGGGGTTGGGGAAGGGTGAAATAGATAAAGTGGATTAAGAAGTACAAACTTCCAGTTGTAAGATAAATAAGTCACAGAAATGAAAAGTATAGTATTAGGGAACATAGTATTGTAATAATGCCATATGGTGACAGGTGGTTAGTATACTTGTGATGAGCATTGAGTAATGTAAAGAATTATTAATTCAGTATTCTGTACACCTGAAACTCCCATAAAATTGTATGTCCATTATACTTCAGTAATAATATGATAAAAAAAGTCACTGTGAAGCCTGAGAAAAATTACCTTGTGGAGAAGTCTTGGGATGTACAGTAGCTATAGTAAAGACCCCACAGAATCTGCCCAGATCCATTTCCCTAATCTCTTGTACTAAACAAGCTAACAAAAAAACCTTACATATCTAGGAGAGGGGAACCAACATTGCTGCCTTTGGGCACTGGTGAAAACCTAATTGCAGTAAAGAGAGGAAAAAGAAAAAAAAATCTCCACTAGTACAGAGCAAGGATATGTGCTTAGATCATAACTAGCACTGGAGAAAGAACAAGATTTCTAAGAATTCCCTATAAGAACACAGTTACTGCTTTAGATAGAGGCTTAATCAGAGTATTTCCTAGAGTTATCACAAATCTCATAAAGTAAAAAGTAATATTGAAATAATGCTGAGAGGCATATGAGAGGCCTTTTTTGAGGCACAGCACAAAACAATGTCATAAAATAAGAGTAGAGCAAAGAGTGAGAAAACACTGGTAAAACAGTCTCCCTTGTTAACTCATGTGATTTACAGGAATTTGAACCCTATCATATGCTGTGCACACAACAAATCCACACCAAACTCATCTGTTCACAAGATCGACTCAACTCTCACTCTAAAGGTCTGTAGAAGGAAAGATTTGCCTATTTTAGGACATAGATACTATTTACATTTACATCAGTTTCTACTATACTATATGAAATGTCTGACTTTCAACACAAATAATTATGAGGCATGCAAAATGTCAAGAAAAGCATGAAAACCCTGTCAAAAGACAAACAAAAATAGAACCAAATTCAGATATTACTAATTACATGGTTGTGATGGGTATTTATAGCTACCTCATTCCACTACTCATTCTGTATTCCCTCAGCAAGTACTTCAGCTGGTTCTTTACCTGCCAGCGTAAACCAAACCTTTATTCCTGAAGGGTCTGTGCCATTAATAGTCTTCCCTGGATTGAATTATTATAGTTCTCCATTGACCTTAATCACAAGGGATAGTAATATTGACAGGTGCCCTAAGGGATCTCCTATATTCCAGACTATTATTCCTTCCTCCACTGCGGCATAGAAGTCCAATTTCCCCTGAGTAGACAGGATCAATCACCCAAATAAGCACAGTAACTCCTTTCTTTGCCTGTTGATTCAGAGGCATGTAGAGCCCAAAGTGACTGGGTGGCAGTTTTAACTTCTGGTTCAGTGGAGACATTGTTGGTGTCCTGATGAAACTGTTCCTTCCTCTGGAAATAAAACCTTTAGTCCAGCAGAGCAGAAGGTCATGAGAGCTGAAAGCAAAAATCTTGCCAGTGGGGAATTAGTAAGTAGTGCCACTGCCACTTCTACTCCTTGATTCTTGGACCCATAAATCTTGGCTATGGGAGAATGAGTACTAGATATTGGATGCTAATTTGGAACACATATGAACTTCTTGAGAACCTTGCTCCAGCTCTGCAGGGTATTGGCACCAAGAGGAGTGAGGCTGTAACTGAGCCTTCAAAAGGCATTCCACTGTTCTATCAAATCAGCCATTTCCGAATGGTGGAGAATATGGTAAGTCAATGAAATCCGTGAGCATGGAATTGCTATACTTCTTTGCTGTGAAGTGAATTCCTTCATCAGAAGCAATGCTGTATGGAATACCTTGATGATGGACAAGACATTCTGTAAGTCCAGAAGGCAGTTTTAGTGGAAGCATTCCAGGTAGGGAAGCCAAATCCATGTCTAGACAAATGTCTATTCCAGGAAAAAAAAAAAAGATGTTACCTCTTCTATGATGGGAGTGATCCAACTTAATCAACCTGCCACCAGGTAGCTGGCTAATTACCCTGGGCAATGGTGCCATATATGGAACTCAGCATTGGTCTCTACTTCTGGTAGGTTGAGCATTCATCTTTGGCTATAGGCAGATCAGCTTTAGTGAGTAGAAGCCCACTGATATCCATATAAATGGTGGACTCACTTGATTTGTATCTGCTCCTCTGCTGAGGTCAACCTTTTATGAGCATTCACATCAGACACAAATCTGTTCATGTTTTTTTTTTTTTTTTTTTGCCTAACCAACAAAGTCTATACATATACCCTTTCTCCAATTTCCTTAATACCAATTGTCCAATCATGTTCTTTTTCAAGTAGCTGACCATTCAGCCAAATCATGAATTACAATCTATGAGCTCAAGCACTGAATTAGTCTGACTTGGTATTCACAAGTTTTAGTTGTCTGTAATATTCGTCTTGCTTTCTTCACCAGAAGTATTGTTTCTTCAAAGAGTTTTTTATTCCATTCTAATTTTTGTTTCTCTTACTTTCTTTTTTTAAAGATTTTATTTATTTATTTGAAAGAGAGAGAGCATGAGCAAGGGGAGGGGCAGGGGGGAAGGAAGAGCATATACCCTGCTGAGCAGAGATCCTAACCTGGGCTTCCATCCCAGGGCACTGAAATCATGACCTGAGCGGAAGGCAGATGCTTAACTAACTGAGCCACCTGCGTGCCCCTGTTTCTCTTACTTTCTAAATACAGTTTCAAGAATCCATTTTAATAATTTTCATATTACCACTCAATGATGACATTCATTACAGTCTTTATCATTGAATTATATTAACAAAATGATTATAAAAGAGTTTCTTTTGAAATTGATACCATTTAAACAATAGAAATGGCAATGTAAGCTCTTAGAGGTTGAAACTATTCATACTAAGATTTTATTCTGTTATACAGATATGTTCTTAGGGCATAAAGTATTTCTAAATATATTTTTATCATTGAAATACTAAAACTCACCTTATGGGGAATAGGAGGAAAAGAAGAATGGAGAAGAAGAGGGGAAGAAGTAGGAAGAGGAAAGGGGTGGGGAAGAAGAGATGAGGAAGGAAGAGGAAAAAATGGGGAGTTTTCAGATAGTAGGAAAAATGGTCTTTATTAAGTATTATTTTTAAAAATATTTTATGTATTTATTCATGAGAAACACAGAGAGAGAGAGATAGAGACATAGGCAGAGGGAGAAGCAGGCTCCATGCAGGAAGCCCGATGTGGGACTTGATCCCAGGACTCCGGGATCATGCCCTGAACCAAAGGGCATGGTCAACTGCTGAGCCACCCAGGCATCCCTTTATTCAGTATTAAAAGATTTTTTAAGAATCTGTATGTCCAAATGTGATAAAGGAGCAATAAAATTTATCAAACACTTACATTGGAAATTCTTTTTAAATTTACTACCTGACATACTATTTTGCAAATATCATAGTAAGTTATGCTTTAAATAATGAGGTGAATAAATGATTATCAAAAAGTTAATTCATGTTATTGGGGTATTTTAAAAAATTCAGTGTTAAGAAAGAAAGAAGGGTTTTAAAATAAAAATTTCAGTAAACATGGATTTAATTATTTCTTTTGCTAATACAGGAAAATGAGTATTAGTTTCTTTCTCTTTCTTGTTCATAGGAGATTAAACATCTGAATATGATAAAAATGTAAATTGAATAAATTATATTGATATGTGTTCTGAGGTACTGCTGCAGCACATACCTGATGGATAAGAACAAAAAGCAATTTTGTGAGCAGCTTCCATGCACAGCATTTTATTTCCTGGTAACTTTGAAATTCAGGATGCCATAGCAAACATAGAACTATTGTGTTACAAATATAGGTTAAATAATTATAAAAATACTAGTTGATTTGATACATCGATCATAAAGACAAATTGTTCAAAATGATAATTTGATCAACAGTGACACTTCAAAAGCACAGGATTCAAATGATTAATAATTCTTGCCATAAGGAGTGATTTTGCAAATTTCATGCAGCCTTACATATTTTCTATCCTTTTATCAGCCTTTTTTTTTTTTTTTGTAAACTCTAGAAGTGGAGGTTCTTTCAAAGTTTGTATATGTTCTTTTTAGCATTAGTTTCAATTTTCTACAACTAAACATATTGCTGAGATTACACATACTTCTTTCTATAACTTCAATCTTAAAGGCAAAAATTGTTTTAAATTGTAGCACTAATGAAATGGAGTGTTAGAATCTACACTTAAAACAGTACTAAAAAAATCTCCATAATTGTAGGATAAAAATGCACAAAAAAGCTGAAAATATGTTTAAATACATAATATAAAAATGATTAATGGAATACAAATTTTATCTTTAAAAATACTTAAGAAAATGTAAATTATTCTTTAATTAGTTTTAAAATATCTTAAATGACACTGGCAACTTATGAATATAAATATACTTGAAGAACAACTTAACTTTTTTTGTAAACTAATTTTGTTTTAGAAAATTCTCTGAGACAAAAACACAATATAAAAATCTACATGAAATGTAGCAAATATAATTCACTAAAAATTATAAAATCATCCAGAAAAGGAGACAAAATGCTTAACCATTGAAAAATCATCACTAATGTGGATAAGATAAATAATATATGAAAACCATCAGTGATTGGACATACACTTATAATTTAAATCAATTTATTTTTGGCTAGACCCAAATGAGCATAACTATGCTGCTTCTCTGGAAATATCAGAATCCTATTAATATATACTTAATGTATACATCATATAGATAATAATAAAAGGGGTATTTTTAAATGTCCATAAAAAAAACTGGTCAACTTTAACTGTGAACATAAGGCAACAACAACAAAAAACTCCTTTACTTAGAAGTTATATTATACATTTAAAGACATCTTGATCTGAAGAATTAATTAAATTAATTTCTTGAAAATTCATGGTATCTTTTGATCTCAGTGATTGGGCCCATCTCACATTGATTTTGCAATTATTTTATCTGATAGCTGGTGTATTAGCAGATGCTCCCGTTATATATCTGTGTATCTTATTCTCATAGTTTTTGGTTGCTTACAGCGCGTGATAGGTTATGCTCAAAATAAACAAAGACACATTTACACTTTCAAAGTATCCTTCCTTATAAAAAAGTTATAAATTGTTCTATTTTAGAGAAACTGACATGATTTGTTCATATTAGACAGTTTTAGTAGGGAAATGGTCTTCTTTTAAATATTCAAATTATTTTGCAATATCTCTTTTTAAATGAGATTCAAATAATAACAGTTTATTCATGAGACATCCTCTTCATAAAAATATTAATTGGAATACAAATATGAACTTCTCATATTCTTAAAACAATAATCTACTTTTGTACTACTCTTTAAATTCATTCCAATTCATCCACTCAAGGTACATGACATACAGAAAGGCAGAGTTCCTCTGTGTGTGTGTTTCTCCCTTTTGATTTTCTCTGCTAAGCCAATATAACAGTAAAGTAGTCTAAGAAAATTTAAGGAATATAAGAATGTACTTAATCAGTGAGTCTTGGCATCATCTTCCCACTTGATAAATAGAGAATGTTTTTACTTCCTAAGAGACCAAATACCTCCCCCTTTCCTTCAAATCTTGCTGCTCATGATGATTCTAAAGATCAGAAAAATATATGAGCCTCTTTGTCAGTAGAAACAGTACTTCCTCCTCCATCTAAGGTGCTTGTTTTCATTTGCCTAAATTTCCTCCTGTGCCACAGATTTTATGTTTGGGGTTGCTCTTCAAAGGTACCTCCATCACTTCTCATTGCTTCTAAAGTAGACACAGTCCTGCATCCGCCAAAGAATCAAGTGCAAAATTTGGCCTAAGAGTGTTGCATACATACTAAAAGAATTTCAAGATATTGGTAACTTATATAGCAAAACCTATAGAACATATGCAGGAAAGGCTTCTACCAGTTGGATCAGTGTGGAGTAGAAATGTTGGATTGGGAAAGCTTGTTTGCTCTGTCTCTATGGTACACTAGTCAGAGATTCCCTATTCAGTGTGGTCAGCTGAAGCTAATTGATAGTGTCCCCTTCAGTTTCCTTGGCTGGTTGACTGAAACTGAACACAAAGATAGATACCACCAAATGAAAATCAAATATTAAGTTTCAGAATTTCTTTTTTATATTGTAAAGAAAGATAGCTACAGATATAGACAGAAGGACCAGAGTAGATTTCTTATACTCACATATATCCTTACTATGGGCATCTCAAACCAGTAAAGTGTGAAAAATACATTAGTAAAGGGATCCCTAACGTCCTTGAGAGCTCTCTGAGATTATCTACATGACAAAATGACTGTGGTAATTGCTGTCATTAAACTAGGGTTCCTGAATTCAATGAGAGCAGGATTCTGGGATTGTATGGACAAAGTGGTGGCACTTAAAAGCCAGAGACTAGGTGAGCATAGTTACATAATTTAAAAATGTTCAGTAATGATCAGAATGTTTTTACCCTCAGAGATCTTTGTCATTGACTTATATGTCATAGTATCTATAGAAATGAAATAAATGGGCATTATACTAAAATCTTACTTGATTTCCATAAGCAGAAAAACTATTTTCTGAACAGAATTTTTAGTTTTTAATGGTAATGAAATTTTTCTTAAAAAAATTCCTAGATATGAGACAGTTCTCACAAACTCAGTGCCTCGTGGATAAAAAAGGAGTCTCTTTTTGCTTCTGAAATATTCTGTTAGTCAAAAATTTATACTATAAATATTTCTCCTACTCTTTTATAAAGGAATTTAAAATCATTTACCAGAGTATATTAGAAATCAATAAGGCAAAGTAAGCAAAATGTTTATGAATTGGCAGTAGCCAATTTAATAATTGGCAATTATTAGAGAATAATTAGAAATTATTCTCCAGGGTATTGCAGAAATAAATGTCACCATCAAAGATTCGAAAGAAAAAAAAAGATTTGAAAGATTTAAGGAGTGGTCATGACTATGACATTCCTATTTAACCTATTTGGCTGGTGTGTAAAAAGGACTGATCTTGAAAAATGGCTATGAATTATTATAATCTATTTATGTGGTGACTCTATTTACAGCTACAGTTCCAGATACAAGTATAACATGGACCCTCACAGCTGGTATTCAAGTATGGGACTGGCAACTGGTTTCTCTCTATATGAAGCTATCCCGGAAGCCATTTGCTTCTACCTGACAAATAGCAAGCAATACATCTTCACAGTCAATTCTCCTGATCTCTGCCATAGAAAAATCTTCAAAGCTTTCACCATCTGAACATTTCACAGAACATCACACTGGTATTTCACATAACACTAGTCTTGTCTGTAATACTGATGACATTAAGCTAATTGAACCTGATGAGTAAAACCTTGCAATTAGATGCCTTGTCAAGGTATATATGAACCAGAAAATAAAAAATAAATGCTGAAAAATTCAGAGAACTGTTACCTTAGTGAAATTTCTGGGGATCTGGTGGTCTAGAACATGATGAGACAAGACAAGCTACTACAGAATCTTGGTAAAAATTTTGGATACTGAAGGCAAAAAAATAAAAAAAACCCAAAGAAACAAACATCCATTTGAGTGTACTACTCTGACTCATTTGCCAAGTAGGTCATGACACCTCCATTTGTGAATGCAGTCCACCGCAAGATAAGGCCTACAGAAATCCCATGATGCCTTAAGGAAATATTAGACATGGACCTTATGTTCATATTAATCAAGATTTATTCAAATTGTCTGTGGGAAATAGGAATTTTCTATGGATCCTCTGGGAAATCTTACTACAAATATTATACTGCAGACCTCTCAGGTTTAGAAGAAAAAAACATGCACTCTTCTTCAATTAATTGTTTTATTTTCAAGCAACAAATTGTGACTTGCTCTTAGGCCCTGGTAGAAATTGTGAAAAACTTGGATTCATGGGGAATTCCAAATGATATGTTGACTTAGAAGGAGAAAATAGTAATTGTGTCTGGTATACAGATATTAAAAATAAAATCAACAGGGTTAAAATTTCAAATGAACTTATTTTATTTAATGGGCTTGAAACATAGTTAATAATTAAAATGTGAATCTTTCATTACTCATAACAAGCCCCTTTTTATGAGTTTATGTTAATGAGGTGACTATTGGAAAGCCCCTAAGGATGAGTGCTGGTTGTAAGGGAAACTACCATGTGATTAGAGAGGTAGAACTTCTAGTTCCCCCCTCACCTCAACTCCCCTCACTTCTGGGGACAGAAGACGGGTTGGAAATTGACTTCTATCACTAATGCCAGTGAGTTAATCGATCGTGCCTACATGATGAAGTCTTCATAAAAACCCAAAAGGACAGGTCAGAGAACTCTTGGGTTGGTGACCACATGGAGGTGCTGTGTGTTCTTCTCCACAGACTTTATGCATATCTTAACATCTGGCCAGTGCTGAGTTTTAGCCTTTTATAATGAACTGGTGATCTAGTAAGTAAACTGTTTTCCTGAGTTCTCTGGGCTGCTCTAGCAAATTAATTGTACCTGGAGCAAGGGCTGTGGAAGTCCTCGATTTATAACCGCAGTCAGAAGCACGGGTAACAATCTGGACTTGGGATTGGTGTGTGGTACTGAGTCCAAATCTTATGGATTCTGATGCTAACTCCAGGTAGAGGGTCATAACTGAATTGGATGGTAGGACACCCACCTGGTGACACAGAATTGATTTGTGTGTGGAAAACCTGACATATTTGTGACCTGAAGTGAAGTATTGAGAATAAAGCAGACACCCAGAAGTATTTTTCTTATAGGATACAGCTATGTTATGTTTCCCAGGTGTTAGTTATGTGGACCAACTGATTTCCCACCAGTGAAGTGAACAGACCAAATGTACCACTTCTATCTCACTTGATCACCCCCACTCTTTGCCTGCCCTCACGTCCCAGTGAATGCAGCAAATCCCGCCAGTAACATAGGGCTTAAAGTACTACCCTGAAGGTAGCCCATGACATGTACAATTGTACCATACCATGCATGAAAATAATGTATTGGTTTAATGCTTGGGATTTTGGGATTGTTTGAGAATCATCAGCATTAATTTCTTTTAGTCAATACATCTTCCACATGCAGACATAATCTTGCATTCTGAGGGGAATGTAGCATTGGTGCACTTTGTTTTATTCTATTCCCATTCTCAGCTTAACCTGAGTAACTTTAGTTTCCTCACTATTTCTTACTCTGCTCCATGGCAATAAGTTTCACTTTATTTTTCTTCAGGAAACTGTGCCTCAAGCCACCATCAGGATTTATCATCTCCCTGAGCTGAACTGCATTCTAAACTATTAATTTAAAATCGCTCTTTCTGATAACAAACACCTCCACTAAATACAGTTGTTTTCATTCACTTCAGTCTAAATTCCTCCATATATTTTTAGATTATCTTTTGCTCCTTGACTTTATTTTCCTAACTAAATTCATATCATGACTGGCCATTCAGCTCACACGTATCTTCAATTCTCTTTTTCTTCTGCTCTCTGCTGCTTTCATTTAAACATACTCCCAAACTGAATCTCTCTTATCAAAAGCTTTTTCCCTCTCCTAAGCTTTGCTGGAGAGAACCACATAACTCTGTCAGGTGGGGCAGATTTATGGTTTCCAATTTCAGTTGGGTCCTCAAAATTGCCTGGCAATTCCATTACTTGTTCACTCAAATGACTCTTGGTTTGATGGCCCTGACCTGTGTAATGGCAGGAGCAAGCATTCCCCGTTAGTGTCCTGTACTCATTTCTGGTGTCTCAGAGGAGCTCTCCACACACACCCATCTGTGAATTTATGAACTGCAGTCCTCAAGCTGTGTTACTCTGGTATTGCCCTTTCACTTCAGATTCTACTTTCCCACACCTGCTTCCCTGGGTGCTTGTTGAAGTTTTACTGCAGCCACTTGCCATCCTGAGATGCCACTGGGAAAGCTACCTTTCAGTGCTCTGAGGACTTTCCCTCTTTGGATGGTCAGAATGACAGAGTTGTCAGTGGAGGAGAAGGGCTTCATGAAAAGCTGTTGTCATAGGCAGCTGAACACCCTGCGTAGTAAGATTCATATTGTCTTCTTTATGAAGTTCAGAGAGTTTGGAGCCCTCATTCCTCAATCTAAGCTGATCCAATTTAATTTATGGTGAGACAAAGGTCACATGCCATCTTTTCCCCCCCTTTTCCTTCAAAGTCTAACTTTAACTCAAATCTCTTCTCTATTACTAGGTATAAAACAAAAAATTTCTTGTACTTTGCTAAAGGCAAAACATATATAGGGTATGTAAAGGAATATTAATAGAATCGTGTTATTTAATCTACACTAGCAGAAATAGCACATGTTCTTTGTTATACTTGTCTCTTTTACTTTCCTCTTTATTTTTATAAATGTAACGCATTCTATTCAAGCTTATTTATTTATTTATTTATTTATTTATTTATTTATTTATTTATTGCCAATACCTGTTCTGCTAACTATAAGCTGAAATTATTATTATTTTAAAAACTTATTTATTCATGAGACACACAGAGAGAGGCAGAGACATATGCAGAGTGAGAAGGAGGCTTCTTAAGGAGCCAGATGTGGGACTTCATCCTGGGACTCTGGGACCACCCCCTGAACTGCAGGCAGATGTTCAACCACTGAACCACCCAGGCATCCCTACAAGCTGAAATTATTGTTTTTTTTAATTAAAATATTTTATTTATTTTATTCATGAGAAAGAGAGAAAGAGAGAGAGAGAGAGAGAGGCAGAGACACAGGCAGAGAGAGAAGCAGGTTCCATGCAGGGAGCCAGACGTGGGACTCAATCTCGGGACTCCAGGATCATGCCCTGGGCCGAAGGCGGCACTAAACCGCTGAGCCACCCGGGCTGCCCCTGAAATTATTGCTTTAACTTCACAGGAGAAAAAAAGAATTCCCCTCTTTATTCATTTATTCAAAAACATTTCATCATGAATAAATATTCCACATGAAATGGGCCAGTTATGTTAATACATAGTTTGGGATCCCTGGGTGGCGCAGCGGTTTGGCGCCTGCCTTTGGCCCAGGGGATGATCCTGGAGACCCGGGATTGAATCCCACATCAGGCTCCCGTTGCATGGAGCCTGCTTCTCCCTCTGCCTATGTCTCTGCCTCTCTCTCTCTCTCTCTGTGTGACTATCATAAATAAATAAAAATTAAAAAAAATACGTAGTTTAAGTCTTATCTTCTGTATCCAAGAGATACAGAGTATGAAGGCATGTAATAGTAAAGGAAGTTAAATATACTAGTAAAGGAAGTTAAATAAAATGATAAAATTACTATAATAAAAGTCTTTGTAATGTATTGTAAAGTTACACGAAGGGAGGGAAAGATCTCATTTGGTATGTAAAGCAAAGGCTTCTTTGAAGAAGTTATATTACCAGGATTTGGTTATAAAAGTAGTGGCTATGTCTCCTACATACGATTATTGCAGTCATCAAAGTTAGTAATGCATTTTGTCATCTGAGAATTAGTAAATACGTAGTTTCAACATACAAATGTGTATATGTGAATTTATGTGATACTATAATAATACTTATTCTTGGTCTCCTTTCTACTGGAGAATAAAATATCTGTTCATTTGTTCTTCCTATAAGAACTTTGAACTTTCCTAGTAAATCTGTGAGTGGCTATCTCTTATTCAAATTTGTTACATACCCATTTTGACATTCTGCCCAAGGGCTCACTTTCTTATACTTTTTAAAATTTTAATAATTTACTTATAAATATTTACAGAACAATTACTTATGTACAAAATGCTATGTTTATAAATTATGGTTGGGAGGGTTGAAGGAGATTATATTAATGATTCAGGTTTGCCCTTGGCCCTTAGACTGTTTACTAAGTATGGTGAGGATTAGCCTCAGTTTTCAGAAATGTAACATAAGGGACGCCTGGGTAGCTTAGTGGTTGAGTGGTTGAGTGGTTGAGTCTTTGGCTCAGGTTGTGATCCTGGGTTCCTGGGATGGAGTCCCTCATCCAGCTCCCTGTGAGGAGCATGCTTCTCTCTCTCTGTCTCTGCCTCTCTCTGTGTGTCTTTCATGGTTATATAAATAAAATATTTTTTTTAAAGAAATGTAACATAAGTGTTTATAGCTCTATTTTTTTCTTTTAAGCTCAAATACAAAATTTTAAAGTCATATCTTAGTAAAAAGTAATATATATTTTTCTATTTTGGCATGCCCATGTAAGATCACATACATCTGAAAGCCCTTAAAACCCATTACAATGTTATAATCTCTTAAATATTTTATTGAGATATGATTGATGTGTAAAATCTATACACATTTCATGTATACAAATCAATGAGTTTGAGAATAAGTAAGCAACTGTGAAATCATCACTACTGTAGAGGAGGAAAAATAATTCTCTCTCTGCCTTTCTGAGTTTTAATTGAAACTCATACAATAGAAGATTGATAAGAAAAAAACAAAGAGCAGTTTATTATCATGTATGCCTCAAGTATCTGTAGGAGATATCCAGAGAAAAATTAGTAACTTCCATGAAGGGGCATAAAAATCAGGATTAAACACATTTTTAATAGGAGGCAGGGAAGGCTTCTTAGGGAAGAGTAAATAATTTCTAGGCATCTCCTTAGAGGAACAGACAGGAGGTATGATAGTTTGTGAAAGTGTGTCTGAGTGTGCTGTCCATATCTAGCCTCCTCTCATGTGATCAGGGCCCATTTTCCCTGGTTAATGAGACTCCCAGGGAAGGGATTTATAAGAATTGGCTTCCTTCTGGAGAATCTGTCATTAGGCAGGTAAGAGGTGTCCCGAGAACGTGTTTTTCTGCTTTTGCTGTTTTTCAAGTACCGGGCCCGAGGATGACCTGCCCACCGCCCAGGACGGGCTGCAGGACGCCGGCTGCCGGGAGAACTCACCCCAGCCTTGCAGGTGCCCCGTACAGCTCAAAAGAGTAAATATACTAAAGTGACATGTTTTGGTTGATATGTCCTGAACTCATACAGTCGTATTTTGGGGTGGCATATTCTGCTATCCTTTGTCACCATTAAGGCCATAAACATCATATTCATCACCTCAAAAAGTTTCCTCCTGCCCCCTTTTTATTATTATCATTATTTTTGTGTGTGTGGTAAGATACTTAAAACATCTACCTGCTTAGCAAATTTTAAGTGTACAATAAAGTATTATTAGCTATAGGCATTACATTCTATAATAGATCTCAAGAACGTATTCATCTTGTATAACTAAAACTTTGCAGTCTTTGACAATCATCTTCTGATTCCCCCTTACTGGATCCACCTGGCAACCAACATTCTACTCTCTGTTTCTGAGTTTGACTATTTTAGATTTCACATACAAGTAAGGTTATGCAATATTTGTCTTTCTATGTTTAGATATTTTACCTGGTGTAATGATTTTCCTTCTTTTTAAGGTTCAATACTATTCCATTTTACCTATATACCACGTTTTCTTTATCCATTCATCTGTCAATGGGCATTTATTTTGTTTCCTTATCTTGGCTATTTGTGAATCATGCTGCAGTGAACAAGAGAGTGTAAGTATCATTTTGGAACATGATTACAATTTTTTTGCATAAATACTCAGAAATGGGAATACTGGAAAATATGATAGTTCTATTTGTCATATTTTGGATGACCTTCTACTATCACACCTACTATCATATATGTCCCATCCGTTCCTTGAAGGGTTCATCTTCCCTAAAATTACTTACTCTTCCCTAAGAAGCCTACTCTACCTCGTTTCCCTATTAAAATTGTATTTAATCCTGATTTTTATGCCCTTTCATGGAAGTTACTAATTTTTCTCTGGATATTTCCTACATATACCTGAGGCAAACATGATAATAAACTGCTGTTTGTTTTTCTCTTGTCAATTTCTATTGCATGAGTTTCAACTATTTTCCAAGATGTCTATTTCAACTATTTCAACTATTTTCCAATTTACATTTCCACCAATAATATATCAGAGTATCTTTTCCTCTATATACTCACCAATACTTCTTAGTTTTTGACTTTTTAATAACAGCCTTCTAAGCAAGCATGTGATAATATCTCGTTGTGGTTTTGACACTGACCCCTTATTAGATACATACTTCATAAATATTTTCTCCCATCTCATAGGCTGTCATTTCATTTTGTTGATTGTTTCATTTGCTGTAAAGAAGCTTTTTAGATTAACGTAGTCCCACTTGTTTATTTTTGTGTTTTTGGTATCATGAAATTAATCGCCAAAACCAATGTCAAGAAGCTTATCCTTATTTTTTCATCTAGGGATTTTATGATTTGAAGTCTTACATTTAAATATTTAATCCATTTTAAGATTATTTTTATATAAGGTATAAGATAAGAGTTCAATTTCAGTCTTTTGAATGTTGTTATCCGGTTTTCCCACCATCATTTATTGAAGAGTCTATCCTATCCGCATTACATATTCTTGGCAAATTACTCAAATATCATTTGACTATATATGTGTGGGTTTATGTTGGGGCTCTTTGTTTTGTTCCATTAGTCTATGTGTTCCTTTCTATGTCAGTACCATAATGTTTTGATTACTATAGCTTTTTTTTTTTTTTTGATTACTATAGCTTTGTAATACAACTTGAAACTGGAGGGTGTGATGCTCCAGCCTTTTTTATTCTTGCATAAGATTGTTTTGGCTGCTCAGTCTTTCATGGTTCCATATAAATTTTAGGATGGTTTGACTACTTTCGTGAAAAAGTGCCATGGGAATTTTGATAAGGACTGCATTGACTCTGTAGATCACTGTACGTAGAATGGACATTTTAATACTACTAATTCTTTCAATCTATGAACACAAAATATTTTTCCATTCATTTGTGTCTTGTTCAATTTTTTATTAATGCTTTATATTTTTCAGTGTTGAGATATTTCATCTTGGTTAAATTTATTCCTGTTATGTCTTTTTGATGTTATTATAAAAAAGGATTTTTCTTTCCTTTTTCAGAATGTTCATTGTTAGTGTATAGAAATGTATAGAAATGGTATTTGATATTTGAATGTTGAGTGTATCATTAAGATTTAATGAAATTTCTTCTCCCATTCTGTAGGTTGTCTTTTACTTTTGTTGACTGTTTCTTTTGCTGTGCAGAAACTTCTTATCTTGATGAAATCTCAATAATTCATTTTTGTTTTTGTTTCTCTTGCCTTCATGGATGTATCTTGCAAGAAGTTGCTGTGGCCAAGTTCAAAAAGGGTGTTGCCTGTGTTCTCCTCTAGGATTTTGATGGAATCTTGTCTCACACTTAGATCTTTCATCCATTTTGAGTTTATCTTTGTGTATGGTGAAAGAGAGTGGTCTAGTTTCATTCTTCTGCATGTGGATGTCCAATTTTCCCAGCACCATTTATTGAAGAGACTGTCTTTTTTCCAGTGGATAGTCTTTCCTCCTTTGTCGAATATTAGTTGACCATAAATTTGAGGGTCCACTTCTGGATTCTCTATTCTGTTCCATTAATCTATGTGTCTGTTTTTGTGCCAGTACCACACTGTCTTGATGACCACAGCTTTGTAGTACAACCTGAAATCTGGCATTGTGATGCCCCCAGACATGGTTTTCTTTTTTAATATTCCCCTGGCTCTTCGGGGTCTTTTCTGATTCCACACAAATCTTAAGACGATTTATTCCAACTCTCTGAAGAAAGTCCATGGTATTTTGATAGGGATTGCATTGAATGTGTAAATGGCCCTGGGTAGCATTGACATTTTCACAATATTAATTCTTCCAATCCATGAGCATGGGATATTTTTCCATCTCTTTGTGTCTTCCTCAATTTCTTTCAGAAGTGTTCTGTAGTTTTTAGGGTATAGATCCTTTACCTCTTTGGTTAGGTTTATTCCTAGGTATCTTCTGCTTTTGGTGCAATTGTAAATGGGATTGACTCCCTAATTTCTCTTTCTTCAGTGTCTCATTGTTAGTGTATAGAAATGTCACTGACTTCTGGGCATTGATTTTGTATCCTGCCACACTGTCAAATTGCTGTATGAGTTCTAGCAATCTTGGAGTGGAGTCTTCTGGGTTTTGTATGTACAGTATCATGTCATCTGTGAAGAGGGAGAGATTGACTTCTTTGCCAATTTGAATGCCTTTTCTTTCTTTTTGTTGCCTGATTGCTGAGGCTAGGGCTTCTACTATTATGTTGAATAGCAGTGGTGAGAGTGGACATCCCTGTCATGTTCCTGATCTTAGGGAAAATGCTCCCAGTGTTTCCTCATTGAGAATGATATTTATTGTGGGCTTTTTGTAGATATTTGCAAATGACCTATCAGATAAAGGGCTAGTATCTAAGATCTATAAAGAACTTATTAAACTCCACAACAAAGAAACAAACAATCCAATCATGAAATGGGCAAAAGACATGAACAGAAATTTCACATAGGAAGACATGTACATGGCCAATAAGCACGTGAGAAAATGCTCTGCAACACTGGCCATCGGCAAATACAAATAAAAACCACAATGAGATACCACCTCATACCAGTGAGAATGGTGAAAATTAACAAGACAGGAAACAACAAATGTTGGAGAGGATGTGGAGAAAGGGGAACCCTCTTGCTCTGTTGGTGGGAATGTGAATTGGTACAGCCATTCTGGAAAACTGTGTGGAGGTTCCTCAAAGAGTTAAAAATAGAACTGCCCTACGACCCAGCAATTGCACTGATGGGGATTTACCCCAAAGATACAGATGCAGTGAAACGCCAGAACACCTGCACCCCAATGTTTCTAGCAGCAATGTCCACAATAGCCAAACTGTGGAAGGAGCCTCGGTGTCCATCGAAAGATGAATGGATAAAGAAGATGTGGTCTACGTATACAATGGACTATTACTCAGCCATTAGAAACAACAAATAACCACCATTTGCTTTGATGTGGATGGAGCTGGAGAGTATTAAGTGAGTGAAAAAAGTCAATCGGAGAAGGACAAACATTATATGGTCTCATTCACTTGGGGAATATAAAAAATATTGAAAGGGAATAAAGGGAAAGAAGAGAAAATGAGTGAAAATACCGGTTAGAGTGACAAAACATGAGAGACACCTAACTCTGGGAAAGGAACAGGGGTAGTGGAAAGGGAGGTGGGCAGGGGGTTGGAGTGACTGGTGATGGGCACTGAGGGGGGCACTTGGTGGGATGAGCACTGGGTGTTATGCTATATGTTGGCAAATTGAACCCCAATAAAAAAATTTTAAAAAGATTTAATGAAATTAATACCATGGAAGGAAAGAAATATTTGAGTTGCATTTGGTGGGAGATTCTGATTGATGAAAAATTTCTAGTGGCTCTACCAAGGCTTTTACCTTCTTATCCTCTTGCTATACCCAAATTGGCTAACCAACGGTTATTCATTCACTTTTTCAACAAATACTCATTACTCATTGTAGGCTAAATCACAGCCCCAGTTTTATTATCTTGTATTTAGTCCTGTGATTAACACAATCTCAGTTTTTCCATGCCTTTCAAAATCTCCGTAGTGAACAATTCTCAGAATAAAACAAAGCCAAACTTTATTGACCCTTTTCAATTTAATCTATAAAATGTTTAAAGTTCCTGCTTATACAGAGGAGTCTTTTTAAGGTAGTCTCATATTGTAGAGGTATAATACAGTTTTCCGTTAATGGCTTTGGTTGTTTCTTCTCTTTCCACAATTCTAACTTTAGGATAGTTTCTTGTATTAACTAATTTGGAATTGAAGAGATAATTAAAAAGTATTTTTCTTAATAACTTCCTAAGAAAATACAATTCTGAAAAACAGTATACTCAAAATACATGTATCAGATACATATCTGATTTTATTTCATTACACATGTTTCATTAATAATTTATATTTTGGCTTCTCATTCTGTAAAATCAAGTACAATGCTATTTCTATTTTTCTAAATAATGTTCATAAGCATATTAACATCTTCCTTAAGAATAAAATAATATAATTTTTTGTGATATATTTATGGTTTTGTACATAAAGATGTGTTATTATAGAGTCATGTATACATGCACATACATGCTTTTATTCAAGTTGGTAAATAATTATAGCAGTGGAAATTCTGTATTTACAGCAATTTCTTCTTTTATTTTAATCAATTGTCACTATTTTCTTTACCAATGAGATAAGCCAATACTAAATTTGTCTCAGTATGTTATTTTAAAGCCTATTAGGATTCAAGGTTGAAAAACCCTAATATATTTCTTACAGAAAGTCTGCCTTCTGGACATCAGTTTTGGGTTCAGGTATGACCACACTGATTTTGTAATAGTAGCCTGTGTGTATATGTGTGTGTATGTGAGTGTGGGTGAACCTATGTTAAACTATCTCTTAAATTAAATGTCAAATTTCACTTAGCACTGGAAATAGAGTCTATGCTTGTTTCAGAAGTGACTGTCAGCTTGTATTTTGTCCTGTCAAATTGCCAGCTGCTGTGTTATGATTACTTTAGGCCAAAGGATCACAGAACTCTGTATCAAAAGTGGCTCAATAAAAGTGGGAGAAATGTGATACAACCTATTAATTTTGGGATATTGAATTTCAGCTTTTAATTATTTAAGGAAATTTTAGTCACTTTCTTTGTGGATGAATCAATAAGTCAGAAATCCCATTCAGTTAGGCATAAAAAAGAAGCTAAAATCCTCAGAGTAGTAATTTCAATGAAAAATTGTTTTGGCTTTATGATATAGTTATCCTGGAAGTTTTTGTTCTGTTATATGCAAAAGCAAATTTTTATTTTTATATATTTTTTTGAAATTTTCTTATTGAAAATCTATTTAGATAAATCTATCTATCTATCTATCTATCTATCTATCTATCTATCTATCATCTATCTACCTGGCATCTGTCTATCTTGCATCTATATATCTAGCATCTATTTCTAGCCAGAAAGGAATTGGTAAATAAGATTCATAGGCCCCATTTTCAGATGACGAGAAGGACATATGATTCATTGACCAGAGTAGATCATACAGAAATGTTGAGGGCATCTCATGGTGCCAGCAGCTATATCCAATAGTATTGTCAGTGCCCAGCTGCCCCAGCTATGTTCCCTTTGGAACTGTAACCTAACTGTTCCTTGCATTATAATATTGACTGTGGTATTTAGAGCTTACCTTTACTATCTTTGTTTTTGTTTTCCTAATTTCCCAAACTATACGAGCTTTATGAGCTAATCAGTAGCTTTCCAACATTTTCCTTCTACTTGAGTTAGAACTTATTTCTCTTGCTTGGAATAATAGAACCCATACCTTTACAGAAACTTTACAGCTATAGTTTTAGGTGCAAACTAAATTAAATGTTACATTTTCTTCTAAAATAATTAT
Organism: Canis lupus dingo; assembly: GCF_003254725.2. Classification (NCBI taxonomy): domain Eukaryota; kingdom Metazoa; phylum Chordata; class Mammalia; order Carnivora; family Canidae; genus Canis; species Canis lupus. Next base: position 35,962,797 of record NC_064274.1, on the reverse strand, counting down.
GGTTATCATAAAATGACTATAGTTTTAGCTAGTATCACTTTGCTTTTTTCCTTAAATTCTATTTTGTTAGCTATTCACATAGCCACAGTCACTTTTTTTGTTGTGCTTTGTTTAAAATTTGCATTTTTCCATTCTTGACTTTCTTCATATCTGTGTCCCTCTATTTTAGATGTGTCTCTTGTAAAACAGAATTGTCGGCAAATGTAGGTTGCAACCTTACAATCCAATCATTGTAGATCTGCACAATCATTCCCAGTATATTGGACAGTGCAATGACCTTTTTCATATTTGAAATCCAATAGCAAGCCCTGGAGAGAAAATCACATCAGCTGCCGCCATCATGAACTGGTTTTCATTCATAGCAATGTATGTGATCCCTGCAGCAACCTTTCTTCGTTATTTCAGACAGGTATAATTATCTCCATTTTATTGTTGAGGACAGGTAAATAAGTTTCCCAAGGAGACGCAGGAAGGAAAATGGGGTTTGAAATCAATAAGCTCTGATTTTACAATATATTAATTCTTTAAAGCGTTATACCATTTCCACACATAGATTTAGATTAAACTAAATGTCCAGCATCATGTAGCCCCTTTTGGTTCTAACCACTTACTTTTTCACACTTCCATCTTCATATCTCCTTTGATGTATAATTCAGATTAACACATTTTTTCCTAGAAAGCAGATGCTTAAATTTGGAGAGGAGGGAAGATTCAGAGGGAAGATACATTTAAAACATATCCTTCAAAGGAAAAACTAGTGTTAAGTATCCTAAAATGTGTGTGTGTGTGTGTGTGTGTGTGTGTGTCTGTGTGTGTGTAGATATGTATTTACAAACTAATTGCTGGGCTTTGTTCTATAGCTTTTGCATAAATTGATTCATTAAAACCCCATAGCAGGTATATGAAGTAGTAATTTATATTATTCTTATTTTGCAGGTGTGGGAACTGAAGCAGAGACAGAGATAAAGTGTTTTTTCCAAGGCTTTACAGCTAGGGCTTTGACCTAAAGCTGTCTGCTTCAGCATCTGTCCCTGACCACTACTCTAAAAGATTTATATTTTACTGGTATTTTGAATAGAAAGTATTTTGAGAATATATTATTTATTTCAGAAAATACATTAATCATTTCAGAAACCAATGTTAGGTCCCAAAAGGCTCCTCACTAAGTTTTTTTTTTCTGTTTATATGTTTAAAATATATTTAACAGACTAAAGATAACACAAATTTATAAAATATAAATATGTTTATTAGTATTTCTTATCTCAAGACAATATGTTTAAACTTATGGCTAATAATAATTCTTAACTCTCTTTTGAAATCAGTAAATTTGAGTTCTAGAAATAAAAACAGTATAATTTTTTCAACAAATATGCATATACTGGGTATTTACCATTCAACAAATCATTGTCTGAACTCTAGAGATTTAACAATGAGCAAACCAGTCAATAAAATATGTAATCTAAAAGTATCATATACTACAGTAGATAAAGAAATGGAGTAGGTAGTAGATTGTAGGGTAGATAGTGAACAAATAAAGAAGAAAATATATATCATATACTAAATGGTTATAGTATGTAGAAAAATAGGAAGGCAAGCAGTGTAGACAGAACTAAGAAATGGAAACGGAGCTGGAATTTTAAGTTGAGGTGATCAAGGAAATCTTCATAGAAAAAAAGAAACAATATTAGAAAACCAACATGAAGAGGTAAGGGGAAAATGTCTGTGTACTTGGAGGGAGAATTCCAGGCAGAGGGACTCAGGAGGCAACAGACCTGCTATGTTAACAGAGCATTTTGGGACCTACGGCATAAGCATAAGAAGGTTGATTGGGCCTCTGTGGAACAAGTATACGTGTCTCTTTTATCTTTTCAAGATAGGCAAATAGTAGCTCTCACAGACTTAAGAGAGAACAATGAGTATTTTCATTTTCAATAAAGGATTACTTAAGACACAAGTCTCTTAATGTTACTATATATTTTTCTATGAAACATAAATATACATTTTTAGTTATGTAAATTAAACTTAACTGATCACAAAAGCTGATTATTTAACTAGATACATATAAAACTCATTACTTTAAAATGTTTCCCAACCATATGTTTTACACTTTTTTGGAATATCTTTCAAATATAGCTATCTCATTCCATAAAATCTGAGTTTCTTACCATATGAAATACATTAAAAACATAAGTAACACAAGTAAATATAAATTTTGGAGCTATATTATTAACATAAGTATTTTGCTTTGGATAGACATTTTAAAATATATTGTGAAATTATGTTTAATAGGGTAATATCTGTATCCAATGTAATTCATACAAAAATTGTGTAGAATCAGTTGTTATCGTTCAATACATATATATATAATTGTGCTCTATTAGCTTTATCATCTTCAATGGAGTTGGTGCTAATTTCTTAAAATTTTCTTAATTTATTTGAAAGTACTAATCTGACAGGAATGTTTTAGAGGTCTAAATATTGTAGATCACACACTTTTTCTTTAGATATTTTGAGTATATGATTTATGAAGTTTTGTAGAGATGTAGTCAAAGATACTTTTTTAGTAAATGATATTTAGTGTTTCCCATTTCTACCTTGGAGTAGTATTTCTTATACACAGGGAAAATAAGGTTCTTTGACTGGTTGTTTTTTCTGCTTTTCTTAAGCTTTTACCTAGAATGGTAAGATAAGAGCTGGACAAAAGTTAGTCAAATACAAGACTATTTCATTTAACTTCACAAAAAAAAAAAAATATGGTTATTTGTCCTAAAGCAGTATCACCAAGAATGAGGATAATGGAACTGATTCAGGCAATACTATCGAGATAGTTTACTTGAGTTTTACTTAGGATTTGATCCTTCTACTTATGCATGTTTAGGGAAAAATATGTTAAGGATCTAGCATCATTCAGCTTTCTGCTTCAGCAACTTTGGAGACATTGATGACATGCTCTGGGACAGAAAACAGGAGCAGAAATTCATGAGATAATTTTTTTTGAGTTTTGAATATATTAAACTTGAGATGCTCTTGAGCTATTAAAATGCAGGTAATGAGCAACCTGTTAAAGCTGTGAAGAAAGAAAGAAAGAAAAAGAAAGGAAAAATAAATAAATAAAATGCAGGTAACTCTTGACATATATCTCTTTAAATGGCAAGGAAGATCTCAGATGGAGACTCTCCTTTTTTGGGGGGAGGTCATCACAATACAGATACAGATGATAATTGAAGAGATAGTGATAAGAAATCTGTAAGAATGTATCTGTATATAATTTTTCTCTAACTGTACGTATATACAAGGACCAAGTCCTGTTAAGACTATCTTGTTACTAGTGCCTGAATCTGTCTCATTTTCTCCATTCTTGGTGATACTACTTTAGTACAGACAACCATAATTCTTTTGTGAAGTTCTATTAAAAGCTTTGTATTTGACCAACTTTTGTCTGACTCTCATCAAACCATTCTCTAAAATATTGCCAGTAGGGATCCCTGGGTGGCACAGCGGTTTGGCGCCTGCCTTTGGCCCAGGGCTCGATCCTGGAGACCCGGGATCGAATCCCACATCGGGCTCCCGGTGCATGGAGCCTGCTTCTCCCTCTGCCTGTGTCTCTGCCTCTCTCTCTCTCACTGTGTGCCTATCATAAATAAATTTAAAAAATTAAAAAAAATTAAAAATAAAATAAAATATTGCCAGTAATTTTCTATTAAATGCAAATTTGATCATGTCATTCATTTGCCAAAATGTTTAGTCTGGAAAACTCTTACCAGCTGTTTAAAGTATATAATTCATTATTGTTCTTTAGTTCACATTATAGGTATTAGTTTTTTTAAGAAGACTTTATAGCAAAGAAGCCTGGTTTAGTTTCTCTAATCCTGGGATGCCTTGGTGGCTCAATGGTTGACCATCTGCCATTGGCTCAGGTCATGATCCCTGGGTCCTGGGATCAAGTCCCATATCAGGGTCCTTGCAGAAAGCCTGCTTCTCCCTCTGCCTATGTCTCTGCCTCTCTCTGTGTGTCTCTCATGAATAAATAAAATATTTTTAAAAATTCTCTAATCCCTTTGCTTATCATCATGTGATAATTATTCTCTTTCTCCATCAGATTATAAATAACGAGAGAAGGAACTGTCTTTTTAACCTTTGCAGGCAAGGCTGAGCATAGTGTTGCATTCAACAAGTCCTTGATATTTGCTGAGTTAAATCACTCACTTATAGCAGGCATAGTTAGTAAGAATATATGATTTGAATACTATTTTTAATCTGCCAACACACTATGTGGTATAGAATGTTGCATATAAAATGAAGTGTTAAATTGCTGTCCTCAAGTAGCTTATGGTCTACTACTGGCCCTGCCAGGTATAAAATCATGAAAAATAATGGACAATAAACCATTTGCTTATTACCAAATACAAAATTCTGGGGATAATTTTTATAAGAAGTCATTGGAGCACAGACTGTAATAATTCTATAATGTTTCTTAAAAAGAAAAAGCCATAATTAAGCCCCCTCTCTTGGTTTAGCCTTTTTTGACCTTTACATAATAAATGAGAATCAGGTATCCAATTTGGAAAACAAGCAGGCATTTTATGAATAAACATGTTCATTCACATTGGTTATTCAATGCATGATGAATTTTCCTCATATGCTCTAACTGTACTGAATGTTGGAGACATATAGCCACTAGTATTGAATAGTTTACAATGTAATGAGGAAAGGAAACAGATAGATGCATAATTTAAAACAATTGGTGATTTTAACCATAGCTATATACAGAGGGTAAACATAGGGATCAAGAGTACTTGAGTATGCATGAATCTCTAATATATTGGGGGAAATGAGTGTTATTATGATGATTTAAGGAAACTGAATAAAATAACCAGGTATTACCATTACAATATCATTTACATTTAGTGGATATCCTCTGTTATCCTCAAGCACAAAAAATTTCTAATCAAAACAATGTAACTATTATTTGATAAAACATAGTTATATTGGAAGTTGCTGTGAAAATAAAGGAATTATTTTTTAATTATTTGTGAATATTCTATCTCATAAATATTTATAGTGCAGATTAGTCCCTCAGCAAAGTTTTGTATTGCATGTGAATTTCTTTTTTTCTTTTCTTTTTCTTTTTCAATCATTTTAGGCTATGAAGTGAATATGTAGTGACTAGAAATTAAATATCAAGTGGGGACTAATAATCTTAGCGATTTAAAGCTCTCCTAATAATTATGTAGAGATGGTGAGATTTTTCAATTCATAAACAAAATTATTAGTAAAAGAAAAACTTTTAGTAATGAAACTGATGTGATTGTAGAGACAGATCTTATGAATTGTCCAATATTTTAAAATCACTTTTCAAGGCACAAATACTTGGAACCAACTTTGAGGCAAATTTGTTTTTTTCCCCTTGCTATTTTAGAGCTTTGAACTTAGAGCAATTAGCTTAAGTTATGTTTCAGTCAATATCAAAGTTGCCATTTTATGCAAAACAATTCTAGATTTGGGCCAGTTATCTCCCTTTGGGGCATAATTAAGAACAAAACCTTGTTCGATGGTTAATGTCAATATTTAAAAAAAAACAAAAATGAGTAATGTCATCTGCTAAAAGGGCACATTTCACACTTGCTCATGTAGGCATGGGGGAAGTGTTTTCTTTCTTTACAACTTTGAGAACAGATGTGAATAAATACTATTTCCCCAGGAAGCAAAATCAATCTGTGGGAACTTCACAAGTTACACGTTGCTGGCCATCAGCACTGCACATTTGAAATGCTGTGGAATGAGCTGGAGGTCATCCTGTTATCAGCACCCAGTGGAAAAGGCTATGGCATGCTAATATAGATTTTCCTGCCAAAATCAGTTACTGTTTAACATCTTCCTTGACCCAGGGACAATTTCTTCTCTCCGAAGATTACAGTCGGGGATCAAATATGCTGCGTTAATAATATTAAATTCCAAAGAGTGACTCAGATGAGGGAACTATTGAAAGAGATTTAGTTACTCACGTAAGTATCATCTTGTAGTGAGTTAATAAAGTAATATAATAAAAAGATGTTTCCATCTAGGGACACTGGATTAATTCAGGCAACTTTCTTGATATTGCATATAAAATGTGTATGCTTATCTGCAATTCCATTTATACTTTGCAGTATTTGCATGTTGACAATTATTTTAAAGCAATTATACATCGAATCATGTCTATTTACATTTTGGTTAATTATACACATTTTCTTTATTTTTCAAAATGGTTTCCCTGCATCAAAACTGAATGCATCAATTGCCTTATTGTTCTCCTCAGGCCTCATTAGCTTGAGGTTATATTGTTGCCATAGAAATTTCATTGATGGTTTGACTCTCTACATGTGACTTTAAGAATTGTCAATTTTTTTTGTTTGTTTGTTTCCTTATCCCTCTAGTATCTTATATCATATGTACTCATGAAGAAATCTGAGAATTTCTTTCTTCTGCTACTCCCACTTTGCTGTAGGTCTGGACATAATCTTCCCCTGGAGCAAGAGTTTGTGCCATTTCTACCACTATGTTTTCATTCAGTTCACTTATTGTTCTGCACAGCTGGGGAACTCTGGCTATTCCACTTCCCTCAGCACAGCCCCTTCCCATCCATTCTGCACCTGGAACTCACATGGCACCATTGCTGTGTACATTAACCTCATTCTTCTGAACAACTTGTCAATGCTCTGCCCATGTCACATTGTGTGCTATTTGTGCCAGAACCACTCACCCCTGCATGGCCATTGGAGCATTTGTAGAAGTCAATGCACACTCTGTATTTGGCGTTCTGATATCATTTGACTCCATTTTTCTAGGCAGCTACAGAATATTTCAATATGGCTGATTCTTAAGTGGTAGATGCCACTTGACTACATGCTACCACTGGGCATATTATTTATCACTGTATTTCCATGTCAGTAATATATCAAGCACCCAATAAGTATTTTAGGAATGGAATTTAATTCGCTTTATCTGCTCAGAGTCACTTTTCTTCTGAAAGGAGGAAAATAATCTCCCAATCTTTATTGGATTCTGTCTTATAGAGATATTAGAATCAAAGCATTAGGGTTCAAAGAGGTTAGTAGGACAGACCTCTCACTTTACACAGGGACATATTATCACTAGGTCATACAACTTTCACCAGGTTAAATGGGTTAGTTTTTGTATTGCAATACATGTTTTAAGTTAGTTTTATGGAAAGGCATAATTATTTTGAAGGGTTTAATATATACAATATTGCTGGTAGAGGAAATATACAAGATGAATCTTTTTTTTTTTAGATTTTATTTATTTATTCATGAGAGACACAGAGAGAGAGGCAGAGACACAGGAGGGAGGGAGAAGCAGGCTCCACTAACGAAGCCCGATGTGGGACTTGGTCCCAGAGTCCCAGGATCACGCCCTGAGCCAAGGGCAGACGCTGAACCACTGAACCACCCAGGCGTTCCTACAAGATGAATCTGAAGCATCTTGTAGTACCAGAAAAGCAAGGAAGCGCTCAAAAATAAAAACAAACAGGCCAACTCACAGTGATGACTGTATTTCAGACAGACATGGCAGTTCATGAAAGAGCCCCCAGTGGCCAAACCTGGAACAATTTGAGAAAGAAATAAAATAGTATTGGATCATAACGCAAGGTATAAACTAAATGAGTCCATACTGATATAAATAAATGCTTGAATATATAAATGGAGGAAAAGACACAAATCTCTCATACAAAAGAATTCCAAATAGCTAAGGTACGAACACTGCTATCAGGGTAGTGGAGAAAGGTAGTGACGGGCTGTGTAGAATGCTTTCCTTCCTAGGAGTAAAAGGAGGGTGGGAGGGGGAAGAAGCTTAACATTAGAGAAACGTGGAAAACACTGCTTTAGTCAGATGATTAAGGTCAACACCAACAGCAAGTCATTTTCCTAGCATATCATGTGATGAAAATGGCAGTTTATCTCTGTGCTCTTCTCATACCTCTAGGCTCTTGTCCATCAGTTTGGGCAAGTTTTGGGAGTCTTCATGCTTTCTTCATAATATACTTATATACAGTCTCTTTAGTTCCTGTGAGTGTTTCCAAACAGCCAGCTCCTCAATAATATTTTTAAACTTTATTTAAATTACATAGATATTAATAAGATTTACCTCATATGTCATACCTAAACTAAGTGACCATGAATATTCAACTTGGTAACTATGAACAACTCTTTTTGTCTATTTTACTTTTCTTATTCTCAAGCATCTTACTTCATGAGGCCCCCAGTCTGTGTACAGAAATAAGAAAACATTAACATAACATGATTCCTTTTAAGTAATTAAAGTGTATTTTTGAAAAAAAAATGTGGATTCCTTACCACAGTGTTTTAGTAATAGTCTGCTGGTGCTTTAAAATGATAGCATAATGTAAGAATGGGTATGAAAATTAGAAATATCCTTTAATATCCTCCGAATGGTAAATTGTTTCATTTTATGATAAAGTTGGCTTTCTAAAAGCATAAGAAAAGGCATGGCCCCTGAACACAGAAACTTGTTGGAATGTAGGAGGAATTTGAAAGATATATTGAATGATATGAAATGTTTTTATAACTGATCTCTGATGTATCATAAATGCTCAGTGCTTATTGAATGCTTTCTAACCAGCCTTTTACTTAAATTTTGTTTTACTTTATGCAGGTATGTTTAATATTTTCTCTTGTGTATGAAAATAACTTCTTTAAGTGGATCTTGGGAGCTCATATGCATGTTCAGTGGCCATTACTAGAGCCTGAAATTCCCTCTGTTTCTAAAACTCACTCCGTGTCTGGCTGCTCAATGGAATGCTGAACACACTGAAAACTGGCAAAGGCTAAGACAGTAATATTTAGCTACATCATATTTACATAAGAACCTTGTATAATACTTGAAAGAAAACTGCCAAAATAAAACCCTCAGAGGAGGGATTTTTCTATTTAATTTTCACATACATTGTATCTGGGAACATATCATAGAGAATGTTAAGATGGCAACACTATTAATTTTCTCCACTACAAGCACAAGAGCAAATTGTCATAGAAAGATCATCTTTAGCCTTGGTGTGACTTCTGTAGAATGTGACACTAAGTAATTTTACTAAGTAAACAGTGACCATGGCCAGACACATTTTCAACTTCAACTAGGAGTTTTTCATTCAATCTTTTAACCTTTCCAAAATCTAGGGGGAAGAGATTTTTAAGATATATAGGGCATGTAACAAAGATCATCCTATCAAACTAAGAAAAATACACTGAATTATATATTCCAGTTTTTAAATTGCTAATTTTTCATTATTTTCTTTTACATCACCTTTTCTGTTGCAAGGAAAGATCAACCCAGTGGGTGCACCTGCTGAAGACCTGGACCTCAGTATATTCTTAAAGATTTACTGGACACTAAGTGAAGGCTGTGGTCAGGTTTGGAGGCATGATTCTATATGATTTTCATCAGTTCCTTTAATTTTATTAAACTCAGAATCCTCACTTTAAAATAGAATATGTTACATACATCATGGGTTACTGGGAGAACTTGAACAAGCAAAATTTTCTAAGGTCTATAAAATACTTAGTAAATTTTTGTTTCTGTTAAATTCTATAACTATTTCAGGGAGAATCTGGAAGGTGTAAATAAAGTAATACCTGTGAAAATATTGTCTCTATTAATAATTTATAATTAGTAAGTTATTAAAAGTAATAATAGTTATTTAATTAATTATTTTCATTAATAATTCAAATTAATCAGGCTCAAGCTATTTACTCTTCATTGGATTGATAACAATAGTAGCAAAAACAAAGGCATAGCTAAGAATAATTATAATAATTATAGTAAACACTCAAGACTGCTTATTCTTTACCTTCTGCTTTTCTTTTTTTTTTTTTAAGATTTTTTAAATTTATTTATTCATAGAGATGCAGAGAGAGAGAGAGAGAGAGAGAGGCAGAGACACAGGCAGAGGGAGAAGCAGGCTCCATGCAGGGAGCCTGACGTGGGACTCGATCCAGGGTCTCCAGGATCACGCCCTGGGCTGCAGCCGGCGCTAAACCACTGCGCCACCGGGGCTGCCCACCTTCTGCTTTTCTTTATCTCATTTTTAAAACATTTATTTAAATTCAAATTAATTAACATATAATGTATTAGTGGTTTCAGAGGTCGAGGTCAGTGATTCATCAGTCTCATTTAATACCCAGGCCTCATTATATCACATGCCCTCCTAAATGTCCATCACACAATTGCCCCATCCTCTCATCCCCCTCCCCTCCAGTGACCCTCAATTTGTTTCCTATGATTAGGAATCTCTTATGGTTTGTCTCCCTCTCTGATTTCATCTCATTTTATTTTTTCCTCTCTTCTCCTATGTTCATCTTTTTTGTTTCTTAAATTCCACATATGAGTGAGATCATATAATTGTCTTTCTCTGATTGATTTATTTTGCTTAGCATGATAGTCTCTAGTTCCACCCACATCATTGCAAATGGCAAGATTTTTTTTATGATGGCTGAGTAGTATTTCATTGAATATATATACTGCCTCTTCTTTATCCATTCATCTGGCAACAGACATCAGGGCTTTTTCCATAGTTTGGCTATTGTGGACATTGCTGCTATGAACATTGGGGTGCAGATGCCCCTTCAGATCACTACCTTTGTATCTTTGGGGTAAATACCCAGTAGTGCAATTGCTGAATTGTAGAATAGCTCTATTTTCAACTGTTTGAGGAACCTCTATAGTTTTCTAGGGTGGCTGCATACATGGTGCTTTTCTAAACATTTTATATATATTAATTAATTTAACATTTCTAGAAAACCCTAAGCATAAGTTACTATTATACCTTACATTTTTTTTTTCAGAACAGGAAATGGAACCGCACAGCTAAGTAATTTCCTGAAAGGTCAGCAGGTAAATGACAGAATAGGTGCTCTGAACTATTGTGTCACATGGTTGCTCTTGGAAGATAATCTAGAACAGCAACACAGAATTTTAGAAAATAATTTCTTTTATCAGAAAATGAATTTCCCAACAAATTACTATTGTGTAGTCAATATTTTTTCTTTTCTTTTGTTAAAGATTTTATTATTTATTTATTTATTTATTTATTTATTTATTTATTTATTTTGGGGGGGGCGGCCCTGAGTGCATGCACACAGGCACATAGGATTGAAGGGAAGAGGAGAAGGGGAGGGAGAAGCAGACCCCCTGTTGAGCAGGGAGCTCAACTCAGGACTCACATCCTAGGTCCCTGAGATCATGACCTGAGCTGAGGGTAAATGCTAACCAACTGAGCCCCCCAGCACCATTCAACATTTTTATTTTCAAAGATTAGTTGGTTGTTAAATGGTTTTGCTGCAGGGTGCAAAATTGACTTTTTTCTGTCATTGTTCTTGCAGAAACTCATGCTTCTGCTTCATTAATATGGCTTTACATATCATTTCTCAAATCCAAATATTACAAATATAGCTTTTTTTTAAATGCTAATAGCCTTGTTAATTAAAATTCTGTCCATCTTCAAAAATGTCTCTGAACCTGGGGCAATTTTTTTCATTCTTCTGTGTCTCATGAAACCATAATAATTAGTGATAGAGTTATGGTTTGAAGCTTGGGGTACTTATTTCAGGAAAAAAAAAAGTTGTACATGATTTAAAGGGTGAAGCTTACATAAAAATTGCCTTATTATCACCGGTGTCTGCATGATCTGTTCTGCGCCACAATGCAGTCCAACTTGCCTAATTATCTGTAAGACACTGAACAACTTGCTGTGAACACCAGACAGTATGCTGCCTTTCCCAGAGCATCCAAACAATTACATGTGGAATCTGAGCATGCAAAGTGCTTCTGATTTAGGTAAAACACCAAACCGTTGTTTTCTTACAATAAGCCTCTATTCCTGGCGGTACCCCCATTCATCATGCCACTCCTTTTAATGCTCTGCTGCACTGTCTGCTGTGCTTTGTTTTGTATTCCCAGCTGCTATTCAGTTCTTGGCTCTGACAGCTGGATTATGAGTGGTATTTGAGGTTAATTAAATCAGTGATGAATTTTAAATAGAGGTACAAAATTAGGGCAGCAAGACCTAGAAAAAAAGTCAAATTTACTGAGAGTTGTCTAGGGGAAAATGAGTATGATGCCTCAGTTACAGAGAGGAGCAGTGTCTTTCAAAACTCTCTAGTTTGTTTGAGGAACTAGATGTCTACCTTAAATGGAGAATCTGTCACTCAGCTTACTATCACAGGCAACGTGATACTGGGTTGTTGTAACCATTTGGGCCACATAGAGTATTTAAAAAATACTAATGTAATTTCTGAACTTCTGTTTGTATGTTTTTTGCATAATTTTTGACAAAACTTACGTTGCCACATGTGCAAGCATAATGCAATTTTCTTCTGAAGGTCACATATCAAAATGAAAAGCACAAAGCCTTATTCATACAGTGTAGTGTTGTTTTATTCATAAATGAAGACAAGATGCTTAGGAGTGGTTTAAAATTATCTGTAGACTTTTCAAAAAGCACTGTTTACTCAATCTGTTTTTTCAAGTAGAAAATCTTTAACATATCAATAAATCTTCTCCTTTTTGGTCCTGCACAACCAATGCTGTTCTATAGTCTATACTTTTTATTTTTAAATGTAAATTTCCCATTACATGTATTCTAAAATTGAAATACTAAATTTAGATTTTACATTAACTTCATCAGTCCTATAAAATAAATGAAAATGCCAAATCTCTGCAACCACTGACATCTTCAGGGCATTGTAGTGATGTTCTCTAACACAATGCTTACTGGTTATTAGTTTTATTTACCCTTATTTGACAAAGAATTACATGCCAATGACAATATATTTATGGAAAATGATTATTTATTTTAACAGATTTTCATTTAATAAATAGGATTTACTAGATTGTTTTGTAAATTCCCACTACACAATCAGTTCTATATTTATGAAATTGGTGATTACTGTAATTCAAGTGGGAAAACTGCTTTCAGCTGTGAGTGAGTGATTAAGAATGTTCTATTCTCCCTCAGGAAACAGAAAGATGGACGAGATGTATAAAACCACCCTATTGAGAAAAAGGACAAAAGGCAGAGCAGGATTGTGATTCCTGCATAAATAGTAAGAAATAAAATCAGCCTGATGATTGCATTTTCTAAAATGTGGTGCACAAAGATGAAGTCAAGCAGGGCAGAATAATTTTGTGGAGTTAAGGGATGACTTAGGAGTTCAGGGATGCTGAGTTAGCTGAAATCTGGGAAAGAGCACCAAAGTGGAGGAGTTAGACCAAGAAAGTCTCCACTTAACAGTAGTGTTAATCTGGTGAAAATCCAATGAGATCTACATTAAGAGTGCTTGCAAGCCTTAAAAATCCAGCTAATACTCAAGGAACTTAAATGTCTACCCAAACTAAGTCCAATGCTCTTTAAAGAAACACAACAAAACCTACCTGTCAATGATATGACATCCACATTGTCCAACATCCAATCAAAAACTACAAGAAATGAGGAAAAATATGAATGATACTGAGAAAAAACAGGCAAAATAAACAGATTCACAGATTCCAGAAATTATAGAATTAGCAGGCATGACATGAAATTGCATTTATGACACATTTTTTCATCATTTTATGAAAATCACAAACAAAAAACAAATCAGGAAAAGGACAGAAAGAGATACAGGCTTCTGGTTAGGGAGTTAATAAGTCACAGGTATAAAAGGCAGAGCTTAAGAAATACAGTCAATGATATTGCAATAGCTTGTGTGGTGACAAATAATAGTTATACTAGTTATACTTGTGTTTAGCATAGCCTAATATATAGAGAAGTTGAATCACTACATTGTACACCTGAAGCTAATGTAACATTTTGCGTCAACCATACCCCCCAAATAATAACTAACTAAATAAATAAATCTAGTTGCCAAATGAGCTACTCCAAAAATTGAAGTGCAATATGTCTGTGATGGCATTTAAATTAAAAAAACATGACTTGCTTCCAGTTCTTTTAATTTTAAAATATTTGGTTAATGGAAATCTTTATTAAGATTAGAATGTTGCCTATCTCATTGGACTGAGATGTGCCTGACTTTTTATGGGTCTATCATTCAAGTAATAGTGATGTCATTTGATTGACTATATAGTGTAGATAATATTTTCCAAAGTATTATGGAGATAGTTTTTAAAAGATGTTACAGACAAATACAGATACAAATACCTTCTCTTTCCATACCATACAGTGAAATTTATATTTCCAAGTATAGAAAAGATTAATTTTATATCTAAAGCTATTTGGTTTTAGTAAATCAAACTTCAAAATCATTGAGAGTTAAATTAAAATTCTAAAATTATGATACAAAAATTAAAAAAATAAAATTATGATGAAACTTACCTTTAAAATTTCATACTATTTTCATGATAAGCATATCACAAGTTAATAGGAAACAAATGGAAGTATAAAATGTCTTATATATCTCTGTGACTATTGTGTCTGGGCCCCTCCATCCTCTCTTCTCTATTCAAATAATTAAAAAATATACACTTTGGTTACCATGCAACATTATTACAATATTAATGACTATATTCCCTATGCTATACTGTTCATCTCCATAACTTATTTAATTTTAACTGGAAGATTATACCTCTTAATCCCCTTCAGCTATTATGCTTGTCTTCCTACCCATCTTTCCTCCAACAAGCACCAGTTATTCTCCAGATGGTGACTACACTTGTGGTGAGGACTAAGTAATGTATAGAATTATGGAATCATCATGTTGTATACCTGACACTAATATAACCTTTTATGTGGACTATATTTCAATAATAAGTGTTTAAAAAAGAAAAAGTAAACTATTGTGCTTCAGAAAATACTGCTGAGAACTATGCTTTGTTCTGGGGAGAGAACAAGAAATAAGACTAAACTCTTTTGAAGAACATCATAATATAGCATTTTCATTTGTCTGTGAAGTCTTTTGTGTACATAGAAACCTACATTCCCATGAGTGAGGAGGACAATCAAAACAAAACAAAACAAAACCCCCAAAACACAGAGGCTAAAATGTTTCACTTCAATAAAAGTACAGCAGGAGAAGAGTTTGATTCTAAATGCCAGGATTAGGGAAGTCTTTATGTTGAGTGTAACACTTGAATGGAAACTTGAATTGGGAATAGAATATCTTCAGGATGAGCAAGCTGAGAAGCATCAAGTAACATCAGGAGCAATAGCCAGAAATGTGAAAACCTGTAGTAGAAGAAGAGAGATAATAAAGATTTGAGCAGAACTCAATAAAATAGAGACCAGAAGAAAAGTAGAATAGATCAACAAAACCAGGAGTTGGTTCTTTGAAAGAATTAATCAGATAGATAAACCCCTACCAGCCTTATTAAAAAGAAAAGAGAAAGGACTCAAATTAATAAAATCATTAATGAAAGAGGAGAGATCACAACCAATATTAAGAAAATACAAACGATTTTAAAAACATATTATGAGCAGCAATACGCCAATAAATTAGGCAATCTAGAAGAAATGGACGCATTTCTGGAAACCACAAACTACTGAAACTGGAACAGGAAGAAATAGAAAACCTGAACAGGCCAAAAACCAGGGAGGAAATTGAAGCAGTCATCAAAAACCTCCCAAGACACAAAAGTCCAGGACCAGATGGCTTCCCAGGGGAATTCTATCAAATGTTTAAAGAAGAAATAATACCTATTCTACTAAAGCTGCTTCAAAGGATAGAAAAGAAGGGAATACATCCAAACTCATTTTATGAGGCCAGAATTACCTTGATTTCAAAACGAGACAAAGACCCCACCAAAAAGGAGAATTATAGACCAATATCCCTGAAGAACTTGGATGCAAAAATTCTCACCAAGGTGCTAGCCAATAGGATCCAACAGTACATGAAGAGGCTTATTCACCATGACCAAGTGGGATTTATCCCTGGGATGCAAGGCTGGTTCAACACTCATAAAACAATCAATTTGATAGATCATGTCAACAAGAGAAAAAACAAGAACCATATGATCCTCTCCATAGATTCAGAGAAAGCATTTGATAAAATACAGCATCCATTCCTGATTAAAACTCTTCAAAGTCTAGGGATAGAGGGAACATATCTCAATAACATAAAAACCACCTATGAAAAGCCCACAGCGAATATCATTCTCAATGGGGAAAACTGAAAGCTTTTCCCCTAAGATTAGGAACACGGCAGGGATGTCCACTCTCACCCCTGTTATTCAACATTGTACTAGAAGTCCTAGCCTCAACAATCAAACAATAAAAAGAAATAAAAGGCATTCAAACTGGCCAAGAAGTAATCAAAGAAGGACAATCATCATACGGTTTCACTCGTATGTGGAATATAAGAAATAGTGAAAGAGATTGTAAGGAAAAGGAGGGGAACTGAGTGGGAAAAATTAAAGAGGAAGACAAATCATGAGAGACTCCTAACTCTGGGAAACAAACAAGGGTTGTGGAAAGGGAAGTGAGTGGGGGGATGGAGTAATTGGGTGATGGGCACTGACATGAGCATTTGATGGGATGAGCACTGGGTCCTATACTATATGTTAACAAATTGAACTTTAATAAAAACAAATGTAAATAAATATATAAATAAATAAATTACACTTGCTATAATTCACATAGAATAAAATGATTGAGATGTAGTTTAAGTCAGAGTGATTATTAAACCAAAAAGACTCAATGTCATTTATTTGAAATTATAATTCTGGTTTGTGACTGAAATGGCCACATCAATATAAAGACATGTATTTGTTCCTTATAAATGTATCCTTTATTGTTAAATTGTACTTTAGAAACTAGTTTCACATGTTTATAATTTATAATCAATTGACTATATATTAACAATACTTTGGGGCAGCCCAGGTGGCTCAGCAGTTTAGCATCACCTTCAGCCCAGGGCGTGATCCTGGAGACCCGGGATCGAGTCCCACGTCGGTCTTCCTGCATGGAGCCTGCTTCTCCCTCTGTCTGTGTCTCTGCCTCTCTCTCTCTCGATCTCTCTCTCTCTGTGTGTGTGTGTGTGTCTCATGAGTAAATAAAATTTTTAAAAAATAAAATAAAATTGCATTTAGAATTATGGATGTCTTTTTGAAATATATATGTATCAGTCTGGCAGTTGAAATCAGCAATACACATATTTAGCCTTTCTTTTCATGCTTAGTCTTGAAAATCTAGCTTTCAGCTGAAAATAAATTCCTGCTTAAATCCAGGATTTAGCATACTTCTTGTCTCAAATGGCCACTAGCCTCTTCATCCAGGTAACATTTCCTCTCCACTTTGGTACTCTTTTGCACAGGCTGAGATTCACTGCTGATAGCAAAGCCAAATATAAACCCATCTATCAGGACCCAAGGGAGGTTGTTATTATTCCCTGCATCCTCACCGTGTAAGGTCAATACTCCAACAAGATATGATTGAGTAAATAGGATGAGAAATTGTCTCAAAGTATAAACTACCAGCTGTCAATTCAATCAGTAACAAAAGAGCAGGAAAGTAGCCTCAAGAGGCTGTGTTGCCACTTGGGAATTAATTCCTTTTCCTGCTGAGGAGGTGTTTTAACTGAAGTGTAGCATTTGTTAGAAGCGGCATCACTTCATAGTATCTTTCCACATATAGTTCATGCATTGCAAAAAACTTATTTTGGCATAGTTGGCAAATTATATTCAAAAGGAAGGAAAAAAAAGATTTGTCTTCTCCCATATGTGGTGCTGGCTGTAGGGTTAGGATATAATCAGTAGAACATTGGCTCCTGAGATCATTAATTCTAAATGGAACAAAGTGTTGATGGCTTCCAAGACTCAGGAAGGAGGGGGAGACATAACATAAACTGTACTAAATATTATTTTATTTGCCCAAAAGTGCAATAACTTATAGCAATATTTTAAGTCAGTTTTCTAAGAACTAATAAAATCTACCCAGTATGTTCTCTTTTTTAAAGATTTATTTATTTTAGAGAGAGAGAGAGAGAAGGCACAAGCAGGGGCCTGGGGAAGGAGGAGAGGGAGAGAAGTAGACTCCCCACTGAGCCAGATGCCTGCCGCAGGTCTCCATGTGGTGCTGGATTCTTTATTTATAAAACTGCAAATGTGCCATAGCCACTTGTGCATTTTTATTGGCACAGGCCTACCAATAAATCAGTTTTGAATATTTTAAGTCAAATGATAAATTGTGTTTACTTGAAAAGAATTTGTACTCACTGCATTTTAGTGTAAAGGACACAATGGCATCCTTTCTAACCAAAGTTACTAAGTGATAAATTTTAGGACCAATTCTCTCTGTTTGGTACTGTAAGTATAATCTAAACCTTGTTAAAGGTATTAGATTTTTAGAATTCCAGTGGATTTAAACATAAAACTTAAAAAATAAAGATTTAGCTGCATTCTCAGAATGTAAGATATACATAGATTTTTCATCTATTTCCTTGGATGACCTAAGCCACGAGTATTTTTATGATTCCACAAAATTACAGTACTTTCTTAGAATTCAGTGTTGTGATATTCTTTAGCTATTATTCTCTTGAGAATAATGAAGTGATTTTAATGGAGCAACAATATTTAGCATAATGATTAAGAGCAGAGTCTCTGGACTCAGATTTCTAAAGTTCAAATGTGGTTTTATACTTTATTAGTTATATAAGTGTGCTGACAGATTACTCAATCTTGTCAGTTTCAATTTTTATCAAAATAAAAGGAGATAATATTACTAATTATTATAGTGTTTCAAAGCTTAACAGTATATTTTTTCATTCTTAGCTTTTGACACAGCGCCTAACATACGGTAAGTGCACTTTCTCCAAAAAATTGTATTGCAAATACAATAAGTTCTGGAACACTGGAATGGTTTAGTTGAATAGAAAAACAAAACAGTTTGTGATTTACTTGATAAGATTTTAATTCTGAAATATATTTTTATTTTATTAGAGGTTTTAATATGCAATTATAAAAAAAAACTATTTAGGCATCCTTAACTTATATTCTAGATTGAAATAATCCATGAAATCACTGCACTGGCTGATAACTGTCAGAATAATGACAATTAACAAACGACTCCAAAATTGCAGGCCATGTTACCTATATCATTGAGAAGGTAAAATCAATCTAATGAGCTTAGTACCCATGTATTCTTCAAGTTTGCAGTTTCTCATTGGTGTACAGTCTATGTTGTCTGCAAAGACAGACTCTCTACTTGGAGATTAGAACATCATACCTCTTCAGGAACCCAAATTCAGCAATCTTCCTCTTATCTCCGGACTAACAGTTATTCTTGTGTTCTACATTGATTATTCCTCTCATCTGAAAATAGGAACAAGCCAAAACCAACAGAAAAACTTCTGCAGACTCCCCTGTTAGCATGATGCATAACTGTCTTGAGTTACCTGTAATCAATGATTTCAACTTCTCTGCTCTGAGTCTCTCTTGAAAATAGTTATTTACCCTTCTTTCCTTTCCTATGTTGTTTTTTGTCCACATAAAACACTATCACAATATCATAGACTAAATTTTTTTACTTCTTTTCTTTCTCCTTTCTCTTTGTTCTTGCCCATTTCTATACTACACAATGAAACATGCATGATGGTAGACATTTAGGTCTGTTTTCTTCACTGCTGTGTTTTCCACTTTTATAATATTACCTGATAGATAATACACCCCTAATAGCGATATGTTGATTGAATGAAAAAAAAAATGAAAGTTTAGAACAACTAGAAATGAAATTTAATATATTAGAGGAAGTTTAATACAACAGTTTATGATCTGAAATAATAATGTAAACAGATGCAATAAGAAATTTTGATCCTTATCCCCTGCAAAACACCAAATTTAACTATAGATGAATTATTCAGTTAAAATAGAAAAAGAACAAAAGAAAATGGAAAAATGTTCTTAACTGGAGAGGGATAGCTTTTTATTCAAGAAGGCAAATGTAGGCACTTGAAATAAAGATGTTATAAGGAAATTTAAAAAAGCATAAAGGAAAATATTGATAGATTTGATTATATGAAATATGTACTATATATGTGTGTATATGTGAATATAATATATACATATGTTCATAATTAATATATTCATAAATAAGATTAAAACTGATAAAAAGTTCAATAACTCAAGGAAGACACATTAATTAATAAACAGTTTAGAAATACATGTACAAAATAATCCTAGAAAGAAGTTGATCAGGATGTAAATTTTTGGAATGCTTTTCTGAAAAATAAATTATCTATTCTTATTACAACACCATTTCACAGTATTCTTATTAGTACTAAATTTTTCCAGAAAATTAAAGCAGTCATGAGTACACACACAGGCACACACCCTCACACACACAGATTTTTATTTGAAAGTGAAAATGAATTACCCAATTACTCTAATAAGCATGTCAGTTACTGCCAAAGTATATTATTTTCTGTATTTGTTATTCATTTCTGCTTTCTATTTTGTAAATTATCTTCTTCATATACACAATTGTCAAGCTCTATTTTGAGTCTTTTTCTTATGTGGTCAAGAGTTACGTTTGTGACAGTCAGCTTGGTATCATTCTTCAAATAGGCTCATGATATCTCAAACAAAACATACCGGAAAACTGAAATCATTGTTTTCTGTCAAGGTCATTTGCCCAATTTCTGAAACTTGACTTAATTACATCATCATTTTTAGTTACTCTTGTTCACAACTTCTCTGCTACGTAAATCAGCTAGTATATCCTGCCCCTTCTACTGCTAAATGTGCTTTCACCTGCCCACATACCTGTGTTGGCTCTTGTGCAGCTTGTCATCACCTTGAGGATTCTCAAAGCTACTTGAAAGCTCTTCTTTACTCATAATTGCTCTAGTTCTGATTTGTCCTACATGCATTTGCCAGAGCAATGAGCCTAAAGGGCACATTTGATCATTTCCCTCTCTTGTTCATTAACCTTTAAAATTATTTTATTCTCCAACTCTAACCCTCAATGTGCTATGCTTATGACAGCAGTTGCCAACATCAAGCCTCAAGAACATACCAGATTCTACTCTCCAATATAATCCATTAATTGGTTGTAGAAGAGCATCTGTAGGGGGGTGCCTGGGTGGCTCAACTGGCTTCAGCTCAAGTCATGATCTGAAGGTCCTAGGATTGAGCCCTGCAACAGGCTCCCTGCTCAGCAGGGGTTTTGCTTCTCCCTCTTCCTTTGCAGCTCTCCCTGCTTGTGCTTGCTTGCTCTCTCTCTCTCTCTCAAAATAAATAAATAAATAAATAAATAAATAAATAAATAAATAAATAAATAAAATCTTAAAAAAAAAAAAGAGCGTGTGTGTGTGTGTGTGTGTGTGTGTGTGTGATTTATCTTTCTGATGTTTGGTGATCTCAAGAAAAATCTTAAAATGTTAGGGTTATGGTTAGAGTTGAGTTAGGGTTAGGATTCTCCAAGTGTATTTGCATCTGCTTACCAGGTGGAAGTCTCTCTGTTAGAAACTCAGTCTCCTTTGTTAAATTTATTTTCTACCCTTTCTCTTTCCAAACCACAGCCTTTTCCCTGGGACTTTAATATCTACATATATAACAATCACTGACTTTGGCAAAAATCTAGAAATGCTATTTTCTGGGTTTACATATTTTTTTAAAGAGTTTATTTATTTATTCATGAGAGACACAGAGACAGAGAGGCAGAGACACAGGCAGAGGGAGAAGCAGGCTCCATGCAGGGAGCCCACTGTGGGACTCCATCCCGGGTCTCCAGGATCACGCCCTGGGCTGAAGGCAGTGCTAAACTGCTGAGCCACCCGGGTTGCCCTATCATTTGGGTTTATATTTTTAATGTTAAAAATTCTTTGATGGCTATTATACATTCAGCTCTGAAATCTTAATTAATTCTGCAGACAGCTCTGGGGCCACAGGAGCCAGTGGTCTTCCTGTGGAGAACTGACCCCATCAACATTCTGAGGAAGATGAACTTGGGCTGCCCTCTAACATCTTCAGAACCTAAGGCACAAGTCCACATGGAAGCTCACACACATTCCTGTGACCTTGTTTATTAATTTGGATCACAAATTTTATGTGTGTTCTGCTCTTTAAAAATTGTCTCATTTCTTCATTTAGGCTTCCCCCCTGCCCTTGAATTGCACTTTCATATTTTCTTTCTCCCAGAAACATTATTCTTTCATGACTTAGTCACAATGACAGGGAAGCTTAAAAATAACATGTGCTCAATATTTCAACTTTGAATATATTTCTATAAAAATGTAAATTGAAGTTAGGGAAGAAATATACAGAATGAAAAATTATACATTTAGCTAATATTTTCCTTTTAAATTATTAAAATTAAAAAATTTCCATTAAATTAAAAAGCATGATATAACAAAATTAAAATGCCAAAAATGTTGCATATAAAGCCATTTTTATTTTGTACATTTGATTAAATATCATTAAGGATTTTGTAAAAGTAGAACTATTTTCAATTCTATGCCCTAAGGTTATCTGGTTTCATTGTAAAGAATGGTGATAAACTTCATGAATGTTATGTTTACAGCACATATACAATTTCGAGAGGAAGATGAATTGTTTAATATTATAAATGTATATCAATTTCCATTTGCCACTGTTGTGAAAATCATTTCTAATTCATGAGTTTCTGTATCACAAATCACAAATGGGAACATCAAGATAAGCAAGAAAACAGATGTTTAGAACTACGGGGAATCAATACCTAATTATGAAAGAATCTATTGCATTCTTGCTGTCTGAGAGGAAGGATTTGACAGGTTAATTAATTTGTCTTTCCTCTTATCTAAGTACATCCATCACTCAAATCCTACATGCATTCTGTATCAATTTATCTATCTTGAACATTGGCAGAAATACAATCTACAAACTTCATGGCACCCAGATGGCAGTTGTATTTTATTTTTGGTCATAGGGCTCTTGTCCTATATGGAGGTCTGTTTCCTTATGACCTGAAAAATGTTATCACTAGAGTGGGTTTTAGATTTTACAGATGGTGCTCTGCCAAGGCTGAGTGCTAGATTCTGAATGAGACTCCTGTGAATTCTTTCAAAAATGAATTTTTCTCTTTGTGCTTGTAAAGTGTGCCCCCAAAATGCTGGTCCTCTCTTGCTGGGGTTTGAAAGTAGTATCAATGCAACCCATAGGTTTCACATAATCCTTGGATTATATGCTAATTTTTCATGATAATTTCATGACCTTCATGAGTTCTAAGTTACAAAGGAAAAAATAAGCATTTACTTTAAAATAAATCTTGGCAGAAATAGGTAAAAAGTATCCTTAGCTTTTTCAGGTTAAAAAAAAAAAGCAAAAAACGATGTTCTCTATTATGGCAGGGTTGTCAGAAAATATGTATGTATGTATGTATGTATGAGTTACTTAAGTTTCCATTGATTGAAACTTCTTATACTCAATAAATCTTCTCTCTCCAAATTCTACCTTTCATCTTTACATAGTTCATAACCCAATACCTAAAGTAAATCTTGTGAGCATTTTAATTCCTTTGCTTTTTTCTCTATCAGTCTTATTCCTGGAGAAAACCCAACTGACTTTCTGCTCTAGGCACTCTTGTAAGTGGTAAACACCTGGGAAAACAGCAACAATAATATGGAATGTTAACCAAGTTTACTTTATTTATTTTTTCTTGTTTTATTTTTTGAGAGAAAGTGTGAATGCACACGCAAGTGGTGAAGGGGCAACGGAAGAGGGAGAGAGAGAGAATCTTATTCAGGCTCCATGCCCAGCACACAGTCCAACTCAAAGCCTGATCTCAAGAGCTTGAGATCGTGACCTAAGCCAAAATTGAGAGTCGGAGGTTTAACTGACTAAGCCACCCAGGTGTTCCCATGCTTACTTTAATGACCATAAAAGTTCAATCAATAAATGGCATTGCCCAGTAATGCTCCACATTTCCCTTATGTTTCCTCCCCATCCTCCAAAGCTACTGGTCACATTTCCTCTTTTCTTAAACTATTGCAACGTACATTCCCTACTTTTCTACTCAAACAATGGTATTACCTTACATTTCAATAAAGAAGAAAAATTATAAGCCAATGTCTCATCTCACTGACAGCACACAAGTTTTGTCCTCTTTTTGTTTTAATGGACAATTTGCCTCTGCTTTCAAATTCTTGGGCCTATATGCATCCTATTTCTTTCTGCTAATTCAGGAACTTTCTATCTGTAATTTCCTCTGTAATTGTCTATAAGGTATCAATTTTACTCATGCTACTTAATCCTTTCTTATGTCAACATACTCTATGGTCTTCTATCATGCAACAAAAAGCATTTTCCCTTTGTCCTATATCTCTTCTAAATTACACCTTTCTAATAGATATTTATCAGAATAGGAGTTAAAAAAAAAACTGTACTGTTACCTACACTTCTGCCACTCTTAAATTTGGTGTTAGTTTCCCTTCCCTCTTCAATTCCCCAGGTAATGTCATCTAATGATCTGTTTTATATGACAGCTTTATGTTAATAACCTCTCCCTATCACTTTAGAGTTCTATAATATTTTATTAATTATTTTGAAATATGCACTTGCATATCTTGTAAGTTCAAACTTGTTCTTAAAATAGAATACTTATTCCCTACCCTCACCTGCATACATAGAAGCTGCTTCCCCCTCCTTCATATCTTTCCTGTTTTAAAGAACTATACTACAATCTAGTTTGTGAACCAAAAAAATTTTAGGATTTTTTTGTTATGCATTTTGTGATATTGTAATTTATAATAAGAAATATCTATTTGGTCTTTGTCCCCATTTCTGTCACAGAGCTCCTAAAACCATTGGAATTTCCTAAATGATGAGAGCAATAAAGTTATCTTTTTATTACTGAGGCTACTTTTGGTTCACACCTAGGGAAGGGGTCTGGTTGCCAGAGAAGCCAAGAAATCGATTAAAGATGCAACTTTCAGTTCTCTTCTCCCCCAACACACACCTCCAGGCAGGGAAGAGGGGCTGGAGATTGAGTTCACCAACAACTAGTAATTTACTCAATCTTACCTATGTAATGAAGTCTCCATAGAAATCCAAAGGACAAGGTTTAGAGAGAACTTCCAGTTTGGTGACATGTGGAGATGTGAGGAAAGTGGTGCACTCTGAGAGAGCCTGGACGGTCCTTGTCTTTTCCCCAGGCCCTGCCCTATTCATTTCATCAATGCTCCTGGGTTATATCCTCTTATAATAAACCAATAATCTGATACATAAATATTTCTGTGAGTTCTGTAAGCCGCTCTAGAAAATTAATCAAACCCAAGGAGGGGCTTTTCAGAAGTACAGATGATAGCCTGGCTTCACAGTTGGGAGGAGGCATTCCAGTAGGGCTGAGACCTTAACCTATAGAATCTGACGCCATCTCAGGGTGGATAGTATGAGAATCGAGTTGAATTGTACGACAACCAGCTGGTGTCACCGCATTCCTTTGCTACTGTGGTGCCCCTTGACATGCACATCAGAATGGGGTGCTCAAAACCCTTGTTTCTTTTGCTATCTATATCCATTCCATCAGCATAACTATTTTCTGATGCATGCTAAGTCAGTCCAATTGTCTCTACTTCTATTACTACCATACTATTTCCATCTCATCTGAACATTGCAAAAGGTTCTATATCTTTGCTATTCAAATCTATAACATTGGCAGGCATCTCCTTGGAGCATTTCAGGAATGCAGAATTTCAGGGGTAACTGGATGGCCCAGTGGGTTAAGATCTGGACTCTTGGTTTAAGCTCAAGTTGTAATCTCAGGATCATGAAATGGAACACAGCATCAGGCTCCACCCTCAGCACAGAGTCTGCTTGAGATTCCCTCCCCTGCTCTCTCTGCCCCTTCTGCTTATGTTCTTTTTTTTTCTCTCTCTCAAATAAATAAATAAATCTTTTAAAAAAACAAATGCAGATTTCAGACCCTGCCTCAGATCTACTTTGTCAGTCTTATTTTTAACAATACCCATCTTCTATGCACATTAAAGTCTAGAAGCTCTGATCTATGTCATCTAACTCCTGCCTATCTCTCTGGGATCATTTATTAGATATTCCTTATAGCTTATGATGGCCTTTCTTTCTCTTAAGTCACCACATTCTTTCTCTACTTTGAATTCTTTCTCTACTTTTTTGTAGTGGTTGCATTCACTGTCTCATGATACTTTCCCCTAATTATCAATGGCTGGATCCTTCTTCCCATTCATGTGTTTGGTTCAGTGCTACTTTTGGAGAATGTTGGGATAAAATTTTTAATGGGTCTCTCAGAGTTCTGCAAGTCTTGTCTTTAGTTTTCTACCTTCTGAAGGATGCTTGTGTATCAAATAACTGTTCATTACAGAGAGTGTGCTGGGTTCTAAAGCAGAAGACAGGATTATTCACTGGGAAGAAAATAAAGACAACACCTTCCTCTATGCAGAAGTTGATAAGATTCACTAGCAGCCTACTTGTAAAAATTCAGGTTTCCTCAGCTTGACTTTCTTCATCTGTGCCAAAACTCCACTGTAGCATAGAATCCAATTTGGCATGGCTACACATCACTCTTCTCAGACTTGGGGGCAAAAGGAAACCATGAAGTTTATGATGTCTATTGTGCTATGAGTAATAAAGCCCTTTGCCTTCTCCATAATCCACAACTATGGTGTGAAACAAGTGGACTTTGGAGAGAAAGGGAAGACTAATAAGGGATACCCAAGTTCTGGTAAGCAAGTGGAACCCTGGAACAAAGACGGCTAGTGAAAAGTGGAATATAATTTTCCCAGAGCAATATTAATCTAACTGCATGAAAAAATTAAGATAGAGTACTTAGGAGTTACCCCAGAACATCTCAAATGGTTTGGAACAGTTAAACCACACTGTTTTGATCATTCCTTTTATCTCCACTATTGAAATTAAACTAAAACACTTAGATACCACATCAGAGTATGAAATGTTTGAAAACACCAATCAGTTTTTACCTCATTACTGCTGCCTGAGCAGCTGCATGGTTCTGGAAATAACTGTAACCCTTTATTTTTTAACGAGTTCTAAATGCTTGGGATAGAAATTTATAGTGAATTATGTATTCCTCTGAATGGCCAAACTGTATACTGAACTTTTGGATATGAAAACCTCATTATTTCAATAACTTAATTAATACCATTTCTCAAGTATAAATAGCAACTGCTATTAAATTCATACTGCTATTCAATTACTACAATATAATTTGATATATATTCATCTAACTAGGATTTCTGACAAATTTATTATATTTATTAGGTCTTTAAAGAATTGTGGCAAGATAATGTGAGAAAATCCACATCAGGAGAATTATTCATAGAGAACTACTAGATAATAAATATAACAGGGATTGTTATAGACTTAATGTTCCTTGATAACGTGATGTCAAATTGTATATTATTATTTTATTTCATATACATTGACCACCATTAAAAATAGTCATTGCAAGAAAAAACTAAATGTAGCTGAACTTATGAATAAAGAGAGGAAAATGGTTTACCAACATTATCTAGGTATTAAATTAATAATATTCTCAATGTGAGTCATTAGTATGATATATCTAACAAACATGCTACTAAATCTCAAAGTACTGTGATAGAAGTCAAGCAATTAGAATGAGAGAGGTTATAGTTCTGTTCTCCTCTTTACTGGCCAAGCCATACTTGCTAATTCATTGAGCCTTAGACCTGTTTTTTTTTTTTTTTTTTTTTTTTTTTTTTTTTTTTAAGAAATATGATGACAATTTAGAAAATAATGGAAAAGGTAAGAATATTCAAAATCATCAAAGATTGAGTAATGAAATTAAGAATATGTATCTTATATAGGAGAAAGCTCACGGTTATATTCAACCATATATGAATAATTGCCATGAAGAAACTGATTGGTTGTATCTTCTTGGATTGAATCTCCCAGTTGTTAGGACAGTAAGGGAAGAAAAAATTTGTGAAAGTAACATTATATCAGAGACTTAATGTGATGTAGCAGGCCTTATAAAGATATGATCAAGAGCACCACAGGAACAGCAACTGCAGAACTAAGGAGGCTAAAATAAGATATGAAAGTAAGAAAAATCGAAATTTCATATTTTGTGCGTGTATCAAGAGTACATCAAATAAATAATTACAAATTTACGCTCTTAAAATCCCATTGTCGAAGGAGCATTCTAGGCAGTCATATGTTATTGATACCTGGGTATAAGGGATAATGATTCTAAATCTAACTTAAAAAGTGTCAGTTTAATAAGAAAAATTACTTATTCAGATTTATTTCCAAACTACATTATTGTCAATAAATAGTAATAATTGATTTAACTGAAAGTTATATGGAATGGCATTCAGAAATGTTTTTCCATAACAATTTAGGAAAAATAATTGTAGCATAAATTTATGTTCTGTGTATATAAACAGGACTTTGAAAATCTTAACAGTAAATGCATCAACTGACTATTCACAGGCAAATTATCTGCATTGCAGTTCATCTACAAATACTTCTTTTGTCAAGTTCTGGTTAATAACTTATCACTGGTTTTGCTAATTCACCCTTTTGTTGTGATCTTTTAACTTTATACTATTATTAGTAGTAGTAGTCGTCTCAAGTTTTTTAGCAGATTACTTCAGGATAATTTCCTTCTATAGATGCCAGTCACATTGTCATGGTCCCAATGGATTTTTCTTTACTATAATTTTTGATGAAGAGAATTTTAAAAATTCAATATTGGGTCGTTGTCATCTTGTTATAAATTGCATTTAAAATCTATTAGATGATCTAGAGGAAGAAAATTAGCACAAAAGGAAGTCAGTAAGTAAAAAAATATTTTTTTTCTGAAAAAAACTATCTAAATTATTAGATATTTACAAAAGGTATTAATATAATACCAATTGATAATGAGGGCATATATTATAATACAAATTTTGAAAAACCAGCAACACACCAATAGACATGGCACATCTTGTAAAAGTTGAGTTGAAGAGTAAGAGTTGGTCCTAAAGTCTTCTAGGTCAGGGTTATTTTTACTTTCAGACAAACAATTTTTCTAAAAAGGTTTTACTGCCGAATTGAAGAAACTGGTCAATTAATAATAATGACAAGTTCAACAAATTATATTAAATTATGCTAATATATCCCTCCTCAAATTTTCAGTAGTATTTGACTATGTAAATTTCTCTTCTATTTGAACTAATGTTGTCAGTTCTCAAGGTCTTAGACATTCAACATTCTTCCTCTGGCACTTCCCAATCCCCCCAATTCATTTACTGTTTTATCTTTTTACTCTCCCATTGGAGAGTTCTAGAGGGTTGTTTGTAAGAATTCATCCATTTCTCTAAAAATGCATTTTTTTATGGAACAATTTTCCAGTATTTATTTCCAAGAATGAGTGAATCCCCACAATTCAGACTTTCTTTAGGGCAGGTCTTTTGAAAAGGTATGTGTTGGTGTGTGGATGGAAACTAGAGAAGCCTAGAAATATTTACAAAAACACTGTTGAAAAATGTGATGAGTCAGGGACCCCCTGGTGGCTCAGCGGTTGAGTGCCTACCTTTGGCCCAGGGCATGATCCTGGAGTCCCAGGATCGAGACTCACGGAGCCGGCTTCTCTCTTTCTGTGTGTCTCTGCCTCTCTCTCTCTCTCTCTCTCCCTCTCTCTCTCTCTCTCTCTCTGTGTGTGTGTGTGATAAATAAATAAAATCTTTAAAAAAAGAAAAATGTGATGAGTCAAATAAAGTTGAATTAAAAAAAATGATCAGAAATGAAAAACAGACTTTATTTAACTACTATGGCTATGGGATAAAACTAATTTCTGTTTAAAGACTTTTTTATCTCAATTTTTTAACATTTCAAGATGGTTTCAAGGCCCATTATATACATTTTCAAAATACTAATATAAAGAGAATAGAGTAAATAAGACATTAGCAGGAGATGAAGTAAGGGTTAATGTTATGAAGAGGGAGGGAGAAAAGAACAGCAATATATAGGATCTATAAAAGTAGCAAAGTGGCCTATTTGTTTTACTTCCATAACCCCAGCAGCACCTATAAAAATGTCTATTGCATTCTAGTTGTTCAATAAACACTTGTCTTAGAAAATGAATGAATGATCCAGCTAAAGCTTAAAGGAATTTTACTAACATTGAAAGTGTATGTGTCATGTATTCCTACTCTCTAGAACAGTGGTTCTCAAACTTTTCAGGCTTAGAAAATCTTTTAAACTTAAAAAAAATGCTGAGGACAGGGGCATCTGGGTGGCACAGTTAAGTGTCTAACTCTTAGTTTTCAGCTCAGGTCATGATTTCAGGGTTGAGAGATTGAGCCCTGCGGTACACTCTGTGATTGTGGAGTCTGCTTAATAGTATCTCTCCCCGCCCCATCCCCAAAAAAAAGTATCTTTCCCTGTCCCTCTTCCCTTGACCAGTGCTCCCTCTGTCTTTCTCTAATATAATCTACTATAGGTAAATAAAATCTTTAAAAAAATGTTAAGGACTGAAAAGAGCTTTTATGTATATGTAGTATGAGGTTATTAGCTGTCCTATAGAGAATGGTATTAGAATATATATTAGAATATATAATATTAGAATGGTATTAGAGTATATATATATATATTCTAGAATAATTAGAGTATATATATATATATTCTAGAATACATTCTAGAATAATATGGTAAACTTTTATATATATTCTAGAATATATATATATATATACTACTGGCTGGCTCAGCAGTAGAACAACAGACTTCTGCTCAGGTTGTGATCCCAAGATCCTAGGATCAAGTCCCACATCAGGCTACACAGGGGAGCCTGCTTCTCCCTCTGTCTGTGTCTCTGCCTCTGTCTGTGTCTCTCATGAATAAATAAAGTCTTTTTTAAAAAGTATATTTATATTAAATCTTTTTAAAATAACAATAATGAACCTGTCATTATTAACATACATATTTTTGAGAAAAATAGTTTTCAATACAAAAAAATAGTGAATAAATTGGATTATTTTATATTCTCAATATTTTTAATGTATATCTTTTCAGATAATTGTAGATACTTTTCTTTGCTACACCCAAATGTTCTTGAAAGTCAGTCTCAATGTGGAATCTGTAACCTTATCATGGAGCCTTTTTACAGTTTGTGACATTAAAATCTACTGGACTTATGTGCATTTTGAGTGAACAATTTAACAATGCATGCATGATATTCTTATTAATTTTACTTAAATTCAATTTGCCAACATATAGTATAACACATAGTTCTCATCCCATCATGTGCCCTTCTTAGTGACTGGCACACAGTTACCCTATTCTTACACTCACCTCCTCTTCTGCAAACCTTTGTTTCCCAGACTTAGGAATCTCTCATGGTTTGTCTTCCTCTTTAATTTTCCCCCACTCAGTTTCCCCCCTTACCTTACGGTCTTTTTCACTATTTCTTATATTCCACATATGTGTGAAACCATGCAATAATTGTCCTTCTTTGGTTGACTTATTTCACTCAGCATTCTACCCTCTAGTTCCTTCCACGTCAATGTAAATAATAGGTATTCATCCTTTCTGATGGCTGAGTAATATTCCACTGTGTGTGTGTGTATATACACACACATATATATTTGATAGATGATAGATATAGATGATAGATAGATAGATAGATAGATAGATAGATAGATAGATGTATATGTATATATACATCTTCCTTATCCAGTCATCTGTCAAAGGACACCATGGCTCCTTCCACAGTTCAGCTATTGTGGACATTGCTGTTATGAACATTGGGGTGCAGGTGTCTCAGTATTTCGCTACATCTGAATCTTTGAGGTAAATCCCCAGCAGTGCAATTACTTGGTCATATGGTAGCTCTATTTTGAACTCTTTGAGGAACCTCCACACAGTTCTCTAGAGTGGCTGTACCTGTTTGCATCCCCACCAACAGAGCAAGAGGGTTCCCCTTTCTCCACATCCTCTCCAACATTTGTTGTTTCTTGTCCTGTTTCTTGTCCTGTTAATTTTCGCCATTCTCACTGGTGTGAGGTGGTATCTATCTCATGGTGGTTTCGTTGTATTTCCCTGATGGCAAGTGACGCAGAACATTTTCTCATGGGCTTGTTGGCCATGTCTATGTCACTCACTCTCTCTTCTGCCTCATTTACCCTAGGTGTTAGAGCATCCAGTTTAGACTGTATCTCAGTTAAGGTATTTTTAATTTTGCAGTAAGAAAATCTGTAGTCTTTTATGCTTTTTTCTTTTCTTTCTTAAAAAGATTTTATTTAATCTGTTCATGAGAGACACAGAGAGAGAGGCAGAGACACAGGCAGAGGGAGAAGTAGGCTCCCTGTAGGAAGCCCAATGTGGGAACTGATCCTTGGACCCAGGATCTGGGATCATGCCCTGAGCCAAAGGCAGATATTCACCTGCAGGGCCACCTGGGCACCTGAGTCTTTACGTTTTTTCAAGAGCTATCAGTAAATCTATAGTTGTAATCCTGTATTCTATCTCCAACATTTTCCTTAAATCGATATCCATTAGATCTCTGACAGAAAGTATTACTTCTAGTTCTTTCTTTTATGGTAAACTCTTCCTTCTAGTAATCTTGTCCAGTGCAGGATGGCTGTATGAGTGAGCAGTGTCAAAAATATCAACCACAACCTAAGCAAAATATACCCTAGACAATTCTGAAGACATCAGGGATGAAAAAAATGAAAAAAAAAAGTCTAAAAAAGTGAAAAACAAATTTAAAAAATAACAATAAAAATTTTTAAAAGGGGGATGGTGGAGGAGATAGAATATAATATCACAGAGTGGACCAAAATAGTGATCCTCTTTGTTCTGAATATATTTTGGTCTGTATGTTTGAAGGTACCAAGTTCCAAATTTATATAAAAAAGCAAAACTTATATAGAGAAACAATAGCAGCAACAACAAAAAAAAAGTGTGGGGGGTATGGGAAGAAAAAAAGAATATAATCTCACAGAGTGGACCAATACAATGTTCTACTTGGTTCTGAGTGTATTTTGGTCTGTATGTTAGAAGGTAACTAAATTCCAAAATTATAAAACACAACAAAACATCAAAAAAGAAAAATATCCCAAAACTATATATATATATATGTATATATACATTCATATACATTTATATATATACATATACAAAAATTAAATTGAATACATTGAAAGGAAGACAAAGATGAAGAATATAATAATGACATGCAATTGTAAAAATATGAAAGTCAAAAGGGAAAAAAATCTTAAAGACAAAGTGTTGATAAAATTTTGTATTTAAGACAGGAAAAAAAGAAACAATATTGGAAATATCTTTTAACCTGAAAGATAAATGAACCATAAGGAAAAAAAAAAACCCTCCATTTCTATATACTGTTTTCTCTCAGTCCTGGAGTTTCATAGTGCAGCTTGGTCAGTTAACTTGCCCTTCCATTGTTCTTCCAGCAGGTCTTTGAGGGGAGGGACCTACTGTACTGATTCTCAGGTGTCTGAGCCTAGCAGAGATTTCCTACCCCTTGCCAGGTGGCCTGTCTCAGTGTGAACACTGTTTGCCCAGTGAGGTTTTTATTCTCTGGAGGCCATATCTCTCTTGCAAGAAGTGGACATTTTTTTTATCTGCAGCATTCCAGCTGTTTTTTCTTTACATCTCAGGTTGAATTCATAGATGTTCAGGATGGTTTGAAAGTTATCTAGCTATGTTTTGGGAACCATATGAAATGAGGACCCCTACTCTTTTGCCATCTTGCATCCCTCCCTGGTTTTCTTGCATGCATGATTTTTTAAATAATATATTGATGATTTGGAAAGTATTGATTTTGGGGATTATGAAAAACATTTCTGAATGTTGACACATTTTATTATAAAATATATAAAAAATTGTATTCATTAATGCTATCATCTAAAGTACTTAAGCACTGGAAATTATCAAGCTCAGAGTGGTAGATCCAAGTTTTTCAAAATTCTAATATTTGCTCTAAGCTGAAAATTTAAGTTATCTTTCTTAAATGTTGTGCTATATTAGTTTATTTTTGAGAAAATATCTGCAGATACCTAAGTTTGTACAACCACAGTCTCTCTCATTAATTCTTTCAAGCATAATTGTGGTTAATTTGAAAGTGACTAGTTCACTTCTCAAAACAATCACACAGACACTTTCACTGAAGGCAACAATTATATTTAGATATATAACAGACTTTTTGCATATTTTCACTTTTCTAATTTTCACACAATATTAAAATTCATACCCACTATTGCCAATATTTAATAATATTTTTATCTTAAACGGAAATTAAGACTATTTGTTTTTTTTACAGTGAGCACTTTTGTTGAAAAACATATTGTCTACTAGAAGTGCTTTTGGCCACTGTCTTGATTTACGCTAAGGGACCAGCCCTTCTACTCATCATTGAATTTGCAAATTTAGTGTACATACAAACACAGTGAAGAAAAGCAAATAACATTCTAGTATTATTATGAAGTTAGTTTTAATCTGAGGGATCTCTTGAAATCATTGTGGGATCCCCACACAATTTTATGAATCATGCTTTGCATACTGCTGTTCTATAAGGGCATTACATTTGGTTTCGTTTTCTCTAAATGCAATCTAGTAAAAAATAGTTTCTGAATGCTATTTTTCTATGCTATTGTAAATTTTGTCACTGTAAATAACTGTCAAATTCTATGACTACAAGCAAAACAAAACAGCATCTGGCAAAAGCTTAAGTTTGTGAAAGAACACTCAGCTTCTTGACCAGATTGGATTGAGATTGATTGTTATTTGTTTATGTCTAAAGCAACGTTTTATGGTACTTTGGATTTATTCTTTCAGGCTCATTTATTGTGCCATGCCTGATTCTGTTACAGCACTGACCCCTTGTTATCAGCTACAATTCTAGTATCGACAGGCAAAAAATAAACTATTTATAGAGCATCCCTCTTAATACCAATAAATTGGGAATATGCCTGGGAAATATGCAGGCCTGGTATTACATTATTTATGTATTGAGTAATATTATTTATTTCTTTTATTGACTGTTATTAATTAAAATTAATGCATTAGCTATCTTCATGATAGATTATCTTTTGAATTATTGTATCATCATGATTAGCCTCGTCTGAGCTACGTGACTGTCCTTTAGTTAGGAAAAGGCACATTATCGGATAAATTTTATCAATGGAGAAATCATAAGGCTCTAGGAAATGGTGACACTATTAGTAAAAGGAAAATATTTGAATTTGGCCTGAGTTTTTAAATAGGTGATTTAACTCTAATATACAAGCATTGGATACCCAGTCCCTACTTCCTTGAATTTTGGGTTCAGTGAACCAGGGAACAAGAATTCCAAGAAAGGTCCCCTAAGAGCCTCACTCTGTGGACTGTAAATCTCTATCCAAGTGATAAAGAGAATGGAAAATTTGGAGTACTTTCACTATGGTGGAGTTGCATGAGGATATATAAAAACATACAGTTTATTTGAGAAAATAGTGTTTCTGTAATTATAATAAAATTAAAATTTTAGAATACGAATTTTTGAGTGAATTTGTACAATTCAAGGAATATTGCATCTATAATATTCCAAACAATGCATTTAAAACTGAAATATCGGGCAGCCCAGGTGGCTCAGCGGTTTAGCACCTGCCTTTGGCCCAGGGTGTGATCCTGGAGGCCTGGGATCGAGTCCCACGTCAGGCTCCCTGCATGGAGCCTGCTTCTCCCTCTGCCTGTGTCTCTGCCTCTCTCTCTGTCTCTCATGAATAAATAAATAAAATTTAAAAAATAAAACTGAAATATCCATTGACGTAAGTGAATTATCTGTCTATGGCAAAAACAAATTAAAAAAATTTTACAGTCTACTTTTCTGTCATCAATTTATAAACATATCTTAGAATATTGGTACACAGACCAATTTCTCTGTGAAAATAGAGAAAACCATCAATAGTATTTGTCATGGCGTAGCTGTGTGTCAGCTTGGAGAAGCTAAACTCCACTTCCCAGAATCTTTATCAATTTGTTTTCAGTTGGCTTGGGCCATGAGAAATTCTGTTGGAGATTTAAAGGACAAAAGTGAAACAGCAGCCATTTACTGTACTTCCTTCCTAAAGGTTGTTTTCCTGAAATAGCAAATGAGCATATAACTATTCCATATTCCCCTGCATCTTCCTTCAGTTTTTCTGAATCTTGTGCCATGTGTATGTGTTTTCCTTCATAATGAATGAAGGGCCCCCTTGCCTTCTGTAAATGTCACAGGAAATTAGGAACTGACACAGATTTCTGTCTGTTGTCTTGAGTTCCAGCTCATGTTGGGTGGGTGTCAGCTTATTCTTCCTCTTCCTACCTTCCATCTATCTTCTTTTCCTGACTGCCTGCTGTTCCCCGGCTTCAAGCTCCAACATCAGACATGCTAAGGTTTTATAGAAACTGCTTAATCAACTTCCATATTCATATAAGGTCAAATCTCTGTAAGGTGCAATTGCAGTCACTTTCACATAAAACCAAAATTTGGGGGAGGATAAAATAAAATCTAAATTTAGTTTATTTCTAGTATATTAAGAGATTCTTTTTGTAAAGCATTTTCTCACATTTTTCGGTTTGTATATTTGGAAGCCAATAAAGGATTTGAAGAATTAAGAGAGTTTGCATAATTTTTTAGAAAGCGTATTAACTGTGTTAAATGCACTTTGGAAATTTTAGAAAAAAGGACTTCATACGTAGCAGCAACCATCTGTTGAAGAGGGCAGGTGATAACATTGGGAAACATTTCTTTTGAGAGATAAGTTGATTTATTTTATCATCTCAGGCCAAAAGAAGCACAGCAACAAAAATGGAGACTTTTATCTATTGTTCTCACCAGCTTCTAACTTACTACATAATTGACATTTTCATCATGCTCCCTTTGATATAATATTCTTGTTTTCTGAGGATAGACAACTTTTATTGTTTTGTTAATTAAACACAAAATAAATGCTTAGTAACTATTAGAATGACAAAGGAATAAATAAATAATAAATGTATGAATGATTGGAGTCCCTTCTTTTCCTCAGACTATGACCTAATGGAAAAGAAAATCCATCTAATTAAAATAAAATCAGCCTTGGTGCTCTTAACTTCATAGGAATTGTCTTACCATATGAGTGCAATGCAAGTGTATTGCTCAAGGTATTAAAGAAGAACAAGACTGAGAAAAAAACAAAACAAAAACAATACAAAATGAACCCTTCATTCCTGCTGTAGACTGAATGTTGATATTACCCAAAATTCATAGTTTAAAACTTAGTGTCCAATGTGAAGCTATCAATAGGTGAGCCTTCAGAGAGTAACTAGGTCACGAGAATAGAATTCTCATGAGTGAAATTAGTGCTCTTATAATTGAGGATGTAGAAAGCTCCCTCACCCCTTCTAGCATGCTAAGATACAACTCAGCAGTCTAAAACAGAGAAGAGAGCTCTCACTAGAAACATGCTGGCACCCTGATCTTGGACTTCAGTCTCCAGATCTGTAAGAAATAAATATTTGTTGTTTATGAGACACCCAGGCTGTGATATTTTGTTATAAGAGTGCAAACAAAGTAAGAAAACTCCTTTTCTCCAAAGTTTATGTAATCTAGGCAGATTTTCTTGATTTTTTAAAATTTTTTTCCACAAATAAGTGCTGACATTTCCTTGCATACTGTTCTTCTCTGGACTTATTAACTAAACTTATGGGTTTTCAGTTCATCAAATAACTCTGGTTCCATTCAATAAATATATTCTTTTACCTTCTATAGTTAGGAAACTGAATCCAGTTAAGTGGGCAGCACTATATAGGAGCAATAAGAATTTTCATAAAAATTAAATAAAAATGGATTATAGACTTAAATGTAAGGTATTAAACTGTGAAAGTCCTAGAAAAAAAAAATAAAAGGAAAGCTCCTTGTCATTGGTTCAGCCAAGACATTTTGGAAATGACATCAATAGCACAAGCAGAACTAAGTAGAACTATATCAATTAAAAAGCTTCTGCATGGCAAAGGAAACAACAAAATGAAAAGGCAACCTATCAAATTACAGAAAAATATGTGCAAACCCTTTATCTAACAAGAAGTTAGTATATAAAATAGATATGAAACTCATAAAAACCAAAATAGAGTTGGAACTCCTAACTTAATTGAAAAAAGTCCACAAAAATAATCCAATTTTAAAAATGAGTGAGGAGCTTGAACAGACATTTTTTACAAAGAAGATATACAAATGCTAACAGATATATGAATGACGCTCAAGATCACTAATCATCAGGGAAATAAAAGTCAAAGCAATGAAATATAATCTCATACCTATTAAGGTGGCTAGTCTCAAGAAGACAAGAGACAAGTGCTGGTAAAATGTGAAGAGAATTAAAATAGAACTATCATATGATCCAGTATTCCCATTCATGGGTCTAGATATCCGCACTCCCATATTCTCTGAAGCATTATTCACAATAGCCAAGGTATAGTAGTCTCCATTTTATGTATAACTTTTATATAAATATTAAAACACAAAGGATACCAAAAATTCTGGAAAAGAGACACTAGCCACATGCAATAGAGACACAGAGTAACCAAAAGTCCTGACTAAACAATCTGGGAAGACTCCTAAGAAGGAGATATAATTTAAATTAAGACTGGATAGATAAGTATGAATTTCAAAAATAATATTTTGTTCAATATAATTATGGTTAATATGATAGGCTGAGTAAAATAAAAAAATAATTCATCACAATATCAAAGTTACAAATGCTAAGTAAAGTAACAAAAACTCAAATTATCACATGCATGAACTTAAAATTAAGTAGTTGCGGAAAAATAGAAAATTATACTACATTTTTGTAAAGGTTTAAAAACATGTACATATTTTATATATGTGCATATATGCATGTGTGTATTAATTAAAATACTGATATACTCAGAAACCATAATCATCAAATTCAGGATAGTAATTTGTGTATGTGTATATGTGTGAATGTGTGTGTGAAATAGGGTCAGATCAGTGACAGGTAGATAGAACCTTTTAAATATATATGAAATACTTTATTTTTAAGCAAGTTGACATAAATATTTTTAATTAATTGAATTTAGAACCTTTTCACTATTTTTTCTCTTATGTATCACTTTCCTCCATAGTGATTGAAAACTAACTTCTAGTTGCATACCTACTTATATCGTCTGCCTCTCCCACTATAACCTGTGTCTTTCAAAACTCCACTGTACTTGTATCTAATTATCTTTCTGTACCTGGAAGAATAGCTGGATATGATACATCCAGTCATGGAATCACACTGTATAGTCTTACTTACATTATTCCAACCTTACTGGACACTAAATTGTTCTGGTGATTTCCAATATATTTCATTCATCAATTCATTTTACTATTCTCAAAAATGATGATAGTTTCTTCTTCTCATTCTCAGCTTTCTTTTTTTCTTCCCATTCTCAACTGATAATTATACTTTTTACAAGGAAATTTACGAAAGTCCCACATTTCCTGACCACAAAATTTACTTTTCAACTGCCTCTGCTAAAAAGGGTGAATACTTCTTGAGCTTGTTTAAAATCTGCCATTCAATTTACATACCAGGGTTGCAAACTCTCACCCAGATTAGGCCATTTTTCTTGTAATCGTTCTTCTATCTTCTATGTTGTATTCTACTGTTTCCTAGACCCTCCCAATTAACATAAAAATACAGTAAAATAAATCTCATCTTAAACAAAAACAAATAAATTTTAAATTTTCCCTTGACAGCACAGGTATCACGTGCTGACTGATGTATTTTTTACTCAGCATTATGACAAGCTCAGTATTGTTGCCTATATTTGCCATCTTTCTTTTCTCTGGTGCTCTGTGGAACAACATTCCAGAAAAGGCTTCTCCATTCCCTAAAGAAAATTTCTATTATTAAGGTCAGTAATGAACTATGTTACCAAATACAAATGTCAGGTCTTGTTCCTAATCTAATGTGATTTAGAAAATGTTTGACTCAGCTGATTATTCTCTCCTTTTTATGTTTACTTTCCTGATTTTTGATGCATCACACCCTCCTGGATTTCCTATCACCTCAAGGACTATGTTTTATACATATTATTTAAATTTCTAATTTTCCTACAAATAAATGATGAAGTGTTATAGGTTTTTTTTCTCTTCTTTTCTTCTTAAAATTCTATTAAGGTTATCTTCTTTAGTCTCTTGTCTTAATAAACTATCTCCAATCTAAGAATCTCCAAAATTTGTATCACCATTCCCAATCCCAATCTACTGCATGAAGTGATGTTGTTTCTACTCCCAGAAATTATGTCTCAGTTGTTATAATTGAGAGATAGATTAATTCAATAAAAACTATGTAGTCTAAGCATCACATAAAGGGGAACAACCTTATATTCATCACCTGCTTCAAGAGGTAGTGTACTAAATACTGCATAGCATAACTGAAGTTGTTTTGTTACCCCATCATAAAAAATGGTGATCAGAGAGAAATATACGAATCAGGCTTAGCAAAATGTTCTTAATTTTTTAAAGTAGGTTCTGAGTACACATGGATTCACTATGCTATTCTAGCAAGTTATCTATACACATGGAATTTTATATAATGATATAATACTATGTACACATATAAACACAGAAATTCACAAAGCCAAATACATGGAAAGTGAATACTTTTTAGACCTCCATCTCTCCAAATCTTCTTCTTATTCTCTTTAGCCATGTAACTATCTTTTTTTTTATTTTTTATTTTATTTATTTATTTATTTTTTTGTAGTTCCTCAAATTTGCTAGTCCCATAACCATTTGAGGGTTTTACATTTACTGTTCCCGTGTCTGGAATACTTTTTCCCTGGTATCTACGTGACTCACTCTGCACTTTATGTGGTGGTTAAAATTTTTCTTTTCCAAAAAAGCCCTATGTTGCCACCCTATCTAAAACATCACTCTCTTGAATCACTAAATTCTACCGCTGAAACTAATACTAAACTATATGTGAACTAACTTGAATTTAAATAAAATCTTGAGAAAAATTATAAAACATCACCCTCTGTTATTTCCTCTCCCTGCTGTGAATCTATCCCATTAGAATAAAGGTTTAATTGAGCAGATGACAAACATTATCTGTGTAGTCATCATTGTATCCTCAGTGCCTTGAAAATACTATATATGTGCCTTGTATAT
The DNA here is from genome assembly GCF_003254725.2 of Canis lupus dingo. NCBI lineage: Eukaryota > Metazoa > Chordata > Mammalia > Carnivora > Canidae > Canis > Canis lupus. The sequence goes on along the minus strand of NC_064274.1, from coordinate 35,921,675 downwards.
ATTAACTACTATGTAATAGTTAGGAAATGTTTATAAATAGAATAAAATAATTTAGTTGTTGAATTTCATTTTTTATTTGTTTTCAGTTTTTTTTAAGGATTGTATTTATTTATTCATGAGAGACACACACAGAGAGAGAGAGAGAGAGAGAGAGGCAGAGACACAGGCAGGGGAGAAGCAGGCTCCCTGTGGGGAGCCAGATGCAAGACTCAATCCCATGACCCCAGAATCATGACTTAAGCCAAAGGCAGATGCTCAACCACTGAGCCACCCAGGTGCTCAAATTTCATTTCTTTTTTGATCCAATAATTAACAGTGTTTTTGAAATATCCCTAATACTGGTATTTTACTATATTTTAAACAGATTTATTATTTTATTATGTCCAGATCAGAAAAAAAATTTATTATTTCTACTTTTTGAAGGTTTTTCCTTTATTTCCTAATGTAAGAATATTTTTTGTGATTACTCCATAGACCCTTGATTGCAGAATCTCTGTAAAGAGATTATGCTAAAGAATTACACCTTGTAAATTGAGATTAGTCCTAATTTATTTTTAATTAGATTTCTTTATTAATATTTTTTGGAATTTCATGTGAGCATTTATTATTTACCACTGGCAATTTTTTTAGTATAGCTCTAGTGAAACAATTTGATTTTTATTGTTGTCTATGTCTTTAATATTTTATAATTTTATTCTTTGTCTTATTTCATTGTTTAATCCTAAATTTGGGGCAACTGATATTTTGCATGTGTGAATGTCACCTAATTCTGGCCAAAGAGTAATGTGAGATCTTGTGTTGTAAGGCCACTAAGAAAGAAACTACTATGTCTTAGTGAACAGATCGAAATGACAGTGATACTTATATAAGTCTCAACATTATCTTGTCTTGATGTAGTATTTGGAGACACTGGAGGCATTTATGGAAGGATAAAACTGATCTTGAGAGAATGACAGAGCAGAAAATATTGTGAAATCTGACATGAGATGATAAATATCCTTATTGTTTGAGAAAAATTACACAGATAGGCAGTATCTGAACTGATACAGTACTCTGAGAGATTTTCCAAGAAAAATCTTGGAAATCATGCACTCCCAATTTTTAAAATATTTTGTGTTTGATTCTGTTTAGTTTACATTTCAATGACAGCTTGTTTGTGAAAATTTTGGTTCATTTTTCTTTACTTGAATACTTCTTAGGGTGTGTTTCTTTAAGAAATTCAAGATTGTAATTTGGAGAAGCCTCAGGACAATTAATAATATTTTATAACATTTTTTATTTCATTAGAGAATGAATATTATTTCATTCTAATTTCCTTTTAAATTCCCAGCATCTTTTCTTAACTACATAAGCTAAATGTTGATGTTTCTCTATTCTATATGAAAAGAATCAGCTCTTCCATTCATTCAGTAGTTTCATTTTCTGTTTTCTACATTTTCTACACATTTTGTTTTCTACTACTATATAAAAATATATTTTTCATATTATATATATTCTTCTGTTTCTTCCTGAATTAATGATCTATTTCCTATCTTTTTGAACTGTGTAATTATTCAGTTTATTTTCACCAGTTTTAGTATACTCAGTTAAGTTTCTGAATATTTCTCTAAACATACTTTAACTGTACCCCATAGACTTTGGTAGGGCAGGGCCTTAGGATAAAGTCTGTTCCAAGATTGGAAGTTGATGAGAGTAATGATTTGTCCATATGAAGTTGCTTTCCTCAGGCTCACTCTTCAAACAGTTGCAAAGTATGTAAAGCTATAAACCAGATAAATACAAGAGAATATGAGAATATGAATATGGTGTCATGTTGGCCTTCAGATAGTCTCATAGTCTCACTTGTGATACTCCAGATTTTCAACAGCTAGCCCAGAGTGAAATATCTGCCCAATTAAAAGACCAGTGGGCCTGTTGCCCTTTATTTTTGAGGATTTATAAGAATGTCAAATAAGCTTATATGAAGTAGAGAGAATAATTTCCCCATTGAGTGACCCAGATTTACTGAGACTATTATTTTAATATTTTGAAGTAATTCTGGGATACTCCTTCATTATCTTTTTAATAAAGTATAAGACCTAGGTATTTTTCATTTATTCTATTAGTGTTTTCTAAGTTCGAACCTGGCCATCGCCTGCATCTTAATAAGTGTCTTACTTTAATGTATCATTTAGTAAAAATAGCTTAAGGAGTCTTAGTTTAGACTAGACTTTATCTACTTGGTATTGAACTTTGTCATTTAGTAAACTATTCTCATTGAGAAGCAGAGGAAAGAATAGGTGATTTGAAGTAAAAAGATCAGAGGATCAGAGTCTGAGTTTCAGCTTCATTAATCAGGAACATAAAAATATTCTTAAAACTTTAATTTATATATTTCTCATTTATAAAGGATATAAGCAATATTTTTAGAATTAGATGTGATAATATACAAAAATACAAAAGTAAAATTATACAAAAGAATAGTTACCACACTTGTTTTCATGATAATAGCAATGTTATATCTTGCTAATTTTTAGTGTTAGAACCTTTATGGATACAGTAAACTAAAGATCAGAAGTAATTCTACATTTTTAATTTTTAGAATTAGATGTGATAATATACAAAAATAAAATTATACAAAAGAATAATTACCACACTTGTTTTCATGATAATAGCAATGTTATATCTTGCTAATTTTCAGTGTTAGAACCTTTATGAATATAGTAAACTAAGGATCAAAAGTAATTCTACATTTTTAATTTTTTTTAATAGATTTGATCTATTTGAACTAGTTTCCTCTCATACAAAATGTGAGAAATCTCAGAGTAATAAGTGAGAAAATATAGATAATTAAATGACATATTTGTACCTAGTAGTTCCCTATTGCTAGTCATTTTTTAAAAATTATTTAACCAGTTAACTCTTGATTGCTTTTTCACTTTGGAATGATTGTTGTGGCATTTGAGGATATAGAAGATTAAAATACAGCAATTTCATAGCAATTCCTCATTATGTGTGACAGTCCTTGTGTTTGAAAGTTTGAACTATACATTTGGGTGTTATTAGTATGATTGGCATGGTTAATGTCATCCACAGTTGATTTCTCTTCAGAAATGACAAATTAGATTTTCATTTCAAATGGTAAATGGTATGCACATTTTTTATTTTCAAAAATATTTTCTTTGATTATTTGTGTGTGTTTGCAAGAGGACTAATATATTTTTATTTGAATTAATTTAGTTTGAAATATGTAAAAGCTATAATCAGTAAATTCAATTAACTCTAAGAATTTAACCTTTGCAGACACTTTATCACAAAAGATAAGCAAAGTAAGAAATATAGCCTTGAGTTAAACATGAGATTGACTTCACTTGGCAGTTTTCACTTTACATTTATTTTACATTCAGCATTCTACTTCCCATATTGATGACATATCAAACTTAATGAGGCGGGTGGTTAGTGAACTCAACTTGTACTCTCGGATGAAGAACATGCTCGGTTTGCCTCATTAGGATTGCATTCGGATTGTAACAAGCCTGCTTACACTTTTTAAAAATCTTGATGATAAACCAATCCACTGATTATTTTTTTAAAGTTCAAGTAATAAATTTTTAAATGAACATGCAAATAATCTGACAAAATATTTCAGAGACTCATAATTTTTATTTACATGATTAAGCTAACCTACAAACTAATTTATAATACTACCTAACTAAGATGCAGAGATTGTATTCAAAGTAAGGCTATATTCCCAGAATAGGCCATAAATTTATGAAGTTTGGCCAATTATCACTATAATTAAGTTGAAAATAATGAGAGTTGCTTGCTTTTTCATTATTTACAGGACATTTAAAATAGACTAGGATACCAAAAAATTGGACTTTGCATTCAGTAATTGGAATCAGTAAGGGAATGAAAAATGTTTCATGCAGCGCAGGTACAAATAACTACTGAAAATCCTTATGAAGATGTAAGTAATCATTGGTCTATATTGGTATATAACAAAGAAATAGCTTAATAAAAATATATGCATATATAATATGTATTATATTTTATTATTTATATATTTATTAATTAAAGTTGATGATAAATACAGACTGTCTTATTGAACTGTTAGTTAAATATATAAGTAGAAATGTCTTATGGGAAAATTATAGTTTCTATGTTATAAAATAATGAAAGGAAGGAGATGGACAGTGTCTGGAGGTAAATGTGGAGTTAAACAGGACTAATATTGTATTATACTTTTATGTTAGAGAGATTTTACATTGGTTAATTATAGATGGACATAACAAGTGACAGAGTGTAGAAATTATCCACCCATTAAGCTCAATTCATCACAGAATATTATTAAACATTTGGAAATTTTCCAATTAAATAAAAAATCCTCACTATTAGTAGCAGAAATCTCCATTTATTTGTTTCACTATTGTAAAAGTTTAGAGTTGAAGAAAAAGCATCATAAATTATTCACATAGGCTTAACTTATTTCAATTTTTGGTTAACTGGATGAAATTAATTATTAGTATGTTTCTTTTTGTTTTTGTGACAAACATGAGATACATAAATATTTACACACAAACACATGTGATAAATTGATGAAAGAAATATAGTAAAAATTTGGGGAAGAAGAAAAATTTCTTATACTGACTGGACATCTCACTAAGGTTTGTAAAAACTCATATGAAAGTAGCAGGCGTAACAATATTATGGTTGATCTTACCAAAACTGAAATTACAATTCTGATTCTGACATTTACTTACAACATGTACAGTGCATGGCTCTTGCATTATTTTCCACACTTATTCAGTTAACTGTGTGTCCTTGCTCCTTGCTTATATCACCTAAACTCAAACAGCTAGAAGATCATTCCAGAGTATGCACCTAATGTCATTTTTACTGAGCTTATCAGTCTGCAAAACATAGGTTCTATGCTCTCGCCTCAAAACAATTCCAGATATCCAATCATACACACAACTGGAGCTAGACTATGGCAACTTTATTTGGTGGTGAGTGTAAAATTCAATTTTCCACTTTTGAATGAAAATGCTACAACTGCACCAAAAATAATAAGATACCTTGGAATAAACCTAACCAAAGTAGTCCTCTAAAAATTTTAAAACACTGATGAAAGAAATTGAAGATGATACAAAGAAATAGGAAGACATTTCATACTCATGGATTGGATAAACAAATACTGTTAAATGTCTACACTACCCAAAGCAATCAACACATTTAATGCAATCCCTATCAAAGTTCCAATAACATTTTTCACAAAACTAGAACAAACAATTCTAAAATTTGTATGGAACCACAAAAGACCTCAAATAGCCAAAGCAATGTTGAAAAGGAAAAGCCAAGCTTGAGGCACCACAATTCTGGACTTTGAGTTCTATTACAAGGCTGTAATAATCAAAACAGTATGGTACTGGCACAAAAAATTACACATACATTAATGAAAAAAATAGAAAACCCAGAAATAAACTCACAACTATATGGTCAATTAATCTTCTAAAAAGCAAGAACGAATATCCAGTGGGTGAATGACAGTCTCTTCAACAAATGATTTTGGGAAAACTAGACAGCAACATGCAAAAGAATGAAACCACTTTCTTATGCCATACACAAACATAAATTCAAAATGGATTAAAGACCTAAATGAGAGATCTGAAACCATAAAATAAAAATTTTGACTCTATAAAATCAATGTGTTTGAAGTCATCAATAACATTGACCATGGGCAGTTCATTTGATTTCTTTACAATACTAAAGTGGAAATAGAGATATGTTCATATTTATTCATATATTGAGTGAACAGGTGTTACAGTAATGTTGACAATTCTATTTGCAAATTATGCAAACCATTTTCTAATGCTCAAATCAGTTTATTTTTGGAAATGTCATTCTGAAAGTAAGTGATATGGAGCTGGTCCAGCTTTTGGTCAAATCTGGAATGGAGAGCAGTTCCTATAGGGTGAATCTAAAAGTAGAGTTTAGAACTTAAATGGGTGGAGTGGGTGGTGTGGTTTCACAGAAAATCTATTACTAATCTCTATTTTACCCTATGTAATGCATACATTTATTGAAATTTCTTTCAAGATTTTTAAGAAGTTTTTTTTTAGTGTAGGACAATAAAAGATTTATATTTTGGAAACTAAAGTGTACAAAATATTGGCAAGGGCAAAGAAGACTGTGCTGCATTTATTTTTGACAAGAAAAATGGTTCAATATTCCTAACATACCTTTCTCACAAATCTCTTTATACAGAAATGCATCAATCCATGAATGTCATTTTTGTCACAGACATCATTGGTATTCCTTCTGGTAGCTCTATTACTATATAGGCACTAAAGTAGGTTCTGTTATAGAGAACTGAAATCTTTCCTATATTCCATTCCTTAGCTCACACCAGAGTCTTTTATTTTTTATTTTTTTTTAGTATTTAACACTAAATAATTCTTGATAATGCTATAAAATGGACCGTTAGAATTGTACTCTTTTTCAAGGAAAAATTTTGTAGCATGCCTGTGGAAAAAAAAAAAAAAGCCAACAAAAATTCTTTATACAATGGTATAAAATGCCTTATGTAATGTTTTTTTCTACTCCAAAGGAGCAGTAATTTTTCAATTAGTGAAAATTTAAAAGAAAGAAGTTTAAGGTTCTGCTGTATAACTTTGTAGTTTTTATCTCAAATCTCAAACTTCCTTATCATTTTTTAAATGAGTACAGATAAAACGATTTCTGGCTATGCAACTGAAATTATTTTTAAATATCAGTTTATCTTCTCCCCAAATGATTTCCTTCTCACAACTCACTATATTGCCATATAATTTTATAGAAAAATGAGTCTATTTAATATTTTCTCTTACAAAAGAGGATACATGTAACCATCATTTTTTTTTCTTATTTTTTTCCTTTTTATTTTTTGACTCTCTTTATCCATTTCACCCACCTCCCAAAGTATTCTCTGTATCTGTAAACTTGAGGTTTTGTTTGTTTTGTTTTCATTTTAAGTCAATTATTTTTTATTTACATTTATTTTAACTAATTTTTTTAGTTTCTACATTCATACCATATTTGTCTTTTCCTGGCATATTTCAGGTAGCATAATGCTGTTAAGGTCCATCCATGTCATAAATAGCAAGATTTCAATCTTTTTTTATGACTGAGTAATATTCCTCAGTGTGTGTGTGTGTGTGTGTGTGTGTGTGCGCGCCACATCTTTTTTCAGTCATCCATTGATTGACAGTTTGCTTCCATATCTTGGCTATTGTAAAAAATGGACGTATATATAACTTTTTGAGTCAGTGTTTTTGTTTGTTTGAATAATACCCATAAGTGGAATTGGTGGATCATATTGAGGTTCTATTTTTAAATTTTTTGTGGCCATACTATTTTCCATAGTAGGTGCACATATTTGCATTCACACCAGCATTGCATAAGGATCCTCTTTTTTTCCACATCCTCACCAACACTTAATTCTTGTCTTTTTTACAATAGCCATTCTAATGTATGTGAGGTGGTCTCTCCTTGTGGTTTTGATTTGCAGAGCCCTGCTAATCAATGTTGTTGAGCATCTTTTCATATACCTGTTGACCATCTGTACATCTTCTTTTGAAAAATGTCTATTCGGATCTACTGCCTATTTTTAAATCAGATTGGTTGAGGGTTTTTGTTGTTGTTGTTTGCTATTGTGCTGTATGAGTTCTTTATATATTTTGTATTAATCCCTTATTAGATTTATGATTTGCAAATATGTTCTCCCATCATTAGGTTACCTTTTTATTTTGTTGATTGGTTTCCTTTGGTATATAGAAACTTTTTAGATTGATATAGTCCCATTTGTTTATTTTTGCTTTTGTTGCTTTTGCTTTTAATATCAGATTCAAAAGTCTATCACCAAGGCCTGTGTCAAAAAGCTTACCACTTAGGCTTTCTTCTAGGAGTTTTATGGTTTCATATCTTACATTCAAGTCTTTAATTCATTTAAAGTTAATTTTTTGTTTGTTAGAGCTGGTGGTCCAGTTTTAATCATTTTGTATTTTTGTCCAGTTTTCCAAACACAATTTTGAATAAAGTGTCCTTTCCCTATTGTATATTGTTTTTTTCCTTGTCATAAATTATCGTGTAAGTTTGGTTTATTTCTAGGCTGTCTTTTCTGTTTCTTAATCAACATGTCTGTTTTTTAATGTCACGCCATACTGTTTTTAGTATTATAGCTTTGTAATATAGTTTGAAACCAGGGAACTTGAAATCTACAGCTTTGTTCTTCTTTCCCATGATTGTTTTGTTTATTCAGAGCTTTTTGTGGTTCCCTACAAATTTTAGAATTATCTCTTCTATTTCTTTGAAAAGTGACATTGGAATTTTGATAGAGCTTGAATTGAATTTGTAGATTGCTTTGGATAGTATAAACATTTTAGGAATATTGATTCTTCCAATCCACAAGCACAAAATATCTTTCCATTTATTTATGTCTTTTACAATTTCTTTAATTAATGTCTTGTAGTTTTCAATATACAGGTCTTTTACACACTTTGTTAAATTTATTCCTAAGTATTTTATTCTTTTTAATGTAATTATAGGTGGCATTGTTTTCCTAATTTCTCTTTCTGATAGTTTTTTATTGGTGCATAGAAATATAATAGATTTTGTATATTGATTTTGTAACTTGCAACTTTATTTGTTTATTCTGATCAGGTTTTTGATGGCATCCTCAGGGATTTTACATATACCATGTTGTCCATTAATAGTAACAATTTTATTCTTCCTTTACAATTTGAATATCCAAGCATTACTTTTAGTTACTACTCTTACAAGACACAATTCTTGTCTGAATCAGAATATGCTTCTATTTATGTTATGTGTTGTTATAAATAATTGCAAGATAAATATATTCATTTCCTAGGACTGCTATAACAAATTACCACCAACCATTTGCTTAAAACAACAATGTATTCTTTCACAATTCTGGAGGATAGAGATCAAAAATCAAATTGTGGGCTATTCAACCTTGGAGAATCTGGATAAAATTATCCCTTACCTCATACTAGCTCCTAATGATAGATGTCAATCCTGGTGTTCTTTGCTTGCAACTGCTTCATTTCAATCTCTATCTCTTTTGAGCATCATGCTGTTCTATGTATCTCTGTGTCTAAATTTCCCTTTTCTTTTTTTTTCCTTTTTATTTTATTTTATTTCATTTATGATAGTCACACAGAGAGAGAGAGAGAGGCAGAGACACAGGCAGAGGGAGAAGCAGGCTCCATGCACCAGGAGCCCGATGTGGGATTCGATCCCGGGTGTCCTGGATCGCACCCTGGGCCAAAGGCAGGCGCTAAACCGCTGTGCCACCCAGGGATCCCAAATTTCCCTTTTCTTATAAGGACACAAGTCACATTGGATTTCAAAACCTACCCTAATGACCTTATCTTAACGTGATTATATCTATAAAGACCTTATTACCCATAAGGTCGAGTTCACAGGTACTGGGGCTATGACCTCAAAATATATTTGAGGACACAATTCAACCCATAACAATAAGCATCATGATAGGCAGATGCTGGGTTATGATAGCCATTCAGGTTTCATAATATGTGGCAATCTGATCAGAGCTGTCTGTTACAAGGTATAATTTTCTAACTCAGCTAAGGGTTTTAATCAAATATTTCAAAATTTATGAGGAAGAAAGACAATATAGAGGCAGGCTCCCAATCTTAGAGGGGCTCTATTGAAAGGGATCTGGTACATGGATAAATAGAGGAATCTACTTTCTACTTACAGCCCAAAATTTAAGGATTAGACTGCCAGCAATAATCATGGAACTTGATTAAGAGTGTACTTTAAAAATAGAATTTCTTGCCAAGATGTCGGAGAGAGCATGAAGAAACTGTCCCCTTTGGATTGCTCTAGGATAAGGGGTAAAATTTCATTCTGGTATCAAAATGCAGTATTTGCATCACTGTGAATACCTTTTAGGAGACTGAATAAACAACGGGAAGTGGGTTTTCTTTGTGACTCCACCGTAGTGATTGGGGAATTCCAGTTTAAAGCTCACAGGAGGGAACCCTGGGTGGCGCAGCGGTTTAGCGCCTGCCTTTGGCCCAGGGCGCGATCCTGGAGACCCGGGATCGAATCCCATGTCGGGCTCCCGGTGCATGGAGCCTGCTTCTCCCTCTGCCTATGTCTCTGCCTCTCTCTCTCTCTCTCTCTCTCTCTCTCTGTGTGACTATCATAAATAAATAAAAATTAAAAAAAAATAAAGCTCACAGGAATGTGCTGGCCTCGTTTAGTGAGTATTTTGGTGCGATCTATGGAAGCACTTCTGAGAACAAAGTCTTCCTTGATCCGTCGGGTGAAGGCTGATGGATTTCAGAAACTGTTGGAGTTTATATACACAGAAACTTTAAATCTTGATAGTTGGAATGTTAAAGAAATTCATCAGGCCGCAGACTATCTCAAAGTGGAAGAGGTGGTCACTTAGTGTAAAATAAAGATGGAAAATTTTGCTTTTATTGCTAATCCCTCTTCTGTAGAGATATCTAGTATTACTGGAAACATTGAATTGAATCTTCAGACTTGTCTCCTTACTCTACGGGATTATAACAGTCAGGAAAAAATCAGAAATGTCTACAGATTTAGTTCAGGCAAATCCTAAACAAGGGACCTCAGCAAAGAAGTCCTCTCAAAATAAAAAGAAGAAGGTCTTCAGCTCCTGGAAAACAGGACAGAATAAAACAGTGCAATATCCCAGTGACATTTTAGAGAATGCATCTGTTGAGTTATTTTTAGTTGCAAATAAATTATCCACACCTGTAATAGAACACGTTGCACAAAGAAATGGTAATTCAGAACTCAAGTTGACATCAGTCATGGAAAACACTTTTCCAGCACAAGATATTGTGCAAACTGTTACAGTGAAATGGAAACGTGGAAAATCACAGCCAAACTGTGCTCTGCATGAACACTCTATGTCCAAAATAGCCAATGTCAAGAATTCTTATGAGCTGGAGAGCTCTGGGGAAGAACTGGATCAGAGGTATTCCAAGGCCAAGCAATGTGTAACACGTGGGAAAGTATTTTCGGAAGCCAGCAGTTGGAGAAGGCACATGAGAATACATAAAGGAGTTAAACCTTATGTCTGCCACTTGTGTGGAAAGGCATTTACCGAGTGTAACCATCTGAAAATGCATGTAAGAACTCATACAGGTGAGAAGCCATACAAATGTGAATTGTGTGATAAAGGATTTGCTCAGAAATGCCAGCTGGTCTTCCATAGTCGTATGCGTCATGGTGAGGAAAAACCCTATAAATGTGATGTATGCAATTTACAATTTGCAACTTCTAGCAATCTCAAGATTCATGCAAGGAACCATAGTGGAGAGAAACCATATGTCTGTGATAGATGTGGACAGAGATTTGCTCAAGCCAGCACATTTACCTGTCATGTTCATAGGCATACTGGAGAAAAGCCTTATGTGTGTGATACTTGTGGGAAGGCTTTTGGTGTCTCTAGTTCTCTTATCACTCATACAGGTGAGAAACCATACATATGTGGTATTTGTGGGAAAAGTTTTATTTCCTCAGGAGAGATCAACAAACACTTTTGATCCCATACAGGAGAAAGGCCATTTATCTGCAAATTGTGTGGAAATTCTTATACAGATATTAAAAATTTAAAGAAGCACAAAACAAAAGTCCATTCCAGTGCAGATAAAATTCTAGATTCTGGTATAGAGGATCATTCCTTGACTGAACAAGATTCTATACAAAAAAGTCCTTTATCAGAAACATTGGATGTGAAACTTTCTGATATGACTTTACCACTATCTCTTCCACTTGGAACTGAGGACCACCACATCCTTCTGCCTGTCACAGATAATCAATCTCCTACATCAGATACGTTGTTGAGGTCAACTGTGAATGGGTATTCAGAACCACAGTTGATTTTTTTTTACAGCAATTATATTGACTTTGTGAGGAATATGGAATTGCTAAGATGTCTCTGGTAGTAAACATAAACTCTCTGGTAAGGTGCATATATTATATTAAATTACCATTCATTTAAAAAAATAGAATTTCTTCTGCATGATTTTAGGCTAAATAAGATGCTAAAAGAAGTGTGAATCTGAAGTTAGGGAATCAGGTGGAATTTTTGGAGCAGAGAGGAGAACCAAAAGCTAAAAACCAGGTATTTAAAAAGCACACAGCAGTGTATTTTCTGGCATTATTACTTATTTATTATTATACCTGACTTAGTCAGTAGGTCTTAAGTGCCAAAATTTCAATAAACTACCTTACTTTTATAATTTTTCCTGTTGAGGTCCTTAAAATTTAATCATCAAGAATTATAGGCAATTTATTTCTAAAAATAAGAATACTAATCATTTAAAATGGCAGTGCTCTCTAACAAGTTTAGCAGGGCTGTAATTTTTTATCAAATAATATTAAAGTGAACTCTACTGTACTCTTCTACTATCTTCTCTGATTGGACAGATGTCTCTGGTATGTCTTTAGGCATCTAAAAGTGCACAGTTAAATAAAAGGGGTGAAATAAGGCCTCACCGATTTCTTTAAATTCATTTTTAATTACATTAACTACATTGATTACATTTGCCCTTTAAATGTGTATTGTTTATTTCAAATCTATAATGTCTCGTATTATGCACTCATATAATGGACTTTTGTAAGAATATTTTCTTTAGAAATAATTATATTTTCTTTTTAGTTGTATTGTGAGAAGAAAGTTATTTGAATTAATAGTCAGTAAAATTCATGAGTACTCGTCTGATTGCTAGTTAAAAATATTAAAAATATTCAGCCAAGTAATTTTTAAAAATATTTTATCTGTCTTCACTCTGTTAATTTTCATAACAACCATATGGATTAGTTAATATTAATCTCCTCATTTTTAAGATGAGAAAACTGAAACATAGGGAGATTAAATAATGTTCTCACAGTTAGTAAGAATTGAATTCAGAATATGAATTTATTCCATTAGCCCCCACAATCTAGCTTCTCAACCTGTTCACTGTCTCTCTTAGTTTGTAAAATGTGTTTCCAAGACAATATATCAAGACTGAATGGGAGTATTTAAAGGATGCGATGATATTGCATTTTAAAAGTTAAAAAATTATTTTGAAATAGATGAAGTAAAATTGATATTTTTGTAATGGAAAACATGAGAATATTCTCTTGCAGCATAAGAATCTGTGAGTTAAGATGTTTATAAAGTTATACCTAAACATCTTTATTTACCTAAGTGTAGTTATTGGAGAACAAAGTATTTCAAAGATAAATAGTTTTTATTATTTATTTATTTATTTATTTATTTATTTTTCATTTTTTTCATTTACTTATTGCTGGTTTTACTAGACTTTATTTATTTTTTTAAGATTTTAATTATGTATTCATGAGAGACAGAGAGAGAGAGAGAGAGAGAGGCAGAGACACAGGCAGAGGGAGAAGCATGCTCCATGTAGGGAGCCCGATGTGGGACTCGATCCTTGGGCTCCAGGATCATGCCCTGAGCTGAAGGCAGACGCTCAACCGCTGAGCCACCCAGGCGTCCCTTTACTAGAATTTATAATACCAGAAGCTGACAATTGGAAATGGAGATGTTTATTCATTCAGGAAATGTATATTGAATAACTTATTTCAATTCAGACCTTAAATACTAGGAAACATTAAGAATAAGTAAACAGCAAAAAAAAAAAAAATATATAAGTAAGCAGTAAATCAAGTTGTTAAATAAAATATATATTTGTGTTATCATACAATACTTAACACCAAAATATTAGAAATATATAAGAGAGAGGAAAGATGGATTCTCTGATGGTACCAGGGATGTCTACATACACACAGTCACAACACACATGGAAATAGCATCCCAAAATAAAGACAGCAGCTTATGGGAAGGTCTCAAAGCCAATAACAGCATGTCACAGTTACTTGTGTGATTTTTCTCTCATCCATTTTCTGCCTTTCCTTACTCTAGTTTGTATCACAAAGGTCTACCCCTTTCATGTTCTCAGGTGCACTTTCTCACTGGCTCTGATCACATGCAGCCAGTGGAAAGCACTGGAACAAGACCAGAAGGTGGAGAAGCCAGGATATTTCTTCCATTTTATCTGCATCAGATCAGAAATTATTTTGCTGATGGCTCCAGCTCCTGCTTGACATCTATCCTCATATGTTTCCAGTTCACTTTAGAACACCTAGTATCCTAGACTCTGGGAACATAAACTCTTCCCTTTTTTCTTTGTTCCTCATCATGTTAGCTGTTTTTGTCACTAACCTGAAGTACACTTTATCCTCCTCTTTTTACCTTTCAAGCACTCCCAACAATCTTTCATTGAACATATTTAGAATGAGGTTTGTGAATTAGTTCACTCAGGGACAAAGTATAAAAAGAAAAATGGCAAAGAGGTTTGGCAAAGGAAATTGAAAAAAAAAAAAAAGTAAAGAGCCAAGAAAGCCATGCCATGAAAACCAAGAATAGTACATGGAGGAATTGTTGTCACTGCACAACAGCTAGTGAAGACAAAGTCTGAGAAATTGTTATTGTTTTAGAAATAAGGAGATTACTGGTACTGGAAGGAAAGAGAGTTAAGTTTGGGAAGGAAGTTTAGGAGAAATCAGAAGTTTGAATGTTCACTAAATAAAGATGAGAGAAGGAGCTGGGCCAAAAAAATCCAGTGATCAACAAAGAGTGTTAATGGCTGAAAATCAACTTGTATACTTTCTCTCTAGTGTTTCTCAGGTGCCTGGGTACAGAGGAATTAAACTTCAATTGTAAAGATGATCTACATTGCACATGTTATGTACAAACCCATAAAGGAGAAGCTATTGCAGATTCCCCAAAACGTAGATCAAGTGACTGGTTGTAGATCTAAGATGGGAATGTGAGGGGGTTAATAACATGGAATAAAATGGTGATTACATGAGGCTGAAGTATCACCATATATATTTCATATTACAGTAAAGATATTTATGTCACCAGTTAAATGTAACCCTACATACCTATAATACCTAAGAGAAAAATGCCAATATTTTGAGGATGTTTTAAGGCACAGTGAAAGATATGAAAGAAGCAATCTTTGAAGGAAATCCAAGTTTTAGTGAAACCTAAGACCGATATAAGACCATCTATGAAGAGACTATGAGTGGAGGCATATTTATGTATGATTGAATGGTGGCCCTGTTTTCCACCATGTTGTGGGTTCTGGGAACGTTAGCAGTTGAATGATGAATTCAGAGTTCAGCATTATAAAAGCAATGTGAGAAAGAATAACAGGAAAAAATACAGTGCCTAACAGTCTGCTTTTGGAAGTGGAAACAAAGAGAACAGGTATGTAGGGCACATTTAACTGGTAGATCTATCTACCTCAAGTTTCCAAATATGCTAAGTGTTGAATACTAGGGACTCTTTTATGTCTTTTAATTTTAAAAGTTTTTAAAATTTTTATTTATTTATGATAGAGAGAGAGAGAGAGAGAGAGAGAGGCAGAGACCTAGGCAGGAGAAGCAGGCTCCATGCACCGGGAGCCCGACGTGGAATTCGATCCCGGGTCTCCAGGATCGCGCCCTGGGCCAAAGGCAGGCGCTAAACTGCT
Organism: Canis lupus dingo; assembly: GCF_003254725.2. Taxonomy (NCBI): domain Eukaryota; kingdom Metazoa; phylum Chordata; class Mammalia; order Carnivora; family Canidae; genus Canis; species Canis lupus. Next base: position 35,906,082 of record NC_064274.1, on the reverse strand, counting down.
GCGCCACCCAGGGATCCCTTAATTTTAAATATTCATATTGATTTCCCTTACTCTAGCCTAATTTCCTAAATTTTTGAAAACTTGTGCATATGTAAGCCAGTCAGTTTTAATCATTCTAAAGAATTTTCATTCTTCCCTGTGTCAGAATTTAAAGAGTCATAATACATCTTTATAAATTTGGTGCTCACAAAGAAAATTAAAAATCTCAGGAAAGAATTTTAAATGGGAACAATAAACAAAGCTTTTTCTCTACTCAAATTTGAAGTGTTTTCAAGGCTGTTTCATTAAGGTCAACTCTTCCCTTATGTATCATACATAGGTTACAGATAAATGCTTACGAAAGAAAAAAATATACTATCTTAATTACAGACTTGTGAATTCAATTTCATTTTGATTCATAAAGATAGCAAGATGTTAGTTATTATTTTTACATTTCATTCTGTCTGTATCTAATTTTTAAACAAACTTGGTGAACCCTGCCGCTTGTTATTCCTAGATTAGGTCTCCTTTTGTCAGGTCTTGCTGTTTGTAAAGAAGGCTAATTTACTGAATACTGGCCAAACTGAAATATGCTGCAAAGTATGCAGTACAACTATTGCAGCTTTTTTAAAAAAGATTTTATTTATTTATTTTCAAGAGAGAGAGCACAATAGAGAGAGCAGGAATGGAGGGTGGATAGGGAGAGGCAGAGGGAGAGGGAGAAGTAGACTCCTTGTTGAGCAGGGCTCGATCCCAGGACCCTGAGATCATGACTTGAGCCAAAGGCTCATGTTTAACTAACTGAGCCACCCACTGCAGTTATTTAAAAAAAATATTTTTCTAAAAGTATTTGGATGAAAAACTTTTTGATTATTTATGGCATCACTTCTTTCTTTAACTAATTTGAATAGTATCAGGTTAACGAAAGTTAAATATTTGGAGAATATTGTCCTTATCCATTCTCGCACTTTGTCAGTATTGTGGTAAAATTAGAGCTGCTTTAAAAAAAATACATCAAAACAACATTTGGAGGAAAAACGTCATAATTGTGTACTATGATATGAGGGTAGTATACAATAGTCATGAATTATAATCCAATAAATAAGTCGGGGTTCAGTAAGAGAAAAGATACCACCGTATACATTTTTTAAATAAGGAAAGTTTTCATGGAACTCATGTCTTACACATTTGTGGGAGAAGTTTAGATAATAAGGAAAGCAAAAGACAAGAATTAGAGAAAAGCCCTGTGTGATATCACCTCTGGAATCAGTGATGCCTGTGGGTACATTGGAGCATGGAGTTCTGGAAGCCAGTCATGACCAGATTTTGCAGTGGGCCTGAAAAGCCGACTATATCAGCCCATTATCTGTCACCTATGTTTCTATGAATTTGCCTCCAATCATCTGAAGGCAGCACAGGTTTACAGTTGGTTAGCAGTGACCAAGGTCGGAGTGAAGATCTCAGTGCAGAATGTGAAAGATGAGGACAAAGGAACCTTCTGGATGTTCATAATGTGACCTTCAGAGAATCATACCCGCAGCTCAACTTCCGCCCCCAAATTTTGCTTAATTATTTCTCTTGGGAGTCCTTCCAGTAAATGTGTTCTCTGAAATGTAGTGTTATAATTTCAGATTCTTTTATCTTTTTTTGTTGTTTTTGATGTTGATGAAAAGAATAATGACTGCTTCTGCAATCAAATAATTCCATTGAAAGAGAAAATAACATACATACTGCACAATATCAAGTTGCGTATTATTTTTGCTAGCAATTGCCTGGCTTCAATGTATTACTCTGTTTCAATATTTGAAGAAGCTCAAGTATCAAACAAGTGTTTTGGATTTTGAACATATCAATTCTAGATGTTTTCAGTTTTATTTTTTTGACTTCTGCTATTTCCTCCAGTTTCCATGAAATGTATTTGATAATTTATAGACAATGTCACTTCTATTCTCTTCAGAATCAGAAACAGAACTATTCATTTCATTATGAGTGAGAAAAGTCCACAAATCAATGTGAATGATCCTTAGAAAAGTATCCAAGATGTATATAAATACATCTAGCTATGCTCCTTATTTTCTGAAGAAGAAAATACACACACATATCTATACATACATTTCTAATAAAATGACAATAGACAAAATTGTTATATGAGCTGAAAGTGGAATAATTTAGAAAAATGACAAAAACAATTTAGTGAAACTGTGCCATTATGTTACCATTAATTTTGAGTTGCTGCCTTTCATGCTTCTTTTTCTGTTTTGTTTTTTTGTTGTTTTTGTTGTTTTGTTTTGTTTTGTTTTTAGCATGTGGCAAATATAAGGCATGAATTTTGCTGTAAAACTGCATGTTTCAAGTGGAAAAATAGTTCCTCCTTTAACTTACTTAAAGCAGTTTCCAGATTCAATTGTAGTTTTCTAAAAGTTTATTTATTCAGATATCATAAAGACTATTTTTCCCAATCTTGTATTTTAGGTTATGCACAAAGATTTCTTCTCCTAATCCTAAATTGTTCTTCATTTTGTTTTGCATCAGCAAATATCAACAATGTAGCCACACTTAGCCATCAACATTTACTTATGTGGTCTATAACCATAAATGTCAAAATAATAGCTTCATAATTATAATTAGATTGGGCCCAGTGTGATAGTTATGGTAATGCTAAATGTAACTTAAAAATAGAGGGTTATGCTTGTTCCAACAAAATAGAATACTAGAATTTTATTATTGTCTTTTGCAAACTCCAAAACAATGTTTCTTGATCCAAATGCAGCATTCCTCTAATTAGTGACCATAAAGAATAATAAATTCATCCATTATGAATCATAATTCACAAAGTACTAGATCCTTCTTTGTGGCTTGGCTATCCCAAAATGGCTTTACTCCTCTGTTCCTGAATGACAATAAAAAGAGCATAGAAATTTAGATGTGGTATGTTTTAATAAGTCTTATACCACATTGAACAGAAAATAGTCATGTGGCCATGTGTAATTTGACAGGAGGCTGGAAAATTCAGTTTGACAGGAAACTAGCCAGTATCTTTCAAGCTAGGTTAGTTACTGGCAAATATTATTGAAACTAGTTAATTTGGGAAAATATTGTGTCTCAGAAAATAAAATCAATTGTTTGGGAGTAAAGTGATTTAGCATTTATTATAACGTATTTCTTTTTCTCAATCTTACATATCACATGCTTCCTGGTTGGCTTATGATATTGGTTAAGATGTTCAAGGTCTTATTTGCTATTTGGGTGGCCTGGACGGCTCATTTGGTTGAATGTCCAAGTCTTGATTTTGGCTCAGGTCATGATCTCAGGTCCTGGGATCAAGCTCTGCATTCCTGGCTGTCCTTCTCCCTCTGCTCCTCCCTCTGTGCTCTTTGTCTCTCTGTCTCTCTCTGCATTTAATAAATAAATAAATAAATAATCTAAAAAATCTGTTTAATTAGAATTTAAAATAAAAGAATATTTTTAAAAGATTTTATTTATTTGACAGAGAAAGAGAACACAACCAGGAGGAGCAGCACAGGAAGAAGGAGAAGCAGGCTCCCTTCTAAGCAGAAAGCCCCATTCAGGGTTCCATCCCAGGATCCTGGAATCATGACCTGAGACAAGGCAGATGCTTAACTAACTAAGCCACCCAGCTGCCTCTTAAATAAAAATTTTAAAAGAAAAAATAAATTTACTGTTACATGTTCCTTTGCGCCATAAGAAAAAATATTGGGCAAGTAATCTGTATGATGCACATGAGAAAAGTGCTGAAGACTGGTGGCTCCTTAGAAGCCATAACGTGTCTGAAAATTTGGTGTCATGTATGTTGGGGTTGGGGGGTGATTTGTTTCTATAATCTTCACATTTTACCAACTGTGAAATAACTCAATCTAATTTTCAGCTTAATGAGGCCATTGACATTTTATGAGATCAAGCATAGTCTGTGTGGAAGAGTAATACACAGGATAAAGTTGGGGAAATGTTTGTTTGCAGTCTAAACAATTCTAAAAGCATCTTTTGAGAATAAGTAATACATGGTGACTGGGAGAAGTGGCCTATTCAATTTCTTCTTCATGATATCCCAAAGACTCAGAATAGCTAAATAGTCACACTTCTTATACAGAATTCAGGAGTTACCCTAATAAACATGATGTGGAGAATTAGTCTACTTATCTTGATACCCCATCCTGCAGTCTAGCATAAGGTAAATAAACAAATTATTTTTCCTCTGTTAACAGCCACCAAAAAATCCAACAGTTGGAAATTCCAAAATGCAATTTGGAAAGCATAACGACTTGAAGTACTTCAATTAGTATTCTTTTTATTTTATTTATTATTTTCAAGATTTTATTTATTTATTTGACAGAGAGAGAAAGAGAGTGCACGCAAGCAGGGGGAACTGCAGGCAGAGGGAGAAGCAGACTCTCCACTGAGCAGGGAGCCAATGTAGGGCATGATCCCAGGACCCTGGGATCATGACCTGAGCTGAAGGCCGATAGTTAACCAGCTGAGCCATCCAGGCATCCCTCCTTTTATTTTTAATAACAAAAATGTTTAAGCCTGCAAATTTATCCTCAGAAAATACTAAATTATCCTGGTTGTGATAAGTATTTTCATATTACAATTATTTCCACAATACTGTTTATCACAAACGTGACTTTTCTTTGAACTTATTTAATGAGAAGGGGATTTCTATTTATTGGCTATCTCATAAACTTGCCTTTTTAAAAAACTTTGTGTTATTTAATAAAAGGTTTTTTTAATGTATATGTTGTTTAGTTATGCCTATTATGTTATGAGAAAACTTAGCAAGTTTTATTTTTAGGAATTAATTGGTACTTTTATCACTACCTAATATGAATCAGAGCTTTCACAGGTTCAGGTTGATTTAAAGGTATATTATCTGATTACATGATTTATGATTTGAGATATTTCTTATAAATAATATACTTTTCTTATTTTTGTATACTTATTGTCTTTATATCCAATTTATTTGATGGATACCAAATTTCTAACAACTTTTTTTTTCTGCTTTGAAGTTCATTATGTACACATTTTATTGATTAATACAAATGTATGCAAAATAGTGCCCCTTATAGAAATATCTTTTATTATTTATTTCTATTTTTTTTTCTCCCAAATGACTTTTTTGTATGTTATTTGTAACTTAAAACCTGATTATTCTGTGTTATGTTTTTGGTTTTTTTTTTATTTCCTTATCCTCACTTTCTCTCTTTTTTTTTTCCTGTTAGCCTTTCTGCTTAAACATCTTCTATAATGTGAATTCTGTTAGAATCCTACATTCACATATTTTTATGCATGCTTGGATCTTACATACTTGTCTTAGTACTATCCAGTTAATTTTGATTCTGATAGAATTTTATTCAGCTGTCTTAGGAAGATTATGTTTTCAATGTCTCCCTTACATACTGTTTTGAGTAGATGAATATTATTTATTCTGAAATAATAGGACAAAGCTCGTTTCTTGTCAAAAACGAGTAAAAGAAACAGGAAATTGGGATCCCTGGGTGGCTCAATGGTTTAACACCTGCCTTCAGCCCAGGGCGTGATCCTGGAGACCCCGGATCGAGTCCCACATCAGGCTCCCTGCATTGAGCCTGCTTCTCTCTCTACCTATGTCTCTGACTCTCTCTCTCTCTCTCTTTCTCTGTGTGTGTGTGTCTTTCATGAATAAATAAAGAAAATCTTAAAAAAAAAAACAGGAAATCCTTCATAGACAATTCCAAATCCAGCTTCTTTCCCCTTTCTTTCTTTGCCTTTCTCTTCCCTTCCCTTTCTTCCTTTTATTCTTCTTAAAAAAAAATAATAAAAAAGAGAGAGAGAGAGACAGAGAGACAGAGAGACCACAAGTGGTGGTTGAGGCAGAGGGAGAGGGAGAAGCATACTCCCCATGAAGCATGAAGCCTGATGGGGGGCTTGATACCAGGACCCTGAGATCACCATCCAAGCTGAAATCAAGAGTCAGATGCTTAACCTACTCAGCCACCCAGGTGCTCCTTTCTTTTTCTCCTCTTCCTCCTACATTTTTTTTTAAGATTTTATTTATTTATTCATGAGAGACAGACAGAGAGAGAGAGAGGCAGAGACATAGGCAGAGAGAGAACCAGGCTCCATACAGGGAGCCTGATGTAGGACTCGATCCCAGGACTCCAGGATCACGCCCTGGGCCAAAGGCAGACGCTCCACCGCTGAGCCACCCAGAGATCCCTCTCTTTCTTCTTCTTAAGTTAAATAACATACCTGGTGTATCTCTACCCTTCACTAGTGCCTTTGGTGTTTACGTGAGGCTGTATGCAGAGGTCATATAATAAAACAAGGGTTTAGGATTTCCTTCCCTCCACTTTTCTGAAGTCTTTATTCATATTGCTTCTTTTTGAGCAGTATCTACCAAGAATATCCTGGCCTGTACGCAAATCCCATAGGGATCATTGTGATCATTGGGTCTGCATATATATATTTTTTTAATAGGGGAAAAAACTACATAGAAGTTTTTAAATTTCATAATATATTATTTGCTTGCTGAAAAGTGGTTAAGTTCAAAATAAATACTTTTTTCATCAATATTGTTCAGTTAATCAACTTATTATATACCAGAATAATCTCGGAATTAAAAAAAAAGATTTTATTTATTTATTTGAGAGAGTGTGTGTGACTGGGGGGGGGCAGAGGGCGAGGGAGAAACAGTTTCCCTATCCCCGAACCTTGAAACCACAACCTGAGCCAAGAGCAGCCTCTTAACTGACTGGGCCACCCAGGCATCCCTGGAAATTTTCTTTCTAATGAAAATGATTGAAACCAATCTGAGTATATTCTGGATTTTTAGCTCTGGCATGGACTCTTTCCTCTAAATATTTTTTATTTAATTAGTTGTTTTTTATCTGAGATATTTGTAAGTTCACTTGCAGTTGTAAGTAAATTGATAGAGCTTGTGTACTTTTTACCCTGTTCTTGGCATGATAGCATCTTACAAATTGTAGTTCAATATCACAACCAGGATATTGAAATTGACACAGTAAAGATAATAAACTAAGGAGATATATTGGTGTTTGAATTATCAGAATGGCAGGAAATTGGGTTTGGAGACCAAGAGGAGTGAATCCTGAAATTCCTGTATAAATTCTCCTTAAAATAATAACTGACTCTAATATTTGCACATGAGTAAGCAGACACTCCAAGGAACACAGGGATAGCAAGAAATGTGATGTTTAAAAGCTGAGCAAAGATTGCAGGAACTGTTTGGTGCTAGAGAAGTCAAGTTTTTAGAATAAACCAGAATATCAAGATGTGCCAACTAAATGCTACATGTGATCCTAGTAAGAGACAAAAACAATAAAATGAGTCAATCTATAATATTTTGTTAATATTCTAGAAAGATATGAAGGAATGGTTGCTGTAGAAAAATATTTGAGAACGCTCTGTAGTTAATGATACAGCTAAAAAGAGGAATCTCATGAACCACAATCATATTGAATATCATAGTAAAACTTAAAAAAAATCAAAGTAAAGAATAAAATCCCCAGGTAGCCAGGAAAATAAGGAGTTACCTTCAGAGAGACAACAGATGAAAAAATATATGTCTAAAAAAATGCAGAGCAAAAGGCAATATAACATTCTTATTTAATTATTTTTAAAAGATTTTATTTATTTATTCATAAGAGACACACAGAAAGAGGTAGAGACATAGGTCGAGGGAGAGGCAAGCTCTCTGCGAGGAGCCTGATGTGGGACTCAATCCCAGGACTCCAGGATCACGACCTGAGCCGAAGGCAGACGTTCAACTGCTGGATCACCTAGGTGCCCCAGAATATTATTTTTAAAGATCTGAAAGAAAATCCGTTCTTATTTACACTTTTGTGTCACTTAGATAGCACTTTTTATGGTAAAACAATATTGAAAGAACTTTACCAGAACAGTGTTAAAACTGCAAAGTATCAAAGAATTCTTCAGAAAAAGTGGAAAATAAATTCAAAAGGAAACTCATCTTAGATAAAGGAATTAAAAGAAATAGACTAAATATGAGGGTAAATCTATATAAATACCGATATTTTATGGGATTTAAAATATGTACAGATTTCAAATATTCAATAACAATAGCATACAAGTCAGATGAGCAGAAAGTAGTTAAAATGTTAGAAAGCAAAAAATAAAAATCAAAAAAAAAATCAAAAAAAAAAAGAAGAAAAAATGTTAGAAAGCCCTTGTATTTTTATTGGTAGGTTAAGAATACTAATTTTCATTACTAACAAAACTTTAAAAATAATAAAAAGTATATAACCAACAAGCCAATATAAAGAAAAAATTGAGCCATATAAAACATTTAATACAGATTAAATGGAAGAATGAAAGGGAGAAACTAGACCCATACATATGGTCAATGTACTTCAACATAAATTTTAAGGCAGATTTATTGGGGAAAATAAGTTCTTTTCTATAATTAGCACTAGAAATATTCTAAATGGATGCCTTTAGAAGAAAACATGTTGATCAATGTTAAATTATTCATTACATTAAATTGGGTTTGATCAACAAATTATTTGTTTTCCATTTTCTAATATTCACTATTGAAATGCAGGATTTCCATTATAGATGAATGTTAGGAGGAAAAAGTTACCTCCAAATTACGAATAATTGTTTTTTCCTTACTCATAGAATATGATGTGGAAATTAAGGTGAGAACAATGAGGAGATATGTATTAGTAAGTACTTCCAGAGAGACAACACCTTCAAAGTAGTTTTTTCATGAAATGTTGCCAATACATTTGTAATACCAATATATTTGTTTAAATTTCTGAATGGTAATAAGTTTGTTGCTTAGGTTATTTCTATATTATTTCTTAAGGTATATTAAATATGACAAATCTAAGCTTAAATATATATAAATCTATATCTCAATTTATTTACTTTAATATTTACTACATATGACTATATTTCCCAAATGAATTTCTACCTTTAATATCATTTCCTCATCCATCTTTTCAAGATTAATCAATTACCTAAAATGATAATTAACTTTTTCTCACTACATCATTTTGCACATAACAGCAAATATATTTAATCAACTATAGTATATTCTTATTATTTGCTACCTCCTCCAAATAAATTATTCTAAATGGAATTAAATCCATAAAAATAAACCCCATTTGTATGTGCATTCATACATGTACCATCCAGATTAATGTAAATTCCCAAGCATGGATGGATTTTAGTAAAATATAATAAGGAAAACTCTTTCAGGAAAGTTGGCTCTGGCAATTTTAAAGAGATAAAGTTTACTGCTTCCAAATACTTATAGCAATTTGAACCACATGTGGATTATTTCTAAAAAGTAAGTTGAGCACTTTAGGTGGATATATAATTTTTAAATCATATATATTTGCATATAAATATTATTAACAATAATAAAAAGGTAACAATAATTTTGGACTATTAACATATGTCAGCCAGTTTAAATTATTCCTATTAATTTTCAGATGATTAGATCTTTATATTAATTAAATCTGATTTAATGAAATGTTCTTTACTGAGTTTAGCAAATAGAGGAGATTAATGAAATTCCTCCACTTTGATCATCAAAGATATGACTGTAACCCAGCTTATTCTCTGTTGAATAAAATAACAATAGTGATCTACTAGTAATCAAATAGTTTAATACAGAATTAAAATAAGACATTGAAAAACCAAACCCTTTTGCAAATACCATATTATTTCACTCATGTGGAATTTAAGCAACAAAACAAATGATCATAGGGGAAAAAAGAGATAGTCAGACCAAGAAATAGACTCTGTTCTATAGATAACAAACTGATGGTTACCGGAAAGGAGGTGGATGGGGGGATGAATTAAATAGATGATGAGAACTGAGAAAGGTACTTGTTACGATGAGCACCAGGTTGTGTATATAAGTGTTGAACCACTATATTTTACATATGCAACTAATATTACACTGTTAACTAAGTGGAATTTTAATAAAAGCTTAATAAAGTAAAAGAAGGTTTACACAAGAATAAAAAAATACAGGAAAATCCCCCAAGTTTTTGTGACTTAATGTAGTAGAAATTTATTTCTCCCTTAATTAAACTTAAAAGCAGGTGCTGCTGGGACACCCGGGTGGTTCAGTGGTTGAACATCTGCCTTCAGCTCAGGGCGTGATCCTGGGGTCCTGGGATGGAGTCCTGTGTGAGGCTTCTCTCTCTGCCTATGTCTGTGCCTCTCCCTGTGTTTCTCATGAATGAATGGATAAAATCTTAAAAAAAAAAAAAAGCAGGTGCTCTTTATCTGTAGCAGGAATGACAGAGTCTTATGAACTGTATTTCAGTAATTTGGACATGGAATTTTTAAAGCTTATTTATTTATTTATTCATCAGAGAAAGAGAGAGAGGCAGAGGGAGAAGCAGGCTCCATGCAGGGATTCTGATGTGAGACTCATTTGGGACTCCTGGATCATGCCCTGAGCCATCCAGGCATCCCTGGACATGGAATTTTTCAGATTTTCTGCTATATTCAAATGGTTGCTTCCATGTTTTTCATCAACAACTAGTGGGCATAAAGGAAATAGCTTGAAGAAGATAATTTCACAGCTTATCATCTTAAAGATAGAAAATTGACATTCTGATGCTTACTTTTTAAATTGAGAGGATATTCTACATAGAAACAAGGAGTAAGAAATATAGTATTTGGTTAGTTCAGTAGTTTGAGGCAAATCTTTATACTATTGAAGGGGGCACACATCTTTTCTCAACATCTAGTTGCCTCTGGCACAAGGAGAATTCTGAGACTTAAGAATGGATGTATTTTTAAAAAGTAAATAATTATTTTTTTAGAGCAGGAGATAGACAGGTGAAGGGCAGAGAGAGGGGGTGAGAGAGAATCTTAGGCAGACTTCACACCCAGCATGGGGCCTGACTCACAGTTTAATTTCACAGCCCTGATATCATGACCTGAGCAGAAATCAAGAGTTGGACCCTTAACCAACTGAGCTACCCATATGCCCCTAGAATGTATGTTTGATAATTTTAACACCTGGACTTTTGTTAGGAATGATTTATTTATTTATTTTAGATGGTGGGGGTGGAAGGGCAGAGGGAGAAGGAGAGAGAATCTCCAGAAGACTCCCTGCTGAGTACAGAGCACCACAGAGGGCTCAGTCTCATGGCTCTGAGATCATGACCCAAGCTGAAATCAAGGGTCAGAAGCTGAACTGACTGAGACACCCAGGTGCCTGTACTACATCTGGACTTTCTGAAGCAAATGAGTAATCAAAGAAAGTGAGATCAAGATGCTTATAAATAAAATGCACTGATTTGGTTTGACACAGGCCTTTCTCAAAAGATAAAACATTGATAGGACATAGAATTTGGCAATGCAAAACTTGTGTAAACTGTTTAGTCCAAGATTTGAAATATAGGATTTTCCTGACTTACCCAGTCACAGCAGTGGTATTCATAATTTTCTTGTTACAGGGAAAAATGTGGTAATGGCACTCAAGAGGACAGGCTTACAATCCTAAGAAGTCCCTGTTATTTCACTCATTGATCTCCAGTGGCTGCCTGACTGGAAATATACATTACAGGAAGCTGATGGAACTGCCAAAGTGATGGAGAAGCAAGGTGCTCAGTGTTTCCAATGACATAATGAAGATATACACAGTCAAAGGGAATTAGGTAGCTCCACATCAATACTATAAATCAAATAATTAAAAACATTTTCATTTTATAAAGCATGAGGCTTTATTTTATATCACAACTCTCTTGCAGGATTAAATTCTCAGAGTATTGTAAGGATTTCAAACTTCTTTAGGCTAATTTGGATGAAATTAAACACATACATCATTGTAAAAAATATCTCCCAAATGATTGTGAACTTTGGAAATGAGAAAGAGATTAATGGTAATGTATTTCATATTTGTGTTCTCTCTGTAATGGTTCAATTATTTTCCTATGAAGAATTTATTATTTCTACCCAACAGACATCGGTCAGACTTTTAATAGACATTGCTGAAAGTAGTATAAAAAATGACTTCCAAGTACAATAAATTTAACAGTTATTATTTTTCTCATTGTCTAAGTGACAGACCTAATAACCCATGTCAAAATAACAGGAAAAACTAGAGAGGTAGTACACAAGTCTTGTTGTGGCTCAAAAGTTATGATTAACAGTTAGTGACAAATGAAAGCAGGAAAAAAGTTTGAAGAAAAGTGTAAGATTTACAGAAGGAAGTTCATTAAACACATGGCAATCATTTTCTTCAGAAAATCTGTGTGCATCAAAGACAGTCCACAATGGAAAACTAGTGACTTAGCAAATATGTTATTGCCAGTCTAATCTATTAATAATCAAAGCACTAAAAGACAAACTAAAGATACATTGCAATTATTTAATTTCTGGTACTGATGTATTTTTAAGAGTGGATAGAGAAGCAAAAAACATGCATAACTATGTAAAGTCATTATCAGATATTTTCCTTTTGATTTTTTTAAGTAAACATTTTTTAAAGATTTTGTTTACTTATTCATGAAAGATACACACACACACACACACACACACAGAGGCAGAGACATGGGGAGACGGAGAAGCAGGCTCTCCATAGGGAGCCTGATGAGGCCCCGATCCTGGCACCCCAGAATCATGCCCTGAGCCAAAGGCAGATGCTCAACCACTGAGCCTTCCAGGCATCCCATCTCCTTCCTTTTTAAAAAGAAAAATAAAGATATAAATTGTTCTGAATCCTTTGATTGAATCCATTGACTATGTTGTCATATTTAATTTTTTTTAAGATGTTCCACTTTGTTCACAATTTATTTTTTTTTATTTTTTTTTTAATTTTTTATTGGTGTTCAATTTACTAACATACAGAATAACCCCCAGTGCCCGTTACCCATTCACTCCCACCCCCCGCCCTCCTCCCCTTCTACCACCCCTAGTTCGTTTCCCAGAGTTAGCAGTCTTTCCGTTCTGTCTCATTTAAAATTGATCATATATATATGGGTCTCTGTCAATATCAGAAGTTCGCAAAATTTCCCATAAAGCGCCAGATTGTATAAATTATGTTCAACCTTGAGAACATATGGTTCTGTTGCAAGTTTTCTACTCTGCTCTTGTAGCATAGAAGCAGCCACCGACATACTGGAACAAAAGGGTGTGAATGTTTTACAATAAAACTTTATTTACAAAAACAGACCACCAGCCAGTTTTGGAAACTATTCTATTCTATTGATCTTTATTGTCTTTATGTCAATTTCAGAGAATTGATGTGTTAATAATATCATCTTCCAATACATGAAGAAGTATTAATTCTTTAAATTCTCTCAGAAATATTTGTAGTTTTCAGTGTGCTTTTCTTGCATGTATATTGTTAACTTTAACCACAATTATCAGACTTTCTGATACTATTTTAGAGTATTCTTATTTCATTTTCCAGATTTTTGTTGCTAACAAATAAAAATACAAATCAACATTGCATCCCAGGATAGGTTAACAACCTTATTATTTCTGGCAGTTTCTTTGTGGATTCCTTAGGATTTTCTACAAAAACAAACACATTATCAGTGAATAAAGACAGTTTTATTTATTCTTTTCCCATCTATGTGTTAAATAGACTGGAAAATATTTCATCCTTCATTGTTACATGTGATATGATAGACATATCTTTCAAAAATTCCTTTTTATTAGGGTGAGGGAGTTCTTTTCTATTCCTTGTTTGCTGAGAGTCAAAATGCTTTTTCTATGCTGGTTGAGTATATCATATTGTTTTGCCTCTTTTCTTCTGTAAGATGTTCAATTACATTGATACATACTAGAATATTAAACTAGTCTTTCAATCATATGATAAACCTTATTTGCTGTATCATCATTTGTTATATTGCCAAATTTCATTAGGTAATATTATGTTCATAAGAAATATTCAAGATATCTTTCCTTGCAAAATCTTTACTTTTGCTTCTGATTTGGGTATCAGGGTAATCCTGGGCTGTTAGAAACTATTGGGGAAGTTTCCTTTCTTGTCTACTTTATGAAAAATGTGGGCAAGATATGCATAATTTCTTTCTCAAAGGTTTGATAAAACTTGATACTGAAGCCATCAAGACTTGGATTTTTCTTTGTGGCAAAACTTCTTGTTATAAATTGACTTTCTATGTTAGTTTAGAGCTATCCAGATTTTCTCTTTCTTCTTAAGTTGGTGATTGTGATTCGTGTCCTTTTGAGAATTTATTATTTTTATCTAAGTTGTTGAATTTAGATGAAAGCAGAAAAGATGTTCTTAATATTTTCCTGTTATTCTTGTAATGTCTATAGTAAGAGTAAGAGCAAAGATCATTTTTTCTTTCCTATTTTTTATGTAGCTCTCTTTTATTTCTCTAGATTTTAAAGTGTAAGCTTACATAATTGATCATTACTTTTCTTCTTTTCTAATGTAAGCATTTACTCTTATAAAATTTAATCTAGGGATCCCTGGGTGGCGCAGTGGTTTAGCGCCTGTCTTTGGCCCAGGGCGCGATCCTGGAGATCTGGGATCGAATCCCACATCAGGCTCCGGGTGCATGGAGCCTGCTTCTCCCTCTACCTATGTCTCTGCGTCTCTCTCTCTCTCTCTCTCTCTCTGTGTGACTATCATAAATAAATAAAAATTAAAAAAAAATTTAATCTAACTCCTTAGCTACATCCCATATATTTTCATAAATTATATAATCACTTTCATTTACTTCAAATTATTTACTAATTTATCTGATGATATTTTATCTGATCCATGACTTATTTAAAATTTTAAACTTCTAAATATTTAGGGATTTTCAAGTATCTTTCTTTTTTTAAATTCAAATTATTTTAATTTGTGTGATTTCAATACATTTAAATGTATGAGACTTTTATCATGTCTCATCTTTTTTTTTTCCCCATGTGAACTTGGAAAGCATGTACATTCTGTTATTTTGGGTTGAGCTATTTCATAAAAGTTAATTATATAAAGTTGGTTGATAATGTGTTTTAATTCTTTATATCTTAATTGATTTTATGTCTATAAATTTGTTAAGGCTTATATTAAACTCAATATTTGGCCAATTTTGGTGAATGTTTTAAGTACATTTTTAAGGTACTTTCTGTACATTGAACACTATAAAACATTGATGAAGGAAATTTTCAAAAGGCACATAAATGGAAAGCCATTCAGTGTTCATAGATTAGAAGAATTAATATTGCTAAAATTTTCATGGTGCCCAAACTGATCTACAGATTTAATGCATTCCTATCAATATCCAATGGCATTCTTTACAAAAATAGAGAAAAAACAGTCCTAAAATTCATACAGAACTACAAGAGATCCTATATAGCCAAAGTGATCTTGAGCAGGAAGAATGAACTAGACACATAACGTTCTTTGATTTTAAAATTCATAGTAAACAAAACAGTGTGATACTGGCATAAAAGCATACATACTTATTAGTGGAATAAAATACAGAGTCCAGATATAAGTCCACACATTTATGATTAAATCATCTTTGACAAGATTGCCAAGGCTATACAATAGAGAAGACAGTCTCTTTAATAAATGGTGTTTGGAAAATTGGATATACCCATGCAAAAGAATGAAATCAGATCCTTGTATTTTTTTAAAGATTTTATTCATCTAGAATGGATAAAGAAGATGTGGTGTATGTATACAATGGAATATTACTCAGCCATTAGAAACGACCAGTACCCACCATTTGCTTCGACGTGGATGGAACTGGAGGGTATTATGCTGAGTGAAGTAAGTCAATCGGAGAAGGACAAACATTATATGGTCTCATGCATTTGGGGAATATAAAAAATAGTGAAAGGGAATAAAGAGGAAAGGAGAAAAAATGAGTGGGAAATATCAGAAAGGGAGATAGAACATGAGAGACTCCTAACTCTGGGAAACTCTGGTGGTGGAAGGGGAGGTGGGCCGGGGGTGGGGGTGACTGGGTGATGGGCACTGAGGGGGGCACTTGATGGGATGAGCACTGGGAGTTATTCTATATGTTGGCAAATTGAACACCAATAAAAAATAAATTTATATATAAAAAAGATTTTATTCATCTATATTGAGAGACAGAGAGAGAGAGAGATAGAGAGAGAAGCAGGCTCCATGCAGAGAGTCCTACGTGGGATTCGATTCTGGGTCCCCAGGATCACACCCTGAGGTAAAGGCAGCGCTAAACTGCTGAGCCACCGGGGCTGTCCAGATCCTTGTCTTATACCATAATAACTCAACTCATATAAAATCAACTCAAAATGGATTACAGACTTGAAACTGTGAAAGTACTAGAGGAAAACTTAGGGAGAAAGCTCCTTGACATTGATGTTGTCAAAGAGTTTTTGAATATCACACCAAAATCACACAAAAAAAAACAAAACAAAAACAAAAAACAGAAAAAGTAAACAAGTAGAGTTGCACCAAACTAAAAAAAAAAAAAAAAAAAAAAATTTGTACAGCAAAGGAAACACTGAATTAAGTGAAAAGGCAAATTATAGGATGAGGGAAAATATTTCCAACCCAGATATCTGATAAGGGGTTATTATCCAAAAGATATAAGGAACTCCTACAACTCAATAACAAAACAACCCCCAAATAGCCCAATTCTAAAATGGTAAATAAGATATGTATTTCATTTTTTAATTAATTTACCTATTAGTCCCCTAAGAAATGCAAATCAAAACCACAATGAGATATTGTTATCTCACACACATGTTAAAATAACTATTATCATGTTAAAATAACTCTTATCAAAAAGATAAAAGACAATAAGTGTTGGTAAGGATGTGGGAGAAAAGGGACCCCTGGTATATCATTGGTGGAAATATAAATTGATGTGGTAATTTTAGAAAGTAGGAGGGAGGTTCCTTAGAAAATTAAAAATTGAACTATCAAGGATGCATGGGTGGCTCAGTGGTTGAGCATCTGCCTTCAGCTCAGGGCGTGATCCCCGGGGTCCTGGGATGGAGTCCCACATCAGGCTCTCAGTGGGGAGCCTGCTTCTCCCTCTGCCTATTTCTCTGCCTCTCTCTATGTTTCTCTCATGAATGGATAAATAAAATCTTTTAAAAATATATAAATAATAAATAAAAATAAACATAAATAAAAATTGGAACTATCATAATCCAGCACTCCCACTTCTGGATGTGATCCAAATTAAATGAAATCGGTAGCTTAAAGAAGTATCTTTACTCCCATGTCCACTGAAGCATTGTTCATAAAAGCTAAGAATGGAAACAAGTTAATGTCCATCAACAGATGAATGAAAAACAAAATTGTAGCATAGATATTCAGTGGAATATTATTCAGACTTAAAAGAAGAAAAAAAAATCCAGCCATTCCTGATAACAAGAATGAAACTGGAGGATATCAGGACATCACACTAAGTGAAATAAGCCAGACATAGAAAGATAAATGCTGTCTGTTATCATTTATACATGGAATCTAAAGTAGTACAACTCATAGAGGCAGAGAACTGATGATAGTCACCTGAGGTGAAGTGTGGAATGGAGGGTAAACTAGAAGATGTTGGTCTTAGGGCACAAATTTTCAGTATTGCAAGATAACGAGTTCTGGAGATCAAATATACAGTGTGGTGATGATAGTTGACAATATTGTATCATATACTTAAAATTTGCTAAGAGGATAGATCTTCAATTAAATCTTTTCCATTGCTGTGCAAAAGCCTCTTATCTTGATGAAGTCCCAATACTTCATTTTTGCTTTTGTTTCTTTTGCCTTCGTGAATGTATCTTGCAAGAAGTTACTGTGGCCGAGTTCAAAAAGGGTGTTGCCTGTGTTCTCCTCTAGGATTTTGATGGAATCTTGTCTCACATTTAGATCTTTCATCCATTTTGAATTTATCTTTGTGTATGGTGAAAGAGAGTGGTCTAGTTTCATTCTTCTGCATGTGGATGTCCAATTTTCCCAGCACCATTTATTGAAGAGACTGTCTTTCTTCCAGTGGAGGTTCCTCAAAGAGTTAAAAATAGACCTGCCCTACGACCCAGCAATTGTACTGTTGGGGATTTACCCCAAAGGCAATGAAATGCCAGGACACCTGCACCCCGATGTTTATAGCAGCAATGGCCACGATAGCCAAACTGTGGAAGGAGCCTCGGTGTCCACCGAAAGATGAATGGATAAAGAAGATGTGGTTTATGTATACAATGGAATATTCCTCAGCTATTAGAAATGACAAATACCCACCATTTGCTTCAACGTGGATGGAACTGGAGGGTATTATGCTGAGTGAAGTAAGTCAGTCGGAGAAGGACAAACATTATATGTTCTCATTCATTTGGGGGAATATAAATAATAGTGAAAGGGAATATAAGGGAAGGGAGAAGAAATGTGTGGGAAATATCAGAAAGGGAGACAGAACGTAAAGACTGCTAACTCTGGGAAACGAACTAGGGGTGTTGGAAGGGGAGGAGGGCGGGGGGTGGGAGTGAATGGGTGACGGGCACTGGGTGTTATTCTGTATGTTAGTAAATTGAACACCAATAAAAAATAAATTAAAAAAATGTAAAAAACAAAATTAAATGAGTTGAAAAAATGAATCAACAAAATAAAAATAGAATCTTAAAATTCTGAAAATAGAAGCAGGAAACAATATGATGTAATTAATTGAAAATGAATCAGCCACCAGAAGTAGCAAATCCAGTTAAGTGTGAATTAAACCTCACTAATGCAAAGTGGAAGAGAAAATAAGGGAAGCAACATTATGAAAAGAGTCAAAAAAGAATATCTAGGTACTTAAAAAGAAAAAAAGAAAATGACATAAAAAGAAAGAACTAAAATAAATAAATAAATAAATAAATAAATAAATAAATAAATAAATGAATAATAAATTAGAAAGAACTAGATGAGAAGATCTATTTGTCTTCTACAGACAAAACTAATCTACTCAGATTGAATGGTCGTAAAAAAAAAACTACAATACTTCTAGATAAGGAAATTAATTGACAAAGGCAAAATGATGAGAAGAAAAAGATAGTCATGGAGATATAAAGGAAAAGATTAGGCAATATCAAGAAAAAAAACCTGTCTTGATTTCAATACTAAAGTAAGGACTTGAAAAGAGTTTATTAAATTACTAAAAGAAAACAAATGATCCAAAGATACAAAACACACCACCAGTTTAGATGCTTGACTTCATGATGCAAATTGTATTTTGACAACTTATTATCTTAGCTAGTCAATTATGGAAAAATTAATTTTGACCATATAAGTGAAACCCTTACTATTTGAAATTAGCCTGGAGTGGAAAAAATAAAAAAAGCTGCTTTCCATGGCACGTCAGTTTTATATGGAGGGGATGAACATTACTTGTCTATGGTTTCCTTTATTCTTTCTCTGAGTCCATTGCTGAACTTACTTTCAGATGCCTTATCAATTTGCTGTCTAAATATGGTTGATAGGGAAGCGAAATGGATGCAATAATGGATGATGCTAGATTCCTAGAGTTTTAGAAAAGTCATTCTTGCTTGTTCCTCAAATCATGAATTCACATCTTTCAAGTAAACTGATTAGAATTCTTCTAATACCTGATTCTGAAAAAGGACAAATTAAGTTGCCTTTCCAACCTATCACTCAAAGAAAGAAGAACATCAAAGTTGATTTTGAACTTAATATGCTGTTTCTCACATTGAAAGATTTGTAAATGGAAAAAAATCAGGACTAATTTATGAAATAAAATCAAACTAAATATATTTATAGGGGATCCTAGTTGGCTCAGTTAAGCATCTGCCTAAGGCTCAGGTCATGATCCCAGGATCCTGGGATTGAGCCCCACATCAGGCTCCCTGCTCAGCAGGGAGTTTGCTTCCCCCTCTCCCTCTGCCCCTGCTTGTGCTCTCTCCTAATAAATAAAGAAAATATTTCTTAAAAAGATATCTATAAGATAAAAGAAGAAACTCCTTCACAAATCTTCATCTAATAATGTGTAAATAAGCCTAGAAAATAAACTATAGCCAGCAATTAAAATTACCTTACATTAAGAAAATAAATTTCACAGTACTGATATTAGATCAATTTCTAAACCATCTACTTTTATAGATTATTTTTCAAAAGTGAAATTTTGTAAATATTTTTGTAATTTGAATTCATTTTTACAGTATTTTATAAGAATTAAAATAAAAGTTTGAACATCTGAGAAAAATAGACTGCTTTTCTCTTGGTTCTGTCAATTATTGAGAGTGGTGCTAAAATCTCTGACTATAATCATGCATTTTTTTCTGCTTTTATTTCAAGTTCTATCACTCTTCTTCTTCATTTTTTTAGGAAGATTTGTTGTTAATATATACACATTTAAGACTACTTAGTTTACTTATTTATTTGTATGTCTTTTGTTTTGTTTTGTTTTTAAGTAGTCTCCAAACTTAGTATGGAGCTAACACATGGCTTGAACTCATGACCCTGAGATCAAGACCTGAGCTAAGGTTAAGAGTCAGACACTTAACCTACTGAGCCACGTTGGCACCCCAAATCTACTTAGCCTTCTTAATAAATTCATTCCTTCATTGTTATGTAATGTCTTGTCTTATTTCTGGTAACATTCTTTGTTCAAAATCTAGGATTTTTTGGTGTTGCTACAGATACTCCAGATTTTTCCCCCGTGTTAGCATGGTATAATTTTTTCCCTTTTTAAAATTTTTACCTTTGATTCTTTGATATTCAAAATGGGGGCAGCCTGGGTGGCTCAGCAGTTTAGCACCACCTTCAGCCCAGACCATGATCCTGGAGACGCAGGATCGAGTCCCACATCGGGTTCCCTGTATGGAGCCTGCTTCTCCCTCTACCTGTGTCTCTGCCTTTCTCTCTCCTCTCTGTATATTCCCATGAATAAATAAATAAAATCTTTAAAAAAAAATTAAAAAATGGGCTTGGAGTCATGGTTCTTAATTTTATGAATCTGATTAACTCTGACTTTTAATATAATTATCAACATGTCTTTAACAGTACCATTTTAATATTTGTCTCCCATATTTTTCCACCCATGATTTATAGGCTAAGTGTCCCATGCAAGAAATAAAATTGAATTTTAACAGTTGCTCAGTCAATATATTGGAACATCATCATTTTTGTTTATCTCTTTCATATATTTGAATATCCAGTCTTGTACTTTTAGAAATTTCTGACACCAACCAAGCCTCCATATAAACCAATATTATGTGTTTGTAAAAGGACCTCTGGAGTCATAGCCAATTGTGACTATTAAAAAATGTTTTTTTATAAAAGAACCAGGTAGGTCTGAAGTTTTTCAAAATATTTCTTGTAGGCTGCACACTGCTTCTTTCTATACCAGTCTGCCTCCACAGATAACTGGAATAAATTGATACATTATTTTTCAAGGCAGTGACCTATTTTCCTTTAAAGACTTTATTTATTCACAAATAAATAGAAATAAATTGAAAGAGAGAGGCAGAGACACAGGCAGAGGGAGAAGTAGGCTTCATGCAAGGAGCCCATTGTGGGACTTGATCCCGGGACTGGGATCATGCCCTGAGCCAAAGGCAGATGCTCAACTGCTGAGCCACCCAGGTATCCCATGAGGCAGTGTCCACGAAGTTGTTTCTCTCTTCCTTTCTTCATAAAGGATTTTTTAAAAGCTAGGTAATGTTGATGTATTCTATAAGAGAGTCTTTAAGACAGATGTTTAAAAGGCTGTGACTTTTCTACTAGGTCATTCAATAAGTGACCCAGTATAAAGGTCACTTTATACTTTGTGCTCCAAGTTTTAAGAAGTCTGCCTGAAAGAGCTCATGAATTCTTACCTTTTCTCATTTGGATGAACAGTATACAAAGAATTTATTTTCCTCATCCATAATGTTATTATAATAATTTTATCAAAAAAATAATTTTATCAAGCACACTTCCTAGAAAACATGATGTCTAATTGATTTTTTAATAAAATTTTATTCTAATTACAAAGTAAATAGATAAACTTTCAAAAGCCTTGGGAAAATAAATAAAAACTTCAAAGATTTTTTCTAATGTTAAGCTAGTTAAATTGATAGACCAAATTTAATATTGGTTAATTATGGCATATATCATTTTGGTCTCTATTTCTGTATTTGCATTTCTCTTTCAGAGTATACAACCAACCAAACACGTACACACACACACACACACACACACACACACACAAATACATGCACATAACTATTTCTTGAGCAGAACAGATAGTAATATTAAGCAGCATGTAATGGATAGTTACTATATGTCAGAAACTGCATTAAATGCTTTACAAATTTAATTCATACACAACTTATTAATATAAAACCCATTTTTATCCATCTTCTAGAGACAATAAAATCGAAGCTTGAAAAAATTATATATCAGCCATATTTATATATTCATAAATGCCTCAGCCATGATTTAAAACCAGCTCTATCTCTTCATAACATTTGTTTGGGTTATTAGATATTATTATTATTATTATTATTATTAATTAGACAATCTTCAAAAATAAAACTTAGCTTCTCTGTACTTCCTTTTATTTTTTATTTTTTATTTTTATTTTTTTTAATTTTTATTTATTTATGATAGTCACACACACAGAGAGAGAGAGGCAGAGACATAGGCAGAGGGAGAAGCAGGCTCCATGCACCGGGAGCCCGACGTGGGATTCGATCCCGGGTCTCCAGGATCGTGCCCTGGGCCAAAGGCAGGCGCTAAACTGCTGCGCCACCCAGGGATCCCTGTACTTCCTTTTATATGCACTTAGGTTTTCCCTGTTTGTTTCTTTATTATTATGTAGCATTTGCCAATAAACCTCATGAAAGCGCATTTCTGGATATATAATCTGATTATGACTTTATAACAAATTACTTTAATTTTGGGATCACATGTAAATAATTTTATACAAGTGCCATACTGACTAGCAGAAAATGTATACTATTCCCATTAATGTCAATACATACTGGTTCAAGTTTTCAAATCTTACTCACCCAAATAGCAATAATATACTATATGTTTATAATATGTGTTTTAGGCACACACATAATATGACTACTCCTTTGCCTCTAAACATGAATATCTTAAACATCTTCATGCTTTAACTTATTTACTTTAAAGTATATTTGAGTTTACATTAAAGTGTATTTGATTTTATTAAGAAACTAGGGTATGCTAGGGAATAAGGAAAAGGCTGGTGTGAAAAGAATTATGTGTAGCTATAAAAGAGTAACATGAAGATCTTTGTAGTAATCAATGTAGTGATATAATATTTTCAAGCAAGTTCATATTCTGAGATTCTGGGTGGATATAAATTTGTGGGGAGAAGTATTATTCAATCCTTTATAGTAGTCTGCCTCTATTCTTGCCAAAATTCTATTCTCTACTGGCTCTGCCACTTTGGTTGCTCTCCAGTGCCATCAAAGAATTATTTTTGTATTATACAATTTTTACTATTGTTTTAGGGTAAACGGTAAGTCTAATAATACAAGATATCTTTCCATGAAGAGAACTGGACTTACCACCCAATTTTCCATTTCTCAAAAGTTCTTGAGAGCTACCTGGTGGTCTCTGACATCTATCAGCTACATTTTCCAGAGTATGTTGTACAATGTAATGCGTGTGATAAAAGCTCAAATAATGCTAGATTAGGTGCATCTATGCATGTATACATTACTGAATTAAAATATTACATTATAGTGGTGTGCTTGTGTCTTTGTCTGCCAGAAAACTGAATATATTTTTTGTATACATGGTGCCTTATTCAACATCTTTTATAAACACCTGGTTTATAAAAGAGTGCACAAAATATTAATAAATGAGTTTGCAGTTGGATGACCAAGAAAAGAATTATAATGAACTCTATATTATCAAGACATAAAGAACTTACTCAGATTTATAAAAGCAAGAAGAAACCAAAGAATAAGATTTGAGTCTGATTCTAGGATTACTGATTATTTTAATAAGAAAAACAATTTAATAAACACCAACCACATACCAGACAATATGATAATTACATAATCACATTTTATGTACTGCATGTTTTTCATGTTGGCAATCTGGCAATTAATAATGCTGCATTGTATATTTATGTGCAATGTATTAACAGATTAGATATTAAGAGTTCTCATCACAAGAAAAAAATTTGTAACTATGTAAGGTGATGGATGTTAACTCCACTTATTGTGGTGATCATTTTGCAATACGTCCAAATATCAAATCGTTATGTTGTAATGATATAACATTATGTGTCAAGTATACTACAATTATAGTATATACATATCTTTGGTTAAAGAATACATTCCCTATAGCTTAAATAGAAGTAAGCAGAGTTGTAGATTCTTTGCCTCTAATATATTAATAGTTGATAGCTGAACTGAAAAGTCTAGCTCCAGGCCAGATCCTATGTGTGGTCTTTCAGGACTGACCACAGGCAATTATAAAGGGTTTGCCTGACAGGCCTCATGAAGGAAAGCTGTGTTCATCACACCAAACATGGTACACAGGCATGTATCATGCCTGAAACCAGTCTTTTTAGTCTCTGAAAGGAGTTACAGTCAAGGATTCAGGTCTCCTTGCATAGATCATACTCTCATACATAGCTGCATTTATAGCAAATGTGCCTCCACTCAGAGGCCTCTTCCTCAGATGCCTCTGCTGGACCTCCTTATAGAGGGAAAGGAGGGAACATTTTAAATATTGTAGTATAATTTTTTTATTGTCTGTATGGTCCAGTATGAAACAACAAAAGAACAGATACATGTTTCCACTGGAACTTTGTTGTATTTTTTTGCAGTTATTCTCTTACATAATGCACTGGAAGATTAAGCTTTGCCATCTTATTAATAATCAAACTTTTGCTGATTCTACTATTAAAGGAAATAAAGTTACTAACATAAAGGGGAAAAAACTGAGATGTTGTATATAAATCCAGAAAGTATTTTCCAAAGTGTTTCCCAAATCTATTTTTTATACCCTCAGATATGATTCCTTTTAAGTATAATTGCTAAATTAAAACTTTCTTTAGTTCCTGCTTTCTCCTTTGGATACAATTTACATATATATTTTATATATGAATATTATATGTATGTATACATTTATGTATATGTATGACTATGTATGCCAATACTGATATCCCACCAAAGTCAGAAATTCTGATGTAAGAACAATGTAGAATAAATAAGAATCTAATTTCTGGGCCAATTTTATTATTATTTTTAAGCTTGTGTGAAGGTTTTCTCCTTTTTTTTCTGTTTTTAGAAATTTTATTTATTTGAGAGAGAGAGAGAGTACACAAGCAAGGGGAGGGGAAAAGCGAGAGGGAGAAGGAGACTCTTGCTGAGAAGGGAGCCCAATGTGGGGCCCAATCTCAGGACTCCAGGATCATGACCTGAGCCAAAGCCAGACACTTAACCAACTGAGCCATCCAGACACCTTTTTTGGGCCAGTTTTAATAAATGGATTAGAGACAGATAATTTATTCATAAAGATCTTTTATTTTCAAGCACTATTATATAGGAGTTTCTTATTCCTGCCCAAGATCTATTTATTTGAAAAATGCATTACTGGAACATTGAACAGGAATAACTTACTTTAATATTCTTACAAAATTTCTGAAGCACTTCTATGAAAGTGTTTCTTTTGACCTATACATTTTCCAGACCAATTAAGCATTACAATAAAAAATATATGCCTTCATGCATATAATATGTTGTGATATATCTTTATTCAAAGACATAAGCAATACAAAGATAGTACAGTAAAACAAAATAAAATTATCTTTTTAATATTACATGCATTTTCTATTCTTTTAATCTAGAAAAAGATACTTTTTGTTCTTTTTATTCAACTCCGCCAGAATCATGGTGTTTTTTTTACTATTATATCAGTGGAAAAATGAAAAGGTATTTAACTTATTTCAGCCTTTAATTTTCAAATTTCTCCAGAAAAAACAAAAACAAAAAACCCTGATTAAATGAAAAATTGTTGTCCTTAAATGTTCCTCTATTAACTAAGCTGAAACAAACTTTAAAAAAATCATTTATATTATCTCAGCCACTTTTTAAAACATTCTATAAATAATGTATTATTCTAAATTTCAACCTAAAGAAGAAAGAAATATCCCAACTACATCTGAACTAGAATATTCAGAATTAGTAGTTTGTGTATTAAATGAACCCACCTGCTATTATTTCATACATCCTACTCCATGGATAGAGATATATGAATATTTATACATACATATAAATGTATAATGTTATGCACATATGTACATATATGTGCATGTGGTAATTTATAATTATTTAAATGACAGTTCGGAAGCAAAAGGATGCAAAGAGAAGCCACATATTGTTTGGGTTTTTGTGTTTCTACTTGTAAATCTAAAATGAGATAGAAATTGACAAATATTTCCATTGTAAATTTACAGTCTTATTTATACTAATTAATTACATGTAAACCTTTCATGGCATAACCATTATAAAAATTCTTGAATATTTCAACATACCATGATAATAGGTATTTATTTGAGTATAAAACAATGGGACTGATTTCCAGTATCCATGGAAGACATCAAACATGTTACTTAATGCCATTATTAAAGATTTCTTTTATGGGGGCACCTGGGTGGCTCAGTGGTTGAGGGTCTGCCTTTGGTTCAGTTTGTGAAACCGGGGTCCTGTGATCACATCCTACATCAGACTCCTTGCAGGAAGCCTGCTTTTCCCTCTGCCTATGTCTCTGCCTCTTTCTGTGTGTCGCTCATGAATAAATAAATAAACTCTTAAAAAGAAAAAAGATTTCTCTTATGGTTTTGTCAAATGGTGAGGAATCAAATATCTGTCTTTATTTACTCTTAAAAAAATTGAAAGACTTACAATATAAGATAACTTTCTAGGGAATACATTGTGGTAATTTTTTTACTATAAAAATTTTTAATAACACAATAAATCCCTGTAGAAAGAGAAGTGTTTTGTTATGCCTGGGATATTTCATAAAAGAGGCAGAAAAATATTTTCCCTCAGGTTAGTCCAATGACATGACTGAAATTTCATCTTTTCAAACAAGTATCATCCTCTGTTATGTGATAAGAAGGAGCAAAATAAATATAAATAACATGTGATGGTATCTATTATGTATGTGTGTGTGTGTGTGTGTGTGTGTCTATTTGCAAACAAATGTGTGATATAGAAAATAGACAAAAATTTTTGCAAAAGAAAATGTTTTAAACATGTGAATGTGGCCATTTCTGATTCATTTTAGCATTTGCTATTAAAATCACTTAAGATAACAAATAATTTAGGATCACTTGGGTCGTTCAGTCACATTAGCACCTGCCTTTGGCTTAGGTCATGATCCCAGGGTCCTGGGATCAAGCTCTGCAGGGAGCCTGCTTCAACCTCTCTCCCTCTGCCTGCCACTCCCCCTGCTGCTGCTGTTCTCTCTCTGTGTCAAATAAATAAACAAAATCTTAAAAAAAGAAGATAGCAAATAATTTAATAGAGTTATTTTCTTTTGTCAAGAAAATATTTGGTTTACATATATGAAGACATAAAGTGTCAAGCTGTAAATCGTATTCAAATAAATATCACACACTATCATTTGAATTAATGATTGAAGAAATATTAGCTTACAATGGAGAAGTGAACCATTTTGTGAATGGAGAAATTTAATCTTGCTAGATATGGCTCTCTATAAAAGTCCCTTTCTTCCATTAGGCCAATGCTTCATTTTAGATTTAATGCAAATTGCATTTTGGTAGTGGGATAACTCTATTTTATATTCCCATTAATTACACAGTTTTTAAAATTTATTACAATAAATGTTGAAGAAGTATTTAACAATATCCACTATTCTTTCATTATCAAAACTCATCAAACTGAGGTTTGAAGGGAACTTTTCAATCTAATAAAGAATAATTGTGAAAACCCCACAATTAATATCATACTTAATGTTGAAATAGTGTTTTCCTTCTCAATTAGGAACAAGTCAATTACATCTTTTCTCATAACTTCTAATCAACAATATCCTGAATGTTTTAGCCAGGGCAATTAAGCAAGAATAAGAAATAAAAGGAAAAAAAAAAGAGAGAAAATGAAACAAAAGGCATCCAAATTAGAAAAGAAGATTATCTCTCTGTGGATTATATGATCTTGAATGTAGAAAATTCTAGTGAATCCACATAGAAAACTAATCAAACTAATAAATTCAGCAAAGTCTCAGAATATAACATCAACATACAAGATCAGTTGTTTTCTCTGTACTAGCAATATGCAATCCAAAAATAAAAATTTAAAATTTATTTATAGTAGTATTAAGAATAAAACACTTACAATATAAAAATTAGAAAGTAATAAAAAATTAAAATAAATTCAAAGCTTGGACTCTGACAACTAGAAAATATTGAAAGAAAATTAAAGAAGGCCTATATAAATGTAAAGATATCCCATGTTCATAGATTGTAAGACTTATTGTGATTAAGATACAAATACATCTCAAATTAATCTATGTATTTAATGTAATCTCAATGAAAATATCAGTTGGCTATTTATTTTTTGCAGATATTAGGAGTGGATACTAACATTTATATAGGATTTTAAGGGAACTAGGATAGGCAAAGCACTCTTGGAAAAGACCAAAGTTGAAAGGACTCACACTTCAAATTTCAAAACTTACAACATCACAATAGCCAAAATAATATAAGGTTGTTAAAATGATAGAAATATCACTCAATGGAATATAACTGATAGCCTAGAAAGAAATAATCACATTTACAATCACCTGATTTTCTGTGAGTTTCAAATCAATTCAAAGAGGGAAAGAATAATCTCTTCAATAAATGGCACTGGGATAACTGGATGACAAAAAAAATTAACTCAAAATGGATTACAGATCTAAATGTAAGAGTTAAAACTATAAAACTTTTAGATAAAAATATAGATGTGATCTTTGTAACAGAGATTCAGGAAAGGCTTCTTAGATATGATACCAAAGACACAAGTGACAAAAGGGATGCATGCACGTGCATACAGGGCAATTCATCCAAACTAAAAATTCTGATGATACCAGAGGATATTTCAGAGGATACCAACAAGAAAGTGAGAGGACATTCCACAGAATGGGAGGACATATTTCTAAATTATGTATGTAATGAGGGACTTGAGTCAATAACATATATGTGATAGAAATATATATTAGAAATATATATATGAAAATATATATTAAAATATATAAAATAAATAATATATACTAATTATTTTTATATGTTATATATATTTAAATATATTATATACATGTAAAGACATCTGACAAAGTAATAACAAGACAAATAATGCACTTTTTAAAAAAAATGGTCATATGATCTTTGTGGACATTTCTTCAGGGAGCAATAAGTACACGAAAAGATGGTCAACATTACCAGTAATCAGAGGGATGCAAATCACAAGCATAATGATTACTGCAGAATGTCTTATACTGGGAGACTGATTATAAGAACATGTCTGGGGAAAAGAAAAAGAAAAAAAACCATAATGAGACATGATTTCTCACCACTAGGAAGGCTGTAATCAGGAAGACAGATAATAACAAGTGCTGCCAAGGTTGTGGAAAATTTTGAAATTATATATATTATTAGTGGAAGTGCTGCTTTTGACAACAGTCTCTAGTTTCTGAAATGATTAAAGTTAGTTATCTTTTGGGGTGATGAATATGTTTTTAATTAATTGCCATGATGGTTATATACATTTGTATGTACACTAAAACTCACTGAATTGTGCACTTTAAATAGGTGAATTCTAGGTAAAACACATTACATATAAAAGCTATTGTTAAAAAATATAATACCTACTCAGTGCTCAAAAAACTAAGGAAAAATAGGAATCAAGTAGAAACTACTTTCAAGTATAAATGTAACAACTTGCCATATTTTGACAACTGTAACCAGAATTGAAGGAGAAAACAAAGATATATAAAGAACTGCATATTTCTAAAAAGAACTGAAAACTTTTAAAGATAAATAAATCATCAGAATTTATCAATAGGCATCCAAGCTACAACTATCATCAATATCAATCTACTCCCTCTTCCAAGACAGACCCAGTGGAATTATTGATGTCATTATTTTGCCTAGTTGGAGGTTGTGGGGATTATTTCCCCCCAATTTCTTTGTAGAAGGCCAAGATATTTCTTTATTTACCATGTCATGTGGGAGGACTTCAAAAGACTCAGTTATGCCTGTCAGAAGCCACTGCAAAAAGGTAAATTGTGGATGTCTTTTTTCCACATGGCTTCTGCTCCTGGTGTGAAGTTTTCTCTTCTCCATCTCTGTTTAAAGAAAACAAGAATTGGCAATAAAAATCCTTGATTTTCCTTCATGTCAAATAGACTATGTGGAAGGTGGTCAGGCATGAGACTTCTTCCACCTAAAGAAATTGCCCTTGGAGAAACAACAACTTGGGGCATATTACTTATCCAAGAGTGAACAGGGAGGGTTGAGAGACTTCCACTTTAATATGTCTTCATTTTGAAACCTGACTTTATAAATGACAATAACAATCCATCTTAGCCAGGGGAACCAACAGAGGACCCACTGCACCCTGGAAATAAGTGTTAATTTCTTCATTTTCTACAGTTTCCCAAATGTGTTTCCCAAACTGGGAGAAAGTCACACTGTAAAGAAAAGGTAGAGGTAGCTTGGCCACTTTCCTGTAAAAGTTTTGCTTAATGTTTGGAAAAGGATGAGTGTTGAATTACAAATTCAATTGAATGTTTAACTGTATTGAATTTATTATATATAGGGTTTGGGAGTCTGACTAAGACATGTATAAGGAAATGAGAAATTCAGAGGTAATGACATGATAGTGAGAGGAGAAAAATAAAGAATGTTCATTCTGAAATAATATTTGTAAAAAGAAATAAAATGCAAAACAAAAGAAATATATTAAGATCCAGAAAACATAGGTTAAACAAATATATCAGATTATCTCAGATTACATTGTCACTTCAGCATCTTAAGTTATTTTAGAGATATTGGAGGGTAGACGTGAAGTTGGTTAGTTAGAGGAATACAAATATTTACTATACTTAAATGATAATTCCAGAATGATTAATAAAACAATTTGTAAAAGCTTAATTAAACTTATAATGCATATATTTTACAAGTCTTAATATTCAGGTACTCTTTCCATTGGTTTAGATGGAAGGAAAGAGGTGTTTGTCAGAGTTCATCTATCTTTCTATTGCCAAAATTTTCTTTGAAATAAAGAATACTCCAGAGGCTGTGTCAGGCTTTATTTGTGAAATGGGAAATATTCCAGATGTTATCCCTTCAGGAACCTGTGATATAATAAAGACATAAATAAATAAGCGAACATATTAAATATTAATGAATTTTGAAGAATATGATGAAGAGAGCAAATAATACTGAACATAAAAATCAAAACATGTAGATATTGAATTGACTTACTTTTTTGGTATTGTCAAAAATTCTTTATTAGAAGGTAATATTTAAACTGTGATTTGAGGAATAGTGATGAATTAATATTTGCAAGGCTAGCAACACTTGCTAAGTGTTTAAACAGGAAATAGCTCAATATATGCTAGGAATGGACTTAAGTAAGTAGAGGAGCATGTAGTGTGAAATGAATCTGTGCCAGACATCAAGGAGATACATATTGATGGTGCAAGATTAGGAATGAGAACATGTGAAGTCTTTGAAAGGTTTGAGGTTAGTAGTATGATTGCCTTTAATTTTTATCTTGACTGGTTACAGCATGGAGTATTCAGAATTCAGTGAGAAAAGAAGAAGTGACGGCCAGGAGACCATTTCAATAAAGAATATAGGTAAAAATGTGGTGTTGTACCTATGTGGATGGACAAAAAAAGGATAGAATCTGAAATATTTTTGGAGATAAATCATATATGGATTAATATAAAAATGATTATGATAACAACTTCTAGATTTCTGATTTGGCCCCTGTGGGCTTTGTGGAAACATTTATCATGATAAAGAAGAAATGATGGTAAGACCACAGCAGGTTTAGGGGTGGGAATAAACATTCAATTTTGTATATATTAATTTAAATACACCTTTTGTGTGACCCACGCAGAGATATAAAGTATGTAATTGGATAGAGAAAACTACTGATTGTGTTCTAAATATAAAAGCATTGCCACAGCCTTGAGAAAAAGAAATACAAGAGATTCTAAAAGATTAGAGAATAGATTGTTCAACATTCTCATCCTGGCATTAAATGATTGTAGGGAGAGAAATGAAGCTAGAAGAGGATAGAATATTAATATAAAATCTAGGATGAAAGAATTATCATTAAAGGCAATGAAAAATTAAAATTGAAATGTAAGCATGAAAGAAGAATAACTGGGAAAAAAAGATTTTAGTCAGATATTTGAGTTTGGGGTTCTTCAAGAGAAACAAAATATAGAGGAGTGATAATGCCTGAGGCATAAAATCCAGTTGGGAACTGAGGTAAAACAAGCAAACAAATCAAAATAATAAAAATAAGGAAGATTAGTGAATTGTGAGAATTTGCTTATGTTTTTTTTTCCCCAAAGAATAATTTTGTCCACTTCATACAGCATTTTCCATCACCTATTAGAAAGTAAAATGCAAAAAATAATAAAATATCTAAGAATACAGTTAACCAAAGAGGTGAAAGACCTGTACTCTGAAAAGTATGAAACACTGATGAAAGAAATTGAAGATAACGAAAACAACGGAAAGATATTTCATGCTCATGGATTGGAAGAACAAGTATTGTTAAAATGTCTATACTACCCAAAATAATCTACACCTTAACACAATTCCTGTGAAATTTTTCATAGAACTAAAACAAATAATCCCAAAATTTGTGTGGAATCACCAAAGACCCTGAATAGCCAAAGCTCTTGAAAAGGAAAAGGAAAGATGAGGTTTCACAATTCTGGACTTCAAGTTTATTACAAAGTTGTAATCATCAAAATGGTCTCAAATTCCAAACAGTATCACTTCACACTGGTCAGAATGGCTAAAAATAACAACACAGGAAAGAACAGGTGTTGGAGAGGATGCAGAGAAAGGGAATCCTCTTACACTATTGGTGGGAATGCAGACTGGTGTAGCACTCTGGAAAAAAGTTCATCAAAAAGTTACAAATTGGAATTATATATAAATATATATAATATAATATAATTCCAGTTGGGTATTATATATAAATATATATAATATAATAATATATTTATATGTAAAATATAAATATATATAATATATATAATGGAATACTATGTAGCTTGAAAAAAGAATTGTCTTGCCATTTGCAATGATGTGGATGGAGCTAAAGAGTATTATGCTAAGCTAAATAAGTCAGAGAAAGAGAAATACCATTTGATTTCACTTGTATGTGGAATTAAGAAACAAAAGAAATTAACATAGGGGGAAAAGGCAAACCAAGAAATAGACTCTTAACTGTAGAAAACAAACTGATGGTTACTAAAGGGGAAGTAGGTGGAAGGATGGTTTAAATAGATGATGGAAATTAAGGAGTGCACTTGTGATGAGCACCTGGTGTATGTAAGTGATGAATCACTAAATTCTACACCTGAAACTGATATTACACTGTATGTTAGCTAACTAGAATTTAAATAAAAACTTAGGGAAAAAAAACAATATGGTACTGGCACAAAAATAGACACATAGATCAATAGAACAGAATTGAAATCTCAGAAACAAACCCACCATCCTTTGTCAATTAATTTTCATCAAATCAGTAAAGAATATCCAATGGGAAAAGACAGTCTTTTCAATAAATGATGTTAGGTAAACGGAGTAGGTACATGCAAAAGAATGAAACTAGACCACTTTCTTTCACCATACAAAAAATAAGTTTAAAGTGGATTAAAAACCTAAATACAAGACCTGAAACCATAAAAATCCTAGAACACAGGCAGTAACTAATTTGACATTAAATGTAGCAGCTTTTTTCTAGCTATGTCTCCCGAGGCAAGGGAAACAAAAACAAAAATAAACTATTGAGACTATACCATTATTAAAAACTTCTGCACAGCGATGGAAACAATCAAGAAAACTAAAAGGCAATCTATGGAATGGCAGAAGACACTTACAAATGACATATCTGATAAAAGGTTAGTATCCAAAAAATATTAAGAACTTATACAACTCAACACCAAAAGAACAAATAATCCAATTAAGTATGGGCAGAAGACATGAAAAGACATTTCTCCAAAGAAGACAACCAGATGGCCAACAGACACACGAAAAGATGTTCATCATCACTTGCCATTAGGGAAATGCAAATCAAAATTACAATGAGATATCACCTCACACCTGTCAGAATGGCTAAAATCAACAATACAAGAAACAACAGCTGTTGGGGAGAATGTATAGAAAAAAGGAACACTTGTGCACTGTTGGTGGAAATGCAAACTGGTGCAGCCACTGTGGAAAAGATTATGGTAGATCCTAAAAAAAGTTAAAAATAGAGCTACCTATGATCCACTGATCACACTACTGGGTATTTACCCAAAGAATGCAAAAACACTGATTCAAAAGGATACATGTAACCCTATGTTTATAGCAGCATTATCTACAATAGCCAGATTATGGAAGCAGTGCAAGTGTCTATGGGTAGATGAATGCTTAAAGAAGATGTGATTGATATGTGTGTATGTATATATATATTACATATACATACATACACACACACATATATATATATCAATCATTCATAAAAAAAGAATGAAATGGAATCTTGTCATTTGCAGCAACATGGATGGAGCTAGTACAATATTGAGCAAAATGTCAGTCAGAGAAAGACAAATATGTGATTTCACTCATCTGATGGAATTTAAGAAACAAAACAAAAGAGCAAAGGGTAAAAAGAGAGAGAGGCAAACTAAGAAAAAGATTCCTGACTATAGAGAAGAAACCACTGGTTACCAGAGGAGAGTGGATGGGGGCGGGGGTGGAATAGGTGATGAAGGAGTGCACTTGTTGTGATGAGCACAGGATGTTGTATGGAAGTATTGAGTCACTATACTGTACACCTGAAACTAATATTACACTGTGTGTTGCCTAACTGAAACTAAAATAAGAACTTAAAAACAATGAAGTTACCAGCAATGGGAAAATGCCTCATACTAATCCATGTTACTGATCCAGTGAAGAAACCTTTATTGCTTTAGTCAAGCAAGGGAAAGTGAGCTATCATTGCTGCCTTTACTTCACAGGGGATCTGAATTTGCTATAACAATTTCTGCTCCAAAGAGATTACTTTATGGTTCCTGCTTATTTTTAATAAAATCAAATTAGTGGAGTCTGAGTTACATGTTGTTGGCCTCTTTTGCAAAAGAAGCTTGGAAAAATGAATAGGGGGCAATTTCAGCTTCATTAGTGGGAAGCTAGACGCACTTTCCTCTAAGAGAGCAGTCAATTCTCTAAACATAAAAAGGTGGTCCAGATGCTGTACACACACACACACACACACACACACACACACACAAATCATAAATATTCGGGTCAAGCCATTCCATTTCCTGCACCAAAAATATTGGTCTTAGAATATACAAATCTACCTGACCCCTAAAAATACCATGCATAATGAATGTATCCACTATTCAATGAATAATGAATCCAGCCCAATCTCACAAGAGCAAATAAAAAATCAGCAGATCCTGTCTCAACTGGATTAAAATCTTTTATGATAGCCTTTCTTTCTTTTTTTCTTCATGTTCCCTTTTTAAATTCTATTATCTACGGATTAAATTGTAAGGCTATCAACTAATAACATATCATGTTAAAATAGTAGGGAAAAGAGAGGGAAAATTTATTTTAAATAAAAAAATAAGTAAGAAAATATAGAAAGAAATTCTGTAGCAATGCTATATTTGGTGAATATGGCTTTCCTCATTCAAAACCAATTCATGTTTCCTTTTACATTCCTCTGGCACTTAACTGGTCATAGTTCTTTACTTGATGATGGGACTCAGTCATTCCTGAAGGTTCAGGTTACTTGGAAATCCTTCCTGTATAAGATTTCATTAGCTTTTATTACCTTTTAATGGTGGACAATGGCAGTATTGGAGGTATCCCAACTTGTATTCAACCCATTCTTCTCCCATCTTCTTATAGGGATTGAGGTGAACACCCCCAGCCAATGCAAAACACATTTTTGGTCACACAAATATGCCTTACGTTCAGAGAGCACTCTCAGCCTCCAATCTAACTCAAAATTTGCTTTGCTCTTAGTGGAGGCTGTTGTAATTAGACATAAAAATCTCAAAGTTGGATTTCAGAGTCAATAAGATAAGTAAAGAATGACTTGTCCAGGAGTAATTAAGCACAGTTTGGGAAACTCCAATTGTTTCAAATCCTTTGAATCCAAAATGCAAACATTTAAATATTGGAAAGGGTATTATAGATTTGCTCGCTTGTTCAGAGCATAAAGAAGAATCTGTGATTTTTAGGGATATTTTTCCAAGATAGGATATGGCAAATGTCTGAACCTTAAATTCAATACTATTTTCGGAACTCAATTAGCATTTACAGATTGTTGAAAAGATCAACTTGAACATTTCTCTAAGGACAAATTGATATCAAAGCACCCTCTATTATTTACTTCTGTGAGTAATGTGTGTAAAACCCATTGAATGTCTTATGACTTTTGACTCTAGTGTAAGTTTTTACATCCAAATAAGCATAGTGGATGCTTATTGAAGCAACAATACTTATAACATAATAGCTTAAACTTCTTATCTTTCAAGAATCTCATTATTAAAAATTATTTTCAATTTTGGTAACAAACACCTGCCAAGTTGCCATTACTAAATTTCTTCCTTTCTGCCATAGTTTCTACAATGCCAGCTTATCATATACTTGTCCTGAAGCTGCTTAGTACTGCTGAGACTTCCACTACATTCCCCAAAGCCTCAAATTTGTTGCATTCTATAGATTCTAAATTTCCACTGTCACCTGGACCTCCAAGTTGGCTTTGAGATATTTCTAGACAACACTCTATCCACTGTTAATATCATTTACTTCACTTTTGTAGTTTTACAAATACTTTTAGTACTTAGAAAACAAGCGCAAACCTACTTCTGGGGCAAATCATCATACACGAATGGCTTTCCTTCCATCTTGCTAACGAATACACAAAAAACATCAAATGCTTCTTAAAACCTACTTTATCCTCAGCTCTGACTGGCTAGATCTTACTTACTGACACATGGGCCTTGGAATTAGAAGCAAGCAAGAAATAAAATAATCTTTCTGATTTTGGCACAAGTGAAAAAAAAGGAACAAATCTTGTTTGTAACTAAGAAAACAGCAACCGCAAGCATTAATAAAGTGGGCCAATGGGAGCTCTCGGACTCCATCAAATTAAAGTAGCTGGGTTAGGAGAGAGGCCTGAGGATGGCTCTAAGACAGAGCTAGGCCTTAGGAAAAATAAAAGGAAAGGAGTATAAATGTTACCTTTCTCACTAACATGCGCTAAACCATAGGAAAGGAGATTTGAATATTAACAGTGATTTTTATGCACAGTAACACTTGAGAACTAGTGATCTGAAGGAATATATAATTAGCAAGTCTTTTACACTGTCTCCTTCAAATAGTAATTATCTCAGTCATGCTTTTGTTATATACTGGAAAGCAACCAATTTATTGTCAAATTATGAGATGAGTTCCTTATGTGCATGTCTCATGTAAATGATTCAAGACAAATTTTAATGATTTGGAACCTGGATGCTAATATTAGCATTCTGTTGTTGAAAAGTTGGAGATCCTGAATAAATTTATTTTTCTAGCACAGATGAACAGTGTTTCCATATTATGCTAAATTTATGGACGATTTATTTTGACACTCACTCTAAAGGTGTTGCATGGTAGTAGATGCCTTATCAGACATACAAATATCTGGTTTAATTGAATTGTAGAACAATCATAGTTAAAAACAACAAACAGGTAATAGCACAAATAATTTTATATTGGCATATTCAAGAGATGATGAAATCATTGTTTTCAATGATAAAGTATCCTTCTGATATAAAACATTGAAATGGGGTGCCTAGGTGGCTCAGCTGTTGAGTTTCTGCCTTTGGCTCAGGTCACAGTCGTGCAGTCCCAGGATTGAGTCCCACATTGGGGAGCCTGCTTCTCCCTCTGCCTATGTCTCTGACTCTCTCTCTGTCTCTCATGAATAAATAAATAAAATCTTTAAAAAATAAAACATTAAAATGTCTGTTTTCTTTGTGAGCTATTATTTAAATTCAAGAAAAAGAAAGATTTTTGTGGTTTTTTTTTCATTTTTTTGAGTTTTTCTAATTTGAGAAGATAAGAATTGCATTTCTTTTCAATCAAGTGTTTATATGACTTGCTTTGATTAATGATTTATGTAAAAATTTTTGACTCATGGGAACTGTGCTTCCTGTAATTTTTATGGTTGTCTTCAAACACATTTAGAAAGCATTTTTTTTTACAATCCC
The DNA here is from genome assembly GCF_003254725.2 of Canis lupus dingo. Lineage (NCBI taxonomy): Eukaryota > Metazoa > Chordata > Mammalia > Carnivora > Canidae > Canis > Canis lupus. The sequence goes on along the minus strand of NC_064274.1, from coordinate 35,867,657 downwards.
AATGTGATTCTCCAAAATGACTAAATCAGAACTTGAATAAAATAAACTTATAATATAGGTAAAAGCAAGACATGTAAGTGCTCTGATAATTAAGAATAATAGCTTTAGGAGTTAATCTTCAATCTTGAAATATTAACCAGGAGATAGTCCACTTCTTCCTGAGGAGATTACAGATGGGCGCCTGCTTCGTTAAGCATCTGACTCTTGACTTCAGCTCAGATATTGATCTCAGGTCTTGATCTCAGTGCCATGTGTTCAAGCCCCCCGTTGGGCTCCACGTTAAGCATGGAGCCTACTTAAATTTTTAAAAAGAGCTGAATACATCCTAGCTATCTTTGGACTGTTTGCAATCCTTCTACATTTGAGGGGAAATACAATTTAAACTATAGAACAACTAAAGGCATATTTCACAGATAAGTGACCATCCTAGGCAATTAAGTACCCGCAACAGAGAGTCTGGAGAGAGTACCTTTGTTGCTAAATGTCTGCTATGGTGAAAATGAAAAGCAAAAGAGCTGCTCTGGAGGAAAGTTATTTGATTTCATAGCAAGTTTTTGTGTTTTAAATGGAATAAAGAATGGCCAAATTTTTCCATTAATGTTTAGTGTTTGGGAGAGAGAGACAGAGAGACAAAGAGAGAGAGATTGTAAAATAAAATCTAATTGATATCCTAGTTGAGAGGTGTCTAAATTGATTCCAACATGTTCTAGAATGTTTGTATATTGCAAAAAAAATGTTCCTGGGTAAAAGATTTGAATTAAATAAGCATGTCTTTAGGAAAAAAATAATCAACATGCAACATTTTATTTCTTGGCATAGCATCTTGAGGAATAATGATTAAAGCCTCGTTAAAGAGGAATTTAATAGAATTTGAAACTTTTATAGTACTATGGAAAACATAATACAATATGGTAAGTCCTTTGAATAAATCTGAGATCACACAAAGCTTGTTTTTAAAAAGAGATAACACTAGCATTAAACTGATTATGTTTGTCGATATAAGTGCTAATATTTGTTTTCAAATTTCATTAATAAAATAAATTAATTTTATAAAAAAAAACTATTCCAATGTTTTGATAATTGGCCATATAGTGTATTTGGACTTATAGATTCCATCACACAATTTTTCTTATCTAGATTATTAGTATGGATTTCCAGTAATACAGGCTATATATTCAAAATACTGTTGTAATGCCTTGATTTTTAGATTTTTATTTTATTTTTCATGTTTTCTCTTATATTTCTTATTATTTCTATCTGTATTGCTAAGCATCTCTTTCTCCAGTCCACGTATAATGTAATAATTACTTTTGTGATTGATTCTATAAATTATGTTAACTTTTGTATGCTCTATTTACTTTCTCTTATGCCTTTGGAATACCAGAACTGTGTGTGAACTAAGTACAGAACAATAAAAAGTAACATTTTGTTATATTCTCAGGAGAAGCATATACACTGGCATACAAATAAGAAAATTCAGACACAAGAAGTTAAAGTAACTACTAATAGGAGCCAGATGTTAGAGCTTTCCCTGCTTCACCCTACATACATCAAATTTAATCATGTGATTTTATCTTCAAGGTATAATCCTATAATGTCTCAATGTTTCTGTACTCTGGATGATCATTATTATAACAAATTATAATGATTATTATCAATTTATAGCTACTATTTAATTCAAGAAGAGTGCTATTATTCTATTCACTTATTGAAGACATTTAGAGGAAACAGTTTATAAGTTATAATGGCAAAAGAAAACAGTTTTATTGCTTGTTTTAAGGCATTTGGATACCTTACAGATAACTTAAAACAGCATTTTAAGTTATATATCTTAAAATATGTTTATTGAAGTACAAAAGTATTTTTTTAGCTTTAATGAACTTCCCCAGTCTTAAGACCTAATTCTGCTAATCATATTCCAAGAGGTTTGTGTCTCATTTAAATCATCTGCAGTGATACACCATTTAATAAGGCTAGTTATGCAGGTACTGACAGTTGAATTTTGTATTCATCACAGGTATTTTTAATTTGACTAACATAATAAATCTTAATCATATCAATGTCACCATCTATTAGAGAAATTAATAAGCCATCATCCCTTCAAACATGGTGTTGGTATTATTATTCATTAACTGTGGAAACTTTTCATTTGTTTATCGAATATCTAGGTTGCCAAACCAAGTTTTGCTTTTGACATTAATATTTACTTCATGGAATATATTTCAAGTGATTTTTAGTTTGTGTTTTGGTTCTACTTTAGCTTATATTTCCAGGCAAAATATTTTTAATGACATCAATTTCTACTTTTTTTAAGTTATTAAAATCTAACAAATTCAGAAAAGAGTACTCAAGTAACAGATTATGCATTGTCTACCTTTAGATGCCGTGAGTTTCCTAATATACATAAAAATATCCAAGCCCATGATTGGTTACACTGCAATGCTCACATATATCTTCTTTTTATTTTAGACACTTTGGTGCCTGGTGGTATTTTATAGACATTTTAACTTAATACAATATTGTGTGACAGTATGGTTTCTTATATTTGTAAATTAGAATTCTAATATTTTTATTATAGTTATAGGGGATTGCAGATTTCATTAGTATTTTCAAAGAACCACTTTGTAAATTTATAGATTTTTCTCAAGTATATATTCAACTTCTATTTCATTTTACTCTGTTCTTATCTTTATTATTTCCATGTCCTACTTTCATTGAATAGATTGCTACATTTTCAACATTCATGAGATAATATCTTATCGCTGTTTTTTCAGTCCTTCTCCTTCCAAATCTATCTATATAGATACAAATAAAGATATAAATAATACTAATTGCATGTGTGATATATAAGGCTTCTTACTATTATATAGGTACAGGTATAGTTTGAAGTATTTAAACCCAAAAATGAACACAAGAACAAAATATTTATTGTCTTGATATTATCATTAAGGAAGCAATGTTCTTTTTTTTAAGATTGTATTTATTTATTTGAGAGAGACAACACACATAAATGGGGGAGCATTGCTGTGTTCCCTGCTGTGGATAATGTACATCTTAGTGTATATATTTTTTATATGACAGATAACACTAAGTTGTGATGTTTGTTACAGAGCTTTTATGTTTAAAAATTTTAAGGGAGACATATAGATTCAAATGAACTATCTTTCATATTAAAAAAAAAAAAGAGAGAGAGAGAGAAGTGGAGCCCTATATGGGGCTCCATCCCAGGACCTGGGATCGTAACTGGAGCTGATGGCAGGCACTCAACATCCTGAGCCACTCAGGTGCCTTAAGAAAGTGTGTTCTGGCAAACTTAAGGAACTTTTGTTAACCTTGTCACAGCTATATAATAGTTCAATGTCTAATTTAGAGGGAAATATGGGATACAATTTGCTATACACTAGTACAGATTTTAGTGCATAATTATTTGGTTAAAAATTAAACACTTCTGCATATTCTCAAGCAAGATTAAATCAATTCCAACATGACATGAATTTTTAACCTCATGTAGATCACTTTATCTAGGGAGTGATATGCTAGGGCATACTATATCATTTGATTTGCTCTTTTTCTTCCAGAAACCCTGCCGTTTATATTCTGAAGTAAATAAATAAATATACACACACGATTATATATATATATATGCATATATGTATATACACATATATACATAAATGTAAATAAACTCTCATTCCAAGACTATGTTTCATAACACAGATATATTACAGAGTAATAAAACAAAACAGAACAATCATAACCACAGTAAAAAAAATTTCCCAACGAGGTTGAAAAGAAACAACATAAAATTAAACAAGAAAATCATTCACTGTATCATTAATATTGATCTACCAAAAGAAATGATTTTAGTTTACTGAAGTTTATTCATTGCACTAGTTTAGAGTATGTTTACTATGCTTAACCTATAGCCTTAAACTTTTATTTCATAATGTAATAAATAAAATCACAAAATAATATTAGCTCGATAAAGTGACAGTAAATTATATTGAATCAGATTGCTAATTTAGGTGAATTGTATTGTTAATTTGTTATACAGCCTTGGTTTCAACTAAACTAAAATTCATAAACAAGTATATAAATCTAAAATTATTGCTTAACAATATGATTTCAAGTAGAGTCAACTTTTGATGCTCAGAAACATTGAATATACAATTTTCTTAAATTATATGGATGCTTCTTTGAAGTAAAATAAAAATGAAATGATACATCTAAATATGGAGTTCTGTGGTTACATTGACAATTCATTTATAGTAATGTGGGTATAATTTTAAAATCAATAAAAAATAGAAACTTTACAAGGATGAATGATTTGAAATTCTTGTTTTAATTTTATGTATTATATTACATGGTTTTAATTGTTACCCTAGTTTAAAAAAATATTAACTATTTCAAATATGATCTTTGGAAGTAATTCTTTCCAAAATATGATAATCAATTACATTACATGAATCAATTATTCATGAGAGGTTTTAATTCTATTTTGTTTTGTTTTTTGATGATTGTTGATATTCAGCAGATAGATTTTCATCTTTCTGAATTTCAGAAAAATCTACAAAATTAATTATAATCTGTTTCATTGTTTTCCAAGAAATTAATTCAAAACTACAGATTAATTTCTTTTGTAGATTTTTAACAAGTTAGAAAATATATTTCAAATATTTATAAATATTCGTATTTTCAATGAATATATTATAAATAGAAAAATGTTTCCATATAATCATTATGAAGATCTCTAACTATAATATGATTTGTAGAGATAAGGAGAGACTTTCACGCATTGATTAAAACACAGTGCAATTAAAGACAGATTAAATTGTCGATGTATTTCGTTGCTTCTAACTTCCTGCAAAGTAGGAAGCATTTATTGATGATTATTTAATAATGTAGTAAATGTCAATAAATCATAAATGTCTTTGCAAAATAATAATTCATTACTCTTTGGTAAATATTTTTAGAGTGTTTTGAAATGTTAATTTATGATTGGTTTTATTAAAATTCCCTTGGTTATTTTCTGAGGCATTTAGATTCCTGTTTTCCAGAAAATCTGCCTATTGCATCATACTCTGTGCATTTGGATCAAAATTTCCGTGCTATATTAGCCTTTTTATAAATAAGGCAGGGAAGATATTTTACATGTTTGGAATATTTTTACCCATTTCAGATTCCTGTTTTGTTCATTTGTGTTCTTGTTGCCCCAAATCAATCCTGCACTATCATTGGCAATTTTTTTCACTCATAAACATTATATTAATATATAATATATTATATATTAATATATTATATTAATATATAAGTCTTATATTAATATATAAGACAAGATTGAAATTGCCATCCTCCAATGTATTTCTCCTTTACTATTTACAAAAATGTGAATATTCTTATTGGTCATTAGTTATATAAAGAGTAGAAACTACCATAAACTGAGCCCTAAGAAGAAAATCTCCATTTTCATCTAACTATAGAGGAATTCTCCATTTGTGTAATATATTTTAAAGTAATTTAACAGGGATGCCTGAGTGGCTCAGTGGTTGAGCATCTGCCTTTGGCTCAGGGCAGATTCTGGGTCCGGGGATTGAGTCCTGCTTTGAGATCCATGCGAGGATCCTGCACTGAGATCCATGCGAGGAATCTGCTTCTTCCTCTGTCTATGTCTCTGCTTCTTTCTCTGTATCTCTCGTGAATAAAAAAATAAAATCTTTAAAGTAATTTAACAAAACTTGGACAATATTTTCTGAGTATTCTAATATTATTAGATGAGAATATATTTCTGTTTATAATGGTATTGAATTGTATATATCATTAACTATCATTAACACAAAAAGACAGGATGTGCTCTCTCAGTATTACAGAACTTCTGAATTGTGATATTCAGTAGAAAATATTAAAGGTGTTGCTAAATACTCGACAATTAGTTTAGTTATATTTATAAAACATAAATTGAATATTAGTAACTCCAAACATACTTGAAAATGTAGATATTTGGTTTCATATACAGAAGTTTTACATTTTATGCTTTTTGTAAAAGTTTTCTGGGAATGATTTCATATAATTATTATTTAAAATCTCATGATAATGTGTAAACTTGATCCATGTTTCATTATTAAAGAGAGTGGTTCAAATTCTTTGTTTCTAATTATCTTCCTGGGAATGTTGAATGTTTTAGGCCCCAGTCCAGAAACATGTTGTTAGAAGATCATTTAGTTTTACCTCTTTTTTTGAAAAGTATTCAGACTATAATGTAAGTATCATAATGACAATTTTCTTGCTATTTGCATGTGCTGTTAATATTATTTTGGATTTCTGTTTGGCTTGATCCAAGGGTTTTTAGGTGATACACCATGTAGTGAGAATAGTTTTGTTAAAACTATGTTTCATTTCTTAATGTAACCTGGAAAATTAACTATGTCACACTACATTGTAAATTAGTGAAAATGTGAGAGTACCACTAATCTGATCCTTATTCTCAAGATACCACATGCAGTTGTGCAGGCTGAAACTGCCACATCCAGGAGGCCACCATTCACAGTGTAGGCATCCCTACCATATTAAAAAGCATACTATTATTTTGGCTTTTTTCTTATTCAAGTTTATTATTTACACATGAATAAAATAGCCTAATAGGACCACATATATGGTGTATATTGCTTCCATTTAGAAAAATGAAAACACTAATGCTTTGTTCATTGAAAATTATGTAGCTTAGTTAAGATTTCTTTTTTTTAAAGATTTATTTATTTATTTTTAGAGAGAGAGATTGTGTGCACGTTCAAATGAGTAGGAGCTGGGCTGGGATAGAGAGAAAGGGAGAGAAACAGACTCCTTATTCAGTCAAGAGCCTGATGATGAGATGATGCAGGACTTGGGACTCTATCCCAGGACTCTGAGCTCATGACCTGAACCAAAATCAAAATTTGGACACTCATCCTACTGAGTCATCCAGGCAGCCCTAACTTAGCCTAGGTTCCTAAACAAGACATTGTTTTTGCCATGCAATTTGAGAATTATGAAATATCCATGCTATATTTATATTCCTGCAATGGCTAAATTTATCATTTTATATTGTGTTTCATATTATCTAGAAATTTTATGGTATCAGATGTCATAGCTGAGTATTCAAATTTACAACTAAAGTATTTTGATTTGGAAAAAAATATTCTATGTAATAATGACTATTCAGCTATCAATAACACATCACAAAATATTACATAAACCTAAATGACTTGGTTACATAATATTCCCTATTTATACTTCAGCAATCCTTTCTCTCCTGTATGTACAACTAATTTAACCACCACAAAAAGGAACTTTTAAATAACTAAATAGACATTGTTTTTCTGAAAAAGACATCCATATATATGGCCAATAGTTACATGAAAGGTGCACAATAGCACTAGTCATCAGGGAAATGCAAATCCAAGCCTCAATGAGATGTTACCTCGCACTGGTAATAATAGCTATCTTCAAGAATACAAGAGAAAACTGTTGATGTGAAGAGAAGGGAACTCTTGTGAACTGTTGGTTGGATTGCAAATTTGTACAAACACTATGGAAAGATGTATGGCAGTTCCAAAAAAAAAATAAAAATAGAACTACCATATGATCTAGCAATTCTATTTCTGAGTATTTATCTGAGGAAAACAAATACCTTAATTCATAAAGATATTTGCACCTCCATGATCATTGCAGTATTATTCATTATAGTCAAGATACAGAAACAACCGAACTATTCACCAATGGATAAATAAATAAGATGTAAGATATATACATGAATACTACATAGCCATGGGAGGAAAGGAAATCTTATTATTTGCAGCAACAAGGATAGACCTTGAGGACATTATTATGCTATGTGAGATAAACCAGACAGAGACAGACAAATACTGTATGATATTTCTTACATGTGGAATTAAAAAAAAAACTCAAAATAAAACAAAACAAAACATAAACAAACCCAGGATGGAATCACAGTTACCTAGGACTAGATAGTGTGGAGATGGAAGAAATGTTGTTTAAGGTACATACTTACAAGTTTATAAATAAGTCATGAGGATCTAATAAATAGTACAGTGATTATAGACAACAAAACTGTTTTATAAGCATTAAACTTGCTGAGACACTAGATCTTAATTGTTCCTATCATTAGAAGAAATAATAATTATGTGATAGGATAGAGGTATTAATATTATATTGGTAATCATATTAAATATAAGTGTATCAAATCAATATGTTGTACCCTCTAAACTTATGCAATGATGTATGTTAATTATAACTCAATAAAATGGAACTGTTAACTATTTTATGCTTAAAATATAAAATATATTAACTCATATTAAGAATTAGCTATTATGTTTTCTTTCCAGATAGGAAAAAAAAGCTGTTAAAATACAAAGTTTTGGGAAAAATAAATAATATTTACCAAATAACCCAATATAATATTTCTAATAATGGCATCATCTATTCACTTTTCTGAATAGTATATAGCTTGAAATGTGATTGATAGCCAAGGCTGTGAAGATAAAATTAATACTTAGAATTAGGAAAATAAGTATCTGAGATTGAATTATAAAAGTCATTTGCTAAGGAACAGAAACAAAGCACAAGTCACTTAGAATCTCATATTTAGAAAACAATTAAAACTTTAGGAAGGCATTTTAAGTCATAAGATTAAAATTGAATAGGAAAAATCAAATGAATACTTTCTTAAAATAAAAATAACACAGAAATAAAAAATTTTGTTAGATAAAGCCACAGCAACTCTTTGATTAAAATTTAATAATCAATTCACTACAAAACTACTAATTATGCACAAATAAAAGGTTGTTTTAATGCTAATTATGTGCAGTTATAAATTTCATTGCTTTAATTCGATTTGCTCTCATTATCCTTCACTGAGTTCTACTCAGCCTTTGTCTAGCGAGATGCAAAGAATATTCTACCCACATAGTCATTTTATTTTACAAGAATGAGTGTAATTATCACCTAGCTAGAAGCTAAGGGGCTTTTTTTTTAACCTAGTTGGAGTGAAGTGACCCAATTAACACCTTGCAAGAATACCCTGAATATTATACATTTTACAAGGTGTTTTAAGCTTAGAATAGTTTTGATTGACGGGTTTCTCTTCTTGAGAAGTTTTTATCTCTTTCTCACTGTCTGAACTTTGATTTTAGAATCTCAGCTCAAAAATTACAGTCTCTTTTAAATTTATAACCATTCCAGGTGCTGCCTCACTAACTTAAAGCAATTTGGCTTTATTAAATATTTCTGTCATAGAAACATATCTAGAAGACATAAAGCAGATTAGAACTACCCATTTAATGTTTATATGCTATAGGAATAGAAAACTAACATGTTTATTCACCCTAGGATACATGCCTATATTTTTTTGGTCTCTCTCTCTCTCTCTCTCTAAAGGTCTCTCTCCATTCTGCTTAAGTATCTTTAAGGTCTATTCTATAATGGGTGTCAAGGAAGCTGATTAGCTCATTCAATATAATCTGTAAAACAAGTCAAGAAGAGATTTTAGTAGAATACTCTCATAAATACTAATAACTTCATATTTTTAGAATAAGTTTTTATTTTAAAATCCATCTTTAAAAAAATATTTATTTATTCTAGAAAGAGACAGAAAGCATTAATGAGAAAGTGAAGGGAAGGGCAGAAGGAAAGGGAGAGAGAAACTTCAAGCAGACTCCTTGTTGAGTATGGAGCCCAAAGCTGTGCTCCATCCCAGCACCTTGAGATCATGACCTGAGCCAAAAACAGGAACCAGGCACCCAACTGACTAGGTGCTCCCATAATTGACTTTTCTATTACTGGAAATTATATAATTACATGATAAAATTTATATATAAATAATATAGAATGATATTATACTGAATATTAATATATAAATAATATTTATATAGAATAATAATTATATAGAAATTATATAGATTATAAATTTAGAAGATTTCTGTTCAATCTTCTAAATTTCTAATTTCTGTTGAATGTATGTCAGTAATTACTCACTCTGCTTTAATCTCACATTGCATGGAGACTCTTGACTAAAAGACAGTTTTTCTCAACCTGGATTTCATCATCTAGATATCTGCATATTCATTCCCTCATTTATTTTACTTCTTTTCTCAAATATCACCTTTCCTAGTTGGAAACAATTTATGAAATTGGAATGGAGAGTTCTCATTTTTAGATAGGGATCTGCAGAATTTTTTATATAAAGGAGCAGAAATTACATGTTTTATACTTAGCAGGATTTATGGTTTCTGGAACAACGACTCAACTCTGCCTCTGTAATGCACAAGCAGCCAGAGACATATACAGATGAGTGGGTGTATCAGTTTCATATTCCTGCTTTAATAAATTACCACAAACTTAGTAACTTAAAATAACACAACTTTTTGTATTTGTATATCTGGACATCTAAAGTAAAAAAATCAAAGGGTCAGCCGAGTTACATTCCTATTCCAGTCTTCAAGGGAGAGTCTGTTTCCTTATATTATCAGCTTCTAGAGTCGATCTGCATTCCTGGGTTCAGATTCTCTTTCTCACATCACTCTGCCCTTTTGTTTTCATGAAAAGATTTCCTGCTATATAATCTGATTCTCCTGCCTCAGTCTTATAAAGACAGTTGTGATTACATTGGATTTGGGATAATCTCTCAACCTTAAAATTCTTAAAAACCTCAAATGCAAAGTCCCTTCAACTGTGCAAGGAAAATTATGCATAGGCTCTAGAGAGTAGGCTGTGGACATTTTGGCAGGGGAGACTAGAAGGTGGGTGCTGTTATTTAGCCTACCACAGCATGGCTCTGCCATAATAAAACTTCATTTACAAAAACCAGCAGCAGGCCATATTTGGTCCATGGGCCAAAGTCCCTTTAAAATAGTCCCTTTGAGGTGTGCCTAGATGGCTCAGTCAGTTGAGCATCAAACTTCTGATTTCAGCTTTGATCATGACTTCAAGATCCTGATATCTAGCCTGGCCTCAGGTTCTTACCTCAGCAGTGGGTCTGCTTAGAGGTTCTTTCTCTTCCTCTCCTTCTGCCCCTCTTCCTGCTCGTTATAAATCTCTCTCTCTCTCTCAAATAAATATATATATTTTTAAAAGATCCCTTTGGTCCAGGAAAAGAGGGTTTGGCAAACTTATTTTTTTTTTCATTTTACATACTCCTAGTATTTACCCAAAAGAAAAACATATGTCCATATAAGGATCTATATAAGAATACATATATAGGCTTGATTCCTAGTAACCCCAAAGTAGAAATTATCCAAATATTCATCACTTGTGAATCAAGGAATATTATAGGACATCATCAATAGTACTGAATGCAATATGAGATGGATTCTGGAGGTAATTGAAAAAGTGGGAATTTTAAAAAATATTTCCCCCAAAGTAATAAGTTGGAATGAAATCTATTGGACGGGAGGAATTTTATTTGGGAATACAAAGTAGTATTACTATATTTTTGTTTATAAAGGTTTAATAACAAAGTTTGATGTCTCTGCAAGGTTTTATTTTATTTTATTCTTCTTTTCTCTGCACGGTTTTAATCAGGAAAGAACCACTAGAACTTGGTTTATTGCTTTGGCTCTTGGACTTAGGTCATGTTGATTGGGCTCTTGGCTCTGGTTCTTATTAGCTGTATAACTAGGTTTTATAACTTGAGTTTTCCTGACATTTAAAAAAAATCAGTTAAGTTGTGATTAGTGCCTACCGTATAGAGTTGATCTGATGCTCACTGTAGATTCATATTCCCTTTTTTCTATTTTAAGAGATTACTAATTCTGTTGTGGCCAGATAAAAACTACATCTTCCATCTTCCTTCATGGACATGGGTGGTCATGTGTTCCAGTTCTTGTTAACAAAATGGTTTGAAGCAGAAGTCATTGTGTGGGAATACTCCTATAATACTCTAAAAAGACAGACTCCCTGGCATTCAATTGTCATTGGTTTCTTATCCCATTTTCAAATTCAGCACACTTTTGTAATCCAAGGGGTGTTGAGCACTTTTGGACCATGAAACCAAAGGTCAAGCTTTAAGAATGATGGATCAAAAAAATGGAAATTATCTATAACACTAATGACAGCATGGAACCCTATGCACTAGCCTTGGAATGAGTACTTCTGGACTAAATTATTCTATTTATTTATTTATTTATTTTTATGGAGGAAATATACTTCTCTCTGCCTACTTACTTGTATTATCTGTTATGTGCAACCAAACCAATTGTTTGCAGCCACAATATGCAAAATATTTGGAAGATTCTCAGTACTTGTAAATACTTCATAAATGTTAACTACTAATAGATTTTAGAAAAGTCCAAGAGATGAACAGAGAGCACTCCATGAATGATTTATCTTATTCAACTGACTGAATAAAATAGAAATAATGTGTATGACATTGTAGAAAATTTAATGTTTAATCTTGGAAGAGAGAAATATATGTACATGAAGAAATAATTTCAAGTGGACTCCATATTTCTCAATAACTAATAATGCTGAATGATAGCAACATCCAAGTACAAGCAAATAAAATTCTAACGATCTATATTAGATCTACATTTACTTGCACAGGAACATGCTGTATCAAATTGTACTGTTTGTCACATATAGATACCAAACCAGTTCTTTATGTGTTAAATTTTTGTTATACATATGCATGCACACATAAATACACAACATATACATATACATATACACATATGCACATACACATGTGAGCATAGGGGGTTAATTTCAATTCTTCTAACTCAAAATACTTGTGATAAATTTCTTGATACAACCTCCCTGCAAGGCCTTCTTGGTATGGAGAAGTCTGTGCTTCTGGCAAAATTGACTTATGCATCTCAACCTTCTTCATGATTGATAGAAATTACCCTGTCTAAAATAAGTTTGAGGTCATCTGAATTTATCATCAAGACAGCATGATACTTAAGTTTTGCCCATATTCCATATATCCTGCAACACAGTTTTACCCCTTTTATTCAGTTTAGTATGATCTACCTAACTTATAAAAGAAAAAAACTTTGCTTTTGGTAGCAGTTATTCAGGAATTATTGGCAAATGTGTTAAAATAGCATTGATATTTTATTTTATTTCAGAAATGAGTGTAGCAAGAAGATAATTGTTTATACAAACAATACTGAGGAAGCCGAAACAGTGTTACATGTAATGAATTCTTTTGAAACTGATTTTATTGTCCTGGTGAGAAAAATCCATAAAGCCATCATAAACTTGTTTACTTCACTAATCATTAAAATAAGAATGGACTGAATTTCTAAATGGCTTCATGAAGCACAGTGCAGAGATGGGGTTATCTTTGTAATGCAGGCAGTCAGAAGTGCAGATTAATCAAGTAGGTACAGAAGCACATATTTTTGCCTAATTTTACCACTAATCCTTTTCCAATAATCTGAAGAATCTCCTTTATTTCTCTGCTTTAAGTAGTCAGGGGCCAAATGCTTCTTAAGGCATATAAGTTATAAACAGCCACATATGCCACACTCTAGAAAGTGGTGTTTCAGATTAGCTTTTATGTTTCCTAAAACTCATTTTCTTTACAATAGTTGTGCTAAGTAAAGCAGGTGAAAAATAAACAAAGTGGTTGCATAACAAATTGCAAATGGTCTGAAAGTACAATCTTATTACAAAGACTCAGAAAACAGGGAAGAAAATAAGAATTAGCTTTTGTTACTGAGGTAAATGTGATGAATATATATTTATACAGACAATTCCAGAATTTCTTCTGGTTTAAAAAATGGAATTCGTGCAGATCATTTTATGTGTCATATAACATTTATTTAGAAAAAAATAAAATTAAAGTTTCATGGTTCAAAAACTACGAGTTTAGAGGTTTTCCCTATGCATAAATACACAGTACAGCAATAGAATAATTTTGCTTTATGAAGAGACTTCAGAGTTGAATCTCAGAAGCTAAATTGAACAGCAAAACAGATGTTACTTTGCTGACTAGTGATGAGATGAAATTGTTTTATTCTGCTTTAAAGTTCTATAACAAAGCATTTGACTTAGAAACTTAGCTTAATACAGTAATTTTAGATGTACAGAAATAAATTCTTATGCAGAAATAAATGTCTTTTTAAAAAACAAAAAAAAAACATTTTTTTCTGAACAGTTTTACGATACTTGATTCTTTCATTTTCAATTCATTTTTTGGTACTTTAATTGCCCTTGTTATCCACATACTAACACATATTTAATTTTAATTGAATAAAATAGATTAGATAAAATAATGAGAATGATTTGTATGAAATTAAAGATGATAGTGATACTCTCTTTCACAGATCATGATCCATGTGTTGACCATTCATACGTATGGGTAGACTCGACTACTCTCCAAAAATGTGGGCATTTTATTTTTTGGTCCACTTCCATCAATTTGTAGCCTATCTTGTCTCCAAGGGACAAAAGAAGCAGAATCACGATGTTGGCAGTGTACTGGTATGACTCTGATGATAAAAGTGATGTGCCTGGTTATGACAGCTACCACACCTGCTTCTGGAAATATCCTTTCTATCTAGGTCTATTCCAGGGAGAAAAATAGAAGTGCATAATTATGAGAAAAGAATTGCAGTGATTTATCTTCCTCCAGCAAGCCTTAGTTGCATGCAGGTTGTCTAAGAGAGCAGGCAAATAGCAATGATGTAAATGTTTTAAATAAATGGTTTTTATTTTCTCAAGAATTTAGCTATTCTTTAGTACCTATCATATTTTATTAGTGCTTTAAATGCTATAAGTATTCAGTGAGTAAGTCAATCTTTGTATCTCTTCTTATGCATTTTATGTGACTCAAATATAGATTTCCAAAGTTATGTAATAGTTTTGCTTTCATTGTTAATCTGTATGTCTATCTATATAATACAAATTTCACACACACACAAATAAATTCATGAATTGTGTTGTGTGTAGTTCACAAACTTACTTCTGGGTAATTAGGCGTTGCTATATGGACCTTCATATATTGAGATTCTAAATTTCCTTCATTATTCAAACATTTTTTATTTCTAAATATTAAGTTTTATACTTTGAAAATCTACTGTTGGAAAAAAGACACTACATTCACGTAAGGAAATCAATATTGACAGTAAAAGATAAACTCAAAATTTTCACCACATTCATACCAAGTATATTAAGCTGTGAGGCTAGATTCTCTAACACCAATAGGTCTCAGTAACATAGCAAGACAAAATGTCTTATTTCTTCCTCTTATCTCAGGTCACACCTGACTGACACCAATACAAAATTCTATTATATTTAATAATATTATCTTTTAAGTTGAAATATGTTTTATTATATTGCAGTTTATGCAATTTGTATATCTATATGCTTACACTTAAAAAAATTAAAGCTACTGTATACTGAAGTTTTATTCAGTATTTAATCCATGAAATTGTTTAATATGATGTGGAAATATAGAAAGAGACAAGGATACTCCACTGTTGAAAGTACAGTGTAAATTTTTTTCAAAATATGATTTTCTGTCAATAACAAAAGAATTTTCACACAATTATGAAAAAATTGATGGTAATATGGAAAAACAAGTTTCTGAAGAAAATTTTAACCTTGGTTTTCATGGCATTACTGAAGAATGGAATGGCAGTATTTTTTTTACAAAGAATTATAGTTATTGAAAGTGTGAGAATCATATCAGAAATGTAATTTTTTAATCTTGTTAGAAAAATTTAACCTGTCAATAAGACTATTAATAACATGGAAATTATTCCACAGGTGAATACAAATATGCTTAATTTATATGCAGAATATGTATGATATACAATCTTCAAACTGAATAAACTAATATTCAATGAATACTACATAAAATTTTATAAAGTAAAAAAGTTCACATTTTAATGACTTATTGCTTTATAAGATCTCAGAAATCATATTATCATCAAAGTAAACATTCATAATTGTCACATCCAAAAAAAAATTGAAGCCAAATTACACAGAGAAAGCTAACATGACATCTTATCCAAAGCATTTCAAAAAAACGTGTCTTTAGAGTCAGAACTATTGTTTCATATATAACCATAATGTAGTCTTTTAAAAAATTTTTTCTATTGGAGTTCAACTTGCCAACATATAGCATAACACCCAGTGCTCATTCGACCAAGTGCCCCCCTCAGTGCCCATCACCTAGTCACCCCAACCTCCCGCCCACTTCCCCTTCCACTACCCCTTGTTCATTTCCCAGAGTTAGGTGTCTCTCATGTTTTGTCACCCCCACTGATATTTTCACTCATTTTCTTTCCTTTCCCTTTATTCCCTTTCACTAATTTTTATATTCCCCAAATGAATGAGACCATATAATGTTTGTCCTCTTCTGATTGACTTATTTCACTCAGCATAATACCCTCCAGGTCCCTCCTATAATGTAGTCTTTTGCAAAAAAAAAAAAAAAAAAAAATCTTGTATATTTTCTAATATGTCACATATCATCAGGTCAGGATTAATAATTATAAATTTATAAATATATAAGTATATAAATTTGTAGATTTTTTCATAATGATGTTTCTCTTTACACATGGGATTTAGAGAGGAGTATGAGAAATACATTTATTTTCAAAAATAAAATTCAGCCTCACATAATAATATTTATGTATCACTATTCATTCTGAAAAGTAAGCCCTGCTTACTTATCTAATCTTCTATATGTAGAGTGAGTAGTTATTCTCAACCCTGCATTGATTATTTGTGATAACATGATCACTCTTTGAGTTATTTAGATAATTGAAATATATTTCCTGTAACCTAGATTAAAAGTAATTAACATTATTTGGGGTTATTTTGGTGATGGATCTTTAAAAATGTCTCAAGTATATTATTCCTTCCTTTCTGGGATATTAATATATTGCAATTAGGTTTCAAATATAGAAAAATGCAGATACACAAAACTTGAGAGGCTAGTAAAATAGTAAACAAACAAACAAAAACAAAAAAATAGCCCCGTACACTAATCCTCAAATTTTAAATTTTTTTGAATCTTATCCTGTAATTTCAATTTATTATTTTGCCCTGTACTGAATTAGTTTACTATCATGCTAAGTATTCTATTATTTCATCTGCAAACATTTTAGTAGGTATGTCTAGACTATAAAGACATATTAACAACTATAAAATCATGAGCACAACAAAAATTATAATAAAAAATTATTTTTTATTATTATCAGAAAATGTAATTTCTAATCAGTGTTTAAATTTGCCCAATTGGGCAGCCCCGGTGGCGTAGCGGTTTAGCGCCGCCTGCAGCCCAGGGCGTTATCCTGGAGACCCTGGATCAAGTCCCACTTCAGGCTCTTTGTATGATGCCTGCTTCACCCTCTGCCTGTGTCTCTGCCTTTCTCTCTCTCTCTGTGTCGATCATGAATAAATAAATAAAATCTTAAAAAAATAAAAAATAAATAAATTTGCCCAATTGACATTGTTTATTCAATTAGCATCTAAACACAAACACAAACATACTGCAATTGCCTTTAGGTCTCTTACATTTCTTTAACCTATAAATCACCTAATCCTGTTTTTTGTTTCTCTTGCATTTAATTTTTTTAATGAAACGATTACTCCAAAGAGTTTCCCAAATTGCTACATCTTTGGCTAATAGAAAACTTGAAGTTGACTTCCCCATCCTTTTGAAGGGTTTCAGATAGGCTTAGGTAATTTTATTTTCTAGTAAAATAAGAGATCTCAGGTTTTACATTTGAAATTATCCCTTTGTGATTTTAACAGAAATTGTGGGTAGACTGATTTATGTCATTCTCTCTTTTATATTTAGATACATTTTTAAAGATTTTATTTATTTATTCATGAGAGACACAAAAAAAGAGGCAGAGACAAGCAGAGGTAGAAGGAGGCTCTCCACGGGGAGCCCAGTGCAGGACTCCATCCCAGGACCCTGGGATCACAGAGGCAGATGCTCAACCACTGAGCCACCCAGGTGTCCCTATATTTAGAAATTTTTTCAATTTAATTTTTAAAAGATTTTATTTATTTATTCATGAGAGACACACACACACAGAGGCAGAGACACAGGCAGAAGGAGAAGCAGGCTCCATGTAAGGAGCCCGGCGTGGGACTGGATCCCGGGTCTCCAGTATCACTCCCTGGGCTGAAGGCAGCGCTAAACCGCTGAGCCATCCGGGCTGCCCTTAATTTAATTTTATATTTATGTAAAACATTACTGTGTTTAGCTTATAACACAAGTTATATTCAGAGAACCTAGCATTTACCCTGTCTCCTCTATTCAGTTCCTTCAGAGATCTTTGTACATTTCTTATAACAGGCCTGGACAGCCATCCTAGTAATAACTTACAGAACAAATTATCTAGAAATTACAAGCACCTAGCGATACTCATCAAAACTATGTTGGTCTGTTTTTCTTTAAGGACTTTTAAGTGGATAGGCATATTGACTTTTTATTAAATCAAATATCAGATATTCAATCCATCACAATTTTGAACTAAAATTTGGATATATCTCCTAAATTATACCCACATTTTTTCTCTAACACTAAAAATATTGGTTCCTAATAACATTAGCATATCATTTAAATCTAATTTGTCAGAATAACAATACCAATATGATTACTAAAAACATTATTTTAATCCTTAAAAAAATATTTTTCATGGGATGGCTGGGTGGCTCAGTGGTTGAACATCTGCCTCAGCCCAGGGCATGATCAGGGAGTCCTGGGATTGAGTTCCACATTTGCTTCTCCCTTTCCCTATGTCTCTGCCTCTCTCTGTGTATCTCATGAATACATAAATAAAATCTTTAAAAAAATCTTTCTTATTTCACAAACCAGCAAAGTCAAAATTACTATATTTAAGTTTTATTTGAAGTAATCCCTTAGTGATTTGAACAAAAATTGTATACAAGTAGATGGATTTATGTCACTCTGCTTTTTTATATTTAGAAAATTTTTAAATTTAATTTTATGTTTATTCTCTTTTTAAAAGTTGATTACCCAACAGTTAATATATAGATCCATTTCACAAAGAAATTTCCATTTAAAATAATGTTATGAATAAGTATTAGAGTGTTAGGAAGCTATACTAATAGTAGCTCACAGTCTATTACTGAAGAAGTGTATTAAATTACACTTTCAGGGATCCCTGGGTGGCGCAGCGGTTTAGCGCCTGCCTTTGGCCCAGGGCGCGATCACGGAGACCCGGCATCGAATCCCACGTCGGGCTCCCGGTGCATGGAGCCTGCTTCTCTCTCTGCCTCTCTCTCTCTCTCTCTCTCTCTCTCTCTCTCTCTCTCTCACTCCGTGACTATCATAAATAAATTTAAAAAATTAAAAAATAAATTACACTTTCATTCTTGGCAGTGAAATCCACTTTAAAATCTTAACTTATTCTGGGGACTCCTGGGTGGCTCAGTGGTTGAGCGCCTGTCTTAGACTCACCGCATGATCCCTTGGTCCCTGGATGGAGTCCCACATAGGGCCCTGCATGGAGCCTGCTTCTCCCTCTGCCTATGTCTCTGCCTCTCTCTCTGTATCTCTCATGAATAAATAAGTAAAACCTTAAAAAAAAATAATTTAACTTATTCTGACTACCATTTAGGTCGATTTGAGTTTGTTAAGTGGTTGCAAAATGTTGGACAGGTTACCAAACTAAGTAAGACAAGGTAGTCAATGCTGAGTAGAAATATAACTTGTCCTGGCCAATCCTTTACTAATTAAGTAAAGTAGTAGCCAATGATGTTATATACAAGTTTATATACTATTGAGGTAAGTACCTCTCATTTGAAAATTGCCTTAATATATTATATGCCCAGAATTATATGTGAAATCACCACAGATGTATTCCTTAGAAGGAAAAAAAAGGTTATACATCGGAGATGTACTATACAAATATATTTACTAGAAATATATTTAAGTGGGATGATATAAAATATATTTATGTGGAATGCACATTGCAAAAGACCTATATATGTAGTACCATTATTATATTCAATTATACATGCATACTTTCTATAATTATGATTTTCATAAGGAAATACAAATATTTATCATGTAAATATATATGATTTTTAATATATTTTACATACATTGACTTGAATATTTAACGAAAAGTTATTGGGTTATTTTACAATTTTTTTGCCAAAATAAAGGTCAGTTCTAAAAAATCCAGTACAATCAACAGTGGATAATAAAGTTTAAAAAATAAAAGTTTTAGTGTTAAGTTTTTCAGAACGTATTACCAGGGCTATTAAATCTGGTTTAGGTTTTAAATTTTTCTTTCAATTATGCCTATCTCTAATAGAAGGTGATCAAAATTGTTGATAGGCTTCTAAAGCCTATAGGCATGTGTGTGTGTGTGTGGGGGGGGGGTGGAGGGGTTATAGTAGTATTCCTAGGCTTAAATATAAGATGAAAAAAAAATTCCAAATTCCATACAAAAAATATTACTTACAGTGAGAAGAAAGAAATAACTTTATTGGGGCATAGAAGAAAAATGTTTTCATAAAAGAAGCAATCTAAAGGAAACAGCAATCTCTAAGAATCCTGTGACATAGTCTATAAATCTTTACAGTTCATTTCTTCTATCTTAAAAAAGGAAACCTTCACTAAGAATAAAAAAGCCAGTGTGATGTGAAAAACTCAAAAGGGCTGGAATTTTAAAGAGTTTAAATCTTAGTAAGTTATTTTCAGAATTTTTTATCTGTAAATTCATTTCAAAAAGCATATATAATGTTATAGAAAAAAATCCAGAAAATTATTTTTATTTGCTGCTTGCTTGTTTCAAGACATTGTATGTTGTATATGTTACCCTCAGATGCCTGGCCCATTTTCTGATAACACGGATAGCAATGCATAATTGCTTTTTATTAGTTTTCTGTATTTCATATTTTCAATAACTAGATTTGCATAGCAATAGTCCATGTGAGTGTGAGATTATAGGTTAACAATAGATTCTCTGGGGAATCGAGAAGAGAGCAGAGGGAAAGGGGACTTTCACATTTCTTTTTATACTGTAATAGTTTCTAAAATATTTTTATTAATAATTATATATTTATCATGATTGTATTCAATTTGTCTTTTAAAGTTAACTCAAAGTTTAAAAATATAGGATTGATATTTAGAAATCATTTGAGAAAATAATTGAGCCTCTCTTTTCTATAATTCTTTATGGTTTACATATTACTCTATTTATCTCATTTTATTCTCTCACCCAATATGAGAATGAGAAATGGTATGCTGTATTAAAGAATATTGTGTCTTGAGATGCCTGGGTGGACTCAGTTGTTTAAACACTGGATTCCTGATTTTGGCTCAGGTTGTGATCTCAGGGATTGAGCTCTGTGGCTGGCTCGGCCTGAGCATGGAGCCTGCTTCATTGTCTCTCTCCCTCACCACTGCCCCTCCCCACCCACACTTGCACATTCTCTCTCTCTCTCTCAGAAAAGTTTTTTTTTTTATTTTGTTTTTGTTTTTGTTTTAAACAAAACAAAACCTGTGTCTGACTCCAAAGTTCTGAAATTATTTCTAACTTCACATTTTCATCACACATTAGACCTTGGTAAAAGTATTTAAGTTCTATAAGCTAAAGTTTTAAACTCAGTGATACAGATAATAATGACATCTAATTCATGGTATGGCAATCAAATAGGTTCATATATGTTAAAGCAATTTATGAGTTGTTAACAAACGTTAGCCAATATGCGCCTTATTTGCCACCTAAATTCAAGTAGCTAAAAAGTAATGCAACTAGGAGTACAATTCAAGTGACCTATTCACCTAGTATACTTTTTTAAGGAACACATCTTTCCCATCCACCTGCAGTTATGAAATGAGGCACACCAGTTTTCAAACATAATGCCAAACAGAAATTAATTTAACCATGAGATAAAGTATATATCACTCCATATAGATAATACTAATATTAATCGTGGTAATATTGATAAGCCCATCTATAGAGTTTGAAAGTTCTGATTTTCTATTTTAACAGTTGTTAATGGATTGCAACCAAAATTTATTCAACATTTTAAAGACTCTTATTCTAAGATATATTTAATATTATCATTTTGGGGCATAATTTTGGGGATTTGTGTATGTTAGGAGTATTTATCAAGGGTTAATAAGATTTTAGAAATATTGTTTAAGAAATGTAAAGCAAATATCTTGAACTTTTTTTTTTAAGATTTTATTTATTTATTCATGAAAGGCACAGAGAGAGGCAGAGCCATAGGCAGAGGGAGAAGCAAGCTCCTCACAGGAAGCCTGATGCAGGCCTCTATCCCAGACCTGAGTCATGACCTGAGCCAAAGGCAGATGCTCAACCACTGAGCCACCCAGGTGCCCCTATCTTGAACTTTTAGAAGGCTTACTTTCTTGCAGAACTAATTATCTATGGGCTTGTTTCTATTTTTCATACTAACTTGTAGAAAATAATATATTCTGATTTTAATATTTTAATAAAACCATAGAAACATTTTCCTTATGACTGCTTCTTGTCTTTAAAAATTATGACATTCTTTACTAATACTATATTTTTGAGAGATTTAATAGTGTGTGGTAATTGTCTCTGTTAGTGAAGATCAAATGCCTGGTTTCAAATAGCATCTCCAAAGCTTCTCACCTTTTGATGGTGGATAATGTAGTTAATTGACCTAATTGTTTCCATTTACTTATGACGTTTACTTATCTGTAACCAGTATACATATAACCAAGAACAATTTACTTAAATATCTATGTCTTATTTTCTGACATCCAACATTTAGAAAAAACAGCACTCACCTCCTACAGTTGTTAGGAGCATTAAATATATGAATAGCAAATCATGCATTTAGAGTAAGCCCAGTCATAAGTATTCAGTAAATAGTAATAGTTGTAGATAATCATATTATTATTTGTACTATTATTGTTTTGCCACCAATTTTCTACTTCTAAGTTTTCTTGTTATTTCTATTATCTAATTGGTCATATTTTCTTTGTTTTATTCCCTACCACTTCAGCCTGGGGGCCTTTGTTTTGGTGATGAAAAGCATTTGTCTATTTCTCTGTTTGAATGGCTTCTTTCTGCTCCTCAGTGGGTGGGCTGATGGTCTCAAAGACTTTCCTATTTCACTTAGGTGCCCACACTGCAAGGGTTTTCTACTAACCTAAGAGTGTTAGCCTTAGGGGGTCTCTTTTCTCATGGGGATCACAGGTTTGTGATCATCTTGATTATAACTGTGTTTTTGTTTGTTGGTTTTTTCTGTGTTGATTTGGGAGAGGCATTTCTCTGAATCTGCCATTGTCTTCACTTTGGCCTTTTCCTGCAGTATATTGATTGCACTATGATTGCTTCCACTTTGTCTTTATGATTTTTGTCTGCTTTCTATCTACTAGACATTCTATCTACTAGACTACTATTCATTCCCCATCATTTCTGGTCTCTAGATGGCATGCATTCTTTTCCCCACTATATTTATTTATTATTTCTAACTTTAAGGGATTTGAGTAGACTTTGTATTTAGACAGATCCAATCTCTTGCTTTGTTTTGCCTCATTCTTTATTCCATATTATACTTATTTTTAACATTTTTTTAATGCTTAGAAATAATTCAGTAAAATATTAAGATAAGCCTCCAGGCTACTGAATCATGGTATTTAATGATGTCTTAAGAAATTAATTAGCTAATATACCTTGATGCGTATAACATTGTCTTCTTAACTGGTAAGAACAGTGAGAAAATACTCCCTGATGCAAACATTGAAAAGTGCAATCTCCTTTTAAATGATTTATTTATAAAGATAATACTATCATGTAATAAAATTTTAGAAGAAAATACAAAATTAAATTATGGTTTTGAAGAAATTGTTTAGGAGGTCCTGGCCTTTGTCTGTACTTGGCTTTCTTGTCATAACTCAATATTGATTTTATTGCATTTCTCTATTTCAGTGTCAAAAACCAAATGGCATATATCTATCAGCTTAACCTTCAACTGATTTCAGAGTTTTTTCATTTAATAGTATCTATAGCATTTAAAAATTGTTTTGATAAATACAATTTCTTGTGTTTTGAGTGTGTTGGTAACTATGGCATACTGTACTTTTCATTCTTTAGTCCTTACAAACGGTTGAAAAAAATAAAATATGTCTCATTAACAAAGCTTTCATAATATTTCTCTCACTGACTTTGTAATGCCTTGGACTTTTATTATTTCATCTGAAGTGAAGAACCTGAAGGCACTCTGTTTTAGAAAACTCCATCTCTGCTGTTTTTCTGCAAGGCCCCATTTATTCATGTTTCATATTTTGCCTCCAATCCCACTTTTGGGGGAAACCAGAAAGTTAATCATTCTCTGAGCTTAGTAGGCTTCAAACACCTGATAATACCTAAGGAGAACCAGATCCCAAATACGTTCCAGGATATTAGCTTCAAACAAATCCTGGCTGGCATCAATACCCTTACCTTCAGTAATATCAAAGAACATCTATTGTTCACCTTTCACTTGCCTTTGATTGGACCCTTGTTGTGCCCAAGATTATGAATCCGAGAAACCACCAAGTTGCCGACACCGATGCAACACACGAGGCTTTATTTATAAGCTCGAGCTTGGGTCCAAGTATACCCGACACAGTGGAGCAGGGACTTGGACCCAGAGGTGGGTTTCAGATTAGTTTTATGGGCTGATCTAGGGGACTCCAGAAGGGGGGTAGGAATTTCTCAAGTTCTGTTTACATTCTGATATGGGGCTTTAAAGGGCATTGAGCTCTGTTCTCATTCTAATATGGGGCTTTCTAGGACTTTTAAGCTGTAAGCTGTTTTTTTCCTGTAACTGAAGTAATGTAAATTTCAGCTCTTATTCACAGGGGCCTGGGATGGCTGTACTTGTGCTAACGCTGAACTTAAAAGTGGAATGACCTTAATTTTCTCGGCCTCCACACCCTATCTCTGATTTCTGGAGGCACACTACCCCAAACCTTTTTCTGATATAAAGCCCTAACTCCAGGCAACAATGAGCCTTACTCTCCTTTCCTTTCTGAGTTTCCCAGGTACTCAGTCTGCTGTTCTCTGTCACTCACACTATTCAATAAACTCTTGTCACCTTCTCTGGCTCACATTTGATTTCCAACCTGCCTGAAGCCAAGGACCTTTGTGGCTGGACCTGTGGAAACTTCTCCTGGGTTCTCTGACTCAACCTGCCTGTATCACAACCATGTACTCCAAATAACTGGGCTTTATATACTCAGACTACAGT
Organism: Canis lupus dingo; assembly: GCF_003254725.2. NCBI lineage: Eukaryota > Metazoa > Chordata > Mammalia > Carnivora > Canidae > Canis > Canis lupus. Next base: position 35,842,427 of record NC_064274.1, on the reverse strand, counting down.
GAACACGAGAAATTAAAATACTTTGGTAAGTTTTAGAAAAGAACATTGTTGTTTAATTTATTATTCATTTACTGGAGGCATCCGTACTCTTTCTTTTTAAGCATATGCTTCATTATAAATAATTATGAAATTATGAAGGCCAGGAGAGTGACATTTCTATGAATAAATCTTACATATAGGAAGTTATTATTGCAACAACTTGTCTGTGAAATTTCTCTAATTTCTACTGGTTATTTTTATGCAATATAGAAAAAATACACTGCCAAAGTTTAAATTGAGGTCATATGAAATTAAAATATATATGCTTATCATTAAAACAATCTAAATATGGAGAACTTGATAATGTTCTTATTCTTATATGATATATTAACTTTTTAATTTCTTCTGACATATCTTAAATCTAATAAAAATTTCTAAAAGTGTGTACTCTGTAATATATATTGTATATTTAATATATGTAAGTATGTCACACATTTAAAATATATAGAATTGGGATCCCTGGGTGGCGCAGCGGTTTAGCGCCTGCCTTTGGCTCAGGGCGCGATCCTGGACACCCGGGATCGAATCCCACGTTGGGCTCCCAGTGCATGGAGCCTGCTTCTCCCTCTGCTTGTGTCTCTGCCTCTCTCTCTCTCTCTCTATGTGACTATCATAAATAAATAAATAAATAAATAAATTTTAAAAAATTAAAAGAAAATAAAAATAAAATATATAGAATTATTTATGTCCTAATATATAAATATATGGTATATATGATTAATTATATATTACTTAAGCAATATGTAATATATAACAGATATTTAAGCTTATGATTTGTGAGGAACTGTACCATGCCATTGCAATGTATATTTTAGGTGTGAATGAAATAAACAAATATTTAATGGTATTCCTGATTGGATTCTCACTGAGTTTATTTGCTGACATCTGTTTTACTTTCTCCATAACAAATAAGTTCCTTGAATGCAAAGAATGATAATTTTCTTATAAATTTATCCCTAAAAGCTAGAATCATGTCTGACACATATTTGACACTTGATAAATATTTATTGAATGCAAATTTAATGCTTGAAAGGCCCATTCAAATATTTTAATTTAATTGAGTATGCAATAGAGAAATTTAAAAACTTTCAGAGGAATTATATTGCATATAGGAGAGAACAAAAGAAATGATAACTATTTCCCAGCAGTACCCTCCAACATTCTATTTCTTTGGTCCCAAGTTAGATAAATTGATGGGTCAGACATATTTCTTAAGATAAATAAAACTTGTGTGATATAGAATGTTAATGACAAACACTTATGTGGATTTTCTAGTCTGACTAGCAGAAAGAAACATGTCGAATTATGGCTCAGTTACCATCTGAATAGGATGGACGCAGCAATCAGACTAGGTGTACACCCTTAACTGTTCATCTTATTTATAATTATTTTCCCTCATCACTATCTGTTAACTTATGTTAATTTGAAGCAGGACTGCTGATGATTTCATGATCCTTCAACTCCTAGGCAATTATATCAGAAAGCAGGTCACTCATTCATTCATTCAGTAAATATTCATTGGACATCCAAACTGTATTACACACCTACTATATTTTAGATTTAGTAATTTCAGGGCAAGCATAACTACCAGACCCTTTCCTTCAATTAGCTTCAAATTTATTAGTGAGATAAAACGATCATAAAGAAATAAAAAAAAAAACATTATCTTATTAAGTTCTAAGGAATAAGAAGATAAACATTGAAGGGACATATACCAATGGAAGGTGACTCTAATTTGGGAGGTTAATTCTCATTGATTTATTTTTTAAGACTTATTTGGAGAGAGAGTGTCTAATTATTATCATCTTGATTTAATAACTTTAGAGAGACAGAAGTAAGGATATTTTGATATCTTTGATTTCCATGGATATATGATATCCATGATTTGGAAGCATGCTGATTAACAAAATGTTATCTCTGAATCAAGGTATACTATAAAAGTAAAACATATTAATATTTGAACCACAAACAAGGTTATGTATTATTTTCCAGAAGAAAGTAATTACAACTATATTCTAAAGGATATTCCTTAATATATAGGTTAACATATGCATTATTTTTTTGCAACTTTCTTAAGGATATATCCTATAAAAAATAATCCTGATATAACAGTATTTCTCAATCCCTTATTTAAGTTAAAGTAATTGAAAATGCCATGAAATGAGGTAAAGTCTACTGACTTATCTTAAACTAGATAAAGGTTCATAATGATATATATACTGTAATATTATATGTATCAATATTATATATTTGAATTATTTCTTGTGCTTCAGAAGATATTTTTGACAAAAAATAATAGGGAAATATTATTACACAATTTGAAATGCTTAAATTCACATTGAATCATCTATATTCAAAGTAAAAATAGAGAAAATGTTTCTTATAGATAATATTTAAACAAGGTAGTGATAACATAATAAAAAATAGTCAAAATTGGCAAAAAAACATAGTCAAAGGTAAATGTATGATAGAAAATGAGGATAAGACTAAAGGAAAGAGATTAAAGATGAATTTTTAACAGTGATATAATATTAAGTTTCAGTTTTTTCTACTTGAAATATTTTATTCTGCAGTATTATAAAGTCAACTTTTTTGTCTCACTATTAAATTCCTTCCAAGTCTTAGGTACTTATTTTGGACATTATGTGGACCAATTTGTTTCCAAGATACTAAATAAACCTTTCTCTCTCCTTCCTTCTCTCCCTCTCTTAGGATTTGTGAAATATTAAATCAATCATTGCTTTAATAATAGAGCTTTCAGTAAATTTAACATTTAAGAGTCTAAAACAGATAAAAAAATATTTCAAAAAGTATGATGCTGAAATTCTGCTAAGCAATATTTCATCAATTATTAGTTTACTGTACAGAAATGGAAAGGGGAAGGGTAAAGGTGAGAGGTCAGAGGAATCAATAAATCAAATGTAGCTATATTTTTTTGCCAGGAACTGATTAGACAATGATGAATAATGCACATAATTCTCCTTTTCTCACGGCCTTGTATTCTCAAAAAGACTCAAATATATCTATTAAGACTTCAATGACATGATAATGTCCCAACATGAATTGTAAAATACTCTCACTGTGTATTGTTTAGTTTTCAAACTTAGTCATTATTGAGCCATAAAGGAAAGTCAAACAAGTCAGGCCACTATATTACTGGATTACAAGATTGCATGTATCATTTTTCTCCCTGTGCAGGATTGTCTAGCATTTTAAGTCTCTTAAATTTAGAGAATCAGCCTTCTACCTGTCCAGTGAATTTGTATCTGTTTAATGTAAACATAAAAACCACTTTAAACAGTAAATTTCAAAGCACTATATAAATCAGTAAACAAATCCTTTATATTCTTCACGGGAAATGTGCAACTTATACGTGTACAAATCCTCTGCCATTCGGTAAGACAGAGGAGTGCATAGAAGTCACACTCACTGAAGTACCTTATCTCCCTCCCACTTTTCCAAGAGCACCCATGCAGGAAGTCTTGTGAACATTTGTATTTACATAAGAGAATTTCCCTAAGTTGATCAATGCAGTGGAAAATCCATAATGAATTTTGTTACCATATGTTATTATGAGTTCATTTACTTAAATGATCCTCCTTAAAGCTGACTCAAACAGATAGACCGAATTCCTCTGAATGGATGTCAGCTGAGGAATTAAACCATGGCAGTTACTTAGCAAACACATGGAAAAATACTAATTAGCACAAATATCGTGGATATCATTTTGTATTTTCTTTAATAGTTTCTTAATGCTGAAAATTGGAAAATGAATATTTCAATGACTATCATGAAAGTTATGGCCACTTGACTCTTCATAATTAGTGATTTGAGAATTCAGTCATCTCAAACCATCTGTTTTCTTTTGTTTGGAATAGATTGTGCAAATAAGGTTTCTCTCTGATCAAGGGCAAAGGTAAAAAGAAGAGAAAAATGATAAGAATAAGTTAGAGTTGATTTCTGTAGTGGAGAAATTTAAAATTGATGAATTGTTAAAATAGATAGTGTTGCAAATCTACACATTCTTATAAATCATTAAAATAAGGAGAAAAGATATAATGAAATATTCGGTTACAAGTGGCTCTTTGCTTGTTTGTTTTGTTTCATGCAGCATGGTAGCAAAATGTTGTTGCGAAAGGAGCACAGATATGTGACTCAAGAAACCTTAGTTCTCATCTAGCATTGCTTTTTCCTGGACCACAGTCATCCTCTCTGAAAGGAACTGACCACGCATTTTAACTTCAATGAATCCAGTGCTGGCTTAGGAATTTCAGACTAAAATTTTGCTATTGTTCTTGTTTTAGGTTAAATATTAAGATAATTAACTTATGATCTTTTTTAATCTAAGAGGTTAGAAATTTCCTATTTTGTAAATAATTATTTTGATAGATATGTGAAATAAGCTCCTGGAAGTAGAAAATATTGAAACACACATTTAAAGATATATATTAACCATATATATTTGCTCTGTGGAAATGGCATGAAGCTGCAGATATACTTCCTAAAACATTACAATGTAATTTTTTAATTAATTTTTGAATTACCAGACCAAACTGTGACCAATGCAAAACTCATGAATTTCACATAGTTAGAAGACTTTACAAAGCAGTGTTTAGAACTGGAAGTATGACTACTTCAATTCCCTGATGTAATCATTTTGGAAGATAAAAAATTATCCCTGTAAACACTAGGTGGCTTCCCTGCATTTCAGTCAAGGGGAAAAAAAAATGAGTAGCATTCAGTGTTTTCTCAGTGTTATATGAAGTTAAAAAATGCAAAATTGATTAAATGTAATTGTGTGTATTTTAAAAGCATTATAAAATACTCAGATGACAAAACACATATAAAAGAAAGAATAGTCTAATTACTTCTGAAAAAAGGAAACACGACACATTTACAGAGCTAATTCTTTAAGCAGTTAGTCTGTACTTGGGATGTAGCTATTAATGACAAGTAATTATTAGTTACTAATAATTATATTATTAATAATGAAAAGTAATTATTAGTTATGATTAATTATTAATTATGCTACTTAGAGCTACCTTAAAAGAAATATGTATTTAGGTATATAATGATATGTCTTACAAAGTCTTACCATTTTTTAAGTATAGCTTAATTTTATTTCTGTAATATTTTAATATGCTAAAAGACTATTAAAATCACATATGCTTACATATGATAACACAGACTTCATAGACACTTAAATGAGCAAAGCCCCCATTAAAAAGCTAAGTTTGTTAAAAATGAACTTATATTGACCATATTTTCATTAATAATTTGTATTTAGGGGTATTTGGGTGCCTCAGTCAGGTAAGCATGTGACTCTACAGTCTATAGGTCTACAGGTCGGGCTCTACATTAGGCATGGAGTCTGCTTGAGATTCTCTCTCCCTCTCTTCCTGCCCCTCTTCCCCCACCCGCTCTCTCTTTCTTACTCTCTGAAAAAAATAGTTATAGTAATTTATATTCATTTAAAAATATTATATTTTATTCCCAATATCTATTTGGTGACAATAGTAAATAACTTTCTTATAAATAATGAATGCAGATCTCTATCCAGATTTATAACTAAAATTTAAAATGCCATACCACAGGTAGTCAAAAGAATTTTACTTGCCCTTAAGAAGTAATAGAAAATTTGAATATTATCTACCCTAAGTAATATATATTAGCAAGAAAATTAATTAATACTCTTGGCAGGAAAAATATGATTTATAAAACCCTGTGACTGTGTAAGTTTTAGTTGATAGTCTATTTAAGAATAATACAAAAGCCATTTTTTTCTTCCTACTGTTTTTCAAAATATTGTTTTGAACAAATTAGATCACTATTACTGAGTGACTTTCTAGTATAAAATCCATTCCCTCACTTTGTTGATTGTATTATACTTAGTATATGATAATATTTTATGTATACAATTCCTGAAAATTGCTATAAATATGGTTTTCAAAATTATGGATTATAGTCAAAAGAATCTAAAAGATTTTTGGTATAGGGGATCCCTGGGTGGCACAGCGGTTTGGTGCCTGCCTTTGGCCCAGGGCGTGATCCTGGAGATCTGGGATCGAGTCCCGCGTCGGGCTCCCTGCATGGAGCCTGCTTCTCCCTCTGCCTGTGTCTCTGCCTCTCTCTCTCTCTCTGTGACTATCATGAATAAATAAATAAAATCTTAAAAAAAAAGATTTTTGGTATAGTTTTTCCCATTTACTTTTTTTAATCAGTCTTTTATTTCATCTGCTGTAAAGAAATAATAAATTTTCTCATTTGCCATTATACATTGATTTCTACAGTGCTGAATAATCTTTTTTTAAGATTTTATTTATTTATTCATGAAAGACACACAGAGAGTGGCAGATACATAGAGGGAGAAGCAGGCTCTCTGCAAAGATGCCTATTGTGGGAAAGTATCCCAGGACCCTGGGATCCCGACCTGAGCCAAAGGCAGATGCACAACCACTGAGCCATCCAGGTGCCCCTCCCTTTTTTTTAAAGATTTGTTTCATTATTTGAGAGAGAGAGAGAGTGAGAGAAAGAGAAAGAGACAGGGCTCTATCTTACAACTTATGAGCTCATGATCTGAGCCAAAACCAAGTGTTGAACACTTAAGTGACTGAGCTACCCAGGCTACCTCTACAGTGTTGAATAGTCTTAAAATATTTCTGATTTTATACCTAGAATGACTTTGAAATTTTGCAAACTACTGTGTTAATGATTGTGGCATAATTAAAAAATAATTACAGTAAGAAGGATAATTCTGAACTAATGCAGAAATTTTTGTAAGTAGGAATTAATAATCCTGGTTCTATGATCACTTTAATATGTATAAAGATTATTTTATTTTTTGTGCACCTTCTCCATCTCTTAAAGATTATTATCAATAAATCATAATAATTTATTTGACAGTCCATTTGATTCCAAGTATCTTTTTTCCTGACTTTCTCTCATAGAATAAGAGTGTCATATAATACAGAATCATATAATACAGATTGTATAATCATAGAATCATATAGGAGTATAGAATATAGATACATGATAGATATAATATAGATAATAGATATAGTAATATATGTGCTATTATACATACTGTAAAATATAGCAATATAGATAGTGTAGATCACAAAATCATATGAAATCATAAATTCATAAAGAATCATAAAACAAATATCTAGAGTAAATGAAAAAATAAAGCATAAATTGTATCACAAAATAGGGAACCAAAACACTCCCATTGCTCAGATGTTATCACCTGCTAGACCTTCTTTACTGCCACCTGCTTAGACTCACTGACCTTTGTCCCACATTTTTCCTTAAGCTTTTCTTTCCTGCTTATTTCTTAACTCAGACAATAGAAAACAAAACTATCCATTGAGCAATAATAACTGTCTTGATAAGACCTCCATATGGCTCAGACCACCCAGACTAGTTTGAGCTTAACCCCTGACTTGTAGTTGCACAAATGGACCATCGAGTGACCTCTAGAATGACCAATAACTACCTTTACCTCATTATAATACTAAAATCTCTGCTCAAGGGGAAGTACAAGCCCTGCATGACATATAATATGTGTTTAGGCATGTTTCCTTAAGTGCATTGTGGCCTTATGCCCACCTTTATATGCAAGGACAAGTCTTCCCTATCTAAATATTCATCCTAACCATAAATAAAAGGGACCCATTTCCCCTTGCTCTAGGAGTCATGGCTTTGGAAACCATTCCCGGGTGAGTTCCTGATTTGCTGCAAATACTTTTCTTTGTGCCACAACTCAACCTGGTACAGTTTCTGACTCACCAAGGAGAAAACTCATGTTGGTTTGGTTACAATGTTACTTTGAAAGATTACCTGAAGTAGAGTTCCTTTAAGGAAATGGGCTGTCGGGCTTCCACAAAAGGCAGCCATTTAAAGAGAAAAATTCTGTCTACTTTACATCTATAAGTACAGATGACAAAAAACAATCTAATTATTCATGGATATTCTTTCAATTCTATGGAAGCCCTAGTCTCCAACATTTGGAAGTTGATTAATCTCTCTTGTGTGTTTATCTTATGTTTATTTCAGCATTTGATTCTAGTTTGAGATTTTTCTTTTTCATCATATGTGGATACTGAAGACATAACTTTTTAATTGACTGATGTATGTATGAGTCAACTTCAGTAGTTAGTTGGAAACTTCACTTGGCTTTTCCTTGTATGAATGCTGTTGAGCTTTCTTTAGTGTTTACATACAGAAATATGTTGTTTGGATTACTAAGCCACTTACTCATAAATTTACCTCAACTTCTGTATGTTTTCTGATCAGTCTCCACTTATATTTATATCTATTTCTTCACTTCATCACTCATATAGCTTAGAACTTTTCTCGCTCACTATTAGCCCTTCTGACTTTCTTTCTGCCTAAAATGTAACATAATTCAGTGAGCTAATTTACAAGAAAAAAAAAAAAAAAAAGCCTTGACTTATATAAGACCTTTAAGTTTCAGGCCATGTTTGGCTACTTAAATTCTGCCATTTGTTACATAAAATTATAAGATCTCTACAAATGTTAAAAGTAAGTAGGCCTTTAAACATTGAATATCAAAATAGTTGCGTAGATTTATAAATAATGGAAAAATGGAATAAAATGTAATGCTTTATACACATACATTGTAATGTTTTATGAAACTCATTAAGATGCTAAAAAGGCACTTGTATTTTGAGTTTGATGAATGATAATTTTTTTCAAAAGGTAAAAATCCAGTACATGGATTTTTGTCCCTATTGATAGCCAAAAGCTAAGTGTTCATTATTAGCCTTAATGTGAATTGTCACTTGCTTGGCTGGTGAATTTGTAGATCAATAAGAACATTTGTAAATCCATTACTTTTTATGGATGTGTTAAAACATCTTATGAAGTGTAAATTGCCTAACGTCACTTTTGGCAAGATAATCTTTGGAAATATTATCTGTAACCTTGTAATAATATTAAGTGCTGTTTAACCACATGGTGGAGAGTTTACTTTCCAAAATAAAAGTTCATTCACCTATTCAACCTGTTTATGCTTAATATGTAATAACACTGGATTCTCTTTGTTTAAATTGGCTTTAATGATGATTTTTTATTTTTATATCTATCACATTAAACGCTACACACACACACACAAAAAAAAAACCTGTAAAAACTAATTTTTGATAATCTGCTTCACATTCCTAGATCGTCCTTACCCTGGCTGCTGAATTTAATATAAGCAAAGGGAACTACAAGCAAACACAAAAGATTGTAATACAGAAAATCCAAAACTGCTAAGTAAATGAAAAATACATTTTCTATTACATTCATTCGTAATCTAATGGTATATTTTCTCGTGGCCCTTGATAAATTTAGACATTATTTATATTGAGTACATTTGAATAAGCATTCAATGCAATATAATAATCTAATTTAGTTAGAATTAATCAAAGCTATTGTCATTTAAAGATTGTAGACTATTTTTATACCTTTATTTGGTGTACTCAAATATATTTGGCATGCTTCCTGACATGGTTAGTTTTAGCACATTGATATTTGAAAACTCTATTGTGTGACACTAGAGCTTCAGATATTGGTATTGAGGGTTTTTTGACATACATGTGTCAATTTTTTAAAACAATGGATAATTATATGAAAACTGCTCACTATGCTATAATCTTAGAAGCATTTGCTTTTGTGCTGATAACACTACATAAATATATACTATTCAAGGAACTTCTTTTATCTAAAATACATTCCTTGTCTCCACAAAAGGCTTTTGTAAATACCACTTTGGAATGACAGCCAGAAACTGAGAGAATTAAAAATGATAAAAAAAATTGAAAACTTAATTTTTGAAAAATAGTAGATGATTATACCAAGGTTACCAAAACTTTTGCTCCACTAAGATTTCAAGACAATGCAATACTTTCTTTAGGTAATAACCGATAATTTAAAAAGAGAGATGTAATAAAGGTGATACTAACATAATGATCAAGACAAACAAACAATGAAAGGAGGGCTTGAGCAGGATATATTAGACAAATGTGAATAGCAGGAAAGCAAGGATTGGGTTTCTATTAATCAAAGAACCTGTATGTGAAAATCCACAATACATAATGAAAATATAATTATGACTATGTACTAAATAAGTAATTACATAAAGCAGAAAATTAAGGAGATAAAGGAGTTCTATAAAATATATTGATGATTAGAGAATGTAATACACTACTCTCAGTTCAAGGGAGGTCAAGTGGATAAACAGGCATAGCTAGTTTGCTAGAAGTACATTTTTCAGGTGCAGTTGGGCAATAGAGCATGTTTATTCACGTGAACTGTAGAAACAGATATGATGTTCAAAGTTCTGATTCTGCCATTTCTTAGCAAGATAGTTTTGGGGGTAACAAATCAGTGAGGCTTTCTTTCTTCTTAGGTAAGAGGTAAAAATAAAATAATCCATTTTATGACTGCCCTATAAGGGATATATGTGATAATCCAAGTAAAGGACTTGGAAGCTGGCACATAGGAATTTTTCGGAAGTATTCACTGTTATTTTTCAAATAGGAATAGTCTTTTTTACTTTTTATTACATAAATTTTCAAACATATTCAAAAGAAAAAAAAATTCCTATACCTCAAAATTTCAAAGGGAATTAGGAGTTTTAAAATTAATTTTAAAAAGGCATGGCCCCAAAAAAAAATAAAAAATAAATAAATAAAATAAATAAAATAAAATAAAAAGGCATGGCCCAACCAAGGACAAAACTCTAGATGATAAATAAAGACAAATGCCAAACTCTGAGAAATATCTGTAATGCATATAATTTATGTACTTAAACTTTATTTAAGATAAATATCCCTTTGGGTAGCTAATTTTAATTAGTTTTTCTTATAAAGCTTACTTAGGCTTAATCTTTTCAAAACGTTGTCCTCTAGCTTATCTTTATCACGTCCCTCAAGTATGTCAGTTCTCATTTTTTAACAAACGGCAACTAATTCTGAGGTTTAACTAGTAAAAAGATTTCTCTTATGTTCTCAAATATTCTGCTAAATTGGAATTTGCTTCCATCAGGGAATTAAACCTTCAATAATTCAGGTTTTGCTGAGAAACAGAATAAAAAGATAAAGTTCAGAGAGCGAAAGTAGGGACAGATAATGGAGAAATGTGTGAATAGTCAAAGATTCTAGTACTAGTGCAATTACCTGTTTTTACCAACTCCATTTAGACAATATTTAGAGTTGCTTAATTTCCTCATTTTTACTATTAATCAATATTAAATCATCAATTTCAAAAAATATTGATGCGATAGCCAAATTTCTGTAATTCATTTGAGAATTTCACTGCCAGCGTGCCACTCAGCTATCTAGTTGACAGTCATCAATTATTAATATCTTTATATTATCTATTCATTACAGCAGAGTTCATGAATGTGAACAAATTTTGTTCTAATTTAACAAAATGACAATTGAAATTCTGACAACACACTGTCTATTAAAATCAAACTAAGACTTTTATGTTGTCCTTTTCTTTTTGATAACAGTTAAATCTTATTTATTCTTAGCACATACAATTGCAAAATGGATGTACTGACATGAAGTTTTAGATTTTTAAAACATCAAATCCGACAAGTTAGAAACAAAAAGCAGTGTTTACTAATAAAACTATTGAAAAATGGACTTCAAACACTGTGACAGAATTTAGACAAAATCAAAATATTGTCTAAATACATATTTATCTATAGAAAAGTAGTTAGAAAAAAAAAGAAAAATAATTAGAAAAAACTTCCTGCTTCCTCATAGATGAAAAGTTTATATTTCTTATTATCTCTACACATGTCTAAGTGGAAAATACTCAAGTAGTCAGTTTTTTTTTCCAACTAAACTCACATTTAAGAGCAAGAGTATAGAAATGAATATACTGACATTATCAACAAAAAGTCACAATTGAAAAGAAAATTCTCAATTAAAGTCTTTAAAGCTACTATATAAATTGTTACGTGAATTATCAAAAATATTTTTCTTTATTTTGTGTTTTAATTTCATCTGTATCTTTTATTTGAATATTTGTGCTTGTTTGTTTGTTTCCAAAGTCACAAGTTTTTTTTTTTTTTACTGTAGAATTCATGTCTTTTTAAATGATAAATCTATAATTGCAACAAGGAATCAATAAATATTTGGTAATCTAAATACAGTTATATCTCGGTAAAATGTAAGGAAGCAGGAATAATCATGGTGTCTTTTGTTACCTGCCTTATAATTTCTAAACTTTATATTTAAGAGCCTTTGGGATAGTCTTACCACAAGTCTCATATGCTCTTCATCAAAATAAGAACACAATGGAGAAAATATAAAGACTCATTTAGACCTTGAGCTCAATTCAGAAATTAAAAACGAGACTGTCTTTTGTGCCAAAAGTGTCTATTTAACTACCTGCCCTTACCCTTGGCAAGAATGTGAGAATTTCACATCACAAATGTTCACATATTCACCAGATATGAGTATCAAATGCAGAAATTACTAAAGTGGGCTGTGAGACATAGAAGGCAAAGGGAGCAAATAAAAAAGTTTTGGGGATGTGACTGAAACAATAAAAAGCATCATCAACTACAATCACTTGTGAGTATTTTTTTATTTTTATATTTTTTAAATTTTTTAAAAAATATTTTATTTATTCATGAGAGACACAGAGAGAGAGGGAGAGAGGCAGAGACACAGGCAGAAGGAGAAGCAGACTCCATGCAGGGAGCCCAATGTGGGACTTGATCCTGGGTCTCCAGGGTCACACCCTGGACCGAAGGTGGTGCTAAACCACTGAGCCACATGGGCTGCCCCAGTTGTGAGTTTTAAGTGTCTTGTTAATTAAGACTACTTCAACTGAGAACACATTTTCAAGATGGTCGTGTTTGTTCTCACTCCTTACACAATTGCAGTAGTTCAAATCCACAAATTTAAAGCTGACTTTTAAATAATGTTCATATGTGTTCGCAAATTCTTTATCTATTTGTTATATTAAGAAATGAACATGAGGTAAAATAGTGTATTTTTAAAAGTATTTCAGTGAGATGAATATATCAATACATATTACTTATATTATTTCATATTCATGTGAAAAAATAATGGTAAATAATGCAAATGTCCGCAGAATATCACCTACATACATATAACTTGTTATTCATATTACTTAGTAGTTAAATGCATAAAATAAGCAATATTGGTTAACATTTATGATACTAGTAAGTCATTTTATTTAATAAATTCTGTGCTATGTTTTAAGGATATGGAGAATTGAATAAAAATTATAATGGTCAAATTGTGCTAATGAAACAATTATTTATGAATAACATATTCAACCACATTAGGCAACTTAAAAGTCAATATAATAAATCCACGGAAAAGGCAAGAATTTACCATCACTTAAAATAGCTCAACGTTCAATGGATTCTGTGTACTTTAATAGATTGCTAAATTAGTCACATACTAATTAGCAGTTTCCTTAGTATTGGATTACCTAGATTAATCTGTGGTTTCCTCAATATGTCATCAGGAGCATTAATTAAGTATGGTCAACATCCTTAATAATGCATTAGTTTTTCATTAAACTAACATAAATGTTTAATATAATAATAACAACAACAATAAAACAACTAGTTATAATAACAACAGGCATGGTGTATGAAATCTTTTCATAGATAATTGATTAAGCTGTCAAACTGATAGAATTCTGCAATGCCTTGCAAATTCCTCAGACTTCTTTTTTATTAGGAGAAACATCTTTATTTCTGGAAATAACATCTATAGGCTATATCCTGCTCAGAAAAACCGCTTTGATTTATATTGCCTCTATATTAATTGTACCAAATAAGGAGCTAAGTGGAACCATCAGTGAACATTAACATTAATCACCTAATTGAACTCATCTAATTTATTTATGTATTTATTTGACAAAGAATCACAAAAGTTTATCATTATAAAATATGTTGACTTCAATTTGGGTGCCATTCCTATACTGAAAATAGTGTAAATTGTATAAAGTTTCTAATAGATGTATGTTGCAGAGCAGTTTATATAGGGATGATCATGACACTGATTTTACATAATGGAAATGTAAAGGACAGCAATTTGGCCTCCATATGTTTTATTGGTTCCTTTTCTTATTTATACATCCCTATCCAGCCAAAAGGCCACTCAGAATCACATTAAATAAAGCAAATGCTCATATATGTATCTCTGGACATTTACAGATTTTATTTAGTGTGTCTTTTTCAGATTCAGTAAGAGAGACAATAATCTATAGTAATCCAGAAATTGTTGAACACAAATATAAGTGTTGAACAGTGGTTTATTCTTTTTTAACCACTTCCAATTAGCATGTAATTTCAATACAGAGAGTCATAAGATAATTTAGGACACATAGTGTTTTGCAGGGCCATTTTTTGGTCAGGATCCCAAAGACAAATTTTTTTTCATGAAAATCATATATATAGGGCAGCCTGGGTGGCTCAGCGGTTTAGCATCACCTTCAGCCCAGTGTGATCTTGTAGACCCAGGATCAAGTCCCACATCAGGCTCCCTGCATGGAGCCTGCTTCTCCCTCTGCCTGTGTCTCTGCCTCTCTCTGCCTCTCTCTCTCTCTTTGTCTCTCTCTGAATGAATAAATATTCTGAATATTTTATTCATTCATCTTTATTCTGAATGAATAAATAAATAAAATAATAAAAAAGAAAATCATATATATGAAAGTCATATATATATTTATAAATATAAAGTTTTTAAATATTTTATTTATTTATTAGAGAGAGAGAGAGACAGAGAGCATGGGAAGGGAGAGGAGCAGAGGGAGAAGCAGACAGTCTGCTGAGCAGGGAGCCAGATGCTGAGCTTGATCCCTGGACTCTGGGATCATGAATTGAGCTGAAGGCAAACGCTTACCTGACTGAACCATACAGGTGTCCTTAAAAATCATATATATTTTAAAGTCAGCTTTCTGGTGTTTGAAAAAGAATTGTATCCAACCTGAGTACTTGACACAAAAACAAACAAAAAAGCACATGGACTGTTACATATGTGTATGAAATTAATGAGAAACATCACTGAAATGAAATAGAGATAGGCTAGAAGGGGGACCTATAACAATGTCAATTACAAAATTTGTCAACTGCATACCCCAGTAGAAGAATCACTAATTACAGGCCCCAACAGGGAAATACACATGTTGCATCTCCCACAAGAAATCGACCACCCCTGACATAGCCAATCATAGCCAAGCATCATCACTGTGGACTCATGTTTTTTTCCCCCCCGATGAATTTTTGCTCAAAACAACCCCTCCCAAATTCCTCCATCTTCTCCATAAAATTAACATTCCTTTCCTTTGTTGGACTTGCCTATGGTTTTGCTACAGTTTGCATGTCCTGAATTGCAATTATTTGTTATTCCCAAATAAATCCATTTTTTGCCAGTAAAATCATTGACTTTTTTTTTTATGGTTAACATATGCATTTATGTACTGACATAATTTAAACATACTGTGTTCAGTGTTTGAGAATCCTTCTTAGGCATATGCAACACAAATTGTTCATTATATTCTTGATGTAGTCCATTTATTTCAAAATCACTATTACTCTTGGAGATTGAAAGTATGACCTACTGAAAACAAATGAAAATTGGGAGCAAGATGTTTTTGAGAGATTGTTTTAATTTTTTTTTAATTTTTTTATTTTATTTATTTATTCATGAGAGATGAGAGAGAGAGGCAGAGACACAGGCAGAGGAAGAAGCAGGCTCCATGCAGGAAGCCCGATGCGGGACTTGATCCCGGGACTCCAGGATCACGCCCTGGGCCCAAGGCAGGTGCTGAACCGTTGATCCACCCAGGCATCCCATGAGATTGTTTTAATTTAAAGAAAATATTAGTAAATAATGCTTGTTTAAATGTCTCTAATTATGTCATCATCTCATTTCTGAATCTATTCTTTTTTAAGATTTTAATTTGTCTATTCATGAGAGACAGAGAGAGAGAGGCAGAAACATAGGCAAAGGGAGAAGCAGACTCCCTCTGGGGAGCCTGATGTAGGACTGGAACCCAGGGCCCCGGGATCACGACCTGAGCTGAAGGAAGATGCTCAACTGCTGACCCACCAAGGCATCCCTCTGGATCTGTTTCTTTGGACTGATAAATTTTGTCGTTTATGGATTACATTTTATTGCTTCTTGATATAGTAAGTAATATTTGGATGCTACACATACTTATTTTCATCTCGAGTACCTGAAATTTTATCTTCTTCTAAAGAATATTGGGGTGTCTTCTGATAAGCAATTCATTACATTAAGTGTCAGCTTGAATTTCAATTATTGTTTTAATGCTTTGTTATAGAAGATTGCTGAAATGTGCTCCAGCTTGTTGAAGTCAAGTTCATCACAGCTATGTTGAACTCTGAAAATCATTCAGTTAATGTTTCAGATCATTCTTCACTCAAACTGGTGGTATTTTGACTGTTCTGCTTGTCTTAGTATTTCAAAAAAGATTCAACAGGTCTCTATGTCCATTTATGGATTTTTGTGTTTTTTCCTCCTGAAGTCCCATTTTCTTTGACATTGAACCCTGAAATTTTCAGACATACCAAACCTCTGTCCTAAAATTCGATCACTATTCTGAAAACTCAGTAAGACTACTGGTTGATAGTCTCCTCCTTGCGCTGTACTCTAGATGTTTTCCAGCCAGGAAGTCTGAAAATCAAAGGATTCATCTTGTTTGGTTCAGTTTTCTAACTAACCACAGTCCATGTTTGCTCCCTAATGCCTGAAAATAATTTTGTTTTTGTTTCTGGTTTTTGTCCAGTTTTAGTGTAAATCTGGTTTCTCCTACTCCATCATAGTCAAATATATTTTTGACCATACATCTACACATGATACACACATGCATTGTCACTGACTGAAGTCTCCATAAAACAGAACTCATGGCTTGTCATTATCTTAAGCGAAATCCATTTCTATTTCCTACCTGGAAAAAAAATAACTTCTTAGATGTACACTTGTTAAAGTTGGTGGATTTTTTATTTTTAATCAATATTTTAACATTTTTTTCTACTGGATAACATTTTGCTAGATTGACTTTGGAATTTTAGGATTCTTGGCCTGTCCTAGATAAGCAGAATATAGATTTTCAGTACAGTTGCAGATTTTCTTTTATGCTGTGGTAATACTTCTACATCTCATCCTCCCATTATTCACTGCTTACGCTTTTGCTCCCAAGAAAGTAATTTTTCCCAGAGAAATACAGATCCTAAGATGTACTGTATTTCTTTCTAAACTTCTAAGCAATTTTAACTTATATACAAGGGGTTGAATTCTATGAATAGAACAAAATAGAGAGATACTTATGAAGACAAAGTAGAATAAATTTGGTTGACTCTGAAAATAAACCTAATGCAGGGAGGTGAAGTGAGAGTGGGGAAAAGATCTGATATTTTATTACTGGTAAGTAAAATTAATGATTATAACAGAAGAAATTTGCATTAAAGTTTTTCCAATTGATTTGATAGCACCTACCTTTAAGTAATGGATTGGATATTATTGATCTATCCCAAGATTACGATAATAAATTAACCTATCAATGTTACAGTTAATGAACATTTTTCTCAGATCTCAGATATAATTCATGTTCATCTCATTCTAGGGTTATTGTTTACTATTATCTTTTGTGTTATCTTGTTGGATATTTTAAAAAGATGTTGAATTAATGCTACGGTAAAATATGGAAGCTTGTTCTTTAGACATTGTAGGAAACAAATAAGTTTCTTAATTTAGAAATGTTATTCCCAAAAAGAATTAAAAATTATTAGTTGATATTTTATGTATGAAATAATGTAGGACTTACACCAATATTTGCTGATACTAAAAGTAGCTTTATATTAGTAGTTAAGTAGATCTAGTCATTGTGAATTAATGAGGTAATTTTTTATTGAATTCATTTATGTAAATATCAGAATAAGTAATGTGCTTTGAAAGATTTAGCATTTTATCAAATATTTTTCCAAATATTTCTAATACATATTGAAGGAAATATACTTAGGATGAAAGTTAATTTTATTGTATTTCCTTACACCTAGGTGATATTTCTAAAATTCGTCATTCAAAGATGACATTTTCATGATTCTAAAAAACTTTTATTTATTTATTTTTAAGATTTTATTTATTTATGCATGAGAGACAGAGACAGAATAGGAGTCATAGGCAGAGGAAGAAGCAGGCTCCATGTGGGGAGCCTGATGCTGGACTAGATTCTCTGACTGAAGATCAGGCCCTGAGCCAAAGGCAGATGCTCAACCACTGAGCCCCCCAGGCATCCCAAAACTGTTTTATTTTAGTAATTTTTATAGAATAATTCTATATATCTAAATGGAAAAAATCATCCCAAATTTGTGTTCCATGAGGTAAAAAAGAAAAAAAGACCAAAATATTTTTTTTTAGGTACAAGTAAAAATGAAGAAATAAAATGCAGTGATTTTATTTACTTTTGTCTTAACCGTGCTGGCACTACATTTCCCAGGATTCCTTTCTCTATCATTTGCATGTTAAAATTGGCCACAAGATAATTTTGCATGATATTTGAAAGGCAGGATTAAAGCAATTTTATGCTCTGTAGGTCAATTACAGCATCAAACACCACTCTAATTCATGTACATTTTTAATATCTGGTGATTCATTTTACTGATGAGTAACCAGGACTTCATTTATCCTGTCCTCCTCCTAATATAAAATGTACAAACCCACAAGATGTTCTAGTTTGTCCTAATGGGCACCTATTTGCTCTCATGTTTCTGGCTGATAAGCCCAGCTTTTTTTTTTTTTTTTTCCTACCATCTGACTTTCAGAGATCGAGGCCTGTCACCAGATTCAGAGGCAATAGCCTTTTATATATATTTTCGTGAATTCTTTGAATTGATTAAAGCACAACCCCTATAATATAACCTTATTCTATAATAGTCTTAGCAGTTTTGCTTCCCAGTTCACTGAACCTTAACTATGGGTACTGCTTTCTTTTTAAACCTCAGTTTCCTCACCTGTTATATGTAGAAATCAACTGTCGTGTTCTCAAATCTCAAATAAACAATCTAACCTTATACCAGAGGAGCTAGAAATAGAAGAACAAACAAAACCCAAATACAACAGAAGGAAGGAAATAATGGAGATTAGAGCAAAAGTAAATGAAATAGAAATAAAACAATAGAACAGATCAACGAAACCAGAGCTAGTTCTTTGAAAAGATCAATAAAATTGAAAAACCTCTAGCAAGACTCACTAAAGAGAGAGAGAGAGAGAGAGAGAATAAACATATGAAACTGGAGAAATACGACTAACACTACGGAAATGCAAAGAATTATAATAGAATATTATGAAAAATTATATGTCAACAAATTGGACAACCTGGAAGAAAAGGATAAGTTCCTAGAAACATAGAACTTACCAAAACAGAAGCAGGAAGAAACAGAAAATTTGAACAGACTAATTATAAGCAAGGGGATCGAATCAGTAGTAAAAGAAAAACAAAAACAAAAACAAAACTCCCAACAAACAAAATTCCAGGACTGTTTGGATTCACAGGCAAATTCTACCAAACATTTAAAGAACAGTTAATACCTATTCATCTCAAACTATTACAAAAAAATAGAAGAGGAAGGAAAACTTTCAAATTCATTCTATGAGACCAGTAATACCCTGATACCAAAACCAGATAAAGACACCACAAGGAAAAAGAGAACTGCAGACCAATATCTCTGATGATCATAGACACAAATATCCTCAACAAAATCCTACCAAACTGAATCCAATAATACTTTTTTAAAAATCATACAACATGATCTAGTAGGGTTTATTCCTGGGATGAAAAGGTGGTTCAATATTTGCAAAACAATCAATATGATGCCTCACATCAATAAGAGAAAGGATAAAAACATTATAATCATCACAATAGATGCAGAAAAAGCATTTGACAAAGTACAACATTCATTCAAGATAAATACCCTCAATAAAGTAGTGAGGGATCATACCTCAACTTAATAAAAGCCATGCATGACAAACCCACAGCGAACATCACACTCAAGAGGAAAAAATGAGAACTTTTTTTTTCTATCAAAATAAAAAGCTTCTGCACAGTGAAGGAAATAATCAACAAAACTAAAAGACAGCCTACTGAATGGGAGAAGATCTTTGCAAATGATATATCTGATAATAGGTTAGTAGCCAAAATATATTAAAGAACTGATACGATTTAACACCCCCAGAACAAACAATCCAATTTAAAAAGTAACACAAGGCATGAACAGACATATCTCTGAAGAGGATATCCAGATGACTAACAGACACATGAAAAGATGCTGAACATCACTCATTTTCAGGGAAATGCAAATCAACACTACAATGAGATGTCACCTCACACCTTTCAGAATGGTTAGAATCCAAAACAGAAAAGCGTTTTGGCAAGGTTGTGGAGAAAATGGAACCCTTTTGCACTGTTGGTGGGAATCCAAACTGATGCAGCCACTGAGGAAGGCAGTATGGAGATTACTCCAAAAATTAAAAGTAGAACCTTCTTTGGATTTAGTAATAATACCACTAGGAATTTACCCAAAGAACAGAAAAACACTAATTTGGAAAAATAGATGCACTGTGATGTTTATCACAACATTATTTACAATAGCCAAGATATGGAGGCAGCCCAAGTGTCCATCATTAGATAAATAGATAAAGAAGAAATGGCACAGACATCGATGGAATATTATTCAGCCATAAAAAGAAAGAAATCTTGCATTTACCACAGCATGAATGGAGCTAGAGAGTATTATGCTAAGTGAAATAAGTCAGTCAGAGAAAGACAAATACCATATGATTTCACTCAAAGAGGAGGTGGGGGAGAGAATGAGTGAAATAGGTGATGGGGATTAAAGAATACGCTTATCCTAATGAGCACTGGGCAATGTACAGAATTATTAAATCACTATATGTACTCCTGAAGCTAATATAGCACTGTATGCTAACTATGTTAGAACTAAAATAAAAAATATTTGGGCATCCTGGGTGGCTCAGTGGTTTAGCGCTGCCTCAGTCCAGGGCCTGATCCTGGAGATCCAGGATCGAGTCCCACATTGGGCTCCCTGAATGGAGCCTGCTTCTCCCTCTGCCTGTGTTTCTGCCTCCCTCCCTCCCTCTCTCTGTGTCTCTCATAAATAAATAAATAATAAAATCTTTAAAATAAAATAAAATAAAAAATTTAGTTAAAAAAATCTCATGTTCTCATAGACTTGTTATATTAAGTGTAATATGATAGCACTTAGGACTGTCAGAATAAATGCCATATATATATGTTTTATAATAAAAATATCAATAAATATTATACTTGACAAGATGAATCTCATCATGCTACTTTTTTTCTTAAAATTAATACCATCTTTTGCATATTTAAGCACAAGTATCTAATTTATGCCACTTCTTTATTATGCTTCTATTATAGTAGTGGTAAGCCTGTTATGTTTAGTTTCAATGAATCCACTGTCATTTATATAGAGACAATTTTGGAGTAGAAGAGTAGTAGATTTAGAATCTTAATTAAATGAAGAGAAAACAATATTTACACATTAGGACCAAATAATTCAGTTGTGATTTTCAAATATTTATAAATACTTAAAATAGAATTCTTTATGTGACCAAATAGCATTTGATATAAATGTTATATGTTTACAGAGTTGAAAATATTTTATTTTCTGTTTGCTGACCAAAAAAATAAATATCTTGATGTAAAATTACAATATATGCTTTCTGAAATAAAAAAGAATTAATTTTTTTGAAATTCAAATTGCATATATGAAAATACAATATTTGTGCTGGCCCCCATTGTTATATTTAATCAGTGAAACAGTCATTGCCACAGATATCTTATTCATAGAAAATTTTATCTCTGTAAAGTTCGAATAATCCAGATATTTTTAAAAGACGGAGTTTTTCTTTTCCTTTATTGAAAAAAATACAAGAAAGCTTCAGGTTCAGTATCCCACAAAGAACTGGCAAAATTCCAAGATTTCTAGAGAGAACATTTATATTTTCCTTTTCAAGTTTGCACATTGAGTATTATATTAAAATCTCATTAGTTTCAGATTCATTAAATTTTGCTCTAAAGAAATAAATCCCAATTTACATATTAAATGCAAAATGTATAATAAAATAAGGCAAAACTCTTGATGGAGAAGATGACTGCCCAACACAAGACCATTAGCAATTTCATCTTTATGTTCTACAATAAAACATGCTGTGTAGAAGTGATTGCATTTGAAGTTATTGGTACATTTGAATGCAAACTACCCAACCATGAAAAATAAGGTTTCCATTTGTTGTAAAAATAAATTAGGAGGCAATGCTTTGCTGGGAAAGTCATCTGAACACCTCAGTTCATAACTATTCATAGTAATATAAACACATGTCTTTGTTCATACTGTGAGCTGCTGTATGATATTGTTTTATTCAACATTACAACATTACTTTATATCTAAAGTGAATGTAGATGGGCTATTTTAGGATTTAATAAAACAAATCCCAATATAGAGATCCTGTGGGAAATTATATAATAATGTTACCTACATAACTAATTTTCTTCTTATGAAATCATGATCCCACTACAATTTTAGAGCTATAGAATGTATTGTTTAACATCACCATTTCCGTGTTCATATCTCAGTTTATCACAAAATTATTTTTTATAAAAATATATTTTATATAAAGGCAGTTCTTTGGGAAAATGGATTTTCATTTCTAAATTAAAAGTAGCATGAAGTCAATACTGAACATGTCACCTTACCACTTATTGACACTAAAATTACTTTTTTATTTAGAAAACTATTTGCTTCTGAGAAAATATCATGGTGTTAGTGCCCAGTACATTGTAAGAAAGAAAGCTTATTTAAGAAAAAAGTCAAAGATGAATTCTACTACTTATGCACTTGTTTGAAATTCCTGGGAGACATTTAAGAATGCAAAGATATTATCTAAAACTTTGCAGTCTTGTCTGACCAAATATATGCGCCCACATTCAAATATTAATTTGTCCGTGGGAAACAGTATTACATAATGGTAAGATTAAAAAATTGGAGTTAAAAATAAACTTATTTCTGATCTGAGCTTAAGTGACTATGTGAGAATGAGCTAAATTAAAAGCTTTTCATTTAGCTCTCAATGAGGAAACAGATGTTCCTCATCTATAAAGTGAGATTAATAATAACCATCCCCTACTTTTGTGAGGATTGAATTTTTAAAAATTGATTTGGAAAAGGATTATGAAATATTTAATTCAGTGCTATACACATTGCATTATTAAATTTGCATTTTAAAATGTTTCTTGGTATTTAATACCACTTGAATCAATCCTGTGTCTTTATTTTGGGCTCCAAGAAAATAAGCCCCTCAGTCAAATAACCTTGAAGATATTTCCCAAAATATGGGCTTATGAAAAAAACTATAAAATGGTGTTATGAATGTCCTGCATCCTTACTTTTGCCTTAGTGATATATTAACAGCAGGAGTTATTGACAATTGATTGGTGGTAAGGGGGTCTAAGAATTATTTTTTCCCCAGAAGGAAAGATAATTTGAGAGAAAAATATTACATTAATTTTGGGCATGGGGAAGAAACAGTCTTCTCACTATATTGTGTAAAATATTAAAGACCTTTGTGTAAATTTAGTTCACTTGTACTAAATGCTATCAATAATCTATAAACTATTTATTTGACAATCTTAAACAGCTAAGATTTTTATCTCTTTTAAAGAAGCCATTTAATATTGTTGCTTAGACTAACTTTCTTTGGGATTTCATGTAATGTTTTAAGTGATATATTCATATCTTCTGTATCAATTTTTTGCCTGTCTATGTCCATAGAGGCATAGATATATTTTAGTGCCCTTAAGGATCGTATAATCTAGCTACCAAAATAGAAAAGATTCACATAGGGGTGTCTGGGTGGCTCAGTCAGTTAAATATCTACCTTTGGCTTAGGCTCAGATTATAAAGCCTTTCGGGAGCAGCCTGCTTCTCCCTCTCCCTCTGCCTGCCCTCCTTGTTCATGTTTGAGCTTGCATTCTGTCGCACATACTCTGTCTCTCTCTCTCAAATAAATAAATAAAATCTTTTAAAAAAAGATTCACATAATTACTTAATAGTATGAGTATATACAACTTGAGTGATGGGAGTCATAAGTGGTAAAATCTGTAAATTTACATTGTATTGCAGAATAAATAAAAGATAAAATTAATTGAAAAAATAAAAATAATATCAAGCAACTTTCCTGAAATACTGAGGAAATTTGAGAAGGTTAAACATAGTTATTCATCCACCTTTTGATAAATGTTTTCTTTTTTTCTTTTTTCACTAAATAAATAATGCTATAAATGTTCATGCATGAGTTTTTGTATGGACTTTTTTCTTAAGGTTTTGCTTATTCATGAGAGACAGAGAGAGAGACAGGGAGAGAGGCAGAGGCAAAGGGAGAATGCAGGACTTGATTCCAGGACCCTGAGATTATGACCTGAGCCGAAGGCACCTAACCAACTGAGCTATCCAGGACTTTGTTCTTTCTTTCTTTTTTTTTTCTTTTTTTCTTTCTCTATTTTTTTTTTTAATTTTTCTTGAGTAGTTACCTAGGAATGAAATTGTTTAGTCATGTGGCAAATTTGTGTTTTACTTCTAGAAACTACCCAACTATTTTCCAAAGGGCCTACAGCCTGAAAATAAAAGGTTGGAGAACCATTTACCATTCAAATGGTCCTCAAAAGAAAGTAGGGGTAGCCATCCTTATATCAGATAAATTAAAGTTTATCCCAAAGACTGTAGTAAGAGATGAAGAGGGACACTATATCATACTAAAAGGATCTATCCAACAAGAGGACCTAACAATCATGAATATGCCCCGAATGTGGGAGCTGCCAAGTATATCAATAAATTAATAACCAAAGTTAAGTCATACGTAGATAATAATACACTTACACTTGGAGACTTGAACACAGCACTTTTTGCAAATGACAGATCTTCTAAGCACAACATCTCCAAAGAAACAAGAGCTTTAAATGATACACTGGACCAGATAGATTTCACAGATATTTATAGAACTTTACATCCGGGGATCCCTGGGTGGCGCAGCGGTTTGGCGCCTGCCTTTGGCCCAGGGCGCGATCCTGGAGGTCTGGGATCGAATCCCACGTCGGGCTCCCGGTGCATGGAGCCTGCTTCTCCCTCTGCCTATGTCTCTGCGTCTCTCTCTCTCTCTGTGTAACTATCATAAATAAATAAAAATTAAAAAAAAAAAAAGAACTTTACATCCAAATGCAACTGCAAGTGCACATGGAACTTTCTCCAGAATAGACCACATACTGGGTCACAAATCAGGTCCTAACCAATACCAAAAGATTGGAATCCCCTGCATATTTTCAGACCATAATGCTTTGAAACTAGAACTAAACCACAAGAATAAGTTTGGAGGATTTCAAACACATGGAGGTTAAGGACCGTCCTGCTAAAAGACGAAAGGGTCAACCAGGAAATTAGAGAAGAATTAAAAAGATTCATGGAAACTAATGAGAATGAAGATACAACTGTTCAAAATCTTTGGGATACAGCTAAAGCAGTCCTGAGGGGGAAATACATCGCAACACAAGCATCCATCCAAAAACTGGAAAGAACTCAAATACAAAAGCTAACCTTGCACCTAAAGGAGCTGGAGAAGGAACAGCAAATGAAACATTCATCCAGCAGAAGAAGACAATTAATAAAGATTCGATCAGAACTCAATGAAATCAAGACCAGAAGAACTGTGGAACAGATCAACAAAACCAGGACTTGGTTCTTTGAAAGAATTAATAAGATATATAAACCATTAGCCAGCCTTATTAAAAAGAAGAGAGAGAAGACTCAAATTAATAAAATCATGAATGAGAAAGGAGAGATCACTACCAACACCAAGGAAATACAAACGATTTTAAAAACATATTGTGAACAGCTATACGCCAATAAATTAGGCGATCTAGAAGAAATGGACACATTTCTGGAAAACCACAAACTACCAAAACTGGAACGGGGTTGTTACATTTTAAATTCCCACCACTCAGGTGAGAGACATTGGACAAATCCTCCCCTAGAGCCTTCAGCAGCATCATAGCCCTATCCACACCAGGATTTTGGACTTCTCATCTCCAAAACTGTGAGACATAAATTTCTGTTGTTTGAAGCCACTTAATCTTGCAAGTTATTAACTAAGCCCTAGGAAACCAACACAAAAAAGGGAGAACAAAATGAGTCAGGAGAAAGTTTTACTCGATGCTAGAATCAAGAACACATTTGTATGCTGATGAAATGACTCAGGAGAAAGGGAAAAAAATGATGATATATAAAACGGAGATCAAAAGCTTAGCTGCAACACATAGAGAGCCTGGAGATCTTCACCCTTGTTCTTACACACACACAAAAAGGGGATGAACAAACTGAAAATCAGCAACTTTTCTTGTAATTGTCAAAGAATTGAGTTCACAGGGCAAAGGACCACTCTGACATTGGGAGAGACGGACAAATCAAGTCATGACAAGATCCACTTACCTGGAGCAGAAGCCACTGGAGCCATAAGCTGGTGGGAGCATATAATTTTTTTGAATCATGGAAGGCTGAATGCGGACTAACATGCAAGTCAGAAATTGACATACTCCAAGGTGGATGATCCTATAATTTCATGAGTTTTGCCTTCAGGATCCCCCACTGGAATTCCAGAGGGAAGAGCCAAAAAACACATGTCTCTGACTGGGGGGAAAAGTCTTACCTAAGGAGAAGGGGGTAAAGAGAGTTAAAAACAATTTGGAAGGTCACAATAAGAGACACAGGCCCACCAAAAAATTGAGATGTAATCATAAATTAGAGAAATCGTTTCTCCCTCATACCTTGTCATGATGTCAACAGGGCTCCAATAAAAATGATTATAGCTGAAAGGGCTGTAAGCCACAAGCTATTTAAGGAGGTGAAAAAAAGTAAGGAGGTGTTCTTAGAGAAATCCGAAGATGAAAAGAGAGACAAGGATACTCTAGGAAACTATAGCCTTTGGCATCTACATATATGGCAAACATTAAATATAACTTAACCTTATCAACATAAAACCTCACACTAAATGCCTATTTATCTCAGTTCCCATCAGTCAATATGTCATGCACAGCTTTCAACAAAAATTTACAAATAAATGGGAGCACTTATTTGTAGAGTAAGGGCCTTAAGTACAAGAGAAGAGATAAGATTTAGTGCATAGGTGGAAGAATCTGTTCATCATAGTAACACAGAAAGTTGACATATGGCAAGAGTTTAGGAGGCAGACAACATAGGTACAGATGCAGGTAGTAAGTAAAGGACATGAGGGAATTCATGCAAGCTTTTTTTCTGATTGGCTGAATTTCCCCAAGTAAGCAGGAAACAACATCATTCACTTTGAGTATAGACAGGGAATTGGAGTCACAAGGTCTTGAAATTTTTGAGGTATGAAATATTACTAAGAAGAATGGAAAGCATAGGTAAATGTAGAACAGTCTTTAGTACTAAAGGCTCACACAAAGTTTATGGTCATCAATTTAAAATATGGTGATGATCTGACTATCGTGTAGTGCTTTCGAATTAAGTGCTGAGGTGAACCAATGAATAAGAGTGTCTGTTGTTTTCCTTTGAATTCTTTAGTCAAAGTTCTATTTTTTTTACTGAGCCTTCTAAAAGTACACATATGTACACACAGACACATATATGTATTTATATACACCTACATATATTCAAATACAATAGTTTGCTTATTTTTTTAAGATCACTTTTTTTTTTTTAAAGATTTTACTCATTTATTCATGAGAGACACAGAGAGAGAGAGGCAGAGACACAGGCAGAGGGAGAAGCAGGCTCCATGCAGGGAGCCAGACGTGGTTCTCAATCCCAGGTCTCCGGGATCAGGCCTGGCCTGAAGGTGGCGCTAAACCACTGAGCCACCCGGGCTGCCCAATGCTTTGCTTGTTGATTTAACCTTGAATACATGTAGCAAGCTTTACTCAGAGCTCAAATGAAGCAGCATAAATCTTAATAAAATGTATATCTTTATTATTTAAGAAATGATGCCAAACTTTAAATTTGTTATTTAAGTTGTATATCGTTTATTGGGATACTATTAAAATTTCCTGAATTATGAAAACATATTAAAACTAGTGTTATCCATAATTCACATTTGATGCAAAATTAAAAGTAATTCAAAATGGATAATACACTTAAATGTAAGAATTAAATATATAAAATATATTTTAAAATTCCAGTAGCAAACATAGGAGAAAATCTTTAAGATATTGGGTTGGGCAGAAAGTTCTATAGGCAAAATTCGGAGTGCTCTATTAAAGAAAGCAAAACTTATAAATTGGGCTTCCTCAAATTTGAAACCTTTTGCAGTTTTAAAGAGATAAGAAGAGAATAAAAAACAAAACTCAGAGTGTGAGAAAATGTTTGCAAATCATATGTATGATAGTGGAATTTTATCCAGCATATATAAATAATTATTATAACTCAGTAATTGGAAGACTACCAAAAAAAGAAAAAGCAGATTTGAACTGAAATTTTATCAAAGGAGGTGTATGGGTGGAAAATATGCACATTAAAAAATGTTCAACATTATTAATCATTGGGAAAGTGCAAATCAAAAACAAAATATAAAGACACTAGAATGGCAAAAATAAAAAGTAGTGAAGGTACCAAGAGTTGTCAAGGATTCAAAGAAAATGGAACATTGCTATAAAATGGCACAACTACTTTGGAAAATAATTTTGTGATTTTTTGGTAAAGTTTAACCCTCACTTACATATCACCAAGTAACTCTAAGGCATTAGCCTTCAGAAAACTGAAACCATATGTCAACAATAAAACTAGTACAACATATGTTCATATTAGCTTTTGTATAAAAGCCAAATCTTAAAACAATTAATTATGTGTCCATTATTAGGTAAATAAACAACATGGGATTTATCTGTACAACTAAGTATTATTCAGTAATAAAAAGAATGGA
Source organism: Canis lupus dingo (assembly GCF_003254725.2). NCBI lineage: Eukaryota > Metazoa > Chordata > Mammalia > Carnivora > Canidae > Canis > Canis lupus. The sequence goes on along the minus strand of NC_064274.1, from coordinate 35,813,313 downwards.
ATATTGTTAAATTCAAGAACATCAATGACTCAAGGAGAGGGAGCAAGAGAGGGAAGTAGAGAGAGAGCGAGAGAGAGAGAATTCTGAGTGAAAAAAGCCAGGCAGGCCAAAAAGAGCATGGACTATACGGCTTCATACAAAATTTGAGCAAGTGGAAAATAATCTTTGTGAGGAAAAAAAGCAAATACATCACTGCCTGGGAATAAAGGTGGAAGAATGAATGGATCACAAAGGAACACAAGGAGACTTTTATAGGAGATGGAAGGTTTTGTTATCTGAGTTGTGACGGTTTCATGAGTATATACATTTATCAAGACATCAGATTATAAACTTTAAACATTGCTATTTAATTGTGTAGAAGAGGTTTTTCAACTTTCTTTTCATTTCAACCTCTTTTAAGCAAAATAAACAGTGTAGTATGAAAATTATAATGTATGTAAAAATAAAATATAATGTATACAGAACAAAATGTAAGACAAGAACAGAAGACTGGAGAGGAAAATGGAAATTTATTGTTAGCCACATCACATTATTGACTCTTAATGGAATTTACAGCCATCAAACTTTCCTAATACAAAATGTTAGGGAGTAGGTTTTTATAAATATTTACTATTGTAATTATTCTCCATATTGCTTCTTTAACAAGAAAGCAATTACATGAACCTGTAGAGAGACTGTATGTAGAGAAAAACAAGTAGTTGCGCTGTATGATCTTTAAACAATAGTTCATAAAATCAACCGAGGAAAGTAGGGTTAGGGAAAGAGAGAGGTTATCACTGATTAATATGTGTAATGTGTGTATCTGTATGTGTGGTGAGTGTGTGTGTAATCATAATTTAGTATGTTAAGCATTCATTCTCAGTCTTGAAAACTCTTAGGGAAGATGGATAATTTCAACTATAATAATAATTACCTTTGAGTTTATATTAATTCCCAGGAAGTGTTTTTTATTTGCATTTCCATGTCTTAAAACAATCTATTTTAAACTCAAATTTATTTTCATTTAATTCTCATTAAAAATATAACTACACATTGTAGAGGTTTCTACTTTGACATATTTAATGCCAACATAATTATATAACTGACTAATGACATCTTTATCAGTAGCATACAATGAAATACTGTAGAATTATTTGTAATTCCTCAGGGATTGTGATCATTCTCACTCGGTAGAATGTTCCATGACCGTGTCCACTTGCAGAAAAGTTACCTTTTAGTATCTTTAGAAAAGCACCTCTATCCATACTGTTTCATGACTTCTAAGCATTTGTCACTGACTTGTAATCCATGGATTTTACAAAATATGTAAAGTAGTAAGATTTAACATTACTGAGCACTAAGAATGCTACATTCATTATTATTTCATTTGTCATTAAAATAACTTACTGAAGAAGATAACAGGCTCATTTCACCAGAGAGAATGCAGATGCAGGGTGCAGATAAGTTATTTTACCCTGTTCCCTTCCTAGTAAGTGTATGGATGACTCAAAAGCTTGTGTTTTTACTCATTGAGGTGTACAACTGCCCTACACTGCTACATTCTTTTATTTTTCTAGTGTTTAATTTTGTAACCCCTAGAACTTAGTGGATATCTCACTTTCTCTTTTTTTGAAAGTTAGAACTGCTACAGTTGAGAAAAACTATTAAAAACTATTGCTAGAATAGCTATGTAAAAAAGAGAAATGAACACATAACTTCTATTTTGATACTATTCACAACTTACTATAGGTTGAAACAAACTGGTTTAAATGAAATAAACATTAAATATTTTTTTTAATTTTCATCACAACTACTCTGTTGCTTTGACGACTGAATTCAATTATGTATCTTCCTGGGAAATTACAAGATATATGTATGAGTTACGTAGATTGCACTTCTAAGACAGTTTTTATTGCAGTATAATTAGTGCTATAAAATAAGCAGCAAAGTGATGAAGACAAAGTGATAACTGAAACATTTGCACCAAGTCATCATAGATTGATTTTCATTTCCTCACTTTTCAAAAACTTAATTTAATGTTCAAATCAGTTTGCTTCTGGATTTCCTAAAATTCCATAGTCATCTGAAAAAAAAATGAATTATTCTTCAGGAATCCGTTGCATTCCATTTTATATTTTCAGCAATAATTTTCAGTGGCTCATTTATCATATCAAGACTTTGCATTTAAGTTCAGTAAATAGAACTGAAGAGGAAAGAAGATGATACATCAATAGAGCTATTACAGATGTGTATATTCTTATTTCAATAACTGAGAGTGTTAATTAAATTGATATTGTTTTATTCTCAGGAAACATAAGAGTGCTCACTCTGCAATGTAACATCATGTGGTGTACTTTTAAATCATTTCTTCCACTTAAGACCTAAATCTTGCTTATTTTTAGAAGACTTGATAAAGATGTATTAGTGTGAATACAGCACATTATTCAGATGTGAGCATCTTGACACTAACATTATTCACTGTTTCAGGGGGTTATAGAGCTGGGAGGAGCCAAGAAATACAAAATTTTAGTTGAAAAAACTGTTAACCTTAATGTAGATTTTAGAGTTTTGCCTTGTAATGATTTTTCCCAACTGACAATCTACTTATCCCCAGAAGGCTTGATTAGATCTTTAATTAACTCAATCTGGAAGTCCAATGACCTCTAATTAAATTAAATTTTGTTTCTTCTGGCAGCAAAATAATGAACTTATTAAAATGAGTTTCACAGCAATGAAAAATCAAAACCAATTAGAAGCTAATAATGAAGTGTGTCAATAGCTATACAACAAACTCTAGAAAAAAAGAGGGAAATTCTGTTCATTAAAATTGTAAGGGTTAAATATTTGATTATTATAAATGAAATAAAATGTAAGCATGCTATATAGTGAATGTGAATAAGTGAAATATATTTTTGCAGAAGTATATCAGGAAATCATTAAAAGCCTAATCATTTTTCTGAGGGGTTTCCCTCAATATTAATTTAGTTTGTTGTTGCATGAGACACTTTTATAAGTGCTATTTTGAATTGCTCACAAAATCAGTATGAGTCACATTTGAAACTCAACTATGTATAATCATGCTATGTCCTCTGTTACTATAGGAATTTTTAAAAATGTATAGGATATGAATGAAATGTTTTCTGATGGATCTATTATTCAGAATTATTAGTCATACAAGGTCCACCAATAAACGTCTATGTAAAATAATATCAATGGATATGTGAATATCTGGCAGCCTCCAATAATTAAATAAAATGAGGTCTTATGCTTCATGAACTTAAAAATAGTAATTAATACCTTATTGTAAATATGTATTATTTATACTAGTGTGTTAAATGAGAAATTTCTGGAGCAGTTTATTACATCTTCAGTATTTTCAGTATTTTAATCTGTTTTGTTTCATCTGTGATTATAAAAACTGCACATGTGGGAGGCCAGGGTGGCTCAGCGGTAGAGCATCTGCCTATGGCTCAGGGTGTGATCCCGGAGTCCCAGGATAGAGTCCCACATTGGGTCTCTGCATGGCGCCTGCTTCTCCCTCTTTCTATGTCTCTGCCTCTCTCTCTCTCTGTGACTTTCATGAATAAATAAATAATATCTTATAAATAAATAAATAAATAAGTAAATAATAAATAAATGAATGAATGAATAAATAAATAAATAAATGAAAACTGCATGTGAACATTTAAGGGAAATAAAAAACAAAGGAATATACAAAAGGAATCTCTTAATATCGCAACCAGATACACTCTGTCTTTTTATTTTATACTTTTCTATACTTGGTTTTGTTTACAAAACTTTTTCTTTTGGTAAATTTTCTTTGGTAAAATTCATAAAGGAAAATATATGTTTTACATGTACACATGTACATGAGTTTTGAAAAGAACATACACCCATATCTCTTCTATCAAGTGAGATTATTTCATTCATCCAGAAATGTCTCTTGCTCTTTTTTCCATCTAATCCCACAATGCCATCTGCTGACAACTTATATATATATATATATATATATATATATATATATATATATATATAAACTTCAGGTTGTTTTGTTAATTCTAGAACTTCATATAAATGGAAACATACTGTTCTCTGTGGGCAATTCATCCATGTTACTATGTTTCATTAGTATTTTCAAAATTTTAAGTAATGTCTTATTCTATATATACAGCAAAATTTGTTTACATACTGTCAAGCTGATAAACATTTTAATTTTTTCCTGTTTTTAGTCATGTTGAATAAAGCTACAATAGACTTTCTTGCGTAAATCTTTATATCTCTTAAATAGCTAGGCACATAATATCTGAATTATTGTGTGGGTAAAAATATTTTTCTAAAGTGGTTGTACCATTTTACACTCTAACTAACAATTTAACTCTCCATTTTTCCTAATCTTTATCAATATTCACTGTTGATGGTCTTTAAATTTTAGCCTTTCTTGAGGTACCTGGGTGGCTCAGTCCATTAAGCCTCTGCCTTCAGCTGGGGTCATAATCACAAGGTTCTCAGATTGAGACCCTCATTCAACTCCCCGTTTAGAGGAGAATCTGGTTCTCTCCCTGCCCCTCCCACCGCTTGTGCTCTCTCCTTTTCTCTCTCCAATAAATAAAATCTTTAAAATAAATTTTAGGATTTCTCATTAATCATTTTTATTTAATGTACATTTTCTAATAAATTGTAATTCAGTATACTTTTTATGAACTTATTTCCCATACATAATATATATAAAAATATGTATCATATATATTTATATATGAAAGTTTAACTTTTTGAGGTAATACTGAATTCCCACTTCTCTTAATATAAGTGAAGTTTGCCTTGATATATCTTTATATTTTATACAATTATTGATCAGGCATTTGGTATATTAAATAACAACTTACTAGCTTCAGATGTTTAGCATATTAATAAATACATGACTTATTCTTAAGAAAAAAAGAAAAATAAGTAAGTCAAATAAGTTATGGCATAGGAATTCCTGTAGAAGTACAGAAGCTATATTTATTATTAAGTATTAGAATTTAAAAAGGAAGAAGAAGAAATTCACTTTGTTTTTGTTTAATGATTTTATTTATTTAATTGAGAGGGAGTATGAGTATGGGGTGAAAGAGAGGGGTGTGAGGGGTAGACAGCAGAGGGACAGGGGCAGAAGGAGAGGGAGAAGCAGACTCTCCTCCAACCAAAGCTGTGGTTGGACCCTGGACCCTGAGATCATGGCCTGAGCTGAAGGCAGATGCTTAACTGTCTGAGCCATTGCTCACTTTGATTCTTAGTAACAGTTTGTCTTATATCATCAAAATCCCCACAAAGTGCAACTGCGAGAATTTTACTTCCATTCTTAGACATAATGATATTTAGTAAATTCTAAACTTTAAAGGTTTTTTTTCTAAAATTTATTTCTTTGAAAGTTAACTATCCATCATACTAACATACTAACCAATAACCTTATATTTGTGTGAAATAACCTTCTTAAGCAGATTTAAGCTTAATAAAAACATTCTGTTATTGACCTAAATTTCAAAGCAAAATATGTTCAGTATTTGACAACCTTATACAATTTAAGAGGCATTAGAAATCCATTTTATCTAAAACCTCCCCTTGCCTGACACCTGGGTGGCTCAGTGGTTGAGCGTCTGCCTTTGACTCAGGTGGTGATCCTGGGGTCCTGGGATTGAGTCCCACATTGGGCTCCCCACAGGGAGCCTGCTTCTCCCTCTTATTATGTCTTTGCCTCTCTCTCCATGTCTCTCATGAATGAATAAATAAAATCTTTTAAAAAATAAAAAATAGAATAAAACCTCCTCTTGGAAGAATGGTCATGGTATTTGAAGAGACCATCACTAGCAACTCCCCTCTATTATGTTCTAAACAGATTTCCCATTTTAACTGTTACAATCTTCTTATCCAAGAGCATTAAACATTGCACTTGTTAACGGCATTAACATCTCCCTAGTAAATGTCACATACATCTGACTCTTATGTAGCTTAGACTAGATATAAAAACATGATTAGTATTTAAGAAAATTGAAAAAAAAAAAAAAACTAAGCTTCAGAAATGAAAATATTCTGGGGAAGTTAAATTAGGTGAAAAATATAATGTGGCCACAAGAGTATTAGTACTGAATGTTAATGTTAAAAACCATTAGGCAGGCTTAAAGGATCTTTGCCAGAAACATTTTTTAGTATGTTTCTTTATGTAATTGTATAATTGAGTGAAAGTAATTGATCTGGACACCCTACAGAGACATAATAATACCTACCGAGATAAAACTTCACAAGTAATTTCTCAAAAGTTATGATAAAACTAGATAAATATTTTAAAATATTGTTATTCCTTCAGGTTTTCTGTACTGAAGTGACATAACCAAAGTTTTAAACTTAAAAAGAAAAATAAACATTAAAAAATAAGTTATTCTATGATATTTCCTTAATCATGTGCACTTAAAGCAGTAAAGCTATGTCAAAAACAATAAGAAAACCACCTTAATATTTTCACATTAGTAGTAGTTTTATCTCTTGAGTATAGGTTGTATAGCTTAAGTCAGTAAAAGGATTTGGCAATATGTCATGAAAATCTCTTTTTCTACTTTTCAGAGCTCTGACTTCCTGGTGTCAGTAGATAATCTTGATTATAGCTGGAGATACAGGTATCAGCCAGAAGATAATCCTAAAGTCCATGAAGAATTTAATTTTATTGTGAAGAGTGAGTCCAGGAGATGCCTTTGATTTTTCTGATTCCATCATTACTCAAATTTTCAATCAGGAATTGTCAAGTCTAGTTTCAAATATATCCCTTATCTTTTCACTTGTGCCCAGGTACATTGTTTTAAGCCAGTGTTCTAAACACAGAAGGACATGAAAAATTAGTGATTAGAAAAGTCATTACATTTTAGTTTAAAACATTTTTTAGCATCACATTTATTTTTTTCAACAAATATAGATCAAATGTATAATATTGTAATAGAACTCTAGCTGGTCTCAGGGGTAACTTTCTTCAAGTTAACATACTTCTTGCTTGAATACTTGAGATTGATCTGTAACAGAATTTATTTGCTTACTTTGAGATTTGGAGACTACTGGCTTTGGGGAATAAGGGACTAGAACTTTTCCAGGCCACAAAGGCCAAGGAGCCTGCTTGAAGCCACCTCAGCTGTGAGATTAGCATAACAATTTTGGCAATTTTTTTTTCTTTTTATGGTTACACAAATGACTTTATTGACTTCTTTTTGTGCATCTGTAGACCTTGTCTTTTGTAGAAAGAACAGAGTACTTTTGCACAACCCTCACGTACCAAGAAACTAGACCCTCTTGCAGAACCCCATCCTGGCTACCAAGGAACTAAAACTCCTTGCACAACTCTGAGCACTGGAGTAACTGTAGCTGACATTGAGTCTGCACATAATCAAGAAATGTCACAGACCACTACATTCCCTTAACTGATCAAACTCCTTTAAAAATCTCTGGGCTGGCCAGAAACCTAGGAGTTGGCCTTTGGACAAGTGTCTAACCTTCTTCCCAGGTGAATGGCCTCCTGAATAAAGCTCAGATTCCTTTCCAGTCAAAACTCGTCTCTTGAGTATTGGCCTTTTGAGAAATGGGCAGCCGAACTTGGATTTTGGTAACAAGATATGCCAGTTACTTGACTATTTCCTGTTAATAGAATATTAAAAGTCAAAGATCCAACATTCCTGAAGGTCATAGATGGGAACTGGATGAATAATCCAGGCAATTATAAACACTTTAGTGTTTTACTAAATTTTACTACAGTGAAATTTATATCAATAGGTTGTTTCCCAAACTTCTTGAGGACAAAGGAAAGATGAAAAAAAGAGAAGTTTGGCATATCCATAGAATGGTGAATTTGCATTTATTCCTAAAATTGTACGGCTCGAGGAGAAACAGTTTTTCACATGCCTACTATGTGTTAAACACTATGCTGTGATCAGGAAACTCAAGTAGCAAACATAATGGAAGTAACCAGAATTGAATCTTATGAGTGAATAACCATAACATTTCAGTTCACAGGAAGGAAAACATATTTAATAATAAAAAATCACAAAAAATTGCTTAAGTGGGGTAATTTCCAAAGAATGTCTTAAAAGCAGTTTTAAGAATACCTAAGTTGATATCTAAATGACGTGAAAGAGCCAGATATGAATAGCTCCTGGGGAAGAGAAATTCTGGCTAAGGGAATACTTTGAGATGAGGAGTTTGGTGCTTTCATTGAAAACAAAAACAAAAGAAGCAAACAAAAAGAGTTAGCCTGGAAGAATAATACAGTGAGAGGAAACTATATAAAATGGGTTCAAACAGAGGGGGTGAAGCCAAATGATGAAGAATCTCATTAAATAAGGCATGCTTTTTGGAATTACTGAATGATAAAAGGTGGGATGATCTAGATTTTCCATTATAAAAATTGGTATGTAATCATATACCAAACATATAAATGCTCATTAGAAATAGACTATTAATTGGGTAAGAAATTACTATTGAAGCAGAAATAAGAGTTTCTTTTGGATTAAATTTGGGCAGTAAGTATAAAATAGGAAACAAAGATAATTATCACATAGGCTTGAGAAACTGGATGATAAGTAGTGCCATTTACTGATTTTTGGGTGGTGGGTAAATGATAATTGGACATGCTGAAGTTGTGATATCTACTAGCCACCTAAGTGGTGAAGTAAATTAGGCTGTTAGGTTAGGGCTGTGGATGAATACTTAAATATTAGCAAACCATAAAATTCTATGATATTATGGGACTTCTACACATTTGAACTTCAGAACAGTTTCTTGAAGGATATTTATGTTATATATATATATATATATATATATATATATAGAGAGAGAGAGAGAGAGAGAGAGAGAGAGAGAGAGAGATGAAAAAAAATTAGAAACTAAGGCTGTCTGTCCATGAAGAATATTTTCAAGATATTTTCAGGGAGGGGGTGCCTGAGTAACTCAGTTAAACATCTGCCCTGTGATCAGGTCATGATCCTGGGATCCTGGGATCAAGCAAGGAGTCTGCTTCTTCCTCTCCCTTTACACCTCTGTCACTCTTGTAAGCAGTCCCTGGATGCTAACTCTGTCTCTCTGTTTGTCTCAAAATAAATAAAATAATAAAATCTTAAAAAAAAAAAAAAGATTCTCTCTCCATCTCTCCGTCCCTCCTCCCTCTCTAAACTAAATAAATAGATCTTCAAATAAAAAAGGAAAAACAAGGATCCCTGGGTGGCACAGCGGTTTGGCACCTGCCTTTGGCCCAGGGCGTGATCCTGGAGACCCGAGATCGAATCCCACGTCGGGCTCCCGGTGCATGGAGCCTGCTTCTCCCTCTGCCTATGTCTCTGCCTCTCTCTCTCTCTCTCTCTCTCTCTCTCTCTCTGTGACTATCATAAATAAATAAAAATTTAAAAAAAAGAAGGAAAAACAGGATATATTTTTGAGTATCCTACAGGGAGCAGGACTATAGATGATTCATTAAGCATTAATTTTTAAAATATATGAATTAATTTAATTTAATTTTACTTTAATGATTTTCAGTTTTTATATCTAGTTAATTAAAAATATATGATGAATCCAAACACTATGCTTATAGTCCTTTGAAATTTTGACAATGCACAAAATTCTACTTTAATAAATTTTAATAGCTTCTTTATTAAGAACAATTTCTTATATAATTAGGTCCATACATTTGTACTACTAAATCTTTTTAAAAATTATGTTTTAGAAAAAAATGTAATAATTTCATAATAGAAGGATACCATCCATAGTGGATTGGAATTAAGAATGTTTTATGATTAAGAGAACATACAACATTCTGTATTATAAGTCATAGAATAAGTGAGAGAAATTTGATTTCTGTCTTATGTACATTGTATAATTAATGTTTTACTACAGAGAAAGAATATATTGTCAGAGATACTATATGAAATTTAAATCCTATTTTCAATGTTGTCATTTAAAAAAGCATTTTGAGATGTTCAAACAGGAGAAAGCATCTTCTATTAAAATAGCTTTTTAAGCAGCTGATCTAGGATAAAAGGCTGAATAGTAAATGACAGAGTGTACTGACTTGTTCTCAAAATAATCTTTTCAAATCTTTATAGTTGATTTTTGATGGAGTAACCTTGGTTAGAAGTCTCTGAAATCAACACTTTAATTTTTTTATCTATACAATGTGGGCAATTGCTGTGTTTTCTATGTTTATAAAGATCCAACATGATAATATAGGAAAAAGCCATAAAAATTATAAGATGTTATAGAATTTAAAATGTTATTAAGGCATTGATAGGAGTTAGCGTAAGTAGTTAGAGATTGTGATATAAATATATCCAAATGTTATAAGAAAGAGAAAAGAATAAGGCTATATAATTTATAGAATTGCTCTGTCAAAGCATTTCAAAATCCAGGTGAATGACCTGATCTTTGGGTTTCTTGTGTCATTTTCCACTATACTATTAACAAGGCAGCCCCAGATATTTCTCATGGGTAGATTCCTTTATTTTTTTTTTTTTATTTTTTATTGGTGTTCAATTTACTAACATATAGAATAACCCCCAGTGCCCGTCACCCATTCACTCCCACCCCCGCCCTCCTCCCCTTCTACCACCCCTAGTTCGTTTCCTAGAGTTAGCAGTCTTTACCTTCTGTCTCCCTTTCTGATATTTCCCACACATTTCTTCTCCCTTCCCTTATTTTCCCTTTCACTATTATTTATATTCCCCAAATGAATGAGAACATATAATGTTTGTCCTTCTCCGACTGACTTACTTCACTCAGCATAATACCCTCCAGTTCCATCCACGTTGAAGCAAATGGTGGGTATTTGTCATTTCTAATAGCTGAGTAATATTCCATTGTATACATAAACCACATCTTCTTTATCCATTCATCTTTCGTTGGACACCGAGGCTCCTTCCACAGTTTGGCTATCGTGGCCATTGCTGCTATAAACATCGGGGTGCAGGTGTCCCGGCGTTTCATTGCATTTGTACCTTTGGGGTAAATCCCCAACAGTGCAATTGCTGGGTCGTAGGGCAGGTATATTTTTAACTGTTTGAGGAACCTCCACACAGTTTTCCAGAGTGGCTGCACCAGTTCACATTCCCACCAACAGTGTAAGAGGGTTCCCCTTTCTCCGCATCCTCTCCAACATTTGTTGTTTCCTGCCTTGTTAATTTTCCCCATTCTCACTGGTGTGAGGTGGTATCTCATTGTGGTTTTGATTTGTATTTCCCTGATGGCAAGTGATGCAGAGCATTTTCTCATGTGCGTGTTGGCCATGTCTATGTCTTCCTCTGTGAGATTTCTGTTCATGTCTTTTGCCCATTTCATGATTGGATTGTTTGTTTCTTTGGTGTTGAGTTTAATAAGTTCTTTATAGATCTTGGAAACTAGCCCTTTATCTGATATGTCATTTGCAAATATCTTCTCCCATTCTGTAGGTTGTCTTTGAGTTTTGTTGACTGTATCCTTTGCTGTGCAAAAGCTTCTTATCTTGATGAAGTCCCAATAGTTCATTTTTGCTTTTGTTTCTTTTGCCTTCGTGGATGTATCTTGCAAGAAGTTACTATGGCCGAGTTCAAAAAGGGTGTTGCCTGTGTTCTCCTCTAGAATTTTGATGGATTCTTGTCTCACATTTAGATCTTTCATCCATTTTGAGTTTATCTTTGTGTATGGTGAAAGAGAGTGGTCTAGTTTCATTCTTCTGCATGTGGATGTCCAATTTTCCCAGCACCATTTATTGAAGAGACTGTCTTTCTTCCAATGGATGGTCTTTCCTCCTTTATCGAATATTAGTTGCCCATAAAGTTCAGGGTCCACTTCTGGATTCTCTATTCTGTTCCACTGATCTATGTGTCTGTTTTTGTGCCAGTACCACACTGTCTTGATGATCACAGCTTTGTAGTACAACCTGAAATCTGGCATTGTGATGCCCCCAGATATGGTTTTCTTTTTTAAAATTCCCCTGGCTATTCGGGGTCTTTTCTGATTCCACACAAATCTTAAAATAATTTGTTCTAACTCTCTGAAGAAAGTCCATGGTATTTTGATAGGGATTGCATTAAACGTGTAAATTGCCCTGGGTAACATTGACATTTTCACAATCTTAATTCTGCCAATCCATGAGCATAGAATATTTTTCCATCTCTTTGTGTCTTCCTCAATTTCTTTCAGAAGTGTTCTATAGTTTTGAGGGTATAGATCCTTTATAATGGGTAGATTCCTAGGAGCAAGATAGATGGATCTTATAAGTTCATGTTTAACTTTTTAAGAAACAATACTGGTTATTTTTCTCTTTCTTTTTTTCTCTTTCTTTCTTTCTTTCTTTCTTTCTTTCTTTCTTTCTTTCTTCTTTCTTTCTTTTCTTTCTTCTTTCTTTCTTCCCTTTTTTCCTTCCTTCCTTCCTTCCTTCCTTCCTTCCTTCCTTCCTTCCTTCCTTCCTGATTTACTTATTTATTTTATTTTTTTTTTAAGATTTTATTTACTTATTCATGAGAGACAGAGAGAGAGAGAAAAAGAGGCAGAGACACAAGCAGAGGGAGAAGCAGGCTCCATACAGGGAGCCTGATGTGGGACTCGATCCTCGGTCTCCAGGATCACGCCTTGGGCTGAAGGTGGCGCTAAGCCACTGGGCCACCAGGGCTTCCCTACTTATTTATTTTAGAGTGAGATAGAACACACAAGCAGGGGAAGGGCAGAGGGAGAGGGAGAGAATCTCAAGCAGACTTCTCGCTGAGCGCAGAGCCCAAGGTGGGGCTCTATCTCATGCCTCTGAGATCATAATTTGAGCCAAAATCAAAAGTTGTCCACTTAATTGGCTCAGCCACCCACCCCATTCATTTTCTTTTTAAGATGGCCATTCTAGTGTGAATGAAGTAGTATCTCATTGTGACTTTAATCCATATTTATTTAATTACTGAGAATAGTGAGCATCTTTCCGCGTACTTATTTAGCCATTCAACTGTCTTTGGCTAAATATCAATTCAAATATATTGCCAATTTTTATTTGATCTGTTCTTTTTTTATATGAACTGGGTATCTTTTTTATATGCTCTAAATATAGCCCTTTTGCAAATATATGATTTTCAGTTCAGTGACGTGTCTTCTTCTTTTCCTAATTGTGTCTGTTAAGGTACATTTTTTTTTTTTTAAATTTAAGTAAATGGTAGCTGATCAAAATGCTTTTTATAGGTTTAGGACTATTTGCTTAATCCATATTATAAAGATTTCTCCAAAAAAATATATATATTTTTTTAATTTTTGTGTTTGACAAATGGATGTTCAGTTCCTACACAAACCTTTACCATTTGTGAAGTAACTACCCTTTCCCATACTGAATTGCCCAAGCAACTTCACCGAAATCAATCACTTGACAATATAATATAAAGGCTTTACTTTTGGGCTTTTGTTCCAGTGATCTTTATGTCTATCCTTACATCACACCATACTTTTTTGATAGAGTAGCTTTATAGTAACTTCTGAAATAATGAAGAATAAAGTCTTCATTTTATTTATAAATTATTCTGACTGTTCAGGGTCCTTTGCATTTTTATTTCAATTTTAGGATCAGATTGTAGATTCCTGCAATGGAATTCTGTACATATTATGTAGATCATATCAATCAATTTTGGGAAAAGATTTATCTTAACAATAGTAAGTATGTCAATCCACGAATATACATTGTTTATTTAGATTGCAGTTTCACAAACTATGGCCCGTTACCAATTTTGTTACATGTTTTTGAGTATTTTAATGTTTAAAAGAGTAACATATACAGACTTTCATATGAAGTTTTTCTTAAGTATTCTATTTTTGACGGTATTGTGCATGAAATGGTTTCATTAGACAGATTGTTTTACTGTTCAGTGCTAGCACAGTTGACCCTTGAACAAGAGTGAACTGTGTGGGTTCACTTATACATGGGTCCACTTATTTGTGGACTTTTTGGGATAAAAATAGTGTCACAAAGTATTTTCTCTTCCTTGTGATTTTCTTAATAACATTTTCTTTCCTCCAGCTTACTTTAAGAATATAGTATATAGTACATATAACACAAAATATGCAAAATCAACTATTTATATTATTATCAAGTTTTCTAGTAAGTAGTAGGCTATAAATAGTTAAGCTTTGGGGGGAGGTGAAAAGCTACACTTGAATATTTTGCTGTGCAGGATGGGGGTCTGTGTCCCTAACTCTAGCATTACCTAAGGGCCAACTGTATATGGTAATGCAATTAATCTCGTATACGTATATTGTATCCTGCATTTTGATCAATTTTTCATTAGTTTTAGTACACTTATTTTTTTGGTGTGGGGGGAGTTGTTTCCTTACTGTATTTTGCATACAGAATGAAGTTGTCTGTAAATAAATTTATTTTTCTCTTTCTAATGTGAATATCTTTCAAGTTTGTTTTTTTTTTCTTTTTTTAGTTTGGTTTTTACTGTATTGAACTGAATAGAATTTTAAGTGCAGTATTGAAGTGAAGTGGAGAGAGAAAATATCTTTGCCTGTTCCCTATTATAAAAGAAAGCATTTAATCTTTCACCAATTAGTGTATTATTATCTGCAGGCTTTTTGTAATGCTTATTATCAGGTACCTTGAACATGTTTATGCTTACTTCTTAGAATTCTGTGCTTATTCTAATATCTGGGCTTCTTTTAAATAGTTCCTCTTGACTGCTTCTTTGCTGCATATGGACCACCTCTTATTTTTTTTCCTGCATTCTCATATTTTGTTTAAAATTGAACATTTAGGATATATAGCAACTTTAGATTCACATATCCCCTAGGGCTGTTCTTACTGCTTTTTGTGTGTTTGTTTTTTAGTGACTTCTCTTGTTTAATTCTCTAAAGTCTATCTCCACCACAGGTGCTCTGCTGATTTCTCTGCTTAGTTGTCTGTCTTCTTTCTCTCTTCCTCCCTCCCTCCTTCCTCATATCCTACCTCTCTTTTTTTCATCTTTATTTTTCTGCCAGTTGTATCATGCCTGGGGCTGCACAGCTTATAGTCAGTCAATGACTTATCAGAGATTGCTCTTAAACATTGGGAACCAGGAAGGTTTTCAACCATTTCTGATAGATCTGTGCATGGCTTGGAGAATACATTCAAAGTTCAGGCTGTTTGCAAATCTGTGCAAGCCTTAACTCTCTACCAAAATTCTTGTGCTAAAACTCTGCCTGTGTGGGCTTCACCTTCAACCAAGGATATTTAGATGGTTAGGGCCTTGTGCTATGTCAAATAATCCACCCAAAGCTGCCTATGAACCTGTGACTATGTTCTTGCATGGTAAAAAGAACTTTGCAGATGTGATCAGTAAAGGATCTTAGACATGGACATTAGCTTGAATTGTTCAGGTGGTCTAATGTCCTCACATAGTTCCTTATAACAGGGAAGTAGGAAAATCAGAGTAAAATGGAAAAAATCAATGTGGTGACAGGAACAGAGATTAGAGTGATACCACCACAAGCCAAAGAATGTTAAGGTCCTTTAAAGGCTGGAAAACTCAAGACATGAATTTTCTCTAGAGCTTCCAGAAGGAACCAACCTGTTGACAACCTGACTATAGCTCAATGAGGCTGATTTTGGACTTCTGACCCTCAGGACTGTAAATTGAAAATTTGTATTGTTTTAAGACCTGTATTGTAGTAACTAGTCACAGCAGAAACAGAAAACTAATACAGGCCCTTTGTGTTCTTTCCTCATAAAAGATGCATTTTGGTACCTTCAGATCATTAGCCTAGCACAGCTGTCTCATTTCCTAGAGATCTCAGTATATTTCAGTGTAGCTTCTCAGTCTTTGCTTGCACCAACCAACTCATAACCTTAGGATAGCTATAGCTTTGGCTTTTCCTCTTTGTCACCAAGGTCTAATGTTATTGATAAGTTCTGAAGCATGGGGATTTTCTAGGCTTCACTCCATATCAAGTCAGCCCCTTATGGCAGCAAAGCTGCTAGGCTTTAGGACTTGTACCTTCCTGTAAATAAATCTCCTAGTGACACCGAGGAGAAATAAGAACAGCTACAGACTGACATGCCATAGACTCTAATTCTTCTAAATTGTGGTTCAATTTTTTTCACGAAGAGATATTTCTCAAATTGTTATATAACTTTGGTTGATTCCCACAGTCTTAAAATTGTTGATTTTGAAAAAAGAAATATATCCAGTTTTATCCTAGAGAAAGACTTGCCCAGTTCCTCACTCCTTCAATCCACAGATCTTTGTTCCGCTACCATTTTAATTAGAGATTCGACAGCATGTTCAATTTTCAATAATGTAAATTCAACCTATTTTTCATATTTGTCATTATGTATTGGTTTTGGCAGACACATACTTGTCTACACGATCTTCAGATAATTAAATTCTGTCCTGTCTGATGTAAACATGGGCATATTTGGGCTGTAGTAATTGACTTAGTTAATTTGGGCTTCTATAACACAATATCATAGACTCTTGGCTTAGAAAAAAACACATTTATGTCTTGCAGTTCTGCAGGCTGGGAAGTTCAAAGGCACCAACAGATTTGGTGTCTGGTGAGGACCTGTAGTAACCTCACATGGTGAAATGAGCAGGATTTATCTGCAGCCTCTTTAAAAGATGTTAATCCCATTTATGAGAAGCCCCATCCTCACAACTTAATCACCTCCCCAAACCAACTTTCAGATACCATCATCCTGGGGAGTAGGTTTCAACATATGAATTTTAGGGACACACAAATTTTCAGCCTATAGCAGTAATTCATCAAATTGTCCTATATACCCATTAGCTAAAACCTAATGTAGTTCTAATATATAAGATAAAATAAAATCATCACTCTTTCAAGGTACCAAATAGTTAAGGAAATTTTTTTACTGATTTTTTAAATCAATATAATCCAACTACTTTTTCTGTGTATGGATTTATTAATGATATGGCCCATATATGCCATAAAGAGAACTAAACATTATAAAGAGTGACATTTTTTAACATTATGGGAATACAAATATGTATTGTTTATTGTAGGAAAAATTTTACTTTAAAAAAAAGATTTTATTTATTTATTCATGAGAGACACACAGAGAGAAAGGTAGAGACACAGGCAGAGGGAGAAGCAGTCTCCATGCAGGAAACCCTATGTAGGACTTGATCCCAGGACTCCGGGATCACGCCCTGAGCCAAAGGCAGACTCTCAACCACTGAGCCACCAAGGCATCCCAAGAAATTTTACTTTAGACTCTTCAAATATGTTACATTTGTTAAGGAATAGACATAGTTTGTAAAATCTCTATTTTAGTAAAAAAAAATAGATTTTTGTAATTAAGACTGAGTTTTAAGAAGAAGAGTTTAAGCCTTGCTTGATATATAAGAAGAAAAACCATCTAATGGTCAAACTATGAGATTAAAGAAGAGTAAGCAGACTGAGAAATATCTAACATCAAGAAGCTTATATTTTTGTCATCAAATTTTCCTTTAAAAATGTAGAAGTGGACACTGTTTTTATGTATTTATATCTTTTATCTATGTGAAATTATTTAACAACATGGTTTTAACGTCATGTAATATTGGCTCCTAAATTAGTTTCCATCCCATCTTTTTTGATGCTTTAAACAAACTGTCAAAGTCATTCATGTATGAAGATGCCAGTAATAATATTCTTTGATGAAACTAACTACAATCAAACTGCTAATCCAGTGTGCACCATCCAGTGAATGCATTGGATGCATTGGCATACTGTGTTCTTCAACCACTGCTACTTGTGCCACTTGTCACACTAGGAAGAGCAAAATATACAAAAACATATCCCGGATACAAAGTAAAATAATTTATGTTTGGAATGCAAAAGCTACTACTGAATGCCATATTTGGGACTTCTGACAAAATTTAACTTGTTTATCTCATAAAGAGTGAATATATTTTGCATATGATATTGCCCCCAACCAAATCTAGAAAATAGATTATGTTGGACTTTTGCTCTCTTTTTGGGACTATTAAAGATATCTGTTGATTGTTTTTTTGTTGTTGTTTTGTTTTTTGGGGGTGTGTGTTTGTTTGTTTTCGGCACAGTGTTGCTGTTCCAAACGAACCAGCCAATTTCTGTCACATAAATAAGATCACCAAAACTAATCTCTTGTTACCTGTTTAGTTTCTCAGACCATTTGCAGTCTGACATGGTATGCTTAATGACATAAAAAACAGTCAACAATGGGCTAACAGTCAAGATATGACATGAACCCATCACAGTTCCTACTATCCAGAAGCACCTAACATTGTAAGTTTGTATGGTTGCCTCAAAATTCAACTCAAAAGGACCTGTAGTCCTTTTCCCCTTACCTCTTTTTCTATTCCACACACCTTAGTAATGGATAGTTTTATTTTACTTTACTTCTTTTTACTCTATTTTACTGTCCAAGAAAAAGATCATCCCCTTTCAGGTGCTTCGTGTATAATGATAGGATTAGAGAGATAGAGGTTCATATAGACTATTTTGAAAATTCAGGGTTTCATCTTCATGATTGCTAAGCATGTGCTTTTTTCTTTTTTCTGACTTATACTATTGGCTTTCCTGCTGAGCCAAAAAGAAGCATAGAGGACTTAAATATCCTTCTGGATACATTTTTTAAAAACATAGTTAACGACTCTTATACTTATCTATTTGAAAAGTCTGAATATGTACAGAAGTTGATCAAAAAGAAGGTGCAGTTTGCAGGTAATAAATAAGAAACAAATTCTGTGGTAGTGAATGGAGTAAGGGTATATATGAATAAAAAACGGTAAAGAGGGGCACCAGAGTGGCTCAGTTGGCTAAGTGTCTGCTTTTGGCTCAGGTCACAATCTCAGGGTCCTAGAATCAAGCTCCGATTAGAGCCATGAATTGAGCTCAAGGAGTCTGGGCTCAGAAGGGAGTCTGCTTATCCCTGTCCCTCTCCTGCCTCTCTCCCCACTCATGCTCTCTCTGTTTTTCTCTCAAGCAAATAAATTAAATCTTTAAAAAGAAATGGCAAAGAAATAATTCTCCCTGTTGAAAATTAGACATCCCCCTCCTTTTCTTAGACTACCTACTTAGAAAACTTGTAATTGCAAGTTCTTTCTCTGTCTTTTGAAATGTTTTGTAAATCTTTTCAAAAGCTAAATAGGACTCTTGCCCCCTTTAAGATTCAGGTCTGTCTTTCTCTAGGATCTGGTTTCCTTCTCTTTGAAATGTAAAGATGGAGTCCCTATCTCCCAGTTTCTGTGGGAGGGTAGAAGTCTATCTTCAGATCACTTGCTCTAAGTTCAAAAACCACTTCATGTCATCAAGGTATAAGAAGTTGATATTTTCCTTTAGATAAAGTCAATAAGCTAACACAAATGATCACCCTAATTACCAAGTGGATTTAGAATGAGCAATGTGTGATAAATGGTACCGTCAAGTCCTCTTATATATCCATTCTCAAGATCAACAATAACTGACCATCGAGTAAGTGGACTTGTATCTATAAAAGGGTGAGATTTATTTGTATTTGCAATATCTTTTTGGATTGACTGTGATGTACATCCCCCTTTGGTTTAATACTTATTTAACAATAAAATTATTGTCTTTATCTTTTACTTTTGACAAGAGATTTTCTAGTTTGGTAGGAGATTTTAATTTTTATATTTACCCAATGATGGAGATCAAAATCCTGGCAACCACAGAGGAGAGAACATGTTATGTATGTCCTAGTTGCTAAGGGGAAAGGCGTGACAGTATCTTTCTTTCAGAATTGTTCCTGGAACCTTGCTCACAGAGGAAAACGCTGGTGTGGCTCGCTCAAACCATTTCAAGTATCTTAAATTTAATGGAGTGCTGATCTATTGTTCCTTCTGTTTGGCTTTGACAATGATTTGCTCAGTATTCTTTTTAACTTTATCAACGATTCTGTTAAAAACAGCAACAAACTGCACTTCTCAGAGAAAGCACTTGTCAACACCACCCAGTGTGTTCTCTACCTCCAGCCTGTTTCTCAGTCACTCCGTGGAATAGATGAATGCCCTTTATTTAATTGGTGGCATGGACATATAGGACAAATTTGACTGACTGAAATTTGACAGTTATAAATAGGGGTGCCTGGGTGGCTCAGTGGTTGAGCATCTGCCTTTGGCTCAGGTCGTGATCCCGTAGTCCCGGGATCAAGTCCCACGACAGGCTCCCTGCATGAGCCTACTTCTCCCTCTGCCTGTCTCTGCCTCTCTCTCTGTGTCTCTCATGAATAAATAAATAAAACCTTTTAAAAAAGACAGTTATAAATATAAGAAATAGACTCAATAGTTCAAAGTAAATTAGCAGCTAGGAAGCCACAATGTATACATTGGCATACTATGCCCCTCAACAGATATAGATTTCATTGTGGATCCCCATGAGTTATAAACAACTACAACTTTCTAGTGGCATGATATATGTTCATGGGACTCTAACCCATGTTAAAGCCAGGACTAACTGTCTCCTCCTTGAAATACTGCGAGTCACACTTTTGAGATAGCCATAAGAAAACTTAAGTGTTTAAGAAATCCAGTGAGTCATGTAACCCTCGGATGATAATGACATCATCTAAAAAAATTGACCACCCTTGATACGTGGGGAGATTTATGAGGAGATAATCATTGTGCTACATGTCTACCCTGACAGCAGTTTTACCTAAAATGAGAATCTCTTTAGAAAAGAGAGTTGAAATTCAGCCTTTGACTTATCTAAAGCTATTAATAATGGTAGCACCTTGGGGGCAAAAGAATTTTTTCTACTGTGATGTTGCTTGAGAGGGCCCAAATGTTAAGGTCCATGTCTTCACTGTAATTTCTGGGAAACATTAACTCAGACCTCCCTGAATCAAGAGGTCTAAGTTTGGAGGGAAATTTGTCAAAGCCTTCATTTGAGGGAATGGATGAGTCTGTGTCCATTTCTCTGGTGGTACCAAGAAATCTATTTCCTTGTATTAAGTGCACTTCATGTATTTCCAGAAAGTGAAATTTGTTATGTTCTGACTTAATGGTGAAATATAAATAAATTTCATAATTTATCAAAAAAAATGTCACCTGTCAGCACCAGGTGACATTTAGGTCAACATGAACTCACTGGCTAGGATTGTTAGGAATGAAATAATTGATCTAGATTTTCTTCACTGGGCTAAAGTTTTATCTGTTCAGTTGCCAATACATCCTTCTGTACCTGAATTAACATCTGAAACCCAGGAGTAGAGTCAATCAAGAAAATGAAGGTTAAAGCTATGTGGCTTTCTAAGGTAAATCCATGTGGCTTATGGGATTTGCTCTGATATCAGGATGCACTGTTGTGGTCAAAGTGTAAATTAGCTTCATCCTTAGCCACTCGGAGTACTGCTGAAAGAAGCCTTAATTAAATTTTGGTGGTCAGATTAATCAAAGTGGCTAAGAGAGGGACATATTCATAGGAAAATTTGTCAGAACCAAGATGATACAAAAATGAAGGTAAATGTTATTGGGAGAAAAATCCCATAGATCTCCTGCATGTCTACATCTCTGCAAATGAGGCACTCCTGTCCTCTTGTTCTGGTTTCTCTTTAAAATATAGAAGGCAAGTTTGTTAACTATCTAATGTAATAATGATAATGTCTCCTTCTAGAAAAATGGTCAGACAAATTTGCTTGCAGCACATTATAAAATACTTGCATTTATTAAGCTCAGGTTTCAACTGTGATGTAAGCCCATTGCATGTGTATCATCTGCTTGTGCTTCTCTGTGTCACCACCTGTAGAACTCTGGGGCAGGCGTACTCTGAATGAACAGGAAACTCATATTCTTTGCCATGCCATAAGTAATAAAGCTCTTGGTCTACAACCAAAGAATCTTCTGTATTCTTCCAGCATTCACCAAATGATTGCAGGTTTACTTTTTAGATTGAAGTATGGCAAAAGCTCAGATGCTTCACCATTTCCACCAAGTATCTGATAGCAAGCTTAGAAATAACTGTTTTATAGAAGAAAAACTTTAATGCCATATTGAAATATTATACTCTGTTACTCAGCAAAACATCACTGCTTATTTCTGAATAGGAACCAATCAATCTGAAGTTCTGCTTTCAGAAGATTTATGTAATAATGGTAACTAGAAGGATGTGGAAGTAAATGAGACTTGAGTTAGGGATAACTCTTAAAAGACATTTGCTATAATCCAGGGTAGAATGAAGAGTGGTTAGTATAAACCCTTGTCCTAGACAGGGTGGGCTCCTCCTCCATTTACTTTACCTTTTGTTGTGTTACACATAACCAGATTTAATAAGCTGATAATTGATATTGAAATGATGTCATTTTCATACTTAATTCAAATTCCTAATAAAAGATGATAGCTTTTTTTTTAAGATTTATTTATTTATTCATGAGAGACACACAGAGTGAGAGGCAGAGACATAGGAAGAGGGAGAAGCAGGCTCCTCACAGGGAACCTGATGTGGGACTTGATCCCGGTTCCCAGGATCACGCTCTGAGCAGAAGGAAGATGCTCAACCACTGAGCCACCAAAGATGATAGCTCCCAAAGATTATAGCTCTTTAAATCCATTAGAATGATTGATGTAGTTCAATTAAATTAAAACATTTTATCACAAAATTAAAGTATATCATTTGGTGGAGTGAGATTTATATCTGTTGTTTTGAATATTTTATGTCTTTGGAATAAATTTATGCCATTAGATAAACAGTGATCTTTTGTTTGTTTGTTTCAGTTGAACATTAATTTTATTAAGTCCAAACTATGTAAGTATTCAAAGATATGTCAACTGTACCTAAACTAACAAATCATTGCTATTAGTCACAGAAAACTCACACACATATACACACATAAACACACGTACACACATATTTTAAAGTGACCTAGTTTCAACTTATTGGTAAAAGGAATAAAATAAAATGTAAGAAAAACTGAGCACATCAAAAGTAGATAAAATATGGCTATGA
Organism: Canis lupus dingo; assembly: GCF_003254725.2. Taxonomy (NCBI): domain Eukaryota; kingdom Metazoa; phylum Chordata; class Mammalia; order Carnivora; family Canidae; genus Canis; species Canis lupus. The sequence goes on along the minus strand of NC_064274.1, from coordinate 35,790,411 downwards.
TTAAGGGATAATACTGGTGCCGGGTGGCTCAGGTGGTTAAGTGACTGCCTGCAGCTCAGGTCATGATCCTGGGGTCCTGGGCTGGAGCCCCTCCTCAGGCTCCCTGCTCAACGGTGAGTTTTTCTCTCTCTCTTGCCTGCTCTCCCTGTTTATTCACTCTCTCTCAAATAAAGAAATAAAATATTTTTTAAAAAGCAACAATAAACCTTAGCAGCAATAATAACATCTATGAAATGAATAATTTGTCTCTCATGTATTTGTACTATATGAAAAACATTATACATCAGTAAAAATATATCAGAATTCCTAACGTGTTATATTATTTTTAAAAATGTACTTTACTAAGCTTTTGGAACAGTAGTTCAATTGAGTCCTGGTAAGTTTATTTTTGTTCCTCAAACTCTCTGTATTTTTTAATCATAAAATATAACACTTTTAAACTCTCTAACATATAGTGTTGAATGGCAAGCTCATATTTGGAAAAACGAAATAAATAAACCAGGAATAGAGGGGGTACTTTCTCGACTTGATAAAGACTATATACACAAAACCCTTCACTTAACACCTTACTAAATGTGAGAAGCTAAAAGCTTTCCCACTAAGATCAAGTGCAAGGCAAGGATTCCACTTTCACCCACGCCTTTTCAACAACAAATTGACAGTCTTTCCAAATGCAGCAAGGTAACTAAAGGAAATAAAAGATAAACAGTTTGGAATAGAGAAGTAAAACTATCTTTGTTCACCAATGACACAATTGTCTATGCAGAAACAAAAAATTGACCAAAAATCTCCCTCCAGGAACAAATAACCGATTATACTAAATTTGCAGGATATAAGGTTGATATTTAAAATTCAATCATGGGGCAGCCTAGGTGGCTCAGCAATTTACTGCCACCATCAGCCTAAGGCCTGATCCCAGAGACCCGGGATCAAGTTCCATGTTAGGCTGCCTGCATGGAGCCTGCTTCTTTCTCTCTCTCTCTCTCATAAATAAATAAAATCAAATAAATAAATAAATAAATAAATAAATAAATAAATAAATAATAAATACGATCACTGAGGCACCTGGGTTGCCCAGTTGGTTAAGCATCTGCCTTAGGCTCAGATCATGATCCTGGGTCCTGGGATTGAGCCCTGCTCCCTGCTCAGGGGGAGGCTATTTCTCCCTCTCCCCCTCCCTTGTGCTTTCTCTCACTCTTTCTCAAATAAATAAATAAAATCTTAAAATAAATAAATAAATAAATAAATAAATAAATAAATAAATAAAACAGTAATCTTCCCATACCAGCAATGAACAATTGGAATTTGATAATAAAGCACAATACTATTTTAAAAAAGAAAACAATATTACTTACATTAGCACACTCAAAAATGACATAGGTATAAATTTAATGAAATATGCACAAAATCTGTATAAGGAAAACTACAAAATTTTGATGAACAAAAATCAAAGAATAACTAAATGAAGGCAAGATATCTCATGTTCAAGAATAGGAAAATTCAATATTGTCAAGATGTAATTCTTTCCAACTGTATCTATAAATTCACTAGAATCCAGATCAAAATCCCTGCATGTTATTTTATGAATATCAACAAACTGATTCTAAAGTTTATATGGGGCAACAAATGACCCTGAATAGCCAAGACAACACTGAAGGGGAAGAAAAAGAGGACTCATTTAACCCAGATACAGGAGTTAATATAGTCACCTGAAACAAATAGTTTTAGAATACTAGATATTATATGCGAAAATAATAACTAGATACCTTATACCCTTTACAAAAATTAACCCAAAATGAATTACAGACTTAAATGTAAATGTGAAACTATAAAATTCCGAGAAGATAACATAGGAAAAAACCTAGATGCTCTTGAGTAAACATTGACTTTTTAAGATAGAACATTAAAACATAATCCATAAAGTCATGACTGATAAACTTAACTCCATTAAAATTAAAAACTTCTCTGCAAAAAATAATAATAATAATAATAAAGTAAAGAAAATAAGACAAGCCATACACAGGGAGAAAATATTTGCAAAAGACACATTTAATAAAAAACTATTATCCAACATATATTAAAAAGAACTGTTAGAACTCAAGAATAAATAAAGCAAACAACCCAATTAAAAAATGGGACGCCTGGTGGCTCAGTGGTTGAGCATCTGTCTTTGGCTCAGGTGTGATCCCAGGGTCCTGGGATAGAGTCCTGCATCAGGCTCCCTGCAGTGAGCCTGCTTCTCCCTCTGCTTATGTCTCTGCCTCTCTCTGTATGACTCTCATGAATGAATGAATAAAATCTTTTAAAAAAAGGAGAAAGACCTTAATAATTGACACCTCTTTAAAGAAGATATGCAAATGACAAATAAGCAAATGAAAAGATGCCCAACTCATACATAATCCAGGAAATGCAATTTAAAAGTATAATGAGGGATCCCTGGGTGGCGCAGCGGTTTGGCGCCTGCCTTTGGCCCAGGGCGTGATCCTGGAGACCCGGGATCGAATCCCACATCAGGCTCCCGGTGCATGGAGCCTGCTTCTCCCTCTGCCTGTGTCTCTGCCTCTCTCTCTCTCTCTCTCTCTCTCTGTGACTATCATAAATAAATAAAAAAATAAAAATTAAAATAAAATAAAATAAAATAAAACTACAATGAGATACTCTTGCACATCTATTAGAATGGCCAAATTTGAAACATCTACAAAAACAAGGACGGGTGAGGCTGTGGAGCAATGGGTACATTGCTGGTGGGAATGAAAAATAGTACAAATTCCTTGAAAGACAGCTTACTTTTACAAAACGAAACATACTCCTTATCCAGGAATTGTGCTACTTGATTTTTACCTAAAGCTGTAGAAAATGTAAGTTTATACAATAAACTGCACAGTTAAATTTATAGCAGATCTAACTATAATTGCTAAAACTTGAGAATAACCAAAGCTCTCCTTTTTATAGTTGAATGGATAAAGTGTGGTACATCTAGACAAAACATTATTCAGTGCTAGGAAGAAATGAGCAATCAAGCCACAAAAGACATGAAGCAACCTTAGATGAAATGATAAAAAAAAAAAAAACAATCTGATAAGGCTCCATACTATATGATTCCAATTATGTGACATTTTAAAAAGGAGAAGCTGTGGAGAATATAAAGCATAATTGTTGCCTACCCAACTGTATACTACAGATTTTGGGTAATTATGTTTCAGCAATTGTAAAATGCAGCACTCCAGTGTGAAATGTTGATAATGGGGAAGATTCTGTTAAAAACCAAGAAGGGAGTATATGGGAAATCTCTCCACCTTTTTCTTAGATTTGTTGTAAACCTAAAAAATGCTCTAAAAAATAAAGTCTTGTAGTGCATGGGTGGTTCTGTTGTATAAGCAACTAACTTTGGCTCCGGTCATGGTCTCCGGGTCCTGAGATCTAGCTGCTCAGTGGGAAGTCTCCTTGTCCCACTCCCTCTGCACCTACCACCCTCACTCATGCACATATATATACACATGTGTGCTCACTCTCTCAAGTAAAAAAAAAAAAAAAAAAAAAAGACTAGGATATGTTGAGGGATATGATCCAGGAACTTAGCTGTCTCTAAGCACCTACATAAAACATGAGATTCCTTTTGATAAGTTCTGTAATAGTCATATGCATTTAAATGCATAAATCATAAAAAATAAAGTCTTAGGGAAATAATTTCCTCACTAAAAGAAGTAAATTCAAAGATCATGTACTTTTTCATAAGATATTTGAAATTTGTAAGGCTTGGTACCTCACATCAAGTCTTCACTTAATATCTCCTCAGAGAGGGCAACAGTAATTTTCATATCTCTAGTGTTTACCTGATCTCCAAAGCAGAATATAGACTTGATGTGTGTATGTGTTTGTGTGTGTAGGAACCATACATACGATTGTCTTTTTGTGTCAGAAAAATACTTAATAACCCTCAACAATGATTTATGTTTGAGTCATTAAATTGAAATTTTTTTTGTAAACCAGAAAGTAGAAGAAGAAGAAGAAGAAAAAAAAAAAAAAAACTTGCCTATTAATAGGGCATCTACAAAATAAGAAATAGGCAAATATTGTAAACCATGATATTCAACTAAAAATATTAAAATAATCACTTTTAAATATCAGAAGAACTAACTGCTAAACTGTATCACTTCAATTAGTAATACTAGAGATCTCTGCTACAACATTAAGAGACAGAAAGTAATTATAGTTTTTGAAGATTAAAAAATACACCTGTTATTTTAATGAGTATGTTTAAATATAGCATCAGAAGCCATAGAAATATTATAATTAATATTATGGTTAAAATACTATAAATTTTAATTGCATTTCTACATAAAGAGAGTTTAAAATAAAATGAAAAAGAATCTAACAATAGCAACACAAAATATAGATAATTGAGAAAGAACTCATTAAGCTTTCATTATTAACTTTTTAAAAAGTATACAATATAAATGTGGGAAAATATAAACATATCCAAATAACCTAAAAATAAGAGAACAATTTCTTACTCATGATCCTGGAGACCCAGGATCGAGTCCCATGTTGGGCTCCTTGCATGGAGCCTGCTTTTCCCTCTGCTTGTGTCTCTGCATCTGTTTCCCTCTCTCTCTCTCTCTCTCTGTGCCTCTGATGAATAAATAGATTTAAAAAATATATATATAAAAATATATATATGTGTGTGTTCCCAAATTAAAAAATAAATTCAACACAATTTCAAACGTACTTCTGACATTTTTATAGAATTCAGCAATGTCTTAAAATTTAAATAAAATAGATGGTACAACATATATAGTCTATAGAATTAAAATTGATTTCATGTGTGCTTCAAAAAGGCAAGTCTAAAATTTGGCTTCAAAAAGGCAAGTCTAAAACTTGGCTTTTATCCAGACACTGAGAAAGTAAACTCTAAACCCTTGAAATGTCCCTAGTGATATGTGTCTTTGTTATTCACAATGAACCCTTGAGACTACACCTGATAATTGACACTAATGAGATGACTCTTAACCTGTTAATGAAGGTAGGTTTCATCATTTTAGAATTTGGTATGAATTAAATAGTACTACAGCTACCTGTTAAAACTTTGACATGTAAAGATCTGCTATAAAATCTGCACCCACACCCTAAGATCCGTTAAGGAAGGTGGTTATGATGATAATTAAATATTTAATTTTGATTAAAATATCCTTTCGGAAGGCACCTCATTAAGAACTTGTGTGATGAAAGATAGAAGATTATGAAGCGGCATAAAAGAGTTAAAGATATATTAACTCTTATTAGGAGGCACTGCAGAAGGTGACTTGAACTTAAAACCTGTGCTTATCTTTCAATCTTTCTGAGAATCCCAGAACACTAACAATTAATAACAAAATATCCCTACCAGTCATTTGGCTTGCAAATAATTGTCTTAAATTAAATAACATGGTTTCAACACTGTTTTCAATTGTGTTTTTTGTCCAGAGGTAGAGCGATAAATAGATAAATACTTAAAAAATTTTAGATACACATAAAACAATAACTTTACTGTACTTATTCAAGGCTTTTGAATATGTACTTTTTCTGGAGGTACTTCTTTTTATGGACATCAAAGGATTTTGCTCATCTTGATCTTTCTCTGATTTCTAAGGCAATGCTGGAAAGTGTTTATATAAAAGAGCTAATTTTTCACTAATGATTTGATCCTCATTGATTTCCTCCTTCAAAAGCTCCTCTTGTAACTTTTATCTGAGCCATAAAATTAGCAACTGATTACACGTTTTCTGTTGGCAGATAGCTCAAAGCAAAACTGTGGGTTTAAAAAGATTGAGATCTTCCTCACTTCTTTTCTATGTACTTTTCCTCATTTGTAGGAAACTTCTGCCTCAAAAATGCTAAACTCTCCTTTTAAGAAAATGTTTCATCATGAGTGGGAATAAAAAGTAATGGTCTTCCTCTTCCATGTTTACAGTTTTAACTTATCTCTGCTTATTTGGATAAATAGTTTTGTTGTCTGTCACTTCTCCATAAACCTAGACATGTGGGTAAGTTTATTCATATCAAGTTAGTCCATATCAAAGTTTAGGAGTTGATTATACAAATCACCTCCATAAATTTACTTATGAATACATTTGTTAGACTATTATTTATAGTGTGTTCTGAGGATCAACACTGATCTAAATATTATGATAAGTCTTTCAATAAACTGAACTGTCATGGCTGAAATTTTGGGCTGGGGATGGTACTAATAACCCAAAATGAGATTTGTTAAAGACTGGTAAACTACAATGAGGACTCACTTTTCTGTGACCTCGGTGAACTTTGAAGGGAAGTGGGAGATCTCTTGGCAGACTCTTGAAAAGATCCCACATATTAACATCACTGATGCCCGAGCATGTCTGAACTTATTGCACCAGAGTATATTTTGAACCAGAAAGTATTTACCCTACTGACTGCGATCAAAATTTCTCCTCTAACATCTTGTATCATGATACACGAGGGCTACATTGGTGTGGCAAGTTCTGAAGGTCAGAAGTGCAGATCAGTGTGACAACTAGTTACCTTCTCCAGATCTCAGACATGAAAATCAAGGTGTCTGTAGGGCTGTGCTCCTTTCTACTATTTAGGAAAGAATTTGCTTCCAAGATTCTAGTTTGTGGTTACATTTAGTTCTTTCAGACTGTCAACATGATATTCCTGTTCCCTGGTGGATGGATAGACTAGGATCACTGTCAGCTTCTAGAGACAGACCTCATTTTCTAGTCTGGGACTCCTTCCATGTTCTGACCCAGCAGGGCAGGGTGGAGTTCTCTAATTTCTTCCCTCACACATCTTTATCATTACAACCATTTACATTTTAAAGCACTAGGACTGTGAGGTAATGTTTCAGATCACCTGCCTTGAATGAAAATATGAAAATGCATTTTTTTTCACCAACTACAACAACCTCATTAACCCTGCCAGTGGACCAAAGAATTATTTCAAGCTTTTAAACCTTTCAGCTTAGACAAATTTTCACACAAGTAATTGATATTACAACTGAAAATCATGTTATTTCTTTACTAAATCTTGGAAATCATATGATATAAAGCATGCAGCCGAAAGCATTTAAGCATCATGCAATAAGTAAGGGAGTTTGTAAATGAAGTATGGCAGAAACTTTTATTGGACCTGTTCAAACAATTTTGCAGAATTTAAACCAAATATAAATGAAGTTATAAGAAGAAACAAATGATTGTGAGAATGTTCACACTATCGCCATTTGAGAGACTCTCGATGTGCAACTGAGAAATCTAGCAACGATAAACTTTCAGAAATAAATGAAGGCTATTGTGACAAAAATTATGAAGCTGCCGCAGAAAAACCGATCTTGAGAAAAACTTCACAATGAAGGAACTCTCAGTAATATTTCAAGACATTGAAAGTTTAAAAGACAAAATTTTGAAACTTATCTAAGTTTAGAAAAGATTATGACAATTCATTAAGGATCACTATCATAAATTATATGGCAAGAAAATGAAGGTAAGAATTTTTAAAGAGTAATATCAAATTTACAAAGTGGCTTTTGATTTTGTATGTGTGTGTATTTTAACTAAGAGGTAAACCACAGATTTCTCAAGGTTTCTAATGTTTAAAATCTAATAAATAAATATTTTTTTCATTTCTCCATGTGAAACCAACAGTAAAAGAGTTTTTATGTTCTAACAGAAATTTGTAGAGGTTATGAAACAATCATAATTTTCCAGTTAGTTATTAAGATTGTTGGCTGCATGGTTGTAGCTGGCATGGATATTTTTATGGTTCTACAGTGGTGCAAAGTGATGCCTGCTTGTGCATTCCCAGTTCCTCTTTCCCATCACTTCTGCCATGAAGGGCATAATTTTCATTTTTGCATATGCTATATGCACACAATACATTGTTTCTATTTTTGTTTTAAACTAGCAGTTATATTTTGGAGCAATTCAAAATAAGAAAACATGATTTTACTTCCCTATTCCACTTTAGACACTAGAAAGCTGTGTAGAACTGATTTCTAATCTCTGTCATATTTTTTTCTGTGTGAATAACTATTATTACTATTTCTTATAAAATAGGCCTACTGATTATTCATTTTCTTGGTTTTTGTTTTTCTGAGAAAGTCTATTTTCACCTTCATTTTAAAGAATATTCTTACTGGGAATAGATTTGTGTCTTGACATTTTTTTTTCTTCTTTTAATGATATAAAGATGTCTTTCTTCTTACTTGCCTGGTTTCTGATAAGAGTCTGCTTTACTTGTTATTCTCTTTCCTTTTATAGGTGATTTGTCTTTTTTTTTCTTTCTGCCTCCATCAAGTTTTTCTTTATGTCTGCAGTTAAGGGTTTGTATAGGATGTGCCTGCCTATGTCTTATGTTTTGGTGGTTTTGGTGTTTAGTTTATTTCAGTATTTTTCTTGATTGCTGTTCCCTAAACTTCTTGTATCTTTTTTAGTGTCTGTCATTAACTTGAAATGCTTGTTATTTTTCCTTTAAATAATTCTTTTGCCCTCTTTGGTCCTTTTTCCTCTTGTGATTTCAATTTATGCATATGTTGGGTTATTTGATTTTGTCTCACAACTCTCAGATCTATTATTTGATTTTCGTATGCTTTTTTCTCTGCATTTTTAAATATTAATTTATTACCTTTCTACAAATTGATTGTTTCTTGAGTGGATTGTATAAATTGATTAGCATATTGATGACATTCTTCATCTGTTTACCTTTGTTTTTAATTTCTACCAATTCTATTTCATTTTTTTATTTTACCTTTCTGCTAAAATTACCTACATGATCTTGCATGTCACTTGTCTCTTCAATTAGAGATTTTTTACATATCATACATTATTATAGTATTATTTTTCACCAATATAATTATAGTTGTTTTAAATTCCTTGTATCATAATTTTAACATATTTATCATATCTGACCATCTGGTGATGGCTTGGCCTTTTCAGGCTGTGTCTTTTCCTTGACTTTTTGTATCCTTTAAGTTTTTGTGAAAATGTCCTTGCTTTTTTTTGTATGGCTTTAAGGTTTTTTTTTTTTGTAAAAATGAGACATTCTTTGTAGGATGGTAGATAATAAATTTTGGGCTTTTTGTTTTGTTTTGTTTTGTTTTGAAGCATGTCTTTTCCTGTCCTAGGCTTTTGGTGTTAAATCAGAATGAGCTTGGTTGAATTTTCTTGTTGTATTTGTTCCCGCTAATGCAACACAGTTTCCAAATTCTGAAAATAACTTGTACTGGAGAGTAAGAAACTTTGCAGAAGTGTTTCTCAGTGACTGTTTCTCTCTGGGCTTTGGATCTTACCTTTCCACAGCTCTCAGAGAGACTCTTTTGTAGTTCTCCTTGGAACTTGCAGCATGGGGATAGGTGGTGGTGGTATGGATTGGCATTCTCTGATGTCCTGATTAAGTCACAGTCTTAGGCAGGCATGGTGAGATCCTGGGTTTTGTGAGTCTGTCTTTCCTTGAGTATTAAAAAGAGCCTATCATTTGTTGCTGCCATTCCCCAGGAGGAGAGCTTCTTTTTTTTTTTTTTTTTTTTTTTTTAAGATTTTATGTATTTATTCCTAAGAGACATAGAGAGAGAGAGGCAGAGACAAAGGCAGAGAGAGAAGCAGGCTCCATGCAGTGTCAGGACTCCAGGATCATGCCCTTGGCTGAAGGCAGGCACCCAACCGCTGAGCCACCCACACGTCCCAGGAGAGCTGTTTTTAACTCTGTTCTCCTCCCCCAACTGCAGTAGGATCCCCTCCCACACACACACACACACACACACACACACACACTCTTTCTATTGCTCTTCTTCTGCAGGTTAAGGCTCTTGATTCTTATGGAGATCAGGGAAATGGGTAAGAGTGAAGTTGGCCTGTGTTTTCCCTCATCCACAAGTACTGGGTGGGGCAAATTGCTAACTACCTTTCCTGGGAGACCCTGATTGGGATCTTGAAGGAAATCTCTGCAAATAGATGCAAAATCCCCTATAGCTGTGATCTCCAGGAGCTTCAGACTATCATACCTGCTTATAGATAGCATTTAGCAATTTATTAATCATTTCAGGCAAATCTTCTCAAGATTATATGGTGTCTTTTGAATCCTCTCAGGTAGTCAAATCCATAGATTCTCTTTCTCCTGAACTGGACCGTTATTCTCATGATTTCAGGTTAGTCATTTGTCTTATGCCCCCAAGAGTGAAGAGTAGTCATTGATTTGCAGTTTCTTCAAGTTTTCCTCTTGTAAATATAATAGGATGCTTTTTTTTTAAATGAAAACTAATATTCTTCTCAATTCCAAAATTGATGATTTTCCCCCCTGTGTTTCAATCTAGTTTTGAACCATCAACAAATAAAGATAAATAAGGTAATTTAAACTTATTATAAAAGTATGAAAAAGGAACAATCATCCAGTGTTAAAGCATTTAGTTTGAATTCAAATGTAATCCAGTAGGAAGAATCATGTATTTCTTTATTTTTATTTTTTTTATTTTATTTATCTTTTTTAAGAGGGAGGGGCACAGGGAGAGAGAGAGATAGAATCTTAAGCAGGTTCCAACCAGTGTGGGACTAGATGGTGGGCTGGACCTCATGATCCTGACATCATGACCTGAGCCAAAATAAAGAGTCAGGTACTTAATCAACTGAGCTACCCAGGAACCCCAAGAATCATATATTTCAAAGAGCAACTTAGAACTTTCAGTTTTCTCATAGGAATAAATAGTAGCACAGCCCAAAATGCACATAACTGAACTTTTAAAAGAGTAAGTTAAAAAGAAAAAGAGTAAGTTAAGAAAATAATTAATAAAAATCATCTTTTTTGGTTTGACATTATTAAATTATAAAAGTGACATACAATTTTGATCAAAAATCCAAATTTCTAGGATTTGTGCTTTCATTTTAGCGTTTTTTTTTTTCATGATTTGGTAAGAAATAAGCTGCATTTCATATAATTAATACTTGAAATGTTCTTGACATTTTATTTTTTAAATATCTTTTTAAAATACACCAATTATTACTAAAAACTGAGTCCTTTATCAACTAAAAGATCCATACTTGAAAATCAATATTTATTGAAAAGACACATTTCTCATTAAAGAATTATTCAATCAGTAAATGCACACAATCCTACTGGTAAAGGTAAATATAGTAAAAATAGTCAGTTAGGGACATCTGGGGTGCTCAGTGGTTGGGTGTCTGCCTTTGGCTCAGGGCATGATCTCTCTTCTCCCTTTGCCTATGAATAAATAAATAAATCTCTCATGAATAAATAAATAAAATATTTTTTAAAATAGTGAATTAATCACTTATTAAGCTAGTATGAAGTTTAAAAAAGTAGTAAAAATAACTATACCTATGATAATTAGTTAAGGGATACATATGATGGAAAGAGATAAAATGTGACATAAAACATGAGAAAAAAGTACAAATGCTGAGTTTTAGAATGCATTCAAAATTAAGATGTTATCAACTTAAAATAGACTTATAAATAGAGATTGTCATAGGCAAGCCTCATGGTAACCACAAAGCAAAAACATATAATAGATATACAAAAGATAATGAGAAGGGAATCTACAAATGCCATTAAAGTCATCAAATCACAAAAGAAGTGAGAAAAAAATAGGAAAGGAACAGTGGAACTACAAAACTGTCAGAAAACAATTGATAAAAAAATAATACATATCAGTCAATAATTATTTTAAGTATAAATGGACCGAAGCCTCCAATCAAAATACATACAGTGGTTGAATAACATATAAAACAAACAAAAGCCACACAACAACAACAAGACCAATCCATATGCAGCTTTACTTTAGATATAAGCACCACACAAACTGAAGGTAAAGATACAGAAAAAGATGTTCTATACAAATGGAAACTAAAAGAAAGCTGGGGTAGCTCTCATGCAAAATATACTTTAAAACAAAAGCTGTGGTAAGAGACAAAGAATGGCATTATAGATGATAAAGTATGGAAGTTTCTCAAAAAACTAAAAATATCATAGGATCTGGCAATACCACTTCTGGGTATTTATCTGAAGAAAACAAAAACTCTAATTTGAAAACATATCTGCAACCTCATATTCATTGGTGCAGTATTTACAATAGTCAAGCTTGGAAATGACCTAAATGACTATTAATGAATGAATGGGAAAAAAAAATCCTGAGTATGCAAGGAGATACTGTTCAGCTGTAAAAGAAAGAATGAAATCTTACCATTTGTGACAATATGTAGGGACCTTGAGGTCATTATGCTAAGTGAAATAAGTGAGACAAGAGAGAGAAATATTAAAAAAGCAAGCAAAGAAGCAAAAGTTCATAGATATAGAGAACAACAGGCAGGGAGTTGCCCGGGGCAGAAGGTGGAAGGTGGGTGAAATGAAGAAGGAGGTCAAAAAGTATAAACTGCCAGTTGTAAATAAATGTTATGGGGATATAATGTATAGCATATTAAGTTTAGTTAATAATATTATATTAAAAAAGGAAATGCACAGTTATTAAGAACTACACATAAAATTTCCTGCAGTTTAGTTACACAAAGTAAATATTTTGAATCAAATAATACACCTTTGTTGCTTTAGCAATGCAAATAACGTGACTCTTGTGTTCCTTCTAATTTGTAATAGTGATGAATGACTCTTATTCATCATTGCTCATATAAACTAACATCAAAGAATGCTGAAAATGTCTTACGGTTCAGTTAATTTCATTGTAAATACAATTAATGAGTTTAGAAGGATAACAACTCAAGGAATGTCCATTGCAAAAGATAGAGAACAGGAGTAAATTTGCATCTCTGTAATTAAATTAAATTTAACTTACCAAATATTCTTCACTTAATGTGAAATGCCAATACTAATATTAAACAATGTGAAAGAAGGAATGAATAATTTTCAATCTTTTGTTATTTACATCATGGTACATGTTATTTCCCCCCAACTTTCCATTCTGCATAATTAAAATATATTAAACTATAAATCTGCTTTGTCTTTCTCTAGGACATGATTCATTGTGCATACATTTAGCCTCAAAAGACTTTTCTCCTGGGGTGCCTGTGTGGCTCAGTTGGTTAAGCATTTTACTCTGTATTTCTGCTCAGGTCATGATCTCAGGTTTGTGGGATCAAACCCTGCAGGAGGCGCAGTGCTCAGCTCAGAGTTTGCTTGGGACTCTCTTTCCCTTTCCCTCTCCCTCTCCTCCTACCCTTCTCTCCCTCACCTCTTCCCACATGGGAAAACACCTGCTTGCACTCTCAAAAGAGAGAGAAAGAAAGAAAGAAAGAAAGAAAGAAAGAAAGAAAGAAAGAAAGAAAGAAAGAAAGAAGAAGGAAGGAAGGAAGAAAGAAAGAAATAAAGAAAGAAAGGGAAAGAAAGAAAGAAAGAAAGAAAGAAAGAAAGAAGAAAGAAAGAAAGAAAGAAAGAAGAAAGAAAGAAAAAGAAAAAGAAAGAAAGAAAAAGAAAGAAAGAAAGAAAGAAAGAAAGAAGAAAGAAAGAAAGAAAGAAAGAAAGAAAGAAAGAAAGAAAGAAAGAAAAGAAAGAAAGAAAACTTCTGCTTGAGTTACAAATTTTAATTGGCAGAAATTAGAGAAAATAACTATTTTGCCTAATATGAAGATCATCTATAATTCTTCTGCTCTTTAGGTCATCTACAACCTCCTTTTTTTTTGTTTGTTTGTTTTAGAGATTGTAAGATCTATATCTAGAATTCCTAAAGTTTATTATCACTCCCCTCATTTGATAAGTGAGAAGGCTTTAGAGACTTTTAGCGATATTCTTCTAGAATTATGCAGCTAATGGAAGTCTCACGACTGCCAAAAGTATACCATGTTGGCTCCTCTTTGACACCAAAAGTATAATAGCAGTAACATTGTTGATTCCAGGAACTGAAGCTGGGTGTGTATTTTATTTAGTTTCATACTGATAGTATTACACCATGATTTATACCTTTAAACATACAATAAAGATTCCTACATGTATGATAAATGAGGGACATAAGCAGGTATTTTAAAAGATTCTACTTTTTAGAATGGTTATTAAAAGACACTTGAGGGATCCCTGGGTGGCGCAGCGGTTTGGCGCCTGCCTTTGACCCAGGGCGCGATCCTGGAGACCTGGGATCGAATCCCACGTCGGGCTCCCGGTGCATGGAGCCTGCTTCTCCCTCTGCCTATGTCTCTGCCTCTCTCTCTCTCTCTCTCTCTGTGACTATCATAAATAAATAAAAATTAAAAAAAACCAAATATTATAAAAAAAAAAAAGACACTTGACATCATGGGGAAAATTTAATTGTACTGGTTCCAATCACTTTATTCCCATCATATTACAAAGTGTTAAGTTACTAGAGTACAGATTAAAGAGAGTAGATTGAATATATAAAAAGATGCAATGATTTTTTTTAAAACAAGCTTTTTAATGCATAAAAATTCTTACGTTCTGAGCTTATTCATCAAATAAAATAATATTCATTCTATATTTTATTCTCAAATATGCAATATATACTTTGAAATGGAAATAAACCCTTAGGATAAGTGATAATGAACTCCTTTCAATGGCATTTTATGGCTATCACCTTTGTTTCAACAATAATTTAACATTTAAATTAAATCTGCAATCATTCTCTTTTCTAAAAAATTGTCCTTCATCCCTTTTGCTATAATTTAATGAAGTAACTTTCCATCCCAACCTGAAATATCTGGTTATGAATTTTAATACCATTTTTCCATGAAATACCTCAATGTTATTTGTCTTAAGAAAATTAAGAAATATTTTAACTTATCAAATAATTTAGTAATATAAAATTGAGGTAAATGTACATTAGCACTTAAGTGTAAATGTTATTTCTTTTTTTTTTTTAAAGATTTTATTTATTTATTCATAAGAGACACACACAGAGAGGCAGAGACACAGGCAGGGGGAGAAGCAGGCTCCATGCAGGGAGCCCGACGTGGGACTCGATCCCGGGTCTTCAGCACCGTGCCCAAACCGCTGCGCCACCCAGGGATCCCTAATACATATTTTATATATATGCTATTACAAAGTTTTTAAAATTATTATGTTAAAAAGGCATTTTAACTTTGAAATGTCATGTCATAAATCAAGACGAAGAGGAGGATTTAGGAACATAAGAGTCATGCCTGTCTTTTATAATGACTTGTGATATTTAAAACAGCCAAGTTTTTGTTTTTCATGTTTTTTAAGAAGTTGATTTTAATGTAATATTTTTCAAGAATTATTACTACCCAATAAAGTATATGCTACATATACCAACAGGAAAATGTTAGCATATTAAAAATAACACCACAGGGCAGCCCCGGTGGCGCAGCGGTTTAGCGCCGCCTGCAGCCCGGGGCGTGATCCTGGAGACTCGGGATCGAGTCCCACATTGGGTTCCCTGCATGGAGCCTGCTTCTCCCTCTGCCTGCGTCTCTGCCTCTCTCCTCGCTCTCTCTGAATGAATGAATAAATAAATCTTTAAAAAAATATAACACCACAATAATATCTACCCACTATATTTAGTATCTGCTTTTGAGGGCATGGAAACTAACTCATTTCAGGCATGAAAAGAGAATTTCAAGAAAGCCTTAGTGTTTTTTTTCTCCCATTTTTTATTTTAAAATAAGGTTGATCTATTGCTTTCTACTACTATTAATACTAAATATTTCATGAATTACGTTAAGCTAACCCTTTCTGATTTTAATCATTCTTCCTTTGAGTAGGGTGGAAATGATTTGACAGTGTACTCTTAGAAAAGGAACTGAGGGCAGCCCCAGTGGCTCAGCGGTTTAGCGCCTGCCTTCCGCCCAGGGTGTGATCCTGGAGACCCGGGATCGAGTCCCACATTGGGTTCCCTGCATGGAGCCTGCTTCTCCCTCTGCCTGTGCCTTTGCCTCTCTCTCTCTGTCATGAATAAATAAATAAAATCTTTAAAAAAGAGAGAAAAAAAGAAAAGGAACTAAAACAACATGCTATTTGAGTCTATTTTTAAGGGAAAAAATCCATTTTTGGGTGAATTTGTGTACCTGTATTTTTCCCCTCAAGATTTTATTAGCTAGTTCTTTGCTTGAATTTAAACCTATAAATAGATACAAATGTTGAGAGGGCA
This sequence comes from Canis lupus dingo, assembly GCF_003254725.2. Taxonomy (NCBI): domain Eukaryota; kingdom Metazoa; phylum Chordata; class Mammalia; order Carnivora; family Canidae; genus Canis; species Canis lupus. The sequence continues at coordinate 35,774,321 of NC_064274.1, read as the reverse complement.
TATATAAATGGATATGCCTCTTGGAAGCCCAGTTTAATTACCTATATTGAGTGTCTCTTTGTATATGTTTTCTAAAAGTGTTTTATTCTCTAAATACATATCATTTTTCTTCTGATTTCTTAATTATGCACATTATATGTAATTTGGAAAGAAAAAAAACCCAACAACTATGTTGTTAAGTGATGTGATGTAAATTTAGAAGAAAAAAAATAAAAAAATAAATAAATAAATTTAGAAGAGATTCAAATTATCTTCTTAGTCTTTTTGATGCTTATACATACAATTATATTGCATATATATATTTGATTTTTACATACAACAGTATGTATAAATATATATATTTGATGTTCATCTATGATCACCTAGTTCTTCATACTGTCTATGATCTTTTCTTCATAAAAAAGGTGAAATGGACTATGTCAGAAAGAAATATACTATAAAGATAAACTTACCGGATGAAAATATTTAAAACCTATATTGGAAAAGAACATATATTGTAAGAGCAAAGCATATTAGCTGTTTTTATTTTTTAAAATGAGCTTAAGTGCTGGATTAGAGTTGTATCTATAATCTAAATAATTTCTATATCAAAAATTCCATTGAAAATTGAAAGTATTTATCAGATTGTATGAATCATTGAAAGCATTTTAACATATATCACTTATTGATTTTTAAAAACATTGTATCCATGCTCTCTCTCTCTAAAATAAATAAATAAATAAATAAATAAATAAATAAATAAATAAATAAAAATAAATAAACTCTTAAAAAAAGAGAGGGTGCCTGGATAGCTCAGTTGGTTAAGCGACAGACTCTTGATTTCTGCTCAGGTCATGATCACAAGGGTCCTGTGATTGAGCCTCCTGGTTGGGCTCCCTGCGGAGTGTTGGAGTTTTCTTATCTTTCCCTTTCCTCCCTAAATGTTCTCTCTCTCTAAAATAAATAAAATCTTTAAAAACGCATTGTTTTCATGCATTTCCATGTTTTGAATACTATGAGTAACTATTGAAATAATTATTGCTATTTTGGCTTATAAGTTTTTTAGATTTGTTGGTATTTGTTTTCTTTTTTAAAGGTTTATCAGCCATTTGTATCTTTTCTTTGATGACTTTCATTCAGATTTTGATCTATTCCCCTATTACACTGTTTGCTATTAATTTATTAAGTACATGTTATTTTGTGTTAGTATTAAGTATTTACAGTTATTGTATTTGAGTATATTTCCCCATTGTTACTTACAGAGCAGCTATTTGAGGACTCTTTAAGTAAATAACAGCCAGGTAATTAGTGAAGAATATCAAAACTGCAGTGACTCTAAACCTGCAGAATTTGAAGAATTGTAGAAACTTTAGTAAGTTTACCATTTCCTCCACTCCTGTATTCTTCAGCCTGAACTTAATGTATGCAGAAACTTGGGAGTGAAAGCTGTGACATGGAGACCTGGAAATCTCCATAATCTTTCTCTTTTTCTTCTTTTCTCTCTCTATGCCTTATTTATAGTCATGCAATAAGAACTTTGCAGTGGGAATGAGGAAATAATTTATTTAAAACAGTACAAAACATGGGCAGTCCAGTGGTTTAGTGCCGCCTACAGCCCAGGGTGTGATCCTGGAGACCCGGGATCGAGTCCCACATCAGGCTCCCTGCATGGAGCCTGCTTCTCTCTCTGCCTGTGTCTCTGCCTCTCTCTGTGTGTTTCTCATGAATAAATAAATAAAATCTTTAAAAAAGTACAAAACATATACTAATAAGAATATAAGGCTCCTTAATAAGAATGGAAGAGGGAATTTAAAAATTCATAAAATGATATTGAAGATTATAAAATCTTTTTTGAACACATGGGAAGAATGTTGTGCTATTAAGTAGAATACTTAACATCATTAAAATTTCAAAATTATCCCCACAGATTTTTTTTTTAATTTGATAGAATGATGTTAAAGTTTCTGTGGAAGCTGAAATTCTCCATGGAAGCAAAATGAACAAAACAACAGTGAAAATCTATCACCAGAAACGAAAATTTGCTCAGAAAATACCACATTACTGTAATCAACTTAATTTCATAGTAGGGTAAAAGTAATAATTAGATACAGGCAACAAAATAAAGTCTCCAGAAATAGCTTTGCAGTATAATATTCTGAATTTCACTTTCCCCAATATTACATCAAGGGATCACCTCAGTGTTAGTGCATACAGACCTAATTCTTTTAAAAAACACAAAATGCCAGAATGTGAATGTATTTTCTTTGCTATGAATATTTCCAGATTAAAGAATTTTGTTGCAGTTTACAGTTATGCTAATAATGATTTTTGTTTTTAAGAAATTAGACTCTGGAACCAGAGCACTTGAGTTTGATTGCTAACTCCGCCATATACTTGCTGTCTGAATTTGTATAGAAAAGTTTATCTAACTGTGCCTCAATTTTATCATCTGTAGAGTTAATTGTAGCTAGCTGGTGGGGATATTTTGAGGGTTAAATGACTCAATATTCATAAATACAATTATGGAAGTGCCTGACATAAAAGCACCATGTAAAGGAATGCTAAATTTACAAATAGTGATGTGATAGGATGCATATGATTTTAAGCTATATGAATTAAACAAAATACAAAATAATTTGAACATTAAAATTATACATTTTAAAATGACTATGTTGTACACCTTATACCTATACAATGTTATATGTTGATTATATCTCAATAAAGCTGAAAAAAGTTAAATTGCACATTTACTAACATAACACAAGCCACAATAGTAATAACTCCATAATTTCTAGATTTTACCCAAAGATGTGAAAGAATATGCCTTACCTTATAAAGTTGCTTTTTGTTGTTTTTGGTGTTCTGTTTTTTGTTTTATCATTTATTTACTTTATCATAGTAGATAGAGTGACACTAAAAATAAAGGAAAACGTTAAAATTTTCTTCATCAGCCATTGGGGTTTTTGTAGTACATATTAGTTGTACAATATGTGAAGTGCTTTCATGCTGAGATTAGAGATCATTTTTACTGCTATCTTGTGCTTTATGTTTTTATTTTAATGAGCATTCATTATTTACACATGAAAATGATACAGTATTTTTAAATTACCCATCCTGATTATACAATTCCAGGTATGTACTAGGCTATTTCCTTGCTTTGTTGAAGCTTTGGAAACATTTGTCTCTATCCATTACTGAAAGCTTATTATTCACTCATCCCAAAATGCCTTATGATAATAAGCAGCACATTCAGAACCTTAGCTGTGTAACTTGATATTTCCAAAGTCTAGATGTTTAAATTCACCAGTACATGAAATATAATGCCTAGGCCCCAAAGTGAGTATGAAAGGGCCAAAGTTCTTTATTTGCAGTGTAATTTTATTTATTTGATATAACTTATTTTAAAGTGCATAGCAGAATCTTCATTTTTGGTCTTTAATGCTTGCTCAATACAAAAAGAAAACCCTACTTTTAAACTTTGTTAATTTCTTTGTAGGGAAATAACACTCTGGGAAATAGCCTATAGGCTAGCTTATATTAGCTTATGTTTTTTCAGCAAATAATTCCCTGGCTTGTCTTTCTAGTTATGCTTTTGTGGTGATTTATAAATTTAGCAACTGTGTCAAAGCTAATAGAACATTAATACCCTTTAGCATCTTAATACATTGCCTATACCACCAGATATTTGCTTTCATTTTGTTCTACCCTAATATTCTGCATAAACTGTTAAGTAGAAATTTCTTGGAAATCTGGCCTTTCATTATCTATTTGATTATATTTAATTCAATTAGATTCATTTAAGCCAATATATGCCATATATATTGTATGTATGTATATATTGTATTACGTGACAAAATTATAATTGGCATAGAGATACATAGATGAACAAAATACAAAAACTTATCTATATATAATGTAATTCACAAAGTAATGAAACAATTCTGTAGCATTTGTCATCCACTGAGTTCCTTTTTTTTTTTTAAGATTTATTTATTTATGCATGAGATACACCACAGAAAGAGAGAGAGGCAGAGATGTAGGCAGAGGGATAAGCTGGCTCTTTGCAGGAACCCAATGCGGGACTCAATCCCAGATCCTGGGGTCATGACCTGAGCTGAAGGCAGCCGCAACCACTGAGCCACCCAGGTGTCCCCACTGAGTTCTTTATTTTTATTTTTATTTTTTAATTTATTAATGAGAGAGAGAGAGAGAGAGAGAGAGGCAGAGACACAGGCAGAGGGAGAAGTAGGCTCCATGCAGGGAGCCCGACGTGGGACTTGATCCTGGGACTCCAGGATCACGCTCTGGGTGGAAGGCAGCGCTAAACCACTGAGCCACCCCGGCTGCCCCCCTCCCCACACTGAGTTCTTAATGTATATTTATGTAATATGTATATGTGTGGCATCATATAAGCTACACATTTTATGAGATTTAAAAAAAAGTTGAGGAATAAAACTTACTTAAAATTAATAACAATTTTCAGTGTGAGAAGTAATGTTTGCAATCCCTTAGTACAGTTTAGTAGTAGACTGAATCAAGGAGAGAAGGGTAAGAGTCACGAGTAGCACTTCACAGTTGCTACCTTTCATTTTTTATCATTTATTTCTCTTGTTAGCACTCAATTATAAATCATTGAAAATGGCAACAAATGTTTGAAGACTACCATAATTTTGCATATTTGCTTGAATAGTGACTGAGAAATTATAACTAGATTTCTAACTGCATGCTACTTCCAGCATTATTTTTTAGAAGCTCAATCAGTAAGTATATGTTGGGGACACCTGAGTGTCTCAGCTGATTAAGTAACTGACTCTTGATTTTGGCTCAGGGTTATGACTTCTAGCTGAGATCCATGCCTAGCATGAAGCCTGCTTAAGATTCTCCCACTCCCTCTGCTCCTCCTTGCTCTCTGTCTTAAAATCAATCAATAAATAAAATCAATCAATCAGTGTTGGAATGTTAAATATTATGTTTTTTGAGTAAGCTCTATACCCAACATGTGACTTGAACTCATGATCCCAAGATCAAGAGTCACTTGCTCTGCCAACTGAACCAATCAAGCCCCCTAAAGAGAGGCAGTGATAAATAGTTGCCTAATTCAGGCTTTGTCTTTATTGCTACTTCATTGAAAACTATGTCAGTATTTAGATATATCTGTTCCAATAAGCCAAAAACAACCAAGTTATCTTTTTTTAAGTTATCTTTCTTAACATAAAAATAAAATAATACAGTATTGAGAACAAGTTGAATTTCACTACTTTAACTATTTTACACATAATTATGTCTAAGGAAATAATATATTTTATTCTCAACCATAACAGTATAATTCTGACATGAAAGTGATCCATTTCCTTCCACGAGTATTCAAATCTTGATTATATTCCCATACATACTATTTGAGCAAACAATTAAAATGATAGGCCTTTATTGACAATACCCTTCAAATAAAGAAATACTTGTGTCTTATTTAATTAGAGTATTCATGGTCACTTTAGACTCTGTGGATAAAGTTTCCAATACATGATTAATGCATACTGAATTCCGTAAAATTCTGAAAATATTCTATCATGCCAAATCAAATAATTATTGACAAATACAATAAATATTCTGTAATGTAGTATTTCAGGAATAATTAGAATTATCATCTAGCATGTTTCCTTCATCTGTGTCAAAATCTATTTCTTACAATTCGGGTCATTGGTTTAATTCATGATAAAACTACACATCTTTTAGACGATTCACTTGTCACCCATTAACAGTGTACATACCCTTGACAATATGGGGTATCCAAAAATGTCATGATTAAATTTTTTTTCTAATAAATCAGTTTTCTAAGCTATCATATTGATAATTTATTTTATAGCTGGGTTTATATGTCAAATAACAGAACATCAAAATATATGAAACAAAAACTATTAATAGTGTAGGAAGAACTTGAAAGAAACAATTGAAATTAGAAACTTTACACATCACTATTATTTTAGAAAAGATTAATCATACCTTAGACTGTTTCTCCTTGTACTTAAGACATATCATTCACCTGTTACTGACATTACATTTAATTCAAACAATTTTATACAATTGAGGGAATCGAATTCTCTTATGCTTAAAATTTCATGACCTGAAGTTTAGTGTTACTTGAATTTAAATAGGGTTATTGAATTCTTGTTTGCTAGGAAACCATGAAGATATCCCACACTTTCCAACCCTGCATATACTCTATATTTTTGTGACAGATGTATTTATCTTACTTAAAAAAAAAAAAAAAAAAACTTTCTAATTTTAGTTTTAAACCATCCAAAACTACCCTGCACTATTTCTAATGGAGGTCTACTGTCACTGAGAAAGACTGAGATATTCAGTAAAATAAAACTTCTTTTAAAATCAGATTCAGAGGGTTCCTGGGTGGATCAGTGGTTGGGCATCTAGATGCCTTTGGATCAGGGTGTGATTCTGGGGTCCCACATCGGGCTTCTCTCTCTGCCTATGTTTCTGCTTCTCTCTCTATCTCTCTCTCTCTCTCATTCTGTGTCTCTCATGAGTAAATAAAGACTTTAAAAAATAAAATAAAATCAGATTCAGTAGTACTAATAGAAATGACTAACTTCAATAATCACTTCATATAGTTTTAGCTGAAAATTGAAAATGGACATTTAAAATTTCAGTATTTTTTTATTACTTAGTTCAATTACTTCAAAAGGCACATGAAAAATAAAGGTCAAATTTTTCACTAATTAACAGCTTTCTTAAATAAGAGAGTAAATTTCTTTTTTAAAATATGTTATTAGGATATTCTGTTCTGCAAGTATATTTGTGATAAAATAAACTTAAAGTGAAATACTCAAAAATACACTTTGTCTAATATTTTTCTTGATTTGGTGAAAGTAACACTGTATTGTTTGAAGAAATCAAAGGCCAAAAAAAAAAAACAACAGCACTTTTTGGGGAGAATATAATGCGTAATAATCATTTATGATATTCCTTACAATGGTAGATTTTCTTTAAATTCAGTTTAATATATCTTTTTAATTGAAACAGTCCAACACATATTGTTTTTTGGGGATTTCTTTCCTCATGGAATAAGAAATGTTATATTAAAAAATAATTATTGAATGCAGAGAACAGCTTTGTGTTGCCAGAGGGGAAGGAGGAAGGAGTAGGGCAAAATGAGTAAAGGGAATTAAAAAGTAGAAACTTATAATTATAAAATAAATAAGTAATGGGGATGCAATGTATAATATGGTGAATATTATCAATAGTATTTTATTAACTTTGTAAGAGGACAGATGGTAAATAGATTTACTATGGTTATTGTTTCACAATGTATACAAATGTGAATAACTATGATGTACACCTAAAACCTAATTTAATATTATATGCCAATTACACCTCAGTAAATAAAAAGAAATTATTTAAAAGTCAACAAATCTTAATACTTTAATTTTATAATTATTTAAATTTCCATTTTGAGCTCAAGAACAAATCTATAAATTTCACAGTTCTTGAGCCTTAAAGAAATATGGCACATCAATAAGTAAAAAAAAAAACAAAATATCCTAAGAAAGTTACAATTCCGTTATCCTACTTGACAGAATAATACCAACATCATGATCAACCAATTAAACTAGTGCATTTTCATTCACCTTAGGTCCAGGTCAGGACATAATTTAATAGTGTTTGTTGGTATAAAAATATAAACAGTTACCTTTTACTGATAAGGAAACTGAGGACCTAGAGTTAAAGCATTTACCCACATTCTCTGACTGGTAAATGAGAGCGCTGGAATTAGAATGTAAGCAACTGACTACTAAGTCTGTTGTCTTAACTACTAGGATACCTGTAGCCCCTATTTTAAAATAGGGGGCTCAATTACTTTATCTATAAAATGGGGAATAATAGTGCCCACATCAGAGCTTCGTGAGGATTAAATGGAAAGTAAAGCATTTGGAACAGTATTTCATACATGTCAATTTCTATGACCTTTGTGTAACAATATTCTACATTTTCACTGATAATGAATAGATTAGCTTTTAGACGAACATATAATGGTCAGCAAAACACCTATGTCTATGAAGATCTATTTTATCGAACACATCAGAGAATTTTTTATAACTAAGCATACAATATTTAGTTTGTTACACATATGATTTAATTGAAGAGTTAATGCCCACAAGTTTAAATAATAACAAATTTCCAACACATTGCTTATTATCTTATAAAGGTTTTCAAAAATGCTTCCATGATATTTAGAAAATAATTAAGACTTGTAGAAAAACATTTTATTTTATATATTTTAGTAATATTAAATTATGAACTTATTTATTTTAATGTTTGATTTCCATAACAATCTTATGTAGTAGTCCATATAATACATAATAACATGGAAAGTTAGTTTTGAGGTGATCAGGTTTGAATACACTACAACCACTTTATGAAAAGAAAATTAAAATCCTGTCTGGTAACACATTTTCAATTATGCTTCCAAAAAAAATAAATAAATAAATGAGGACATGATTGTCATGTGCATATACGTAGATAGGAAATGATAGAGATAGACATGCTGATACAAATAGTATAATCTTTTATAAGAAGGGTTTCCCTTGTAATTAATATCCATGCAATATTAATCTACTTTGAAAACAAATTTTAATATTTGGTATATTTTTTTCCATCTCTCCATCAACTTTTTGGAAAATACAAATTTTGTACTGGCATTTATTTATTTGCAAATGTAATCACTCTTCAGTTTGTAAAAGAGCAAATTAATCACCACCCTTATTTATGATAAAACTGGGTGATTTGTAACTAAATATGCACATAAAAATTTATTACATATTATATTGTATATTGTATAAAGTTTAAATAAATATATATTTATGACATGTAGTCCCAAAATTTGAAAAGATTCATATTCAATAGTTTATGTTTAATGGAAAGATGAAAAGCAGTGTTTGGAGTTTATTTGTTTGTTTATTTATTTATTTATTTAATTATTTATTTATTTGTGTTTGGAGTTCTAGAGCTTAACATTTGTCCAGTTGATGTATAGCATTTGAGGCTATTGCAAATTGCTAATGCCAACCACATGTGTATTTAGACTCACAAGGAAACTTTTTCTCCACAGCAACATTAAGAAATACCTATTTTATCATAGTCCAACAGTTTTGCAGAAAATGATTATGATCCAAATTAGCACTGCTGAATCACTAATTTCTTCATTGTAGTATAGTCACTAATTTGTTATATTTACCCTCATCTCCTAGATCTGCATTCCAAATGACTAACAACTACAATTGTGTATAACAAATTAATGCTACATTTGAATATATGCACATTGTAAAAGATGGTGCTTCACAACTTGTTTACTCTTCAAATGTCTTAAAAATTTAGATATCCAGTATTAGATTTTTTGCTATACACATACACACTTGCACCTCTTTATAGATAAAAATATGTAGGAAGAAAATCTCTCTCTCTCTCTCTCTCTCTCTTTCTCTCTCATCTATCTATATTAAACGTTAATTTATTTATTTTAGAAAGAGAGAACACACATGTGCAAGAATGGGAGGAGGGGCAGAGGGAGAGAATCTGTAAGCTGATTCCTGCTGGGTGTGGAGCCTGAGCTGGGGCTCAACCTCACTGATCCATGAGGTCGAGAGCTGAGCAGAAAAGAAGAGCCAATCGTTCAACGACTGAGTCACCCAGGTGCCCCAATCAATATATTTTTATAAAATATGTTCCCATGAGGAAACCTTAATTACAAAAGCAAATTCAAAACTTTTAATGCATATGACTATTACAAAACCTATCAAAGGGAATCTGGTGTTTTATTTAGGCGCTTAGAGATGGCTGCGTTTCTGGACCATCATCCCTCAATACGTCCTTATCTTATACTTCACTTAAATAAGACAGAAAGAAGAACTCAAGATGACTTTTGGTTAAATAACACTGTACAATTATGAAGGATGAAGTTTTATACTTCTTTAGGGTTTGTGAAAGGAAAAAGAAACAATAAATAGACTTTCGAGTGTAGATTACAGTTTCTCAGAGTGATGCAAGGTCAGCATCTCTGTATTTTCTAATAATGTGCATTATTCAAACTAAATTTGAATTTTTTTATTTTTTATTTTTTTTATTTTTTTTTAAATTTTTTTTATTTATTTATGATAGTCACAGAGAGAGAGAGAGAGAGAGGCAGAGACATAGGCAGAGGGAGAAGCAGGCTCCATGCACCGGGAGCCTGATGTGGGATTCGATCCCGGGTCTCCAGGATCGCGCCCTGGGCCAAAGGCAGGCGCCAAACCGCTGCGCCACCCAGGGATCCCTAAATTTGAATTTTTTTAAATTGAGGTATGTAAAACATATACTAGGAGAGTATATGTATGTGCTGACTTCATATTTATTTTGGACACTATTACAAAAATAATTATTTTTAAAACAGAAAATGCATATTCCTTGAAACTCAGGAATATGCATGCAATTCATTCTCCCATCTCATGCAAACTCTTGATCTTATTCATAAGGCGTACAAGTAAAGTGTGTTATACAAAAAGCATAGTACTTCTGAATTATGATCTCTAAAGTAAAGATTACAAAAATAATATTACATAAATAAATGATCATTACTAAATTACCAATAAAACTGACCAATTCACATAGATAATACTAAATTATCTTTATATGTATTATTTTACAAAATTATTTTACAAACATTGTTTCTATAGCTCGTTAATTCTAAGCCTTAATTGTGTACCTAAAAGAATTATTTTTATCCTAATGCAAGACTACTTGTGATACTGAGAATAAATCTGGGCACTAATCAGGTTAAGAGATTTTAATAATTAAGGTCAAGTAGGGAATTGATTAGACTAGATCATCCCAGATCATACAGATTTTCCTTAACTTGGGATGGGGTTCCATCCCAATAAATCTATCATAAGGTGAAAATACAGTCAGTCAAAAATGAATTTAATACAACCATACCTTGGAGATATTGTGCCTTTGGTTCCATAGCACGGCAACAAAGTGAGTACTGTAATAAAGCAAGTCACAAGACTTTTCTGATTTCCAGTGCATAGAAGTTATGTAGTCTACTAAGTATGCATTAATATTATTTATAAAAAAGGTACAAAAAATTATAATTTATAAAAAAGGTACAAAAAACCTTAATTACAAAATACTTTATTGCTAAAAAATACTAACCATCATTTGAGCTTTCAGCAAGTCATTATCTTTTTGCAGGTGGAGATTCTTGGCATGATGCTGATGCCTGCTGACTGATTAGAGTGATATTTGCTGAAAGGGGTGGCTGCTGTGGCAATTTCTTATAAGACAAGGAAGTTTGTCACATCGATTGACTCTTCCTTTCATGAATGATTTTCTGTTGTATGTGATGATATTTGATAGCATTTAACCATAGGACTTCTTTCAAAATTGGAATTAATCCTCTTAAATCTTGCCTTTGCTTTCTCAACTAAGTTAAAGTAATATTCTAAATCCTTTGTCATCATTTCAATAATTTTCAGAGTCTCTTCACCAGGAGTAGATTCCATCTCAAGAATCCATTTTCATTGCTATTACTAAGAAGCATCTCCTCAGCCACTGAAGTTTTACATGAGATTGCAGAAATTCAGTTATATCCTCAGGCTTCACTTCTTTTTTTAAAAAAAGATTTTATTTATTTATTCATGAGAGACACACAGAGAGAGGCAGAGATATAGGCAGAGGGAGAAGAAGGAGCCTGATGCCGGACTTGATCCCAGGACCCCGGGATCATGACCTGAGACAAAGGCAGAAGCTCAACCACTGAGCCACCCAGGTGTCCCATCAGGCCCCACTTCTAATTCTAGTCCTTTTGCTATTCCTACCACATCTACAGTTACTTCATCCGCTCCAAGTCATTCATGAGAGGAGCTCCTGGATGTCTCAGTGGCTTAAGCAGCCAACCCTTGATTTTGGCTTAGGTCATGATCTCAGGTCTTGCGATGGGAACCTGTGTTAGGCTCTGTGCTCAGCAGGGAGATTCTTTTCCTCTCCCTCTGATCCTCCCTTTGCTTTATCACTCTCTCTCTCTCAAAAAAAAAATTAAAAAAAATTTTTTAAAAAGTCCTCCATGGGAGTTGGAATTGATGTCTATCCCCTGTTAATATTGCTATTTTGACCCTTTCACATGAATCATGACTGCTCTTAATGACATCTAGAATGGTAAATCCTTTCCAGAAGATTTTCAGTTTACTTTGTTGGCATCCACTAGAGGAATCACTGTCTATGGCAGCCTTATAAAATATACTTCTTAAATTATAATCTTGAAAGTCAAAATACTCCTTGATCCACAGGTTGCAGAATGGATATTATGGTATCAGGCATTAAAACATGAATCACATTGCACATCTTCATGAGAGCACTTGGGTGACCAGATACATTGTCAATGAACAGTGATATTAATATAGATTATTTATAATATATTATAATATATATTATTTTTTAATTTTCTGAGCACTATATCTCAACAGTGGGCTTAAAATATTTATTAAACCATATTGTAAGCAGATGTGCTATCATCTGGGCTTTTTGTTCCATTAATGAAGCATAAACAGAGTAGATTTAGCATAATTATTAAGGTCCTTAAGGTTTTTTAAGAATCTATAAGCATTGGTTTCAACTTAAAGTCACCAGGGATATTAACCCTTAACCAAAGAGTCAGCCTATCCCTTGAAGCTTTGAAGCCAAGGATTGACTTTTCCTATCTAGCTATGAAAGCTTTAGCTAGTATCTTCTTCCAGTAGAAGACTGTTTAATGTACACTGAAAATTTGTTACTGTAGCTGCTTTCATTAATGATCTTTTCGATAACTTGTTTCAGCTTCTACATCACCACTCACCGCTTACCTTGCACTTTTATGTTAGGGAGACAGCTTCTTTTCTTAAATATCATGAACCAATCTCTGCTATATTCACTTTCTTCTCCAAATTCCTCACCTCTGTCAGCCTTCAAGAATTGAAAAGAGTTTGGACTTTCCTCTGGATTAGGCCCTGGCTTGAGGGAATGTTGACCTTCTCTCCAGGCCACTAAAACATTCTTATCAGTAATATGTTTGTTTGCTTTCTCATCATTTGTATATTCGTTGGAATAACACTTTTTATTTCCTTCAGGAATTTTTCCTTTGCTTTCATAACTTGACTATTTGGTACAAGAGGCCTATATTTTAGCCTATCTTGACTTTCAATATGCCTTCCTAGGACATTAAGCTTAGTTATTTCTAGCTTTTGATTTAAAATAAGATATGCCTTTCCCTTGAACACTTAGAGACATTTGTAGGGTTATTAACTGACCTAATTTCAATACTGTGTCTCAGGGAATAGAGAAGCCTGAGGATAGAGAGAGAGATTATGGAATAGCTAGTGGGTAGAGCAGTGAGTACACACATAACATTTATTAAGTTTGCTGATTTATATGGATGTGGTTGTGGTGCCCCAACACAATTACAACAGTAATATTAAAGATCGATGATCACAGATTATCATAACAAATAATGAAACAGCTTGAAAGGTTGCTAGAATTGCCAAAATGTGACATAAAGTGAGCAAATAATATTGGAAAAATGGTGCAGATAGACTTCTTCAACATAAGATGCCACAAACCTTCAATTTGTTAAAAACAACATCTGTGAAGCTCAATAAAGCAAAGCACAATAAAAAGAGGTCTGCCTGTTTACCTAACCTACAGGACATCATTGTTTAGCCTAGCCTATCTCAAAAGTCCTGAGGACCATGACATTCACCTATAGTTGGGCAGAATCATCTGACACAAAGCATATTTAAAATACAAAGTGTTGAATGTTTCATGTAATTCATTGAATAATATTCTAAAAGTGAAAAACAGATGGTTGTATGGGGACAGTGATTGCAAGTATATCAGTGGTTTATCCTCGTGATGATGTGACTGATTGGTAGCTGTGGCTTGTGGCCCCTTGCCAGCATCATGCAAGAGTAGCATATCACATACTGCAGCCCAGGAAAGATCAAAGTTTCAAATTTGAAGTATAGATTCTATTGAATGTATATCACTTTCACACCACCATAAAGTCGAAAAATCATAAGTAAAATCATTGTAAGTCCGGTACCACCTGTACTTGAAGATTTGTTATAAGAATGCATTAATCTAATTTCAAGGATGTCATCATAGTGATTTAAATAGTAAAATCAAATCCAAAGTCCTGAAGTTTGCAGAGAAGGGATATGTAATACATGTGGTATGTAACATACATGTGTGTGTGTGTGTGTGTAATGCTTGTAATCTGTAGAGAGAAATTGAGAAAGTTTTTGCTGTTATGAATGCAGGATTAAAGGAGTGTCAGAATCAAACAAACAGAAACCAGACTTGCAAATTTCCTGAGCAGACAAAACCAGTTTAGCCATACAAGCAGTTTTAATTTAGCTTATTTTGCAAGGCAAGCCAAACTAACTTGATAGAGTCACTTCTTACTTGTGTCTCTAAAAATCACAAGCAAAATTTAAACTATTCCCTTAAATTGATATATGGTAACCACTAGCTAATTTCTTATCATTTAAGAAAATTTTAATACTGTAATCAATCACTATAAAGAATAAACAGTCACTGTTTCCTCACCATACAAAGTGCCTTATAACAGTATACTTCTAAGTCTCATTCCATGTTTGGTTGGAGTGCTCCTGGTCGGCAAACTGTCTTTTTAGTGTGTGTACTATAAGCTTTAACTAATAACTACTTTGGTGATTCATTGGTTTCACTTCTACTATTTCTGGGATTTTGATGAAATGAAGAGAGTGGGAAGCAGAATACATGTAAGTATGACTCCAATTTTAATAATCACTTATATTCATCAGAAAAAAAGTAAGTTGAAGAAAGAGAAAGAAAGAAAAAAAAAAGACAAGAAATTCCAAAGAGAGAAATGAAATTTAAATATATTAATAAATGTTCAAAGTTTAATAAAAGTTAAACATTTTTCAAAAGTTTAATTTTAGAATGAAGTGATCCCCAAATAAGCAAGTAATATAAATGAATTGTTAAATTTTAATTATTTACTAAGAATGAAACATTAGCTCCTAATGGCCCCGAGCTTTCTCTCATTGTCCTCACTAATGATGGATAAGATTGCTCGACTGGTACTGCTCTTTGCTTATCTCCAGGGATACATCAAAGAGTCTGATACTGACTGACGGCTAAGATAAAGCTAAATATCACATATCACATAGTAAAATTTTGAACAATTCTAGTCAAAACTTCACTGCTGCACAGCTGGTGTTTGGGATGTGTACATAGATGATGTAAACCCCAAAGAAATACTCTGAAGTATTTATGTTTGGAAGAAGAAAGGGATATTTCATTTATTCTTTCAAGCCATAGAAATTGATTGATCACAAACTAGCCAACAGTCAAGTGATGAAAGGGAAAAAAATTAGGTTTCTGTAATAGAGGCAGATATGTCTGTATGTAGCTTATATGTGGTTCATATGCAAGTTTGTAAGTAGGAAGTATAATTATATTAGACATTAGATTATATTGAACACATCTTAACCTTCACAAATCTCAATTTTTAATAATTATGGACTTATTTTCCAATATTACACTATTAAAATTTGCAAGATCAATGCACATAGTGTAATTATATTCAGAGAAAAGAATAGGGCAGCCCAGGTGGTTCAGCGGTTTAGCACCGCCTTCAGCCTGGGACCTGATCCTGGAGACCCAGGATGGAGTCCCACCTTGGGCTCCCTGCATGGAGCCTGCTTCTTCCTCTGCCTGTGTCTCTGCCTCTCTCTCCCCCACCCCTCTCTCCGTGTCTCATGAATAAATAAATAAAATATATATAGCTATATTTTTTAAAGAATAATGCTAGAGAAGAGATGGTTTTCAACATTTAAATTCTCTAACATTGATTTGTATACTTAGAATTTTTGTCTAGACCTCTCTGGTAGACAATGAACATTTAATTCCTTGTGAAATGGAAACTTTCAGGATTTGTTTCTAAAATAATGTTTGATAACTCAAAAATGCTATTAGGAAAATAGCAATCTTATTCTTTCTTACATATACCAAATATGTGCAAATCATTGATGGATAATGCATTATATTAAGCAATAGAAATATCATTATTATTACTAATTTAAGTACTATATCATATACCATTAGCTTGCACAATGATAATATTTAAATTGTAATTAAATATTTGATTAAAATTAAAAGCACAATTTTTGATTCGTTGTTAGTTTAATCAAAAATAGTTATTGAAGTTGAATAGATCTTGTTAACCTAATGTCCAAATGAAATTCTCTCAAAATTCTTGCACCATGTTTCTGAGTTAACTACAAAGAAATATAATTTATCTTGAAGAACCAATCGGCATTTAATGAACTAACACTAACTGTTTACATGCAAATTACTGTCTGAGCAACCTAATTGGAAGTGCTCTCTGGTGCTTTTATTGATTTGACTAACAACTTTAATTTAGTATTTCATCAGTTTTAGCTGTCTAGAGTAATAGCAACAAGCTTTATTGTAACCATTTCACATGGTGAATGACTCAAATGATATTTTCTGCATGAGCAAATAGTAGTCTTCCCCACGTTCACAAATAGTTTCATGTTATACTAGTACTATTTATCTAGTTGAACTATTCAAAAACGTTGAATAAGGCTAGAAAAAAAGCTATTTAAAAAAAACTTTTAAATGATAACTAGCAGTATTAAATTTTGGTCATAGAAATGGAGTTAATAACTCTATTTTATATTTCATATCACTAAAAAGCCAGTATATTTTTGCTCAATACTCAAACACTCAAACTATTTAAACTGTAAGTACTAAGTCCGAGTATTGCGAAGTATGGCAACGTAGAGCAATATATTTTAGCACAGAAACAGATATTGAGAATAGAAGTTTTAGCACTCATCATCGTGTGACTTTCATAAAGAGCAGAGTCTAAATCAACGAATCTATCATATATCATCAGGATTTGGAATGAAATACTTCAATTAAATAATAATGTAAGAAAAAATAGAAAGCATAAATGTTTTATACACCTTAAACCACTTATTTACTATTATATTTCCCAGTTTTTACTGCTAATTTAAAAAAAAAAGACCTTAACCTTGTTGTGATTATTCAATTTATTTCAAGTTTATTACATGCGTATTGTTAGAATATGCCATTCCTCTGGTTAGATTCTTGCTTTCCTGCCTATGAAAATGCTTTTTAAACTACTAAAACACAATAATCAGATGCAATGATGGCTTGAATGAATTTAATATGTACATATGCACCACTATTTTAGCTAACCTATTATAATTTTAATAGAGTCTCTTATGGAATTAATGTTTTTGCCTCCCCCCCTTGTATGTTGAAATTGTAAGCCTTAAGGTGATGGTACTTCTGAGGCAGGACCTTTGGAAGGTCATTATGTCATGAGGATGGAGCCCTCATGAATGGGATTATTACCATTATGAATGAGACCTCATTCATAGCCCTCTTTCTGCCAGGTGAGAATACAAGGAGGAGATGACAGTCTGCAACCTGGAAGAGGGACATCACCAAAGCCCAATCATTCAAGTGTCTTGACCACAGATTTAACAGATTCTGAATCCATGAACAATATTTATTTATAAGACACCTAATCTGTGGTACTTTCCTATAGCAGCCCAAACTAACATAGAGATGAAGCATTTGCTTAAAAAAAAGGTATTTTTCATTTCATAAATGGGAATCAAATGAAAAAGTTATCCCACTTTATT
The DNA here is from genome assembly GCF_003254725.2 of Canis lupus dingo. Taxonomy (NCBI): domain Eukaryota; kingdom Metazoa; phylum Chordata; class Mammalia; order Carnivora; family Canidae; genus Canis; species Canis lupus. The sequence goes on along the minus strand of NC_064274.1, from coordinate 35,756,577 downwards.
ATAAATATTATATGATATGATATAGTACATATACTTTTTTCCTACTAGACAAATAGAAAAGTTGCTAATTTTTCATTCATAGAACTCTGATGTAAAATTACATATACTAGTAATCCTGGAAATATTGAAATCTTCACAAATTTAGTCAAATAAGGAAATATCAGTCTGTTCATTCAATGTTGTTAATTATAGGATTCATAAAAGAAACACCAGGGGTCTAGCAATCAAACACAAAGCAGAATCAGGCCTATGAATACAAAGAACAAGCTGATTGCCAGTGGGAAGGATTGGAGGAATGGGCAAAAAAGAAAAAAAAAAATGCTAGGATTCTGAATACAATAATAGTGTAAATACATATTGAATTCACTCTTATCCTTTCAAACCTATCTAATATAAAATATTTTTCACATAAAATAGGATATAGATGTTAATATGATGGTTAATTCTATGCAGCAACTTAGCTAAGTTAATGTACCCAGATGTTTGGTCAGGCATGAATCTAAATGTTGCTGTGAAGGTATTTGCCTTAGACATAAGTCAATATTTCAATCAGTAGACTTTGAGTAAAGTAAATGAAACTCCATAATGTGGATAGGCCTCATCCTCATACTTAATTTTAATGCCTTAAGAGAGAAAGACTGTAGTCCTCTGAAGAAGAAGAAATTCTATCTCCAGCTGCCTTTGGACTTGGAGACTACCCATCAACTCTTTCCTTGGTCTCCAGCCTTTGAGTCTGCCCACAGATTCTTTCTCCCTTAGTAGATAAACAGATAGATAAATAAATAGAAAGATTTATTTATCACACACATACACACAAACACACACACACACACACACACACACAAACACATACATACAGATTTCTTCAACTATATCATACCATTAAAGAATTAAATAAACATGCTTTCCCTGTGGCTAAACTTAAAAAAAAAATTGCAAGTTTATCACTTCTTATCCAATCTCTTCTTATAATTAACCTGCAGATTGGATGAAAATTAAAACAATTTATTTCAACAAGGAAATGATTGCTAAATTTTAGTGGACCCCAGAGGTTAGAATCTGTGTAATAATGATAATAAGAAAATAAGTACAATGAGAACTAAGTAAGTAGGAAAATACTGAATGTACACAAACCTCTTATTATGTCTGACTGTGATGGGAAAAAGAGAAAGAGTAGGGGTCAAGAGCAATTACATCTCTAATTCTTATTTTTAAATAGTATGAAGTGTATACAGGAATGTTAAAAATGGTCAGAATACCTGTATAGTGTTCATTCAGCTTTACTAATCATTAGCATCTCTTCACCTATAAATATTTGTGTATTTTGCTTAAGGAAAATGGTATTTTCCTGAATAACTACCATGCAATTATCAAATTCATATGGCTTAGGTTCCTAAATATGTGATCTTGAGGAAAATCAGTGAATCTTGTCAAGTTTAGGTTCCTCAGCATTAAACTTATGCTAAAAAATTAGTTTGGCTTTCATTAGAAACGGCAAATACCCACCATTTGCTTCGACGTGGATGGAACTGCAGGGTACTATGCTGAGTGAAATAAGTCAATCAGAGAAGGACAAGCATTATATGGTCACATTCATTTGGGGAATATAAAAAATAGTGAAAGGGAATAAAGGCAAAAGGAGAGAACATGAGTGGGAAATATCAGAGAGCGAGACAGAACATGAGAGATCCTAACTCTGGGAAACGAACAAGGGGTGGTGGAAAGGGAGGTGGGCGGCGGGGTGGGGGTGACTGAGTGACGGGCACTGAGTGGGGCACTTGATGGGATGAGCACTGGGTGTTATGCTATATGTTGGCAAATTGAACTCCAATAATAATAAAAAAAAAAGATTCTTTGGCTTTCAAATTAAAGTAAACATGTATGCAAATGTAAATAATTTTCATATAAGGAAGCTAATATATATAAACCCTGAAGTACTTCCAAAATTAGTAATACCCGTTTAAACATAGATAAAGATAGTAATGACATAAGACAATGTAAAGAAAGGAAGAAAGAAAAGAAAAGAAGAAAGAAAGAAAGAAGAAAGAAAGAAAGAAAGAAGAAAGAAAGAAAGAAAGAAGAAAGAAAGAAAGAAGAAAGAAAGAAAGAAAGAAAGAAAGAAAGAAAGAAAGAAAGAAGAAAGAAAAGAAAGAAAGAATAGATCTGAAATCCGTGATAATGAAAAAATTTATTTGCTAGAGAATCAAGGCTCAGGAAAATTCAGGAGCTTTCTCCTATTATCAGACAGAAAAAAAAAAAAATAGACACCAGATTTCTGAATTTTGGCTGCTAGTCCCGAATCTAATCCCTTAGTAGCACTTTTCCACATAAAGAAGTTCATAGAGCATCAACAAACCATTTATCAAAAGGGTTCTCAAGACCTTGTAACATCAAGAAAGTTAAAAGTGTTGAAATAAAAAAACAAACAAACAAATAAACAAGACAAAGGAATTCTGGGAACTTAGTCCAAATATTCACTGATATATAGTAGATAAGCAAACTTCCCTAATGGTCTCAGTAACATCTTTTATGCCATTTTCACCCTAGTCTGGAATTAATCCAGAAACATAGATTACATTTAATTGCAACAGAAAACAATTTGTGTCTATGCTCATGTTTATATGGTAAGAGGCGTTAATTAATTAATTAGTTAATTAATTAATTTTAAAGAGTTTACTTGGAAGAGAGAGAGATAGTAAGAGAGAAAGAGAGCGCGCGCATAAGCTGGGAGGAGAGAGAGAAGCAGGTTCTCCACTGAACAGGGAACCCCATGTAGGGCTCAATTGATCCCAGGACCCTGAGATCATGACCTGAGCCCAAGGCAGCTGTTTAACTAACTGAGCCCCCCAGGCCCCCAAGAGGCTGTAATTTAAAACAAAAGAAGGAAAAGGTAGAATTAAGTATTATAATTCCCTAAACTGCTGGAAGGATGGCATGTACCACATAAGTGAAATATCAGCAACATAAAGCAGATTTACTAGTGCTAATAACAAGTACGTTTTAGGTCTATTGGTAGGAAATTGGTTCCTATTTCCTAAGTAAGTAGAATGTAGAATGTGTATTTATATACTAAATATTAGGGGAGAATTTGTAGCATCAGATACTTAAAGTGTTGGGAAGCTTCTCAAAAAATGAACTATTGGACTTGATCAAAACAAAAAGATCTTGCACAGAGAAAGGAAACAATCAACAAAACTAAAAGCAATTTATGGAAATGTAGCCTCTATCTCTGCACCTCTCTGGGCTAGCCATCTGTTTGAATTTTTTATTTTGTTTGTGTAAATCATATTTAACTTGCAGACTAGTCTGTCTTTATAAGGAATCTTGTTTTCAATGTGAAATTCTATAACCATTATCAACGATAAAGAAATCCTTAAATATGGTAAAATAAATAGAATGGGAGAAGATATTTAAAAATGATATATCTGACAAAGGGTTAGTATCCAAACTATATAAAGAAAATCAACACCAGAAAAATGAATAATCCCATTAAAAATGGGCAGAAGACATGAGCAGACATTTTTCCAAATAAGACATCCAGATGGCCAACAGAAATATATAAAAATGTTCATCACTTGCCATCGGAGAAATGTAAATTAAAACTAGAATGAGATATCACCTGTCAGAATGTCTAAAATCAAAAATACATGAAACAATAGGTATTGGTAAGGATGTATTGCACTGTTGATGGGAATGCAAACTGGTGCAACCACCTTGGAAAACAGTAACTAAAGAAGTTAAAAATAGAACCACCCTGTAATCCAGCCATTGCGCTACTGGATATTTACCGAAAGAAAACAAAATACTAATTCAAGGGGATATATGCACCCTGATGTTTATAACAGCATTATCAACAATAGCTAAGGTATGAAGCAGCCTAAGCACCTATCAATTGATAAATGAATATAGATCTATATCTAGATATCTTCATATATCTGTATATCTATATCTATCTATTGATGAATGGATAAAGATATCTCTATAGAGAGACACCTATATCTATATTGCTGCCTCAGATGAGGCAGGGAGATGCACATTTGGAATTTCCCAAGACTGAAGTTTTTTCTAGATGAGCTAAATAGATAGACAATGAAGAAAATGTAGCCTAGCTGAAAACTAGAAAACAAATAAAGGTAGAATAAATAAATAGAGGCTGAAAACTAAGGTATAAGCAAGAAACCAAATAGAGCAAATAAATCAAAAGCATAATAAATTGAGATGTCCAATTGAGAATTGAAATTATCTATAGGTCAAATAAGATACATAGTGGGAGTAAGAAAGGTGGGATGCAATTGCACAGAAGTGATATTGCATAGAAGATATTGCACAGAAGTGATGCAAGGGGGTGCATGTATCCCCTTGAATCAGTATTTTGTATTCTTTTGGTAAATATACAGTAGCTCAATTGCTGGATATTTTATGTCATTAAGATAAGTACAGGTGTAGCTATGAGAATGGACATGAAGTGGCATTTAGTGAATATGATGCTGACAGTCACTATGTGGCTATGTTTTATTGGAAATTCCACATGGAATTTGAAGTCGGCCAAGATGATGGCAAGTATTTAAGTAGAGAGAGACATAATATGATTTCCAAACTGCAATTATGAAGGCAGTTTACTTTACACTAATAAGGTAAAGAAAGGTGCTGTAGCTTAAGACCGGAGTCTTACAGAAATGGCTATTTTACAAAAGATGGGTGAGGCTAGATGTAAAGGCAGCTTTGGACATCAAGCACATCTGAAACTCCAACTTTTAATTAATATCTCTCTAAAAGAGCATGTGAAACAAGATATTCTTTCCATGGGGATGGAGAGAAAGAACCTCATTGTCATTATCACAATGACATTAAGAGAATGCAGAGGAAGAAATTAGGAATGAGAGTTTATTTACCAAGGGGGAGAGGATCCAAAATGTGCAATGAAATGAATGAACAAAGAGGAGATGGTGGGGAGCTAGGTTAGCAAAAACAAATACACACGCGCACACACACACACACACATACAGACACACACACAAAAAAACATAACAGTGGTTAGGAAAGCATGAGTAGGGGATTCCTGGGTGGCTCAGTGGTTTAGCACCTACCTTTGGCTCAGGGCATAATCCTGGAGTTCCAGGATCTAGTTCTACATCGGACTTCTTGCATGGAGCCTGCTTCTCCTGTGTCTCTGCTTCTCTCTCTCTCTTTCTCTCTCTCTCTCTCTCTCTCAGAATAAATAAATAATATCTTAAAAAAGTGGAAAGCATGAGTATAGAAAAGATGGTGCTGGGAACTGCCGGTATGATTTTCCAATGTATTATGCAAGACAAGTGGATTAGTGTTCACATAGAGTTTATAGAAGAGTCTACAATGCTCTTCATCAGCTGTAGCCCAAATGGTATTTTATTCTCTACTTAGTAACAGGACACCAGCATGATTTGAAAGAAAGAAGCTTTGGTTTGGATCCACTATATGTTTCCTTTTTTTTTTTAAATTGAATTATAGTTTCAGGTATGAAATATGATTCAACAATTCTATATATTACTCAGGGCTTATCAAGAAAAGTACACTCTTAATCTTTATCCAGTTCATTCACCCACCTACCCAGCTCCCCTCTGGAAGACAACAGTCTGTTCTTTTTACTTTTTAAAAATTTTTTTAGATTTATTTATTTATTTGTTTTACAGAGAGAGTGTGAGGTAGGGGGAGGAACAGAGAGACAGAAGCTTCAGGCCCACTCCCTGCTGAGGGTGGAGCCTGATGTCAGGACCCTGAGATCCTGACCTGAGTCAAAATCAAGAGTCACTCTCTCAACTCTCTGAGTCACCCTGTTCTCTGTCTTTAAGAGTTTGTTTTTTGTCCCTTTTCTTTGTTTGTTTGTTTTGTTTCTTAAATTCCACATATGAGTGAAATAATATGGTATTTGTCTTTGATTCCACTGTCTGTTTTTTTATGTGTTCTGAGGCTCTAGGTCCAGGCTCAGAGTTTATAGCTATTTGCATGTATACTAACTGTTTCAGAAAGTTGAAATATTTTACTTTCAGAAAAATCAGAAGTTACATAAAAAGAAAATGGAGGTATCTCTATTTGCCCAGTATGAGATGGTGGAGTCTCAGTGAGGAGGTGAAGGGCATAGTGAGAGTACTCACAAAGAGTGAGGATGGATGTAATAGGGGCAGACCAGTATAGGTTTTCAGAGCCTGGATACAGATATACAGAACCCCTAAATAGAAGGAAAGCAAGAGAAATGATGGAACATTGTTTACACACAATGGGATCAGTCAAATGACTAAACTTATAATAACCGAGTAATAATAATAAATAGTTTTCACTGTTGGAGAATGGAATTACAGATAAGTTTTCTATAGATGTGCTAATACTCTCTTTTCTTGATCTAGGTGTGGGTTTCACTAATAGTCAAGTTTCTGTGTGAATTTAAATTTTCATTTTTCTGAGTTAAATATCCAAGAGTATAATTGCCTAGTCTTATAATAATGATAAGTACATGTTTAATAAGAAACTATCAAACATTTTACACTGTTATATATTCCCACTATCAGTGTATGAGTTATCTTGTTCTCCAGGTCCTTGACAGCATTTGGTATTACAGCTATTATTTTTATTTAATTTCAGTTGTTTCAACAGATTTTCAATGATATCTTACTATGATTTTCATTTACATTTTCCTAATGGCTAATGATGTAAAATATTTTTTATGTTTATTTTCCATCTGATCTCCTCTTGGAAAAAAAACCATTATTGCCTTTTGCCTATTTCAGTTTGGGCTGCTTACTTGCTTTTATTACTGAATTTTAGGAGTTCCTTAGACATTCTAGTAACAATACTTTCTTCTGATGTTTGGTTTGCCAATCAGGCGGGGTATTTACATTATACATTTAAATCCACAATCCATTTTTAATTAACTTTTGCATACAGTGTGAACTACAGTGTAGGGTTTTTTGTTTTCTTTTGTTTTGTTTTTTGCCTAAGTATGCTCAATTGCCATAAGCACTTATCCATATTGAATTCTTAGCAAACAAATTACTACTTGTGAATCATTTATGTAATCAATATTCACCAAAACTCATTGGAAAGAAACTACACTTTTTCCAAATGAAATACTCGATCTTGACATTTTAAAATTATATAATTTTATCTCTATTCTGCATACCATAAGTTTATTTTTTTCATTTATTTACCCTAAAAGTATTTGTCATTTCATACCACTTTGCTTGAAAGTTTTAAGAATATAGAAATTTAAAAAAAAAGAAATACAAAACCTGGGTCTCCTAAAAAAATGTTACTGTCAAGTTAATTTGAAAAAAGGAAAAAATTTCAATATCATTTAAAAATTGATATAGATAATTTAGAATCTTTGACAGCTGAAGAACACCAAGAATAGGCTTCCAAAGAATTTGGGCTTTTTGTTTTGTAGACTTTCATTCTAAATAGGTATCTGTACTTTTCTCGTTAATTAATCAGGACTCACACTAAACCAGATTTCACATCATTATTATCACATGCACTCTTCATTTTCAAATAATTTTCTCCTATTATAATTATTACAATACATTCACAAAGTCCAATTTTGTTTGATTATATAGTTTTAAATTATCCCTTGCCTTGCCTTACAAACTGCAATGTGATGGAATATATTAAAAAGGAAGATGAAATTTGCTAGCCATTGTAACTCTGTTTGAAGCATACACCCACCTTCCCATTTTAGATAATGTAGTAATACACATACACACATAAACACAAAGACTAGTGTCTTAAATTTTCGGAATTGATTCATGCTGACTCAGAGAAAACAGATCTATACTAGCTGAATAGATTAAAAGCTATGTGTGTTGTTAAAGTAATGATCTTTTCTTCCATTAGAGATCTAAAATAGATCTTGCCACATTTTATTGGTACATTGCGTTAGTATCTTCCAGTTTTACAGAATGTCATGCTGATATAGCTCAAAAGATAAGATTAAATACAAGTCTGCTTTGTCTTTATAAGGAATTCTGTGGCTAACTCTGGTATAAATTGGGCATGAAATGAATGTATTACTGCAAAAGTGTGAAAATAAAACCCATTATAAACTGAAATTAATCGTTGCAATGGCAAATCATTTTGTAAGCTGCAGGGTTTTCTTTGAGATTATTTTGCTTTATCCTTTTAAAAGCTTTACTAAAAAGAAATCATTTCTTTTACTTTTATTACTTATAACTTCCATATTAATCTTTACCTCATGTGTTTGGCATATGTTTGAAAAACTAATTGTTTTTTAAAGGTTTCTTGATTTGGTTTCCACGCTGTGTTTTCACCTTTTACATATCTTTTTAAAACCTCTATCCCAAAACATGGAATTGTCATAAGATAAAATATCTAATAAAGCTTAAAACATGTAAAATTAGATTTTACCTCTTTGACATATAAAATAGGATGGATAAATACTCTAACAAATTAAAACAAATTCCCTGATAGTTTCACTCTGTTATTCTAAAATTTCCTGTGTCAAGGCCATGCGGTTAGGGTATGGAAAAGTAGCAAGCCAGTATGCTTGTTGCCTCTTAAGTGAGCTTATGTGCACTCTGTAAATTTGGGGGCCCATAATTGTTATTCTGAAAAAGATTATCAAGTTAGAGATTAATGTGTATAGGTAATATCTCTATTTTTAAAATTGAAAGCTACTTTATATTATTTTTGTAAAATTTGTTTTGTGAAGTGTGTTCCACAGCTTTCAAATCAAGTATATTAAAATTATATAAAGAAAGAAGTTCCTACTTGTATGTGGCCAATCATACTTTATAACCAAAATATAGGTACATGAAAATAACTACACAAATAAAATCTAACACTTTAAAGTGTCTAACACATTAAGAAATAAAATAGCTGGGATCCCTGGGTGGTGCAGCGGTTTGGCGCCTGCCTTTGGCCCAGGGCGCGATCCTGGAAACCCGGGATCGAGTCCCACGTCGGGCTCCTGGTGCGTGGAGCCTGCTTCTCCCTCTGCCTCTGTCTCTGACTCTGTCTCTCACTCTGTGATTATCATGAATAAATAAAAAATAAAAAAAAAAGAAAATAGCTAATGTTGGCTTTTACAAAATAAATAGATGACAGCTATTTGATGAAACATTAGAAAGGCAAGAGACATCTGAGTTTTATAAATAAAGACAGAAGGAAAACGTATCCAGAAGTTATAGGTGAAGATATAGTTAAAAGCTCTGCATGAATTGATGTGGCTCCAGAGACGGAGGGCTCTGGCCCTTTGTCTTGTATTTGATTCCTCCCACAATTATCACAGAAAATTGTGAATAAGCTCTTCCAAGCCAGAACATGAGGTTAAGCTAATCCAAAAGGAACATCATGGGGTGACCGAGAATTCTACTCTATTGTTTCCCCTTGCTTATGTTGGTAAACTTAGCATTCAGCTGCTAGGTTTCTTGGTGATGCAACAAGGTAATGTGCACATTTCAGTGAGACTTCCAAATTATACTAAATAATTAGCCTATTTACAAATTGAATGTGAATTATTATGTAGGAAAATGTGCTATAACAGACCATACTATATTTTTGTGCAGTTAAATGCATTTTTTCCTTTATGTAATATATGAATTCCAAAGAACTCTTATTAGAGGATACAGACCCATTTATGAAACCACAGGAGAAACCAATGATAGTACCACACTTGTATTTGGTGTGTGTGTGTATGCTTGGTGTCCTCAACACGTAGTCTCTTAAAAGGAATCTCCACAAATAATAAGAGTTCAGAAAATATGAACTGAAACCTCACAATATTTTAAAGTCATGAGATTTTTCCCCCAGAGATATGAGAAGACATTGTTATCAGATGTAGGCTTTATTTTTCCAAAATTGGTCCATTGACTTTCTTAAGGTTCCTATGTTTATTCTTAGTCTAAGATGCTAGGTTAACGTCTAAGACTGCAGAAAGATTGTCATCAGATCAGTAAATGTGGGAAAGCTATCAGAAATGTTCTTAGCAAATATTTGTTGAAAGTCTTCTAAAGTAGGGGATCCCTGGGTGGCTCAGTGGTTTGGTGCCTGCCTTTGGCCGAGAGCGTGATCCTGGAGACCCGGGATCAGGTCAATAGTCCCACATCTGGCTCCCTGCGTGAAGCCTGCTTCTCCCTCTGCCTGGATCTCTCATTAATAAATAAATAAAATCTTCAAAAAAAAAAAAAGTCTTTACTTTAGGTAAAATAAAAGTGAATACTAAAAGTTGAAGATAATCACAAACTATTATCTCAAAGAATCTTATATTTTGATAAGAAATTGTGTCATGGAACTCAACAATTTCAAAGCAGTGGATTAATGCATATCTAAAATAGGAACAATGTCTGAAGCATAGAGAAAGGCAATTTAGAATAAATTATAGGTTAAGGGAAGGTTTTCACATAGATATAATATTTAAAATGGGTTTGAAAAATAAGCATACATTCAATAATTTAAAATGGATTATATGTCCTTTTTGAAAACACTAAAAGTGACATTGAAGGGGGGCATTATATTCCACCCAAAACATGCCACTCTGATACAAAGATGATTTTGAGCTGAAAGCACTTGAAAAACGGCAGATACAGGAAGGGCATTCTAACTCCCTTTTTCTTTTTGAAAACAGGAGATAAAAGCTCCCATGTAAGAGATGCCTTTGCTATAGCAGAAAAAAAAAAAAAAAAAAAAAAAGAACCATTCTTCAAAGAGAAGTCACAGTTGAGAGAAGTCTGTACAAGCAGACCTTGTTAAAATCATTCTTATCTATCTTCCTCTGGCCTCCACACATAGTTTAGTATTTTTTCAACAATTACTTCTCATTGTTCAATCTAGTATAATAACATTTAGCTTTTGCCACTTCTTCGAGTCTTCATTCCTTATGAAGTCTCCAGTGTCACATAAAGCTTATATTAAATAAACTTGTATACTTCTGTTAATCTGTCTTCTGTCAGTTTCGTCCTTGAGCCCAGCTGAAGAACCCTGAGTGTGGAACTAAAATTAAAAACAATTATATTAGTCTTCAAAACCATTTACAAAAGATGAAAAAATATACCTTTCAAAGTGAGTTAAAAATCTGTAAATTTTCACTAAGATATTTCTTGTTGTTGTTAACTAGGATACTTGAATCATAAAGAGAAAGGGGATTAAGAATCCATTTATCTTGGTGAGCATTGAGAAATGTATAGAATTGTCAAATCATTATATTGTACACCTGAAACAGAACAGTGAGTGTTAATTACATTTGAATTATTTCAAAAAGGATTAAAAATACAATAAAATACATAAAATAAATAGAATTTCACATTTTTATTCCAATAAAGGCATTTTACCTAAAGTCACTTAAGAAGACTGGTGCAGAACAAATGGCAGTTAATTATAGCACCCAAATACACTCAGAAAAATAAATGACTTTTAAAATCAATAGCAGAAAAATTAGGAGTTAGAGTGCATAAGATAAGGTATACAGTGAAACTGAAGAATTCTGGGCTTAAAATGATGACCTAACAACAAGGTACCAAGTTCATGAATTTTAAATCATCCACCCCGCCAAAAAAAAAAAACAAGAATAATGTGAAGAATCTAGTTACTCACTCTAGTTAATTTATTCATCTTCTGGAAGTATGTATGCTTCTCTTGGTTTATTTAAGAAATAAGTTTTTAAGTACTTGAAAATTTGAAATATCTCAGTTGCTTGTATATCTTAGTGAAAATTTAAACTATTCAATTCCAATGTATTTAGAATTTATTCTAAAGCATAGAAAACTAAAAGCTCTCCCAGTTTTTCCCTACAAATCTATCACCAGATTAAAGTTTCAAAAAATCTTAAATTATACTTTAGTTAAAATATGTTTATATAATAAACAATTATTTATGTGCTATCATTGAAAGAGTAGTTATTTGGATGTGAATTTTAATTAAAAAATACTCTGGAGTATACACAAAGAAAGAGCACTACATATCAATGCGTATTCTGAATTTGTCCACAACCCTACCATACAGAAAGTTTTCACAAAGAGCCACAGAGGATGATCATAGTTCATTCAGAGTTGACAAGCTTACATGTCAGTTGCACATTTCATAGAACGATATATTCTAAAATCTGTTCAACTTTGCTAGAATAACAAGATGTCAGAACTATGTCACCAAACAATTTTGAAAAACAAGCAGGTACACTTAAGCTTGCCTAAATAACTGCTTCTAAAATAAAGTTTTCAAAGGTAAATTTGGAAGCCGTTATTTGGCAAATCCATCATCTAGAAGAAACTCAAACATTCCTCAAGCCTCAACCTACTAAAAACCAACATGAAATTAACCTTTGATTCATACTTTGATTCATACCGGCCAGGATGTGTGTAGATGGTTTATAGGAATTGCAGGTGGTGGGTCTCTACAAGAGGTGAGAGGGAGGAGCCTGAGGGAAAACCATCCGGTCTTCTCCATCAGGAGCCCCATAAGCACTGAAATGCCAGCAAAATCTGTATTTCAGATTGGTGATGTTCAGGTCTAGTGTTCATCTGATGGTGGCTGTGTTTGCAAAAACACTTTATCTAAGGTGAAGATACATGTCCGTTATCTTGCTTCCTTAGTAACTCAGTTAATCACACACTGTAATTTTGCTACCAGTATAGCATAAATATCTCATTTACAAAACTCTTATGACACTTGATAAAACTTCAGAAAGAAATATTCTTACCTTCAAAATAATTTTCAAAAAAAATAATAATAATTTTCCATATGAAGAATTGCAGTGGAATTTGAAAATGTAATAAAAATTATTGAGATATAATATGCACTGATTAGGCTTTAAAAACACTGATATCAGGGATCCCTGGGTGGCGCAGCAGGTTAGCGCCTGCCTTTGGCCCAGGGTGCGATCCTGGAGACCCGGGATCGAATCCCACATCGGGCTCTCGGTGCCTGGAGCCTGCTTCTCCCTCTGCCTGTGTCTCTGCCTTTCTCTCTCTCTCTGTGACTATCATAAATAAATAAAAATTAAAAAAAAACACTGATATCAGTGAAGATAAAAACTTATGAGCTGAATTTTTAAAAAAATGAACATTGTTACTGAAAATGAAATATAATTTAGTTCATATAGCCCAAGATGTACTTTTTCCTTTTAGATCAACAAGTGTTGGCAAGGTATCATTTTCTTCCATGTAGCCATTAAAAACAAGCATTGGAAATCTACATGTAGGTACATTTACTTAAATCACTGTATTACCAAGTATTACTCCAGAAATATAAAAAAGAATGCTAGACATGTTAAATCATATTTTTGCCACTGTAAAAATATAATAAAAGGCTTAAAATGTTCTAATTGTACATTTTAACTTCTGTCATTTCTTAGTTTGTATTTTACATGTATAGAAATCATAAAGAATTATTTGTTTATGAAGGTTTACACTAAAATATACTGATGTAGGTCTATGTTCATAAAAAGCTCAAGAACACTGCATTCAGTGTTAGGCTAGACATTGAATTTGGCTAATAGTATTTAGGTTAATTAAGACATGTTTGCCTTCTTCACAAAAACTTAATGGCTAATTGAACAGAGTATTTAAGATTAAGGTGAAATTGAGCTAAGACTGAGGTGAGACTGAGTTAACATGAGGTAGTATTTCAAATATAACCATAAAGTCTTTGGCTTTGTGATGCTGTTAACTACAATATGAAATATAAGAAATAAGTCAGATTATAGGGGATTGAAAATGTATATGTCAGTAGGAGGCCTGATCGTAGCCAAGGTCACTCAAAAGTTAAATTTAGAGCATAAAAATTGACTCAGAAACTATAGAAGAGTGCATTTTCACATATCTTCACAGAATTATTTATTTAGTAAGTTAAATCAGCAAAAGAAAATAAATTAATAGGAGGAAAATAATTACAGTAACACATTTTAGCTTTCCTGACAGTATAGTGTAATGCATAAATAAAATATCTCTAGAATAAAAACTGATTTCCAAATAATTAGCCTTGTTAATCAGTAAATTTGTGACCAGAATGAATTATTAAAACTCACTATACTTCTATTGTCCAGTGTGTACATGTGAATAAAGTTCAGTCCTGCATCCTTCCAAACTTTTGATTTTTAAATATACATTACTACTTTATGTTAGACATTATATATGTGAATTAAGATATTCATTAAATAGGGATGCCTGGGTGGCTCAGGGGTTGAACGTCTGCTTTCAGCCCAGGGCGTGATCCTGGAGACCTGGGATGCAGTCCCACATCCGGCTCCCTGCATGGAGCCTGCTTCTCCCTCTGCCTGTGTCTCTGCCTCTCTCTCTCTTTGTCTCTCATGAATAAATAAATAAAATCTTTAAAAAAATATTCATTAAATACTTTCAGATGCATTTAAATAAATATTTTAAAAATATATTTATGGTGAACAAATGTATATGCATATTTATTTAAATATATATGTTTGTGGCAAGATAAACATGCTTTAATACCTATCTTTTCTGTGGAAAATCATAATTTAAAATCATTTTTTGGTTCTATTATGTCATTTAAAAGTTTGCTCTTAATTAAAACTTTTTGTCTGCAATGAATACTTAAGTGTTGTCAAAATAATGTTGGACATGAAACATTTAAATGACATCACAGTGCTTGTTAGAAACAACTTTGAAATATAAAGTTCTCTATTTCCTTTTTTATTGAAATTTCAGGTTTTTATTTAAATTCCATTTAGTTAACAGTGTAATATGAGTTTCAGGAGTAGAATTTAGTGATTCATCACTTACATACAACACCCAGTGCTCATCATAAATTCCCTCCTTAGTCCCAATCATGCATTTAGCCCATCTCCCACCCACCTCCCCTCCAGCAATCTTGTTTGTTCTCTGTAGTCAAAAGGCTCTTATGATTTGTCTCTCTCTCTCTCTCTCTTTTTTTTTTTTTTTGGCTATGTTCATCTATATTGTTTCTTAAATTCTGTATATGAATGAAATCATATGGTGTTTGTCTTTCTCTGGCTGACTGATTTCACTTAGAGTAATATACTCTAACTCCATCCCCATTGGTACAAATGGCAAGATTTCAATCTTTCTCATGACTAATATTCTGTTGTTTATATACAAACACCACTTCTTTATCCATTCATCAGTTGATGGACATTTGGGCTCTTTCCATAATTTGGCTATTATTGATAATACTGTTATAAACAGCGGGGTGCAAGTGATACTATGAATCAGTATTTTTGTATACTGGGTAAATACCTAGGAGTGAATTGTGGAATCATAGAGTAGTTCTATTTTTAACTTTTTGAAGACCTTCCAATTCTATATTCCTGAGTGGTTGCACCAGTTTGCATTCCTTGCCAACAATGTTGGAGGGTCCCTCTTTTGCTGTTCCTCTCCAATGTGTTTCCTATTGTTGAGTTTAGCCATTCTAGCAGGTGTGAGGTGAAACCTCCTTATAGTTTTGATTTGTATTATCTGATGATGAGTGACTGAGGATCTTTTCATATGCCTGTTACCATCTCTATATCTCCTCTGGAAAAATGTTTATTCATGTCTTCTGCCATTTTTTAACTAAGTTATTAGTGTTCTGAGTGTTGAGTTGATTTAATTTTTTTCTAGATTTTGTACACTCCCATTCCATAGATTGCCTTTTATTTTTTTAATTGGACTTCAATTTGCCAACATATAGCATAACACCCAGTGCTCATCCCGCCAAGTGCCCCCCTCATTGCCTGTCACCCAGTCACCCCAAACCCCCGCTCACCTCCCTTTCCACTAACCCTTGCTCATTTCCCAGACTTAGGTGTCTCTCATGTTTTGTCACCCTCACTGATATTTTCACACATTTTCTCTCCTTCCCCTTTATTCTCTTTCACTATTTTTTATATTCCCCAAATTATTGAGACCATATAATGTTTGTCCTTCTCCAGTTGACTTATGTCACTCAGCATAATACCCACCAATTCCATCCACGTCGAAGCAAATGGTGGGTATTTGTCATTTCTAATGGCTGAGGAATATTTCATTGTATACATAAACCACATCTTCTTTATCCATTCATCTTTCATTGACACTGAGGCTCCTTCCACACTTTGGCTGTAGTAGACATTGCTGCTATAAACATTGGGGTGCAGGTGTTCCAGCATTTCACTGAGTCTGTATCTTTGGGGTAAATCCCCAGCAGTGCAATTGCTGGGTCATAAGGCAGATCTATTTTTAACTCTTTGAGGAACCTCCACACAGTTTTCCAAAGTGGCTGCACCAGTTCACATTCCCGCCAACAGTGTAAGAGGGTTTCCCTTTCTCCACATCCTCTCCAACATTTGTGGTTTCCTGTCTTGTTAATTTGCCCCATTCTCACTGGTGTGAGGTGGTATCTCATTGTGGTTTTTATTTGTATTTCCATGATGGCAAGTGATGCAGAGCTTTTTCTCATGTGCTTGTTGGCCATGTCTATGTCTTCCTCTGTGAGATTTCTGTTCGGGTCTTTTGCTCATTTCATGATTGAATTGTTTATTTCTTTGCTGTTGAGTTTAATAAGTTTTTTATAGATCTTGGATACTAGCCCTTTATCTGATAGGTCATTTGCAAATATCTTCTCCCATTCTGTAGGTTGTCTTTGAGTCTTGTTGACTGTTTCTTTTGCTGTGTAGACGCTTTTTATCCTGATTAAGTCCCAATAATTCATTTTTGCTTCTGTTTCCCTTGCCTTCATGGATATATCTTGCAAGGAGTTGCTGTGGCCAAGTTCAAAAAGGGTGTTGCCTGTGTTCTCCTCTAGGATTTTGATGGAATCTTGTCTCACATTAGATCTTTCATCCATTTTGAGTTTATCTTTGTGTATGGTGCAAGAGAGTGGTCTAGTTTCATTCCTCTGCATGTGGATGTCCAATTTTCCCAGCACCATTTATTGAAGAGATTGTCTTTTTTCCAGTGGATAGTCTTTCCTGCTTTGTAAAATATTAGTTGACCATAGAGTTGAGGGTCCACTTCTGGGTTCTCTATTCTGTTCCATTGATCTATGTGTCTGTTTTTGTGCCAGTACCACACTGTCTTGATGACCACAGCTTTGTAGTACAACCTGAAATCTGGCATTGTGATGTCCCCAGCTATGGTTTTCTTTTTTAAAATTCCCCTGGCTATTCGGGGTCTTTTCTGATTCCACACAAATCTTAAGATGATTTGTTCCAACTCTCTGAACAAAGTCCATGGTATTTTGATAGGGATTGTATTAAATGTGTAAATGGCCCTGGGTAGCATTGACATTTTCACAATATTAATTCTTCCAATCCATGAGCATGGAATATTTTTCCATCTCTTTGTGTCTTCCTCAATTTCTTTCAGATGTGTTCTATAGTTTTTAGGGTATAGATCCTTTACCTCTTTAGTTAGGTTTATTCCTAGGTATCTTCTGCTTTTGGGTGCAACTGTAAATGGGATTAACTCCTTAATTTCTATTTCTTCAGTCTCATTGTTAGTGTATAGAAATGCCACTGACTTCTGGGCATTGATTTTGCATCCTCCCACACCGCCGAATTGCTGTATGAGTTCTAGCAATCTTGGGGTGGAGTCTTTTGGGTTTTCTATGTAGAGTATCATGTCATCTGCAAGGAGGGAGAGTTTGACTTCTTCTTTGCTAATTTGAATGCCTTTTATTAATTTTTGTTGCCTGATTGCTGAGGCTAGGACTTCTAGTACTATGTTGAATAGCAGTGGTGAGAGTGGACATCATCCCTGTCGTGTTCCTGATCTTAGGGGAAGGATCCCAGTGTTTCCCCATTGAGAATGATATTTGCTGTGGGCTTTTCATAGATGGCTTTCAAGATACTGAGGAATGTTCCCTCTATCCCTACACTCTGAAGAGTTTTGATCAGGAATGGATGCTGTATTTTGTCAAATGCTTTCTCTGCATCTATTGAGAGGATCATATGGTTCTTGTTTTTTCTCTTGTTGATATGATCTATCACATTGATTGTTTTACAAGTGTTGAACCAGCCTTGCATCCCAGGGGTAAATCCCACTTTGTCATGGTGAATAATCTTACAAATGTACTATTGAATCCTATCGGCTAGTATCTTGTTGAGAATTTTTGCATCCGTGTTCATCAGGGATATTGGTCTGTAATTCTCCTTTTTGGTGGGGTCTTTGTCTGGTTTTGGAATTAAGGTGATGCTGGCCTCATAGAACGAATTTGGAAGTACTCCATCTCTTTCTATCTTTCAGAACAGCTTTAGTAGAATAGGTATGCTTTCTTCTTTAAACATTTGACAGAATTCCCTTGGAGGCCATCTGGCCCTGGACTTTCGTGTCTTGGGAGGTTTTTGATAACTGTTTTAATTTCCTCCTGGTTATCGGCCTGTTCAGGTTTTCTATTTCTTTCTGTTCCAGTTTTGCTAATTTGTGGTTTTTCCAGAAATGCATCCATTTCTTCTAGATTGCCTAATTTATTGAAATATAGCTGCTCATAATAAGTTTTTAAAATCGTTTGCATTTCCTTGGTATTGGTGATGATCTCTCCTTTTTCATTTGTGATTTTATTAATTTGATCTTTTCTCTTTTGTTTTTAATAAGGCTGGCTCATGGTTTATCTATCTTATTAATTCTCTCAAAGAACCAACTCCTGGTTTTGTTGAACTGTTTCACATTTCTTCTGGTCTCTATTTCATTGAGTTCTGCTCAAATTTTTATTAATTATCTTCTTCTGCTGGGTGTAGGATCTATTTGTTGTTTTTTTCTCCAGCTCCTTTAGGCTCAAGGTTAGCTTTTGTATTTGAGTTCTTTCCAGTTTTCTCATGGATGCTTGTATTGCAATGTATTTCCCCCTTATAACTGCTTTTGCTATATCCCAAAAATTTTGAATTGTTGTATCTTCATTCTCATTAGTTTCCATGAATCTTTTTAATTCTTCTCTAATTTCCTGGTTTACCCTTTCATTGTTTAGCAGGATGGCCTTTAACCTCCACATGTTTGAATTTTCCAAATTTCTCCTTGTGATTGAGTTCTAGTTTCAAAGCATTATGGTCTGAAAATATGCAGGGGACAATCCCAATCTTTTGGAATCGGTGAAGACCTGGTTTGTGACCCAGTATATGGTCTATTCTGGAAAAAGTTCCATGTGCACTTGAGAAGAATGTGTAGTCCATTGCGTTTGGATGTAAAGTTCTGTAAATATCTGTGAAATCCATCCAGTCCAGTGTATCATTTAAAGCTCTTGTATCTTTGGAGATGTTGTGCTTAAAAGATCTATCAATTACAGAAAGTGCCATGTTCAAGTTTCCCAGTATAAGTGTATTATTATCTAAGTATGTCTTAGCTTTGGTTATTAATTTATTGATATACTTGGCTGCTCCCACATTCGGAGCATAAATATTCATGATTGTTAGGTCCTCTTGTTGGATAGATCCTTTTAGTATGATATAGGCCCCTCTTCATCTTTTACTACAGTCTTTGGGATAAACTTATTTATCTGATATGAGAATGGCTACCTCTGTTTTCTTTTAAGAACCATTTGAAAGGTAAATGGTTCTCCAACCTTTTATTTTCAGGCTGTAGGTATCCTTAGGTCTCAAATGAGTCTCTTGTAGACAGCAAATATATGGGTCTTGCTTTTTATCCAGTCTGAAACCTTGCACCTTTTGACGGGATCATTAAGCCCATTCACTTTCAGAGTTACTATTGAAAGATATTACTTTAGTGTCATCATAATACCTATTCAGTCCCTGTTTTTGTGGATTGTTTTCTTGGGCTTCCTATTTCTTTTACAGAGCCCCCCTTAATACTTCTTGCAGAGCTGATTTGGTGGTCACATATTCTTTCAGTTTCTTCCTATCTTGGAAGCTCTTTATCTGTCCTTCCATTCTGAATGAGAGCCTTGCTGGATAAACTATTCTTGGCTGCATTTTCTTCTCATTTAGGACCCTGAATATATCCTGCCAGCCCTTTCTGGCCTGCCAGGTCTCTGTGGAGAGGTCTGCTGTTAACCTAATACTTCTCCTCATAAAGGTCAGGGATTTCTTGTCTGTTGCTGCCTTAAGGATCTTCTCTTTATCTTTGGTATTTGCAAGTTTCCCTATTAAATGTCGGGGTGTTGAATGGTATTTATTGATTTTAGGGGGGGATCTCTCTATCTCCTGGATCTGAATCCCTGTTTCCCTTCCCAAGTTAGGGGAGTTCTCAGCTATGATTTGTTCAAATACATTGTTAGGTCCTCTGTCCCTTTTGGCGCCCTCTGGAACCCCAATTAAATGTAGATTTTTCCTTCTGAGGCTGCCATTTATTTCCCTCAACCTTTCCTCATGGTCTTTTAATTGTTTTTCTCTTTTTTCCTCAGTTTTCTTCCTTGCCATCAACTTGTCTTCTGTGTCACTCACTCCTTCTTCTTCCTCATTTACTCTCGACATTAAGACTTCCAGTTTGGATTGCATCTCATTTAATTGATTTTTAATTTCGGCCTGATTAGATCTAAGTTCTGCAGTCATGAAGTCTCTTGAATCCTTTATGCTTTTTTCCAGAGCCACCAGTAGCTTTATAATTGTGCTTCTGAATTGGCTTTCTGACATTGAATTATAATCCAATTTCTGTAACTCTGTGGGAGAGAGTACTGTTTTATTTTTCTTTTGTGGTGAGTTATTCCTTCTAGTCATTTTGCTCAGTGCAGAGTGGCTAAAATTAAGTTGGAAAAAGGAAGGAAAAAGAGTAAAAAAAATGGGGAAACAAACAAAAAACAAAAATCAGGGAGGGGTATCCTCTGATTCTATATACTGTAAGTCCCCTGACTTCCCCTGGAACTTTCCAGCGGTGCTTGGTTAAGAACTTGCTCTTCCCCTGTCCTTCCAGCTGGTCTTCTGGGGAAGGGGCCTACACTGCTGAGTCTCAGGTGTGTGCACCTGGGGGGAGCTGCCCTGCCCCTGCCAGGTGATGGTTCAGTGGGAGCTGTTTATCCTGTGAGGCCCCTGTTCCCTGGTCACCCTACTCCGTCCCAGGCACAAGGTGACACCAGGAGGAACAACAACAGTGGCAGTGACCAGCTCTCCAGCCCTGGAGTCAGCTCCCGCAGTAACTACTGCAGCTCTTAGTCCGCAGGGACCTGGATGCTCCGGTTGCGAGGGGCGACGATCTGCACTGCTCGGGGGCACCCCTGGCAAGAGTGTCCTTGCTGCCCTGTGTCCTCCCACTTCTCCGGGCCTGGGATTTCCTGTCCTGGGGGCACTCGCTGCGTGGCCTTAGCCTGGCTCCTAACGGGGGCCCCTCCCCTTGGATGCTTTTTTATTTATTTTTTTTTCCATCTTCCTACCTTGATAGAAGCTCAAACTCTTCTCTCTGAAGCATTCCAGCTGTTCTCTCCTTATATCTCAGCTGATTTTGTAGATTTTCAAGATGATCCAAAAGTTTTCTAGGTAAATTTGTGGGAACAGGTGACTTGGGGACCTTACTCTTCCGCCATCTTGCCTCTATCTCCCATAGATTGCCTTTTAGTTTTATTGATTGTTTCCTTGGTATACAGAATCTTTTTATCTTGATGAAGCCCCAGTGCTTCATTTCTGCTTTTGTTTCCCTTGTCTGAAGAGGGGTATCTAGTAAGAAGTTGCTATAGCTGATATAAAGAGATTGCTGCTAGTTTTTATCACTACAGCTTTATAATGTAACTTGAAGTCTGAAATTATGATGTCGCCTGGCTTGCTTTTCTTTTTCAAGATTGCTTTGGCTATTTAGGGTCTTTTGTGGTTCCATGCAAATTTTCAGATTGTTTGTTCTAGCTCTGTAAAAAATGCCTGTGGTGTTTTGATAGGGATTGCATAAAATATGTAGCTTGCTTTTGGTATTGGAGACATTTTAACAATATTTATTCTTCCAACCCATGAGCATAGAATGTTTATCCATTTCTTTGTGTTATCTATTTCTTTCATAAGTGTTCTATAGTTTTCAGAGTAAGAAATGGATAAATTCCTCGAAACATATAAACCAGCAAAACTGAAAGAGGAAGAAATATGAAACTTGAACAGAGCCATAACCAGCAAAGAAATGGAATCAGTAATCAAAAATCTCACAATGAATACAAGTCCAGGGCTATCTGGCTTCTCTGGAAAATTCTACCAAACATTAAAGAAGAGTTAATACCTATTCTTCTCAAACTACTCCAAAAAAATAGAAATGGGAGGAAAATTTCCAAACTCATTCTATGAGGCCAACATTACCTTGATGCCAAAACCAAAGACCTCACCAAAAAAAGAGATTTACAGACCAATATCCTTAATGAACATGGATGCAAAAATTCTCAACAAAATACTAGCAAATTTAATGCAAAAGTACATTAAGAGGATCATTCACCATGATCAGGCTGGGTTTATTCCTGGATTGGAAGTGTGGTT
Organism: Canis lupus dingo; assembly: GCF_003254725.2. Taxonomy (NCBI): domain Eukaryota; kingdom Metazoa; phylum Chordata; class Mammalia; order Carnivora; family Canidae; genus Canis; species Canis lupus. The sequence continues at coordinate 35,734,259 of NC_064274.1, read as the reverse complement.
TAATATTCGGAAATCAATCAACATGATACACCACATTATAAAAAGAAAGGATAAGTACCATATGAAACTCTCAGTAAATGCAGAAAGGTACAGTATCCATTCTTGATAAAAACACTCAACAAAATAGAAATAGAGGGAACATATCAACATCATAAAGGCCATAAAAGAAAAACCCACATGAATAAGCAATGCAACTATACATTTTAAAATAACTAATTGGTTATAAATAAAAATAAACATGGAATCAATGTTAAAGGCCTTATGTTCCTTATATTTTATCATTTAATATAACTTTTTAATGTTTTAGTGAGCATATAAGAAAATCAATTATCTAAAGCAATAATCTTATATAGGTACACAAAAATATTCAAAGAAATGTCAAAGGTTTATTCAGAGAGAGAGAGAGATGGGATTTTCTTCCACTTATATATTGTGTGTGTCTTAAAGACTGAGAAGAAATATCTTAGATAGCTAAGACTCAATAAACTAGGCAACTCCTTGCCATCTAAAAGAGAACAACTGCTAGGTCTCAGTTGATCACAAAAGAATATTAATTAGTCAATTTACCAATTTTAGAGTTTGGTTTATACCTCATTATGAGAAATGGTATATGTCATTTTGTATACCATTTTCAAAACTTACAGTCCTGTTTGCTTGTTTTATCCAAATTTCTTATATTATCCTTGAGGAATGTGAAATTTACCTTACATAATCGTTTTATCCCACATGGTTTAAGGGCTATTGGCCCTGGAATCGATAGTGTCTTATTGATGCAGTAATGTATTCTGTGCATCCAATCTTATTTTTTCCACTTGAAGAGATTTTGTTATTTATCACAGGAAGAAAGAAAAGGGCTGGCTTTTTGTTTGGTTTTGTTTTTCACTTGACAAAGCAAACAATAGTGAAGCATAATTGGAGAAAGCTGATTCGTGAGAAGAAAGCTGGCTATGAGAAGCTGGCTCTTTACAGTCAGATGATGACTTTCAGTTTACCAGTTAAATTTAAAGACACCATGAAAATTGTGTAACATTGCTTTTTAAAAAGCTTTTAGGCTTCTCTTTGGTCACAAAATGCAGGCTTCATATAACTGTATCTCTCCCAGCTAGTGAGGACCAAGGCAATGATGCTAGTGCTTCAGGGCATACTGCAAATCACTCTTACAGAATCCAAATTCAGAAAAACAGCAATAGGCACACTTTATTATTTTCAGTTGTAATTTAAAAAGCAAAAAACAAAACAAAAAATAAAAATAAAAATAAAAAAAACAAGAGACCAAAGACAAAGTGAAGTTTATTTTTAACCTCAAATTAGCAATGATATGAATATATTTTCAATCCTGTGCACATTTAGATCCTAGCAGGCAATTTTTACTGTGTTGTTATTCCTACTGAAGCGTGTCCTGATAAATCTAGTTTTGACATAAAAGTGAGTTTTACTTAATGAGATTGCTTAATAACATTATTTAAAGACTGCACTGCTTTGTCCTGACAACTGAACTGTCACTGAATTTCACTCATGGCTCCAATGCATCCTCCAAGATATTGGTGAACATTCTGAAGATGTGAGTGAGCATCCACCCCACCTTCCCTGAAAGGACACCACTTAATATTATGTTGGAGTCCGTTTTCTCTCTCTTTACCATATACACATAATAGATGGTGATTAATGCCAGGGAGAGTTTGCAATTTGTGAATAAAAACTTATCTGTTTCTCTCTAGTAATCTTGAGCTCAAACAAGCCTGTGTGCAAAAGTGGGTGTTTTCTTTATTCTGGCTACCACATAGAAAGATCGACTTTCATGGAGAAAGTTACCCTATCTTGCAGGCAAAATGTGTCATCCTGCAATGCTAGATATGTTCTATTTATAGGAGAAGGAATGAGAAGTTTCCTTGAGATTTAGAAGAACACCCAAATCTGTAACATACCACTTTGGATAGAAAAAAATATATTTTTTTTAAATTTTATAAGAGAAAATCTTCTTGTTTGGAGAATCTAAATATTGACTTTGCCCATTCAAAAAATAAGAAGTTTGATTTTATTTTGTTTGTCAATGTTGTCTCCTTTTTATAATAAAGGAAATAGCATGAAATTCAATACTGATATGATTAATATTTGGATACTGTGGCTTTTCCTGCAGCTATAAAAATAAAAAAAGAAAATAAAAAAGAAGGATGAAGATAGAAGAATCTAAAGTAAATATCAAAGTTAAATTTGAAATTGCAAGAAAAAGAATAAGACAACTTACCTATATTTTTTTGTGAGAGTTTTATCTTTGTCCTGCAAGGGGAAATAATTTCTAAGCATTCCAAGTTTTCAGAATTTGTGACAGGATAAGTGCCTGAATCTCCTAGTGTCTTGCACTAAAGTTCACATAACTTTCTTATTACACATTCAATTGACATAAATTCAAGCCCATTAGAAAGGAAGAGGAAAGTAATATTTTGTGTTTATCTGCCATGTGCCAGGCACTATTATGGTAATTTTATACAACCATTTCATTTAGTGCTCCAGTGCTATAGTCAATCTTTCCAAAAGCTCCTTTTACCATGCTAGTCCTTCCTGTGGTCTTAAATATTTGCTATTATAATATACATTCCTAGTATCAGAACATTATCAGGCAGGCTACTTATAACCCATATTTTCTATCTGAAGCAATATTGTTTCTTAATGTTCAGGCTTAATCAATAAATGTCCAAGTGTTACTAACACAAAGCCATTGTATTTCTTTAAATAAAATACAAAGAATTAAACAAAGAAATGAAAAACAAAACAATACTCAAAAGTTGAACATAAGTATCATTTTTATATTTGATTCTGGAAAAAAGAAATAAATAATACCTGATTTTTTTTGCCAATTCTACCAACATAATGTTGGCATTAATTGTTAACTCACTAACAAGGAAGACAGTACATTGGGGAGCAAAATCAGAAGTTGAAATATGTTCAAATATATTGTATGTTTGTATGTAGTTATAATTCAGGTTTGCTATTCTTGAATAGTAAAGAGAATAATATAAATGTAAATTTACATGTCAATATATTTATATATGTATTTATAAGTATATATTTATGTCCATAAATGTAGATATAAAAATATAGTCATTTTTCTTTTTTAAAAGATTTATTTATTTATTTATTTGAGACAGAGAGAATGGAGGGAGAGGCAGAGGGAGAGGAAGAGAGAGAATCTCAAGTAGATTCCATGCTAAGCATGTAGACCAACAACACGGGGCTGGATCTCATGACCTGAGACCATGACCTGAGCTGAAATCAAGAGCTGGATGCTAACATACTGAGCCACCTAGGCACCCCTATAGTCCTCTTTTTTTCCTAATGTCTATTTTTTTTCCTTAGAAAGAAAAAAATAGATATTTATTTCATTTCCTATAGGGAAGCTAATTTTGATGTACACACACTGGTTACATGTACTTATATTTAATAATTTAAATCAAAGATTACTAATTTCTTGAATATTGTTTGTATATTCATGTCCCTCCTGTATTAAAATATCTTATGCCAAAATTCAGATAATTATAAATATATTAGATCTTCCAAGTTATTTTATCTCCTATGAGTTAGGATTTTTTATTTCTTTATTCTGCAAACTGTAAATCATTATTTATATTCAGTTGGTCTTGAATTATTTTAAAATACCTATCAATGAAATATGAATATTTTGTAACTGCTAAAGTAAAGATTACTTGAGTTTTAATATTTTGAATTAAATTATTTTGGAAGGATCATAAATATATAGTGATAATTTATTTGAGGACTCTATTATTACCTAGAAATATTTTCTTAAAATATACTTGGTAATTTTGATCATTGTGAAAATATTTAGGAATATAGGCCTTCCAAAATATAATTTTCTTAAAAGTATGTATTCAACAGCAGTAATGACTAAATTGACTTTTTCTTCTTCAAAGACTGTGTGTATGTTTTGATTAGATGTTCCAAGAATGATGGATCTTATTAAGAAAAATTTATTTTTTAAAGATTTTATTTATTTATTCATGAGAGACACAGAAAGAGAGAGAGGCAGAAACACAAGCAGAAGCAGAAGCAGGCTCCATGCAATGAACCTGACGTGGGACTTGACCCTGGGTCTCCAGGATCAGGCTCTGGGCCAAAGGCAGCACTAAACCCCTGAGCCACCTGGGCTGCCCAGAAAATTTTATTTATTTTTACTATCAACCACAAAAAGTACAATTCAACTTCACATAACCTTAACTATACATTTATTTTTTTATACATTTATTTTTAAAGAAATTCCATCAATGGCGTGCAAATCCTAATATAAATGCATTTACTAACCAAATGAAACCATCATGGCTATCTCCGAACATCTCCAGTTTTTTCTAAAGTGTTTATTTTTACTTTCAGCAAAAAATATGTGTTATATTATGTTTTTGATAATTAGGAAATAAAGGATTTTTGTAAGGCTTTATGCAAAAATATACACCATATTTTGTGCTTGATTCCTGGCTGTACCTTGTGACTCTCTGAATCAAGGTATAATTTGCACTTGTGGATTTGTGTGTGTTTGTGTGTTGTTGTTGCTGGTGCTGCTGTTTTGGCACGTGCTTTAAAAAAAGTGACACTTCTGGGGATGCCTGGGTGGCTCAGCAGTTGAGGGTCTGCCTTTGGCTCAGGGTATGATTCCAGATCCTGGATGGATTCCTGATCCAGCACCGGGTTCCCTGCAAGGAGCCTGCTTCTCTCTCTGCCTCTCTCTGTGTGTCTTAAGTGAATAAATAAATAAAATCTTAAAAAAAAAAAAACATTTTTTATGTTTACAGAGGCTAAGGTTAATTTTCCTAGATCCATGACATGAAATAGAAGAGAATTATATGTGCTAGGGTTAAGTGTTTCAAATCATAACTGAGAAATCCATACTGAGAAATGCTAACCCTACCACATCTTGTATTATTTTTTATTGTTACTAAATCCAAGAGATAGTCATTGCAGGAAATGTTAAATGCCATAGAATCAGGGGTTCAGTTTCCTCTTTACAAGACTTTTTGAAATTCATGTCTTAGAAAGCTTCATCTTTAACTCTCCAAGTCCTAAATCATTAATTGCCAGCCAAATTAAAGGATAATCTCTTCACTGTCACTCCATTCTGTCTTTAAATTTCATCTCTCTGATTACTTTCCCTCTATCTAATATTCCCACCAGATTAGTACCCTGCTCTCAAATGTTCCATGAATGTGAAATGTCTTTAAGGGATTTGATATATCATTTTGCAAGACATACTGTAGAAATATATTAATTTTCTATTGCCATGTAACAAATGACCATAACCGTAATGACTTAAAGCACATTTCGTATAGGTTAGAAACCTGGCATGGAATGCTTGGATTCTCTGCTCAGAGGCTCACAGGGATGCACTCTAGACATTGGCCTGGGCTGCAGTTCAGCTTCATGTCTTCCAAGTTCACTCATGGCTGACGGAATTAACTTTTCTGTGGTTGTGACTTGGGTTCTAGTCTTCCTGCCAGTTGCTGACCAGGGGCTGTTCCGTCTCTTATGGTTTACCCACATTCCTTTCCATATGTTCCACCTCCATTTTCAAGCCAGTAACAAGTCATATCCTCTAGTGTTTCAAATCTCTGAATTCCTTTCCTCCTGCCAACTAGAGAAAAGTCTGCTCTTAAAGGGCTCATGTAATCAGGTCTACAGTATAATTTCCTATTTGCCATATAATTTACCATAACCTAGGAATCGATATCTCCTCATATTCACAGGTTACACACACCACAAAGGGAGGGATTTATACGAGAGGAAGGTAATTAGGGATCATCTTAGAATCTGTCTTCCACAAGGTGAATTGAAGGATATAGGAGTCTGGAGATTACCATATTCAGTCAGTATTTGATATTGATCTATAACTTCTATGATATTTTTGAACATTGGTACTCAAATCATTTATTTTAAAATGTTTTTAATTCATAATTATCTTTTAATTTAAAATCACAAATGTAACAGCATCTCTTAAACAGTCAAAATAAAGAAACACACATAATCATGCTAATGGTTATAAATCTTACTACTTTTTGTTATATATAACTGAATCTAGTTTAAAAACCTATTATGGATCAAACATTTTTTACAACATACTTATTTTAATATTTAATAGCATTTTGTATATCTTTCCCCAAATTGCCAGTTCTAAAAAGGAAACAGTATCATCACAAATCATTCTAAGTTTAAAGTTCTGGAAAATCTGTAAACTGGTTTATAATCAAGGTATGTGGCATATTTTATACACACAAAAAAACCTGATTTAACAACAAGTGTTATACCACTTGACTGGGTGGTACTAAAGGGTCTCCTTTAGTAGGGAGATATTGTTTGCCATGATAAAGACTCAAATAATATTCATGGAATTGACCAATATAATTAATTTCTTAATTTCTCACCATACTCTAGATATTTTCCAAATACAATGTTTGTTTTTTATATTTTATTTTTTTAAGTTTATTTCCTCATTATCGAATTTAATTTTGGAATCTCCATAAAGAATTTATCTTGTTTGGTAAATCAGAAAACGTTGAAAGTTTTATTGACTGCAATTAAAATTTTGTCTGTCATCATCTATTCAAACTACTGAATTATGTTTTGCCCAATAAAAACCTTAATTCCATTATTCTACACCCTTAGAGATCACTGTCTTTGACAGATCTTTTGTTTTTTTCTTTTTTACTTTATTTCAAATTCTGTTATGGCATTTTATGTTATCTTGTATTATTTTTCAATTTAGTCACTGTCCTTCTCTGTTCTAAATTCAATTTATTTTTACCCATTTTTCACTGCTTTTTTTTTTAGAGACACAGAAACCCACAGCAAATATTTACTAGTTTTTCTATCTGAGCATAAAAGGAATTTTCCCAGACATGACTTTTATTATGCATATTGAATGTAATGCTTCACTTCCCACATGATACGACTTACTTTTAGAGGTGAACCATTTATTTTTGCTTCATTTTCTTATGTTTTAGTATATACTATCTGAGAATGCATTGGAAAAACAACAACAACAACACAAGGTGAGTAGAATATCTTTACTACTGTCTGTGTAAAAAAAATTATTGTATAATTTCAGGTTCCCATATCAGCTCCAGATCTGAAATGCAGTTTCTATATGAGTACCCTATGTTTAGAAAATATTTTCCTGATGTTTGTCTATAACATTGAGTTGTAATCTTCTGCTGCTACGGTTTTAATTTTTTTTTTGACATTTTGAGAGTAAGAATTAAAAATTTTCATACAAGAAAGACTACTTTTCTCACATGTACTGTGTTTTGTAATCTATACTTTGTCCTTACTTACACTGATTTTCTAAATGGTCATGCTTTCCATGCTTTTCTAAACCATATTCCTTGATTTCATGCTGAGTTTGTCATCTTGCAAGACAGTAAATGGAAAAGTTGAATACAATATGACACAATAGAAGTAGCATGGTTTGTCCTAAAATGATTGGCATGCAGTTGGGTGGTTTGTTAGCTTGCTAGGGCTACCATAACAAAATGCCACAGACTGTGTAGTTTAAACAATATAAATTTATTTTCTCAAAGTTCTAGATTGTCAAAATTCAAAATCCAGGTGTTGGCAAGTGTGGTTTCTGTGTGGCTTCTTACCTCGACTTGCAGATAGCCACCTTCTCAATGTTTCCTCACATGGTTTTTCCTCTGGGTGTGTACATCCTTGGCACCTACATGTGTCTAAATTTCCCCTTGGAAGGACATCATCAGGGCAGCCCCGATGGCTCAGCGGTTTAGTGCTGCCTACAGCCCGGGCGTGATCCTGGAGACACGGGATCGAGTCCCACGTTGGGCTCCCTGCGTGGAGCCTGCTTCTTCCTCTCTTTCTCTCCCCTCTCTGTGTATTCTCTTGAATAAATAAATAAAATCTTAAAAAAAAAAGAAGGACATCAGCAATCACATTGGATTAGAGTTCACCCTAACAGCCTCATCTAACTTAACCATCTTGATGAAAGCCCTGTCTCTAAATATGGTTATATTCTACAGTACTAGGAGTTGAGATTTTAATATATGATTTTTTTAAGGTAGAGGGAAACAGTTCAGTCCATAACAGTTGGAGAATGTATTTTTTTAAGTTCAAAGATACACCACATGTTTAAATAAATAAAATAGACAAAATAAAATTAAGATATTATCTTTATCAATGTAGCAATTATTGTAAATTTTCTCTAGACATTGGCTTTTGGTCCATCTTAGCCTTTGAAATGGGAGGTTACAATAAATAAATAAATACATACATACATACATAAATACATAAATAAGAAGGTAGTATCTACATTGGAAATATAAGGGTGATTTTGGAAGTGTTAAGTGAGCCAGTATTGCCAGATATTGTGTTAGGTGAGAAATACTATTTGTAAGAGATTTTAAATTGGAATTGAATTTTATTTTCTATGAGGTTGTATCAATTTCTCTAGGTATATTTTATCTCCACTCAAAAGTTTCTTGAATATGGATATGTCATCAGAATTATCTCCTTGAGAGTGTAGTAGCTTTCTTGGCTTATGCAAGCAATCTAAGTGAAGCTACAATATCAGTTTCCTCTAGAGTTTCAAACCATATACCATTAAGAGAGTCTTCCCAGCATAGCACATTCTCTAGAACCAGGCTTTCTGGTCTTGAACCCTGGTCTACTATTTACGGTGCTTTCTGCTTTGTCATATCATGACAATAGCACTTATCTCATAGAGGTTTTATAATGATTAAGAGTCAATATATAGAACATATGGTAGTGCTTGATGATCAAAATCTACATGAGAATTTTAAAAATAAATGTTCATCCAGTGATGTTTTCCCACCAAGATCTACAAAGGTGTTAGACTATGCATATTCAGAAATATTTCTACAATTGCAAGGGGCATTATCCTCTCCCTTGTGTATTAACATGTAATTCCTAATTTTCCTTGCTTTGTTCATTCGTAGTCCTCCTAGGTTTCTAATAGTCAGTTGAAATTTGGATTCTGATTAGTTTTATCTAAAGTGAATAAACTGTGTTATTCTTATTGTCTCTTGGTTTCTGACTTCATCTCACTGAAACTTCATCTAAATTTAGTCATCTACATCAGAGTCAGATGAAAACATTTAGAGGCATAAACTTTAAGATTTTATGGTGCTTCCCTTATATGTAACTTAAAACTAATGTATAACTAATCATAAAAAGGAAAGTCAAACAAATTCTATTTTAATAATACTGTGAAATCAAATATAAGTTTTATTATAAAATGTGCCCTGGATTCTTGATTCTTTAAATTAATGCTTAGTAAGCTTAATGGTAATTTAGTCATTACTGAAGTCCTGTATGGGTCTCTTCCTTTCCCATTTTTCCACATCTCATGCATTCTTTTTTCCATAAAGGCAGAATCTCCCTGAATACTGAGTTATTTTTTTTTCTTCTCATTTGCTCTTTCCATGGATCGATGGAGTGGTTTATCAGATGAGCAAGTATTGTTGGTAGTAAAGTCAAAATGCATAGTTCAGCTCCATGTTTTTTCTTTGCACTTCCTCTGGGGATTAAACACTCCATAGCATTTAATAATAAACTTAATCTTCCCATTCACAAGGGAAGCAGATACAGATTCCAGTGCTGTCTGTAACTAGATGGTTAGCTAGGAATCCGTAAGGATTCCATAAGGACCTCCAATCAAGTTACATCATCTAATGTATTCCTGCCAGGATTATAGGTGATGTTCTAATTTCTATTTTTATTCTGGATTTAATCAACCAATTTTTAAAAGTTGTAAGCATGAATTATTAGGGATCCTCTTGATGATCCTAAGAAGTGTTTTTTTATTATTTTGTTTTTCATTTTCCAATTGCTACTAAAATATTGTGGCCATTTTAACATCATTTTTGGCATATTTTTATACATCTGGAGCTGTACTCATTTCTAGGATATAATAGTAAATAAGATATTCTACCTAAAATAAATTCAGTTTTAAGAGATACAAATATTGTAAAGAAACAAATGCTATTTGGCTTCTATATGAGGGGTATTTACAAAGTACAAAAAATAGAGTAGATAGTAACCATAGTTAAGTGGTAGATGAATAGAATGTTGGGGAAATATGAAAGGACATATTTATTCCAAATGCATTTTAATGTATAATAATGGTTTAAAATTGTGTCTAGTAAAATGCGGTTTGAGCCACGGTGAATAATGCAGCATCTCTGCTATATAAAAAAGGAAAGAATACAAGTTTAATATTCAACAATGGAAACTGGCCAGAATAATTTAAAGGATTATAGGACTTGAACTGCATTGGTTGTAAAATAGTAGATGTAAAATATACAAAAATTGGTATCTTTTTGCTGTGGCTGTGGGTATAGTAACTGTCTCTAAATAAAATGGCTTCTCTTTAAAACAGAAAATCATCTGCCCTTGTTAATCCATAGTAATAAATAAAAAAAAATTGTGTTCTCATTCAGATGCCCTCTTTCTGAAAAACTCTATATGATGGTGACATTCTTTCAAGCTAGAAGCAAAGATTCCAGTTTCTTGGGATGTTTATATGGCCTTGACTTCATCTTTTTATTATAGTATACTTCGCATTTGTTGCATAGACAGTTGGAGGGTAAAAATACATCTACATAATTTACACCCACCACATCATATGTTCATGATATGAGTTGTTGGTTGGTAAAATTAAACAGTCACTGCGTAAAATATTTTTCATGTAAGTGTTTGAATGTCAGAATTCATCTACCACTTAACTATGGTTACTAACTGTCCCATGTTTTGTACTTTGTAAATACCCTTTATACAGAAGCTGAATAGCATTTGTTCCTTTAAAATATTTGTATCTTTTAAAATAAATTTATTTTAGGTAGAAGATCTTATATTACTTACTATTATATCCTAGAAATGAATACAGCTCCAGATGTATAAAAATATCTCCAAAATGATGTTAAAATGACCACAATATTTTAGAGCAATACAGTTGAGACACGTATTTCAAGTCTTTTGGGAAGAATCCTGAAAGAAAGTATTTCTAAAGCCACAAATGTTTTTAGCAACAATTAACCATATAAAATAAATGAAATTTTATACTTTATGCCATTCACAGAAATCAATTCAAGACAGATAACTATTTCTTTGCAAATGCCATATTTAAGAAACCTATAAAAATACCATAATATTGTGATGATCTTGGAGAATTAAACTATTAGGACAAAGAAAGCCAAAATTTAAACTGAAACTGCATAAAAATTAAGAATTTGTTTTCAAAATATAACTTAAAGTTACTGGAAAAACAAACCACAAGAAGAAGACATCTGCAGTGTTTATAAAAGGCAAATGATTGCTATGCAATACATAAGATTCCCACAAATCAATAAAAACACAGCAACACATTAGCAAAAAAAAAAATGAGCAAAAAGGCATAAGCATGCATTACACAAAAGAAGAAACACAAATGATCAATAATGTATGGAAAATTGTTCAACCTTATTTGTAATTAGAGACTGCAAGTTAAAAGAAAAAAAATGTAATGAGGTAACATTTCACTCCCAACATATTGACAGAAAAATGTAAAGTCTGTGATAGAAAGGTTCATCAGTATGCTTAAGGCATGAAAATTTTTATAAGCACATTAGAAAATACTTTTGCATTAACTATTGAATTTGAAGATATATGTACTATTTGACCTATTTCCCAGAACATACCTGTGAAAACTCTTTTTCATGCACCTCAGAATGAATGTTCAAGAGTGCTCAAAACATCATTTCCTTAATGAGAAATGGAGGATCATAACCCATTTGTCATTCAGCAGTATAATGTATAAATGCATTGTGGTATATTCACATATATCATAAAGTGGATTACTTTATAGCTACAAATGCAGCGAATTAAATCTTAAATTTTGATACTGATTTTATATTGACAATAATGTTGATTTTTATAATCATAGTACTAAATTAAAAAGCCTCGGGGGATCCCTGGATGGCTCAGCGGTTTAGCATCAGCCTTGGCCCAGGGTGTGATCCTGGAGTCCCGGGGATCAAGTCCCACATCGGGCTCTCTACATGGAGCCTGCTTCTCCCTCTGCTTATGTCTCTGCCTCTCTCTCTCTCTCTGTGTGTCTCTCATGAATAAATAAAATCTTTAAAAAAATAAAATTAAAAAATAAATTAAAAAGCCTCCTTTTTATATTTCCTAGGATGCTACTTACATAGAGTGCAAAAATAGAGACAAACAAAGAGTAAACCTTTAAAAATTGGCAACATATAGTAGTAATTTCAGGTTATCGACTTCCTGAGGGTGGGGGAAATATATGAACTTAAAGGGCACACAGTAAGCAATCAAGGTGCTGGTAACATTCAAAAACTACCTGGTGGATATTCAGATGTTGTTTGGTTATTATTTATTAAACTCTCTCTATATATATAAATATATATTTATATACATATAACATATTTTGTATGTAAGATGTATATGCAATAAGATCTTAATTAGTATAACCATAAACATGTAATATATAGTTTCATAAATCAACTTACTGAAATAATGTGAAATTGTATAATATTTTCATCATTATATATCACCTTAGATGTTATAGTGAATCATATATGGTTATTCCTTTTTATATATGGTCATTCTTTTTTTATATATGGTCACTCTTAAGAGATTTCTTTTAAACTATAGTACATGGATTATTCTGAGGACCAAATCTATCTATAATATATGTGTTATAAAATTCACTATCCACTTTATTTCTTTCTAGCTTCTAGAGAAGTTTCTAGTAGCTTTCAGAGATAGAAAAATGCTAAGATTATTTGGTTTATGTTTATATATGTTAGAAAACAAGTTAGTGATATGGAATCTGAACTATTGCTTACTAAAAATGAAATTGTTTCCTCTATAGCCTTTACATCTATTTGTAAAATCAACTTTTTGGATTTGTAAAGTAATGATACAATGATGTACAAGTAATATAACAGGAAACATTCTTGATCAACATATGTCATAAATATTATAACTGAATTTTTCAACTATATTTTTACCAAGACATATTAAATTCCAAAACCAATTCTGTTTAGAGGTTTCTTTGTTTTGAAGTTATATGTGTTATATCATTTTGCATAACAATACTAATATTTTCCAATGTTGTTATTACTTTGGGCATCAGAGACATAAGATACTTTCTGAAAAAAATAGATGCAGCTACGTGTACAAATATAAAAAGTTAAGCAAATATGCACAAAAATAAAAATCAAGGCAAAGGAGTAGAGTTATAATTTTCATGGAGTTCTGAATAGTATCATATCCTTTATCTACTTTAATTGAATAAATTTGTATTGAATAAACCTAGAAAAAGTCTGACAGATGAAGTTTAGAGAGTATTAATAAGGTTTATTTATTTTTTAAATAAGGTTTAGAGAGTAACATGGGGGCTTATATTGGAATCCTGACACAGCTCACTACAAATCTGAGTGACACAGCTCTAAGAACAGTCATAGACTGAAAAATCTACAAGCCTCACACAAGCCAGTGATCATTCAACTATTTTCATGATGTTTCACAATCACTAGATAAATTTATTTGGAAGTTACCATAGTTTTGAAAAACAAATGTGGAAGAGAATAAAGAGAATAAAACTATAGTAATAAAGGGCATAGGGTAAACAAAAAAGTGAAAATGAATGAATGGCAAGAAGAGACAATGTCAAAACAACACAACAAGAAAAGGGAAATAAGTAAGAATGTCATTTTGGGACTTAAATGTATTTTAAATTAATAGATTATTTTTACCTGAATATATCTTAGCTTATTAGCTAAGTAAATAACCTTAGCTAGATTCCTTGAAAGTTATCCTTAAAAGCCTAATATTCTTTTTTTATAATAAATTTATTTTTTATTGGTGTTCAATTTGCCAATATACAGAATAACACCCAGTGCTCATCCCATCAAGTGCCCCCTCAGTACCTGCCCCTCAGTCACCCCCACCCTCCGCCCTCCTCCACTTCCACCACCCCTAGTTCATTTCCCAGAGTTAGGAGTCTTCCATGTTCTGTCTCCCTTTCTGATATTTCCCACTCATTTTCTCTCCTTTCCCCTTTATTCCCTTTCACTATTATTTATATTCTCCAAATGAATGAGACCATATAATGTTTGTCCTTCTCCGATTGACTTACTTCACTTAGCATAATACCCTCCAGTTCCATCCACGTCAAAGCAAATGGTGGGTATTTGTCATTTCTAATGGCTGAGGAATATTCCATTGTATACAAAAGCCACATCTTCTTTATCCATTCATCTTTGATGGACCCAGAAATCACACCCTGAGCCAAAGGCAGATGCTCAACTACTGAGCCACCCAGGCATCTCAACTTACTCCATTTTAGATAATTTATTCTAAAAGTGCCTTCTAAAATTATTTGGAGAATTAAAGGTATAAACAAAGATGACATTCATAAGCTACATAGCATGCTGAATCGCACATAGTCTGTTTTCCTTAAAGGTCTATATCTCAATTATTTTTCCATCTGTATCCTCAAAAAAAATATGAGACAAGTATTATTAACAAGTATATATACTGAAATCAAGAACTCAAATATCAGGTAAGATTATCTGGACACTATTATGTGAAAAAGAAAGTAAACTCTAGTCCAGTTAATAGTGTACACAGAATTTAAGGTGAGTAGATATTACAGATAGTACAACAGAAACAGAATTCTCAGACATTTTTCTATAAAGAGGATTTGCTCACTTTACAAAGCATTTTTACAAGCACTTTTATAGAATTTACAAAATTCAGAAATATTTTTTCCTTCAAGGCAAAATGAAATAATATTTCTATATAAATATTACCATGAGTTATAAGAATTATTTTATTAAATATTAATTTAAACTAAAGAAAAGAAAGTCTTTAATACTCTTTCAGTTTGAAGTAGTAATGGCAAGAAAGCTATATGTTTTATTCTACATTCATTGGAGGAACAAGAGAGAACTACCGATTTTCACCATTTCAACAAAGATATTTTACAAGTGTTCATACTTTTCAGACATCAATACTCAATTTAAAATTTATGGACAGTGTAAGACACTATCAGGAAAGGCACATAGTTTATAATTGCAGAACATCAAATTTAAATGCTCCTATTTATAGAATATATCACTCTTTGAATTTTAAGTCTTTAAAAATATGTTGGTAAAATAATATTTCCAAGGGCAATTTAGTAATAACAAAAATGCAATACTGTATATTTTTGAACATGCCTCTATACTGAACAAGATATAAAGTTGGAGATGCATAATATTATCAGTTGGAGATGCATAATATTATCAGTTTAACAATCTATCAGATTTACCTTTTGAATGTTATATAGTTTCAAGTTACATTCATCTACAGATTCTAGCAAGGGAAGATTTTACTCTCTTTAACTTTCTTTTTTATTTTAAATATTTTATTTATTTAGAGAGAGAGAGAGAGAGAGAGACAGGCAGAGACATAGGCAGAGGAAGAAGCAGGTTCCATGCAGGGATCCTGATGGGGATTCCATGCTGGGACCCCGGGATCATGCCCTGGGCCGAAGGCAGATGCTCAACTGCTAAGCCACCCAGGAGTCCCCCTCTTTAACTTTCAGACATTGCATCCCTTAGAGACAAGAATAAACCATGGGACTCATTATTTAGCATTAAATAAAGAAAGCAACACACACAGACACACAATGTTCAAATACTAAACTATGGAAAACAGAAGATGGTCAAAAAGGGAATTTTTTGAAAATGAATATAAAATATTTAGCATTGCCTCTTTATCCAAACTAGCTTTGGTATAGTTATGTTTATTATAAGGAAAATGACACATTTCTTTTTGAAATTCAAACACTATATGAAGATCTAACAACCAAAGAAACTGAAAAGTACCCAGAAACCATGTTCCATTTTCTCATTGCTAGTCTCAATTCCATTGGGAATATTTTTTTTTAATCTTTCCCATTTTTACAATTCAGATCTTTCTATTACCTTCCTGATCAATAAGGCCCCAAAATATGCCTTCAACATGGAAACCCTAGATCTTTCTCCATGTTCCAAGTCCTAATTTTTGTGAGACAGCACTTGTTTCGTTCTACAAAGTCTCATACTTAACCCTGATTCTTCATTTGTGACTAGGATGGAGGGTAGTGTTGGAAAGGAGTTGCATATCACCTGCTTTTACACAAATAAGTGTTGCAAAAGCCAAATGTCTCAGAGAGAGAGATGATCCGAGCATTGGAAAATGGAAAGTCCTCAGGAAAGGGGACGTGTCTGGTAGGACACGCCAAGAGTCGTATAGATATAAACACTGACAAAAACCGTTGAATATATTAAAGTAACTTGGCATCTTGAAGTTAGAAAACAATTTGCTTTATATTGCTTATTTCTTAATCATTCTCTTATCATTTCCCCACCTCTCAGTATCTTGTTCATTCTATTGAAAAGAAAATTATTGTGCAAAATTTAATTGACTTGTGTAAAAAGCCATAAAATATACTGTTAGAGTGAAAGCAGGACCACTGAAATAAGACCAGAAGAGGAAAAGTCATGAGGAGACTGGAAACATCATCTCTGTTTATTTTGCTCTTTTTGCTAAAGTTTTTTAAAATGGTTAATTGCCTTTTTTTTTTTGTATTTAAACATTTTTCTTTACACTCAACTCCAGGTAGTAATAGTAGTAGTAGTTGTTGTTGTTGTTATACACCAATATTTCATCCTGATAACTGCCAAAAAAAAAAAAAAAAAACACAGTACTATAAATGAAAAACTCGATGTAGCATTTAAATAAGAAAGTGTCTGTTGGGGCATTTGGGTGGTTCAGTTGGTTAAGCATCTGTCTTCAGCTCAGGTCTTGATCTCATGGAACCTGGGATGGAGCCCCACCTTAAGCTTCCTCCTCCGTGGGGAGTCTGCTTCTTCTTCTGCTTCTCCCACCTGCTCATGATCTCTTTCTCTCTCTCTCAACTAAATAAATAAAACAAAGAAAACTGTTATCAGAAAGCAAATATTGAAATACCAAATGCCTTGCTTGGTCTGTTTTTTTTTTTTTTTTTTACGTAAGTAAATATAGCAATTTTAATCCATAAACAGCACTTGAAGTCAAGAGAGAAAACTTACAGCCTTCATGAATAGTAGCTAAGTTAACTTTCAGTGTTTTGTATATTTTTTCCAGTACTTTCAATTTTGCTGAGAGTTTTCCAATATTGTGCTTTAGTATCCTTTCATATATATTAAGTAAAATATAATATTTTCTTTAAAGACTTAGAAAATGAAGAACAAACATATTTTATGCCAGCATAGATTAAATAACAGATTCATATTCTAAGGAATATTGCTTCTTGCTGGTGCATATATTTTATAGTTTAAAGGAAAGTAAAGATATTTACAATTTTTCTATTATAAATATATCCTTGGACATATATTTTCTTTTAACAATTGACTTGCATCAAATGGAACAAAATTTTGCACCTTAACAAGTTTTACTTTAGAATTGATTTATTTATTCCCAGGATTTCTAAATAGTGTGTAGAGGATAAACAGATTATTTATGAAATAAGTGGAGTATACTACCTTATTAAGGATGTATTTAAAAAAAAAAGGATGTATTTTGTTTTTAAAGTAAATATCTGGCAATATGATATGCTTAAAAGTAAAAATGGATTGGAAGATAGCTCTGTACCCAAAGGTTGATTTCAGTACTTCTCGCCTAATAACTAAACAAGACTCTTCACCTCTCTGATTCAGACTGGTTCATCTGTAACATTACAATGATAGTATATTTTCTCAACTGAAATCTGCGTATACCTTTTATGTCTCTGAGATTAGATTAGATTGTTTAATTCTCCCACATAACTTCTTCACTGACAGAGGATGAAGGGTGAATTTATTGCCTTTGCTGAGTCTAATTGAGCCAAAGATCAGAGCTATCTACTTGTTTTATTGTTAGTTCAGTTGATTTATTTGCTTTCATTGCTATGAAAATTGTCAATGTTTTAGAAGAGGTCAGAGTCAAGAAAGGGATGTGAGAATGATTTTGAAAGACTGTTAATTAGGTGCCAAATCTCTGTCACAAATAAGCCTACAAGTTGACCTTTAAGGGAAGGTAATCATCAGCAACATGTAACTAAATTAAGGTGAAATTAAATTAAAAATCTTAAATAACAGATTTTGTCCAAATAGAAATGGACAACAAGCCACACATACTCTCCAATATGCTCCAATGTCAATTCTAATGTTTCCAGGTTAGGATTTACCAGGAACCTACAGCATGGAAACTTTGTGCTACTATTAAGAGTCCTCCTAGCTAAGGATTTTATACCATAGAATTCACTCATTTCAATGACCTTTAATATATTCACAAAATTATGCAATTGTCACCACAATCAATTTAAAATATTTAATTAGCCCAAAAAGAAATCTCTCATTTTTTGTCAATCACCTCCAAACCCACTTTGACTTAACCCATCTCTCAGCAACAGCCAATCTACTTTCTATCTCTATAGATTCACCTATTATACACATTTTATATAAATGGAGCTTTACAGTATATAGTCATTTCTTTCTTTTTTTTCAATGTTGTAAGTTTTTATTTAAATTCTAGGTAGTTAACATCAAATGTTATGTTAGTTTCAGAAGTGGAATTTAGTGATGCACCACTTACATACAACACACGGTGCTCATCACAAGTTCCCTCCTTATTACCCTTGACTCATTTGGCACATCCTTCACCCACCTCCCCTCCAGGAACCTTCAGTTTGTTCTCTATAGTTAAAAGTCTCTTTTACGCTTTGCCTCCTCTACATTTTTTTCTTTTCCTTCCCTATGTTCATCTGTTTTGTTCCTTAAATTTCACATATGAGTGAAATCATATGGTATTTGTTTTTCTCTGCCTGATATATTCTGCTTAGCATAATACACTACATTTCCATCCACATAATTGCAAATGGCAAGATTTCATTCCTTTTGATGACTAAGTAATATTCCATTGTATATATAAGCCACCTCTTCTTTATCCATTTATCATCTGATGGACATTTGGGCTTTTTCCATAATTTGGCTATTGTTAATAATGTTGCTATAAACATCAGGGTGCATGTGGTCCTTTGAATCAGCATTTTTGGATCTTTTGGGTAAATACATAGTAGTGTAATTGTTGAGTCATAGGGTAGTTCTATTTTTAACTTTCTGAGTAGGCTCCATACTGTTTTCCAGAGTGGCTGCTCAAATTTGCATTCCCACCAACAGTGTAAGAGGTTCTCCTTTCTCTGCATCCTTGCCAGCATCTGTTTTTTCCTGTGTTGTTGAGTCTAGCCATTCTGGTGTGAGGTAAATATCTCATTGAAGTTTTGATTTTTATTTCCCTAATGATCTGTGATTTTAAGCATATTTTCATTTGTGACTGGCTTCTTTCACTTATAAAATTTCTAAGGTTCAACCACATTGCAGTATATAATAGCACTTTATTTATTTTTGTTGCCAATTGTATAAATAAATCATATTTTATTTGTCCATTCCTCAGTTTGTGAGTGTTAGAATTCTATCCACTTTTTGGCTTTTATACATAATGATCCTTTAAACATTCATGTATAAATTTATTTTGTAGACATGCGTTTTGACTTCACTTGGGTATATATCTAGGATTGTAATTGCTGAAGCACTTGATGACCCTGTTTACCTGTTTGTTTCCAGTTTGTCTTTGTTTATTAGTTTTGGCTCTATAAATAGAGATACTATGAAATTCATTTAATAGTCTTTTTACAGAAATAGTGTTTTTTTTTTTTTAATGTCACAAGTGGAATTTCTGTATGGTATAAAGTGCATATTCTCCTTCTCTTCTTAGGGAACTGCCAAACTGTTGTCCAAAATGATTGCAATATTTTGCATTCTCAACAATAGTTCTAGATGATATTTTTTTCTTTCCACCATTAGGTAATTTCAGCCTTTTAATATTTTAGCTGATATAGTAAATGTGTAAAGATATATAATGGAGCTTTATTTTGTATTTCTCAAATGATTAATGATGTTGAGTATCTTTTCATGTGACATTGACCATTTGATTATCTTCTTTAATGGAATGACTGTTCCAGTCTTTTCACCATTTTTTATTGAATTGTTTATCTTCTTCTTTTTGAATTGTTAGAATTCTTTACATATCTCAGATAAAGAATAAGACCATGTGTAATTTTTATAATGTTTTCTCTATAGATAACTTTTTCATTTTCTTAACAGTGCTTTTGAAAAGCAAAGATTATTTTATTCAGTTTTTGATTATTTGAAAAATAAAGTTTTAAGAATTTTGGTAAAATCAAAGTAGTCAAAAATTTTATATATTTCTCAATTTTTGTGTTATAAAAATTCACTACCTATATCAAAGACACAAAAATGTCATTTACGTCTTTTTAAAAAGTTATAGTTTCAGTTCTTATATTTCGATTAATGTTGAAATTAATATATATATTCTTGAGATCAGCATGAACATGTATTTTTTTTCTCATAGAGATATATAGTGTTTACACAGCATTCATTGAAAAAACTATGTCATGGGATGCCTGGGTGGCTTAGCGCTTGGGCACCTGCCTTGGGGTCAGGTCATGATCCCAGGATCGGGAATCAAGTCCTGCATCTAGCTCCCTGCAAGGAGCCTGCTTCTCCCTCTGCCTGTGTCTCTGCCTCTCTCTCTCAGCCTGTGTCTCTCATGAGTACATAAATGAATTTAAAAAAAGCTGTTATCTACCCATTGAAGTTCATTCACACTTTGTAGATTTAAAATCAAATATATAATATACATATATTTATTGAATATATATAATAGAATTATATATATAGTTCTGTTCTTGAAGTCTTCATTTTTTTTTCTGAGGGGGTACAGGAACAGAAAGACAGAATCTTAAGCAGGATTCATGCCAGTATGGAGCCCAATGTGGGGCTTGATCTCACAACCCTGAGATCATCACTTGAAAATCAAAAGTCAGATGCTTAACCAAGCCACCCAGGTGCCCCATCATATACCTGAATTTTGAATGGTAATTTATTAAGTCTATATATAAAATTAGGGAAAATGTATATCTTAATATCAAGCCTTTTGATTTCTGAACACAGTAGTTCTTTTCATTTATTTAAATCATTTAAACATTCTCAGAAATTACAGTTTTCAGTGAACTGATATTGCACAGATATTATTACATTTCTTAACATTAAAAATCTAGGTTTCTGTCTTCCCTTGATAACTCTGGAAACATACCACTCATGGTCTTTGGCAAAAATCAATAAAAAGAATAGCATATTTTACCTTTAGAGAGAGTATATATTGTATATATGCTCCAGGTCTCTACAGAGCTCATCACTTCTTATTGTGTTTCTTTGTCTTAATTTGTCTAACTTGTCTAACCAGGAAAAAATCACTTTAGTTTGGGGCTCCTAAAGTAGAATAGGGGCAATACGTTAAACCCAAGTAAAGATTCTTCTTTCTCTACCATAACAAAACTTAACAGCAAGACTCAGAAGGATACAATTAATTCCAATTTACTAAACTGGACAATCAGAAAATGTCCAAGCCTTACAAAACTTACTTCATCCCTCAAAAATGTAAAATTTTCTTTTACAGCAGGAAGAAAAAGAAAGAGAAAGAAAGAAAGAAAAAGAAAGAAAGAAAAAGAAAGAAAGAAAGAAAGAAAGAAAGAAAGAAGAAAGAAAGAAAGAAAAAGAGAAAGAAAGAAAGAAGAAAGAAAGAAAAGAAAAAGAAAGAAAGAAAGAAAAGAAAGAAAGAAGAAAGAAGAAAGAAAGAAAAGAAAGAAAGAAAGAAAGAAAGAAAGAAAGAAGCAAGAAGAAAGAAAAGAAGAAAGAAAGAAAGAAAGAAAGAAAAGAACGAAAGAAAGAAAGAAAGAAAAAAGAACGAGAAAGAAAGAAAGAAAGAAAAAGAAAGAAAGAAAGAAAGAAAGAAGAAAGAAAGAAAGAAAAAGAAAGGAAATTTTGTCTTGCATCTTTGATCATAGAACTCTGACTCTCATCGGACAGAAATTCTCAATCATTTTTCATTTGGAAAGTATAGGCAAATTATATCTAGCAAATACTTTCTATCAGCTAAGCAGTCTTGTATTCATAAGAAAGGCGAATATATGAAAATAATTTGTTGGCAATTGATATAGTAGAAATATTGTGAGCTTAGCGACCAGCCAGCTTGCTTTACATGACCTCCAGTGTATTCATTTATTCTTCTGTAACTTGGGATACTGACCACAATCTTTCTAAGTTCCTCACCTACACACAAATCATAAGACCTGTTTTGCTGCTATGGTTTGAAAATAAAAGATAATGTATAATGCACGTGGCACATAATAGGGGCTCATTATATGGTAATTCATGTTAAGAATGATGATGACCGGGATCCCTGGGTGGCGCAGCGGTTTAGCGCCTGCCTTTGGCCCAGGGCGCGATCCTGGAGACCCGGGATCGAATCCCACATCAGGCTCCCGGTGCATGGAGCCTGCTTCTCCCTCTGCCTGTGTCTCTGCCTCTCTCTCTCTCTCTCTCTCTGTGTGACTATCATAAATAAATAAAAAATATGTTTAAAAAAAAAAAAAAAGAATGATGATGACCAATTCTGTCTTATGATCTGCATTATATTTAAATATTTAAAAAAGATAAATTGATCTTCTTCTTATAGAATATCAAAGTTTAAACAGACACTGTATTTCTCCATTGACTTTGGATCTTCTTTGTGTGTGATAATATTCAGGATGCATTTAATACCTTTGTAAGACATCAAATATAATACAGACTCTTAGAGTAAACTTCTTTCTATGGAGAATTCGACATTAGTGTCCTGTATTTGGAAAGGGTACAGTGATCTGTAATACTCTAGTTCAGCTTTTTACCTAATTATTAGCAAATTCAATAACTTGTATATCAGAGTACTGTGAAAAACATACAGAATTAAACAATATAAGCAGTTATTAAGATTAAGATTTATTAATACTTATTGGGTGTGAATCTAATTTAAATAAAAACAAATATATGAAATTTTATTTTATTGCAATGTACCATGCTTTAATTAATCAAGCATGTCCTGGATAAGAATATTTCATGATGCTATGCAATTGCTTTTATTTGCCCTTTAATTTCAACTAGGTCAATAGAGTGAGATGCAACTGCTGTAGGTATTAAACTGCAAAGTCTAGGGGAAATGGAGGTTAAATTGTAAACAAAATATTTCACTTGCATTGATCTCACAGTCATGCTGGCAGTATTTTGTTTTGTTTTGTTTTGTTTTGTTTTAATTTATCACCATCAGTGAATAAATTGCATCAAAATGACAAAATAGTTGGAGTTGATTTTTTTTTTTTGCTTTGAAAGTTACATTTTGTTAATCCTGAAAGTGTTTTCCAATTTATAAAAAAGTTAATTGAACTGGAATTAATTTTTAGTTAGCGTCACAGCCATTTGAAGTGATTATCCAGGATTTCTCAGATTCATGAGTGACTGATTATTTCCCTGCCTATGTTAGGTAACTTGAAATCTACAATTCTTTGCATATTTCAAAGCATTGTAGATATTAGATATGAGATGAATAGTACCTAAAATATACTTCATTCAGTAAGACTGTTAAGATTTAATTTCCTTATGATAACAGTCCATCTACTGAACAAAATAAGTTTCATTTAATAAAATTGTTAATAAATTCAATAAGCTACTACTAATGTTTTATTACATATTTGTTTATACAATATAAATAAATACACTATAGGCAAGTATCTAATTTAGACTAAAATGACTTAATTCTAGACATCCACATTCTGGAAGCATGTTATTTATTTTTTTTAATTTTCACATAAATATTTTAAAACTTCAACTTGTTCTTGTATGAATTTTCCAAAAAAATCTTTAAGAATTTCTAGTGTGAAAAGTTATGTCAGGTTTAAAATGTATACATATTTAAGGAAAGGAAAAATAGGCCATCTTACATTTTATTTTTATTTTTTATTTTTTAATTAAAAAATATTGCATTTATTTTATTTAAGAGAGAAAGTGAAAATGAGTGGGAGGGAACCAGAGGAGGAGGTGGGGGGGATTTAAACAGACTCCTCAAATAGACTCCATGCTGAACACAGAGCCAAATGAAAAGCTTGATCTCAGTACCCTGGGATCAAATCCTGAGCTGAAAGCAAGAGTCAGTTGCTTAACCGACTGAGTAAGCCAGACACCTCATCATATTAATACATTTTTCTTTAATATATATCTTTTTAATATATATCTTTCTTTTAAAGTGGGTAGAGATGTAAGAACACATTCAAATTGCCACCATAGGAAAATAAAAAGTTATAAATTTAACTTAAATTTAACCTTATAAAAATTTTAAATTTAAGCTCAATAACAAAAAGCCATTGAAAATCATAACTGACAAAGTGGTATAGATTAAGATGGCATTACTTTGTAGTACAAATATAGTTTTAGTTTAAAAATACGATTGAGGGATCCCTGGGTGGCGCAGTGGTTTAGCGCCTGCCTTTGGCCCAGGGCGCGATCCTGGAGACCCGGGATCGAATCCCACGTCGGGCTCCCAGTGCTGGAGCCTGCTTCTCCTTCTGCCTGTGTCTCTGCATCTCTCTCTCTCTTTGTGTGACTATCATAAATAAATAAAAATTTAAAAAAATAAATAAAAATAAAAATATGATTGATATCTTCTGATCTCTCGCTCTCAATTTTTAAATGACTCCACAATATAGAACATATCACTTATTACGCTGTAAAGTAAAAATGTGAATTATAATTTTACTGTTGCAAAACAGTGGTTATGGCTTTATATTAAAATTTTCCTTCCATGGAAAATATCATAAATTTATTGTAAAGATATATTTCAAAACCTTGAAAACAGAAGTCACATAATAATGTGTATGCACATATATATATGGATAAAAACGCCTACATTTTGAAAAAAATAATTTCCTAGGTACTCTAAGAGAGTTAGTTTTACTATAAAACAGAAACATCAGATGGTCTTTTGATTATTTTATTCTGTGTTAGCATCATCAGCCCCTATCATATATCCAATTGTTTGCTTTATTTGCTAATTGTTCATTAGCAAATAAAGCAAATTACTGTACTTGTAATAGAATTTGTTTTCTCTTCTTGAAACTTAATTCCAACACCAGAGGACTATTTTTTAAAACATTTAAAAAAAAAGAATTTATATTTTTGAAATGGCTTAATTTAAATCTAGATTGCCCAACACTTAAGTTCCTTTTTCACAAATGTGTTTTCTGTTAGTTCTGATCATCAAAAGGTATGAGTCAACCCTGATGCAATTTATTGGGATCACTGACTCAGTATATTTTATGTTTAGATGCTTATTAAAAATGTTTGTTAAAATTAGGATTTTGAAAACAAGAGCATAACTACTGTCAATCATATGTCAATTATAACAGAAGTCATTCTGAGGAATTTTAATGAAAACTTTCTATAACAGAGAAAACACAGCAGTAAAAGTATTATAAACCTGAGTGACTGGCATATGTCACTTGCAGAATAATATGTGAGATATAATTTTTCTGAAAGATTTTTTTCTTTGAGATCATTTTTCTCCTGAGAAAATGGGAATTTATAGCAATTAACAGATTAACATTAAGAAAATGTATTATCATTATTTTTAAGTTAAAAACTTTTTATTATTGAAATAAAATTATTTGAAGCCTAACGAAGTATTGGCTCCAAAGTATCAAGTGAAATTCTAAGTAAAAATAAATAAATGTTTAAATGTTTAAAAATATCATCTATACATGTAAATTTTTATTATCTTTTCAAAGATATGGAGGTTAGATTTATGGTCTTGTTATTTTTAAACTTAGGTGTTAAAATATTTTCAAAAGTTATAGCAAACATGTAAATTAATAAATGATATGGATACATTTAAACATGCCAAGAAGGAAGATTTTATTGATTTGAGAGACAGTGAGAGAGAGAATACAAGCAGGGACAGAGGGAGAAGCAGACTTCTGCACTGAGCAGGAAGGCCAAAAGGTGCTCCATCCCAGGACTCCAGGATCATGACCTGAACCAAAGGCAGACGCTTAACCTACTGAGCCACCCAGGTCCCCCAAGATGGAAGTTTTAAGAAAACCTAGGGCACACATTATTATTACAACACTTTGCCAATGCTGGGGGTGCAGGGTAGTGTATACTTTGCTTAATATTAGAAAATAGTGTTCCAATTTACTTGGGTCATAATACAGAGAGGGAAAATTGATCCTAGAAGCAATCATTTAATTAACCTTTATCAAGTCCATAAAAATATTGTACTACACGAAGAGCAGTTATCTTGATAAATAACTTGTTTTGATTAAAAATGAAATCTTTTATTGTATTTGTAAAGTAGTATTTGAAATTTAAGTCCTCTATTTTTTCTAAGTTTATTTTTATTTGTTTTGAGATACAATTTTTAAAATAAGTTCATCAAATGTAAATAATACTGAAAAGTCATCTAAACAAAGAGATCTAATATTTTAGTAGTAGATAGTTATTTAGACTAACTACCAATGAAAACAATAAGAAAATCTGGAGAGAAAAAGAAAAATGAAGAAGGAAGGAAGGAAGGAAGGAAGGAAGGAAGGAAGGAAGGAAGGAAGGAAGGGAGGGAAGGAGGGAGGGAGGAAATTAGGGACCTAATGAAGTAGCAAAGACTTGTAGGACCAAAATCTAAGATGCAAAGAAAATATAGAGGTGTGACCCCTGCATTTAGAATCTTTCTTTCCCTGGGGCTATATGCTAATTCAAAAAGATTAGCTGAGTGACAAATCAAGCAACAAAAGACAGTTTCCAATCTTCCTAAAGTGAAGAAGAAAAACATCTGGAGCCTAGAATTACTTTCCTGGTAAAAACTCTAAGCTTTAAACTGGCACCTTAAACACTCATGTTGAACACTGGTTGTTATAAGAAAGTGATGAATCACTGAATTCTCCTGAAACCAATAATACACTATATGTTAACTAACTGGAATTTTAATATAAATTTGGAAAAAAATTAAAAAGAAATAAATAAAAGAGCTACAACTTTATGAGGTGTAAATGCAGTACAGGAACCTGCAATATTTAAAGTGTACAGTTTAGTCAATTTTGACAAATTAATAGATTCTGAAACCATCACCACAATCAAGACAACGAACATTTCCATTGCCCCCACAAGTTTCTTTGTGCCCCCTTGTAATCAGCCCTACCCCCCCTCTCATTCTCAGGTAGTCACTGATCTGATTTCTTCCACAACTTATCTTTCCCCCATTTTCTAGGGTTTTATATAAATTGATTTTATATTTTTTTCTTTTTTATTTTTTGGTCTAGCTTTATATTTGGCATAATTATTTCAAAATCTTTATTGTATTTATCAATAATTCATTTTTATTGCTAAGTATGCACCATTAAATGCATAGATTAGTTCACCCTTTGATCTGTTGACGTTTGATTTGTTTTCAATTAAGGGTTACTATAGATAAAGTCTCTATATACATTCATGTATAAATGCTTGGGCATTTTTTTCTCTAATTTGAGTAAATACCTAGAAGCACCATGTATGGGTCACCTGGTAGGTGTATGTAGATTTGTAGTTTCCCCATGTCCTCACCAAAATATAGTCTGGTCAGTAATATTTTAATTTTACTCTTTCTAATAAATATATTAAAATGTGTATTTTGCTTAAAATACCACTTAAATATGATGCTTTGTCAAAGATAACTTCACATTCATAAGACCTGAGGAAACCTTTTCTGAAAACAATCTTGAAGTAAGTATTTTGGAAAGAATAGCAATAAAGCCAGAAGGAAATAAGTAGGTATTGAGGATAAATGAATAAGAGAACTGCATTGTCTGAAAGAGCAATTAAAAAAAAAAAAAACGACATAGTAAATGATACTCACCATGTGCAATAACGATGTTGATGATGTGAAATATCCAGAGGTAGAAATCACCAATAGAATCCTATTCCTTCTTTATGGTGAGGCTGAAATGTAGTCATTCTTGAGAAGCCTTTTCCTGTTCAAATTTAAATTTTTCCCATTTGCTTTCCACTGCAGTGTTTTCCTTGTAATTAATCTCATAACACTCTGTCTTTTGATGTAGTATTTTATGTCTTATATTAAAGGGGAAAAACATGGTGAAGACCTTTATTTCATGCTTACTTAGGTGGCAAAACAATCACTCAACTCTAGTTTTCTTCTATAAAATGGAGATAGCTAACCATGTCAAGAATTATTAAGGGGGTTAGACTCTGAAGCACTATGGATTTTTCAACCACAATTTCTAACCTTTCTTGATTACAAAATTGCAATGTCCTCTCAACATTGAACAGATTTATGTTCTATTGAACAGTTGCAAAAATTAAATACTTGAGTTTTACACACACACACACACACACACACACTTCTTCAGTATATACTCTCATGAGTGAAAAGTGATTATTCATCCATTAGACCAGTAAAACATTTATATGCTATTAGGATGAAAACCATTTTGTGATACTCTGGATTATATTCTTTCCAGTAAACATAGTTCACAACAACAAAATAAGGCTCAAGCCATATCCTGCAGTGAGTCACCGATAACACCTGCCAAAGTATAATGCGGTATTGCCCTTCATAGAACAGTTTTTAACAATTTGCTTTAAAATTGATAGAAGGCGTACTGTTAGGAACATAGGAGCAGACACTTTATAATGAGATGTGCTGGTACTCATAACTGGTTGAATTTAACCCAGTATCTGCCCCAGCCATTTCCCTTAAAAGACTGCATGTCAAGTACAACTCACTCTTCCTATACACTCAGAGTCCAAAGTAGAAGCCAGTTATATTCATCCAAAGTTACCACTGGAGTTCTGTAAGTCAAAGTAGTAAGATCTTTCTCTGCTTTTAATGAAAGAGAGTTAAATTTGTTTTCACCAACAGAGTAATAATAAGAATAGACGTTCACCCAATATATTATTAATTCTTCCCTGCCACATCTGAAATACGAATATCACAGCTAAATACATTAGAATGTCATGATCTCCCTCTAATTACACTTTCCAGGTTTTTGTTTGCTTTTGTTTTTGTGGCAAATAGTTTATCTGTTTTGCTACACAGAAATGCAAATTCTTATTTTAATAAAAAATAGTTTTTTTTTTTCTATTTAAAATAATCTGCTAGCTTTTTCTCTGAAGTTAATGTACCTTGACATTGTTGGGTATGGAAATAGCTAAAACTATGCATATTTTCTGAAGACTTATAGAAATTTATAGATAATTCAAATCACTGTGGTCAAAGATGGTTATTATGAAAAATTCTTAATCTATTAATGGGCTGGCATTATCTAATCTTTGTGAGCATTTTAATTCGTATCTTAATGGCCCATTGTTATGTTCATGTATTTATCTAGCTTGTGTTTTATCCCTGTTTTTTTTTTCTCAATAGTTATTGAAAAATGACACTGCTTGGTACAGAAACTGAGTTGTGCAGTTATGCTGTAAAAATATGGCTCTGCTTGTTGCTGAAGAAAGAATTATGACTTTTCCCCACCTGTGTTCTCTGTGTGGCTGAAATGGAAACTGAATACCCAATTCTCTGTTGAAGAAATTGAAAACAACTTCTAGATCCATTGCATTAGTTTCATATTGCTGCTATAACAAATTACCACAAACTTGGTGACCTAAAGGAATACAAATGCATTATTTTATGTTTTGGAGGTCAGAAGTCTAAAATGTGCTCACAAGGATGCATTCTTTTTGGAGCCTTTAGGAAAAAATGAACAAAAACAATTCCCTATCTTCTCCAGTGTCTGAAGTCTATCTCCCTCTAACTTCCAAGCCAGCAGTTTAGATCCTTTCACTCTCCTCAACCCCAACATTTGATCTCCTGCTCTCTCTTCTAAAAATCCTTGTGGTTACCTCAGACCCAATGGGATAATGCAGGATAATTTTTCCATCTCCAGAACCTTGACTTAATCACATTCAACAAGTCCCTTTTTGCCATTTAAGACAGGTTTTGAGGATTAAGACCTGGGCATATTTGGGAAATACTATGCACCCTACCACAATTGTGAAGTCCTAATTGATTCAGGGAAGTTGGGCTGGTGGTGTTTTTTTAGCCTTACCATTATGAAAAGGATTATTATAATGATGTTAGAAGCTGACAGAGATGTACAAGTATCTTTTTTTTTGTTTTCTTCAATTAATAATATCTCTTGTTTATGGAGTAGGCACAAGTAGGGGGTTAATTAAATCTATTCTAGTTTTGTTAGACTAACTTGATTTAACTAGATTCTTTGGTTAGTTCAGAATTTTGGATACAAACTATATGTAGAGGCAGATAATCTTTCAGGTTTCCGCCACCTTCCCTTTCCTTTCTAATCTCCAAACTGGCTTATACAACCATACGGTACAGAGGAAGACTGATTATAGATCCACACAAAATTTCCGTATCTTCTCTCAACTTGTAAGGAGTTAGAAGAGCCATCTATTACAAGCACTGGTCACTGTCAAGGTATAGCTGATGTTCTCTGTTTCAGTGGCTTAGAGTTTTGGGCCATGTGCTTCCAAACTCAATATTTGCAACTATAGATGTCTTATGTCCCAATCCCATATATGTCCTCCCAGGCCTCATGAAATCTAAATAACTCCATGTCTTTTATTGTTAAGGATGGGACCCAAGGAACCTTTACATTAATTTATAAAACCACAATGATCCAAGAAAATTCCTTAAATTAATCTATTTAGCTACTTCCCAATAACGATTCATTTTCTCTGCCTTGTACCACTTTTGGAGAGCTCCCGACAGATGTCTTAGTGTTCACAGTTTTTCTTATACAAACCTAAGAAAATGCTACACCATTCTTGATTCCTCCCTGCCAAGCCAAAGTTGTGGGGAGTTTCTAACCCACTCCAGCCAGCAAGTATGGACTATGCATGTTGGTAAAAACCTCAGACATGACATTCTTCTTGTGATTTTAACACTTTTAATTCTCATTACAAAACACCATGTTGTTGACAAGGGAAGTTTTTCCATTCCAATTTTCTATATTTTGTGTCTATTCTTTGTAAGTAAGAAAGCCTCATAATGTAGTTATCAATGATAGAAGCAGGGAAATCCCTGGGTGGTTCAGCGATTTAGCATCTGCCTTCCGCCCAGGGCGTGATCCTGGAGACCTGGAATCGAGTCCCACATCACGATCCCTGCATGGAGCCTGCTTCTCCCTCTGCTTGTGTCTCTGCCTCTCTCTTTCCCCCTGTGTATTTCATGAATAAATAAATTTAAAAATGATAGAAGTGTTATTAACCTATAATGTGGAAGAATTCTTATAATCACTCATTTAAACATCTGAAATATATTAGTCAAAAAAGTTGGAAATGAGTTCCATTTTTCATTTTGTGTTTGTTTTCTAGTATTAAAACTTATTTTAAATTTGAATTTTGGCATTAATTTGTTTTATTTTGTTTCTCTTTTGCTAATAATTTGGAGTATGGAATCTAACAAAACTTTCTTACTGATAAAATAATTGTAAAGCATTTAAATCATTAAAAATGCTTTCTTGATGTTTAATTTAAAAATTACTTTATTATGTAATGTATTACTTTAATGAAGTAACTGTTATTCATACAACCAGCAAATATTTAGTGAGTGAAAGATAGTTTACTGGACACCAAAAGAGAGAATGTATTACAGTCTGAGTTCCCAAGTGATAATCTAGCAGTAATATTTTAATGAATAAATTAAAATCATAGATAAACTATTCATGCCTGAGGAAACAAAATATCAGTTATTTATGCAAAAACTTATTTTTTACATATTTTAAATAGTAATAATTTGTGTTGGGTTGAAACATAGTTTAATACATTTTTTTAATTTTATTTATTTATTTACATATGATAGTCACACAGAGAGAGAGAGAGGCAGAGACACAGGCAGAGGGAGAAGCAGGCTCCATGCACCGGGAGCCCGATGTGGGATTGGATCCCGGGTCTCCAGGATAGCGCCTTGGGCCAAAGGCAGGCGCCAAACCGCTGCGCCACCCGGGGATCCCCATAATTCAAATAAAGAGCAGACACTTGGTGTTAGAGCTAGGCACTTTGGTGGCATATTAAGAGCCATAACTCCAAATGCATACAAAGCCAGTGAAGGTGTTTGAATAGGTGGGTGATAAAAGCTTTAGAAAGCTTTAGAAAGATGGTTTGAGGTTCAATATTGAAGATGTACTTTAGGTAGGAGAAGCCTATAGGAAGAACTAAGAAATACAAACATAAATTTTTGAGGTGGCAGATCTGTAAAAATAATTGGGAACATTTGCAAGAGATTATTGCCCAGGTAGAACTAGCAGAATATATCAATTTATAGAAAATTACTGGATAGTTAAAATGACTCTAAGTTTTCATCTTCTGTGGCTGGCCAAACTGTATTATAAGAGAAAAGAGAAGTAGTGAAAAGTTCACACTGTATAAGCACAGAGAACAGCTATTTCTGATTATAGTTTTCTGATTGCTTCTTTCCTTCTCTTTTCTAGGGAACTTCCTGTAGTCTTTTAAAAAATATATTGATCACTCGTGGATTGTGGAAAACTAAAGAGAAAGTGTCTTTCTGCATAGGATAAATTTGCACATTAGACATCAATGTACCTCTCCCTCAGGCTAGTGTGATTTATTGGCTGTGGTCATTGGTAAGAATAGCTGCGGCTGGTGCTGGTCTCAAACCAGGTGATAGAGCAGCTTGTCTGGGTACTTGCATCCCTGAGAAGCAAAGTACCCTAGGAAATAGGCCTTAGAAGATAGATTTCCAACCAAGATCCTGTTATGGTAACCAATTCCCTTTGTATGAACCTTTCTACAACAATCTTAAATGGGCTTAATTTCATCTTGAGGGAAAATTCCACATTACGGAGTGCTTGCAGAGTTTCTGGCATTGGACGAAGTTAAATTGTTAAGATATTACAGTATAATCCATGGACAAGCCATTCTTAACCCTATGTATAGGGTAACAGTATTGAAGATCATTTCATTTCTATTTTATTTTTTAAAGGATTTTATTTATTTATTTATAAAAGACACAGAGAGAGAAAGGCAGAGACGTAGGCGGAGGGGGAAGTAGGCTCCAGGCAGGGAGCTGTTGTGGGACTCCATCCTAAGACCGCGGATCACGCCCTGAGCCAGGGGCATGTGCTCAAACACTGAGCCACCCAGGTGGCCCTCATTTCAATTTTAAAAAATGTTCTGCATGAAGTATTTTTCCTTGATTTTGTTATTTTTAGTACAAGTTCACGAATTCATGATTTATATAAAGCTTTTTCAACAACACACTCAAATGTTCAAGAATGTGCAATCATTTAATTATGTGTTACTCAAAAAGCTGATAGCTACATGCCAGATTTGCATAGATCAGGAGAGACATACTGCTTTACTTCATTTTCCAAGGCAGGAACATGTATTTCTGTGGGATTTGAAGTTAGGCAATCTTAGAAAAAAGATTTTACCAGAAGCTAAAGAAATTATTTTATCAGATGTTAAGCCAAGTTCCTAAGGAAATAACTTTGATCCATTCAGAACATAAAGTGCATTTGCTATTGCCAGACATACATCCTTAATGACTTTAGTGTGGCCATGTATGAGTGAAATTCTACAGGATTTAATATTTAGTGTTAGTCTTGGGAATTAGATTTACACACCCCATGAAAGCTTCCTTTGCAGTCCAAATCACTGAATGTTAAAGCAAACTGTGGCTACAAGACATGCATTGAACTCATAATATCAGTAGGGAAAATATGCTACCTATTTTCATAATAGATAAACTACTCCATTGTCCCCAGATTGGTAGAATAATGGTTTCAAGAATCAGAAATGACTAATTCCAGAAAGGAATGATGCATAGTCAACATTAACTTAAACCAAGGCTCTTTATCCGGTGGCGGTTGACTTAACCACAACCTAACAGTAATTATGGAAGTTATAATATTATTAAGAAAAATAGATATTATGATAGTTCACCAAAAGAGAGAAATTAATGAAACCCCAGATCTGAGGAAAGAATGTTTTTCACGTGATAGAAATCAGAAATCCTACTGAATGAATGAATGATAGAAATCAGAAATCCAGCAGGTCAAAATGGATTATCAGTGGAATCACTATAATATTTTATCTACAGCCTTCTTTTCCAGGTTTGCTCCGAACATATTTTATGCTTCAAACTCAGAAGAATAAGTATAGAAAATAGGAATGGAAATATAATGGTTTTTGGGGGATCTTCTCTGCAGTCGGGATCTGGATAATAGGCTAAGTAGAAGAGGAAAACAAAACCTCGGAGGTACTAAATTGAGTGAGATGAGTATGGAGGGAAAGAGAAGAGGCAGAGTGGGGAAAATACCAACATTTTACGGTAACTGACAGCTCTGGTAAGAAGATATTTTTATTTTATTTTATTTTATTTATTTATGATAGTCACAGAGAGAGAGTGAGAGAGAGAGAGAGAGAGAGAGGCAGAGACATAGGCAGAGGGAGAAGCAGGCTCCATGCACCGGGAGCCTGATGTGGGATTCGATCCTGGGTCTCCAGGATCGCGCCCTGGGCCAAAGGCAGGCGCCAAACCGCTGCACCACCCAGGGATCCCAGAAGATATTATTAATCAGTCTGTCTATATTATTCACTGATAGACAGACAAGCTAATACACACAGTGATGATGAGAGACTATTGGCCCAAATTAAGTGCAAAGACAAGATTCTGATGTATTCAAATATTTCCAACTACTCATGTAAATGTTCTAGATTGGGAAAGTTTCAAAGTAATTTGTGTAATAATATTGTGTAATAATAGAGTCTGCTTTTTATGAGCCCATTTTTGTCATAACTAGAATAGAATTGTGTGGCAGTTATACAATAATTTGTCCAAAATAGTTTCTTTTAGATACATTTAGACTTCAAAAGCTTACTGTTGTCTTCATGATCATTAATTTTAAGATTATAAAAATTAGGTGCTTATCATGATTTTTCATATTTCAACTTCATTTCTATATAAGAGCTTTGAATTCTCCTTTAATCAGGTAGCAATTGGACTGCACCCATCTTTATTGTAATGAGCCCATAATAATGAGTTGCAGAACATTACAGAATATATCAAAATAAATACAAATTGCAACTTTTTTCCATAACAATTATATAGTAAAATTCTTTTCCGATGACTTTTGACAGAAGGACTTGCTTTCAAGGTGTCTTTTTGAAAACAGATAAACAAACAAAATAAAAAAAAAAACAAAGTGTCTTTTTGCAGATATTGGTACAGATGGTACAATTTGTACAGTTACATAACTGAGTATGTATTAAACATCAGAACCTCAAAATTGGGAATGGGCTTAATGATGGTCTACAATTGGTTATATACGATAACATTTCAAAAGCAAGGGTAATGTGGGAGAAAAAATTAATGTATAGCCACAAATCCAAGCTAACAGAAAAATATTCATAAGAAAATTCAAATTGACAAAATATAAATATTTTTAGTTTAAAATATATGTCAATTTTAGAATTATTTACCATTCTATATACACCTTACAAAGACATAAAAATAAAAGAAATAATAGTTTAATAACATAAACTCATGTGAATTATACTACTTCCATGCTAGCCAGGCAAGTCTTTTTTTTTTTTTTCTAACCAGGCAAGTCTATGGCCATTGGATTGATATAGCAAGGCCATGACCAATATTAATGACAGTTTCTTTAAAGACTGCTAGTGTATATATAAATTTGGATAAATAAGGTTGCTTTTCTAGATTATTTTTTGCCTTTTCAACTAATTTGTGAACTTTTCCCTATTTTTTTCTGTAACTGATACTCCATAATATTAAATAATTTAATAATCTAGAATTTAAGCATTGATGAAAACATATCATTTTTCTCTACATGGAAAAAGAAAGAATCAAGATTATAATTTATGGATTGTTATTATAAAAATTCCAAAAATGATGCAAATATAAGTAAATGGAGATAACCTATATAGAATAACAATAGTATAATTGAAAATCATATTGTCTTCTTGCTGTGAAAGGAAACTCACATTTAACATCATCACGTATAACAAGAAAAAGGAAGTTTATACATTTTATTATTGTACTTAGTTTATATAGAATTGTAAAATATAGTATAATGGCTAATAATTTTTCAGTTAAGTATTAAAACTTAATAGTGCATTACCAATGTGCTTCTCCATCAAATTCTCCAAATTCATATAAACATAAACAATTCTAAGGTTGGTTCTCTTTCTACTCTGACTAGTGCTTCCCAGAATTCCTCCATGATTTTGTTTCATAGAAGTGTTCATATTCCTAAACCACTACTTTCAATTTTCTTCTCAGGCCCTTTTATATTTTCCTTTAGGAAAAAAAAAATATATGGTTTCATCTAAAATCTACATAGTTAAGTCTTCCCCCTTACTGGAGCTCCAGATCCATTTTATTTTCCCTTGTAAACTATTAGAAAGTTTAATATCTGCTTTCTCAAATCTTAAGTTAATATTCTCACCTTCAAATTATTCCACAAAATCATTCCCTTTGTGGTGAATATTAGCAAAACCTATAAGTTTTATAGAAGATTTATTTATTTATTTATTTATTTATTTATTTATTTATTTAGGAATTGATGACAAACCATCCTTCTTAAAAATCTCTCTCAAATAGATATTTAAAGATAAATAAATAAATAAATAAATATGAATAAATGAATAAAAATAAATAAATAAATCTCTTCTTTCTTTTGAACATAAGCTAAACTTTATTAACCCATCCACTTTTCTTCCCAGGACGATGTGCTTTGGGAGAGGCTGACCTTAACTTCATTACCCAGAGGGTGGGTCCTAATGATTTAACTCAATCACAGTGGAGCTAGTCAACTTACCAGAAACTGAGTTTGTTATGGGAATAAAAGCACATTAATAAATGAGGCATGAGAACTCTGTTAAGGATCTTCAAAGAAATTATTTCTTCCTTTTCCCCCCTTGGAACAGACACACAAAGCTGATAGTCTCTTGTCTTCTTTTAAATGTGATGCCTAAAAATGTAGTTTTTCAAACATGAGGGTAAACTTATCTAACAATTTGACAAAGAAGTAAAAGTAATAAGCGGAATATTTAAATACAAAACTAAGCCACTGGATTAACTAACCATAGACTTACCATACATTGGGACTTCTTATATGTATTATATCTTTGAGTGTAATTGTTTATGTATTTATGAGTAATATTTATTTTTCTTTTTGCTAAGCTTAATTGAAAACATCCTAATATAAATATCTATGACAGAAAAGTAGGAGTTACCCTCCACACCACCTTAACACCATTCTCCCATTGTTTCCAAAGCTGCATTCTATGTATCATTTGAATAAGATATTTCCTTTGTCAAAATCTGTGCTATTTTAGTTTTTAAGAGAAATTTTCTGTTATTACTGAAGCATCCTTTCAAATCCATAGACTTACCCCACTATTATAGCCTATATCCTTTCCAAAAAAAAAAAGAATCAGGTTGTTTAATATGAAGAACTACTTGAGGGTATTATTTTCTTTATTTTTTAATATGACTAATGCTTAGTATGGTCCTGGAAAATAAGAGATATCAACTTTATTCAATGAATGAGAGATTAGAAAATAAATTGTGTTACATTTTATAAAGAAAAACCGATTTGCATCTTTTGGCTTTAAAGATAATAGGTATTAGATAAAACATACTGCTATTTTGCAAATACTTTTGTGGTACACCAAGAAAAATTTTTGAATATATCTATTTTGTTTATGTGCACATGTAAACGAAATCCTTAAAGTAATAAAACCATTATAGTAGAAAGTAAGATGAAATAAAAGATCTTATATTTAATTTAGGATTCTTCGGCTATTAGATATACAGTGTTCAATTAGGAACTTGTATAAATTTCAGTCTCCATATAGGTATAATAATGATAATTATACCATGTATAGTTTTATATCAGAATAAAATGAAATGAATTATATTGAACTCCTCTGAAAATGGATAAAGACTGTAAAATTTTGTGTTATTAATAGTAAGTATGCCATTATAAAAAAATCAATGTAAATCTCCAAAAACTGCTGTGCCAATAGATGATATTATTATTTGAAGTAATTCAACACATTTTAAGAAAAATAAAACAATGATAATTTGTATTGAATAAACTCAATCAAAACTTTAAAAGCCATCTCGGATACCAATCCTGTGGACTTCCTCTTCTTCTTCCCAAGCACAAATGAAGTATTTGATTTTATAAAGTGCTAAACTATAAAGACGTTGTTTGGTGATTTTCAGAGTTGTATTGTAATGAGAACAGATCAATTTCCATCATATTTCTCCTGGGAAGTCATGAATCAATAACAAACTTACTTCTACAGAAAATAACAAATCATTGTTTAACGGCTAGTTCTTCAGATAGCTCATGAATCATATATGATATATCATAATAAAAGCAGTAGAAGTGATAGCATTAAAAACATCTCTTGATAAAGTTATTACACAATGCAGTTAAAAATATGGGGCTTTTTGTTTGCTCTAGAGACTTAACTGAGGGAATCAGAAGTCCTTTCAGCTTGAGAGCCATTACATGCTACCCATCATGTTCCAGCAAGTTCCTACTGAAGAGAATTTGAAGTTGTTCAACCATGTTAGAGGCACCAGAACTATGTCAGAATTTATTATAGCAAGTTGAAAAAGTGTTTCTATAATATTTGACATGTATGTGTTTGTAGATTAAAAAGAAATAGAGTGACTAAAGTGTATAAAACATAAAATAAAGGGAGAAAATAGAGTACAAAACAGGAAAAAATGGAAACCAACAAGTGGAATGTTGAACACGAAGCTGTGTATGATGATAATCAAAGCATCACAAATCTTTCAAGGAAGGAAGGAAGACAATCTATGTGGTAAAATAATAGCCCAGAAAGTTGGAGAGGAGGCTACTCTCATTCATGAGAAAATATATTAAAATACCAAATGTCAAGACTCCTGGGTAGCCTAGTTGGTTGAGTGCTTGCCTTCAGCTCAGGTCATGATTCCAGGGTCCTAGGGTCCTAGGATAGAGCCCAATATACATTGGGCTTTATGCTCAAGGGGGAGCCTGCTTCTTCCTCTCCCTCTGCCTGCCACTCCCCCTGCTTGTGCTTTCTCTCTCTCTCTCTCTCAAATAAATGAAAAATAAAATAAAATATTTAAAAACTAAACTAAACTAAATGTCAGTGGAGAATGTCAGTGGAGATGGTCTGGCCAAGACCACTGTGTGGTTGGGAAGGTTGTACCCTGCAAAGGGTCACTTGGTTAAGATGGCTTGTCAAAAAAGTATGGGGCTGTTTCAGTCCTGAGAAAGGGGCCATTCTGTAATGAGTTCTGCCCAAAAAAAAAGACATAGAGAAGGAGGCCTTCTCCCCCTCTCCCTTTCCCTCCTCCTCTTCTCTTTTTCTTCCTCTTGCATTTCCTTCTTCATCGTCTTCACACAAAGGAATAGAATATGCTTGATATAGATCCTCTACTTTCTCCCCTGAAAAATAGAAATAAGGTTGTAACAAAGAGTGGAAAAAAACATTTAAAAGTCAGAAAGTCAAATCAGAACTGTGAGAAAACATGTATTGCTTTGTGGTATGGTCAAGGGTGGGTATAAGATGACTTCAGTATTTCTGTGGATACTTAGTAGTAGTCAGAATGGAAATTGACAAAAGCCAAAGGGATATTTCCATGTATAGTGAAGCTTTATTTGGTTATTACTTTTATGTGGTGATTATAAAGAAAGGGAGTCTTTGATACATAAGATTTTTAACCAGAAAGACTAGTCAGACAATAGTACTATTAGTAGCCAAGGGAAGGGAGACAGAGGAACTTTGTAGGTAATAGCACACGAAGCTTATGTTGAAAGAACATATTAAAATACAAGATTAAAACTAAAGCATAGGTTCTGGATCTATCCGCATAAATTTGAGGGTAAACCACCTAATATAAGGCTGAAAAAAAATGGATCAACTAACATTTTTTTCATTATTTCATTTACCAAAACACCTTTTCTCAGGTCCTTTTAAATACCAGGCATCTAATAATGCCTTAAGAATATAAAAATAAAGACTTTGAAGTGCTATTTGGTAGATATAGATCAACCCTAACACTCACACATAAGTTCATTAAGTCTCTAGTAGAAAATCCACCAAGGATATGGAACATACAGTAGCATTCTGAGATTCAATTCAAAGTATCTTGGGTTTTAATGCATATTTATTTAAATCAATGATATTATAAAGAATGGGCATTGTTAAATTATGAAAAATGTCATGTTCATTAAAGGATTAAAAAGCAATATATGTTTTGAGATGGTCTGGCACCTTCTAACACTTTCAGCCTAGCTTCTATGAGTAAATGAAGTTTTAAGTTTAAATCGTTACTTATAAATCTTGAACTTTAAAAGTTCATAAATTAGGGTCTTCCTACAATAATTTAAAAATATCCCAAGACTATGAAAATTTATAAGGAAATACAGGTGTTGTCAACTTGGAATCATTTAACTTATTTTTTTTTTTACTTTATGATGATGTGAAAGTGATAAACGTTTAGTAGAAACTGTACTTCAAATTTTGAATTTTGATCTTTTCTCAGGCTAGTGATATGTAATAGAACCTTCTCATGATGCTAGGCAGTGGCAATCAGCCACAGCTCTTGGTCATCTATAAGATCATGAAGGAAAAAAACTGATACACTATAATTCTGTACCTATACAGCATTCTGTTTTTCACTTTCAGAACAATATTCAATAAATCGCATGAGATGCTCAACACTTTATGATAAACTAGGCTTTGTGTTGGATAATTTTGCCTGAGTGTGGGTTAATGTAAGTGTTCTGTGCATGTTTGAAGTAGGCTAGACAAAGCTGTGATGTTTTGTAGATTAGGGGTATTAAATGCATTTTTGACTTGCAATATTTTCCACTTGATGGTTTTATCAAGATGTAACCCCATAAGTGGAAGAAGACCAGTATATAATAATTAGTGTAATAATTAATGTCCACATGAAAACCTCCCATATTTCTTCTAAGGTAATTTTGTACCTTGTATTTGTACATTGATTTCAAAAATATTTAATAATATATCATCATCCTATCGAATTATAGCTTTCAATGATTCTATTGGCGTACAAATGGGGAAAAAGGAAAAGGTATCCAAGTATGTAAAGTTTCTCAATGTTACCACAGCATTTATCATCTATGACTATGTCTGTGTACTTCAACAGGACCATCATGCCATGCCTTACAAACAGAGGTGTAAACATGCATAAACAGATTCTGTCGGGAAATCATTTCAAAATTTGTTAGTACATCTTCTTTTACAGTGGAGTAGAGTGAAAATTGCATTGGTGAGAGCTTTCTAAGTTGATGGACAAGAAGAAGTATATACCCAGCTTGTAAACATAGTGCAAACTATACCTATACAGAACAATCTAAAAATTCTTATGAAAAATTCTTATTATTTAATACTGTATTCTTCTGTGTTTTTAAAATGGAAAGTATGAATGTACAATCAATTTGAGCTTACATTTTATAGTGATTAAGGTAAAATTACTCTTGTTAATCCCTGGAAAAACAAAGGAATTCATTACATATTTGAAGTTCTTTCAGTTTTCTATTTCCTTGATGATAATAATATTTAGATTCTTATGTGATTTCTATACTATATGTTTAAAATCAGATTATACTAAAGCAGTGAAAACAAAAGTGGTGCAAGTCTCCTTGAACACTGTACCAGAATGATATAGAAATTTACTTATAGTTTTGTGCATTTGCTTGTTTGCTTTTTTGTTTCAGCACATTATAAGATAAGGAATTGGGTCTATTTGTTATGATCTTGTAATTCTTGCTTAAGAATGTGTTGACTATCTAAATTTCACTTCAATTCCACTGGTAATTTACTTATCTCTTATAAATTTTAACAATAACAAAAAGCTATAAGCTTGAAATAAAAAAATGCTCATACTTCTTTAAACCATTTGTAAGCACTGACAAATTTTCTTATTGCAACATGTTAACACAATCTAATTGTGAAAAATACATCTCAAAGCATAATAAGTTTTTGGGGATATTATTGTGCATTGATTTTACATTGCTAAAAATATGGTTTCACTTTAACAATGTTTGATTCAATAACAAGTCACATTCAAAATCTAAGGTGTTTTATTCTGCCCATTTAATGTCTGCCAACTAGAAATTTATTCGTTAATGATGATGAATGGACAAGAACTCAATTACAAATTATAAATAAATATCTTGTGTTATATCCAGAATAAAATGCAGTGTTTAGAATAAGGTTGACAGTACATATTGGTGGATAAGATAACTAATTTTTTAAAAAAGATTTTATTTATTTATTCATGAGAGACACACACACACAGAGAGAAGCAGAGACATGGGCAGAGGTAGAAGCAGGTTCCATGCTGGGAGCCAAATGTGGAACTAGATCTCAGGACTCCAGGATCATGCCCTGGGCTGAAGGCAGACGCTCAACCGCTGAACCACCCAGGCATCCCAACTAAATTATTTTATAGAAAATAGAAATAATATGTTAAAATTTAGGTAAACTATGTTGAGCCTGTGAGGAGAAGAACATCAGCAAGTTGTCAAGTTATGTAATATATATGTTTTGGGATAAATTTTATTTTTCATTTCTAAAAATATTTCATTAATGATGCTTGATTTCTCATCTGTACTGATGTTTGTTTGTTTATTTATTTATTTATTTATTTAGACTGATGTTTAAAACAAAAAAGATATTTGGATAATCAGCATTCCTATTAAAATACATAAACATGAAAATATTCTAGAATTGATCACTTTTTAATTTTATACATCACTATTAATTTCAAAACTGCAAGTCAAAAATATTTCTGAATAAAGTGATGAAATAAAGATACCTTCAATATATTCTCCTTTCTAAAATGAGTTGAATATAACAAAAATACATGAGTAAGTCTTAAGGTATGCATGTGTTTGGAGCCAAATAAGGTAGGATCCTGAAGGGACAAATATTTCTAAAGATCTTGTCTCCTATACAAAATCCTATGGAAGCTATGTAGTACAATGCTGATTTCTTACCTGAAATAGTATGTAAAATTATCTTTCAAAGCCATCTTGGAAGTACACTATACATTGAAATATAGGGAAAGAGTCATATTAAAATTATGAACCTGACAAATCTGCCATATTTATAATGATGAGAAAAGCAGAAGCCCCACTCCAGATATTCCCCAACTTTTGGAAGGGCTGGAGATAAAAGGAGATGAAAAATCAAACAAACCAAAACAAACCTTTAGTCAATTACAGTGAAGTGTTTAAAAGAAAGTAAATTTTAGAATTCATTAAATTATGTAGTTACAACAATGTGAATACATAATGAGTTCAGTAACTAAAGATTGCATAGTTGCCTAATGACATTAGTTGGATTAATCACAAGAACAAATAACTAAATTACTAGTTCAACTTGCAAAGTAGAATATAAGGAATGTTATGATCCCAAGTGGATCTTGATAGTTAAATAAAAAACTGATTCTGATCCTTCTGAATTCAAAATGTTAAGTGAGTTGATGATCTTACCAGATTGCATACATGAAATTGATTATTGTATTGATTAGGAAGCATACAGCTCCAAGAATTTGCTCTGTGAGGAATTTGGTTTACTCAGAGTCCTTAAATTCCCCAGCCTCTGTCTCCACTGAGTTCATTTTGCAAGAAGCAGTAGCAATGCTTCCCTTGAAAGATGAATTCAGTCCTTAGTTTAATAATTCACAATTCCCTCACCTAAGGAAGCTTCTGTGCAGTGGAAAGCTGATTCTCTTCATGCTCCACTCCTCATGGCCTCGAGGATTCTCATTACAATCTGATAAATGCCTGCCTCTGGGAGAGGTATAAACACGAGAAGCTAAAACACAAACTTTAGAAAATTACTAACTGCGTAAATAAATTCTAAGGATGCTAGGAAAAAAAGAGAATATTATAATTTTACACTGGAGTAAATTTCTTTTTAAATAAGTGCCTTTTCCCACAACCTGGATTCAGTGGACTGCTATGGTTTTAAATGCTCCATTATTTACTTCATTGGCTAACTGGAACATGGCCTCAAAGACTAAGGTGAGAAAATTAAAGAAAATAATTAGAGAAAGCAGAGATTTGAGGATATAGTCACCTGTGCCCAAACTTGTCACCTCTTTGAAGAGAGAGCTCAAAGCTTATCAATCTTGAGGAAAATACTACTAAAAACACTAGTTTCTATATATAGAAGTTTATGATGATAGGGTTTATGATGCTGTTGGGAGATGGTGTTATTGAAAGCTGTTCCCAGATTTTAGTAGGAAAAGATGGCACAGAGCAACAGAGATCGCATACTTGTACTACAGTGCCCAAAGCAGTAGATTCCAAAAGAGGTGGGGCTAATTAATTAGAAAGATTGTATCAAAAGGAATCTTTAATGTTGCTTAACTGTGCACAGGGGCCTAGACTAAAATAAATGGGCAGCTCACTTGGTTTTCTTTTCATTGGTAT
The DNA here is from genome assembly GCF_003254725.2 of Canis lupus dingo. Taxonomy (NCBI): domain Eukaryota; kingdom Metazoa; phylum Chordata; class Mammalia; order Carnivora; family Canidae; genus Canis; species Canis lupus. The sequence continues at coordinate 35,689,699 of NC_064274.1, read as the reverse complement.
CACTAAAATTATTCCAGCCATGTTAACAGAAGCCTAACCTCAGAATCAAAGCCTGGAGTTATAGCCTCTTACATACTATTTAGAATTAAGTGAGTTCAGGGATGCTGGTTGGCTCAGTGGTTGAGCATCCGCCTTTGACTCAGGGCTTGATCACAGGGTCCTGGGATCAAGTCCTGCATATGGATCAACACAAGGAGCCTGCTTCTCCTTCTGCCAATGTCTCTTCCTCTCTCTGTGTGTCTCTCATGAATAAATAAATAAATAAAATCTTTTAAAAAAGTGGAAGGTTCCCTCCAGTTGAAAAAAAAAAAAGAATTAAATTAGTTCACATATTCAGGATCCATTGAAAGAAGAAAATATTTGGCATACTTGAGATTGTTTCTTAAAATAATCTCATAAAAAATAAGAAATTTTATCTTGTATTACAGATTAATATGAATACACAGTGAAAGATTATACAATTAGTTTACAATTTGAGTACTCATTAGGATGAAATCTGCTCTCAAAAATAATATATAATAATAAACTTGGTTCCAGAGTTTCTCCCTGATTCTCATGAACTATATAGTCCACATTTCACCTAGAATCATGAAAGAACAACTTATCTATTTATAGGAGTGTCAGAAAGCTATCACGGTTGCAACAGATATAATGTATGTCCATTTTGTGATCCAGTGATAGAATCACTGAAGAGAGCTAAAATATAGTGGTATTTTTATTCAAAGCAAAATGAGAGTAGTGAACTAAAAAGCTCTGTAAAAGAAAAGCAATCTTAGCCAAAAAAAAAAACCTCATTTAACAATCTTCCTTTTTACTCTCTACATGTAACATACATATAGGAAATTCTTATGTCAATAGAGAACAGTATAGCCAATGGTAATCTTAAACTGTGTTGTTTATGGAAGTGTTTTTTATTCTGAGGGTGATAAAATATTAGTGATAAATAAAAGTTTATTTGATCCCACTATGTAGTTTTACATGGAATTACTGAAGTAGATTAAAATAAAATAGAATAGATTCAATAGAATCACTATGGTACATTTAATATTTTAAATCTTCATTGGAATATCAGAAATAAACTCTATTATTAATTGTGACTATGAAAAAAGAGTTTTCCCCTAAGTTATGCAAGTATTCCTATTGTATGTCAAAAATAATTTAGAATTTTTTTAATTTAAAAAATTACCCTGCATATGTTAATTTGAATTCAGAACTAAATAGTGACAACTAATCAATAAAAAATAAATGAATATTGATGTTGTAAGACTTTTTCAATACTTAATTCATAGCAACCTTAAAGCAAGCTAGACATTGTATATAAGGAATCAATATGGTGATATGGAAACTGTAAGGCTAATATCTTGTACTTTAAATTCTTACTGTGATGAATAGTTGTTAAATATTTATCCCTTGATGATTTACTTCCTTGATTAGTTTGCAAAACTTATTTCACTTTAAAAATGAGCAAACTGAAATTATCGATTTCCTTTACTTTGGATTTTACAGACATTCACTAAAGCTTGGGGGGGGGGGAAGAAGAGAAAGTGATCATCTAGAAAAAAACAGGTGGTTTCCCCTGTAACTCTGCATAGAGAAGGAATGGAGAAAGATGTCCCATGCAAATGGAAATAAAGAAAATGCTGGTATATCTTCATTCATATCATACCCATTCATACAAAATGGGCTTTAAGGGACGCCTGGGTGTCCCTTAAACAGTCCCTTAAACTGCCAAAGGCAGTTAAGTGTCTGCCTTCAGTCCAGGGCGAAATCCTGGAGTCACGGGATCGAGTCCCACATTGGGCTTCCTGCATGGAACCTGCTTCTCCTTCTGCCTATGTTTCTGCCTCTCTATGTGTGTGTGTCTCTCATGAATAAATAATTAATTAATTAATTAATTAATTAAATCTTTAAAAAAAGAATTGGGGTTTGAATCAGTTGGAAATAAACAATCTCAATTTAGGATAATTTTGCTAATTATGCTAACTTGCTAATATGCTTTTTGAAAGCAATAGAACCAACTCTGACCAATTTAAGCAGTGCATTAATTCATTAAATGTGTACTGAGAGGCACATGGAATATCCAGAAATGTAAGGGAATCAGCAATATAAGCTAAGCATCCAGAAACAACGCCCATAAGGATGCCTCACAACATGTTCTGGGAATGGCAGAGGCAGCTCATCATAGTTTGCAACAGCCTCTAGAACCAAATGGGATCCATACAGCTCATGTTCTTTATTGCAATTAATTTCCACTTAAACCTCTGGGAATATATTTGGACTGGCTGAGGTTGTTATTGTCTCAACTCTACTAAGAAGGTTGGCTGAGAAGGTGCTATAACATTTGTTTCCGTTGTCTGAAATAGATTTATCTCATAAAGTAGGTGATTATCCTCAAATAGGAAGGACTGGATGGGTTGAGAGCACAGCATATGCCCACTGGGGACTATGAAAAATGCAGAGCCCTTAATTCCAGTAACATTTTCTTAGAAAAGTTTACAGTAATTCATATTTTTTAAATATGTTATTTATTTATTTGAAAGAGAGTGCAAATTTGCACATGCATGCAGGGGGAGTGGCAGAGGGTGAAGGAGAGAGATAGGGAATCTCAAGTAGACTCCATGCTGCGCATGGAGATCATGACTTGAGCCAAAACCAAGAGCTGGACATTTAACTGAGTGAACCATCCAGGTGCCTCAGTAATTCATATTTTTAACTTGGTCCAAGCCCCATAATATTCAAAGCAAAATGCTTTAGGACACCTAGGCACTGAATAACAAATGTTTTCCTCTAGAAAGTGATTTTGAAAGGTTCAGAGTTATTGTTTTGTTACCAAAACCATCAAATGTCTTGGCTCTGTTTTCTCTATTAAGTTAAATTAAAATCTTGTTTTCTTCATAATTATTTGAAACAGGTCCTTCTTTTTCAGTTAGAATTTTTTTGATATTTTGTAATCTTTGGCTATTTGAAAATCAAAATGAAATAGTTCCAAGAATTCTTTTGTGAGAGAGTCTACTTAATGTCTCACTTGATGGATAATGCTAAATCCATATCATGGATAATTTGTATAATCATATAATTTATTTTGAATATTTGTGATAATTTATTTATATTTTATACCTATGCTCTTCAGTTGTTGGTGCTAGTCAGTGTTTTTGATTATGAATCCACATTTATGACATTTTAAACTATTTGAAAAATTAATCCCTATATTATTTAAATAGAGAGTATTTGAAAAATGAGGTTGACACTCACGTACTAACTCCTTCATTGACTTCAGAAAATAGATCATGTTATCCTAGTGTTCCACATACTTGAGAAGCTGGTCCTGTTCCAGCAAATGTTTCTGACATTCACTGTAGTTTAATGAATACCTCACAATGCTCCACCTACGTGTCATGCAACTCATCTCCTGGCCTTTCCCAGGAAGTTTCTGTCACCATGTTGCTGGATTTACTCAATGCTCCATACCATGTGGGACTCAAGTGACCGTGTCTTTGAAGCTGCAGACTCCAGGAAGTTAGGAAGAGAGTGCCAATGGCCTTCAGTTGTCACTGGTTCTCTTGCATTCTGTGGCTCATGCCAAAAATGCTTGCTTGCCTCAGCAACTGGGGATCCGCTTTCAGCAGAGGCTTTATGAGAGGACCATTTTACATAATTCAGAAATATGAAGGAATTAAATCCTATAGGGCAAGTGTTGATTTATGAGAAACAGAATGTGGGAAGAAATGAACAGATACTTATTTTTCTTCTTTTACTTGTTCCCCTTAATGGAATAGTCCACATGCAATTTTTCCAAATGTCCTCTTGTGAGTGCTCCTGCATTATGTACCAAGTGGTTATGTGCCCTGTCCCTGCTTCCTTGCTAGATTTCCCTTTTTTCCCCTTATTCATTCTTCCCTGAGATTATAACCAGCAGTTTTCTAGGCCAGCCTAGCTAATATATTCTTCATTAGAACTGAATTATATGTATCCATATCTGTTTCAGAAATTAAAAGGAGAAAAAGAGAACTGTGGATAATACAATCAGTTTAGGGTAACAAATTCCAAATTTATATGTCAAATCCTTCCTCTTATGAGGTGAACTATACATATAGAAATGTAGAAATTTCCTACTTAGAAGACAAACATGTATCTGTAGTTCAGAAAGTCCAAAACTGAGTTAGCTTTTCACCCAATCTCCATTTTTATTTCATATTGCATTGAGAACTTCGTTAAAATATATTTAGATTTGGCTCTAGTACCCTGTCTCATGTCTTCAAGAAAGATGCATCCTTACATTTATACCAATATAAAGTAGTGTATATTTTTAATGTTATATTTGTACTGGGATTCTAATTATCCATCTCCATTGAACTGTCACTCTCATCATTTAATTCTAATCCCAATCATCTTCCCCAGAGTTGTTCTGATCCTCTGTCTTCTAAGTATCCTAATATTTGAAAACAGTTCACTTCTCTAATTTCCTCCAAATTCCAATTGAATATATATAAGTTTTTTATAAATGCAAAACACATTTGAAAAAAAATCATAATTGTTGATTTAAAGGACGGGGTATAGTTGGTCACAGTATACTCATAATAGTATATTGTTTAGACTGTCAGCCACTTGTGTTTTAGGGGATCTGATTTCCTAGACTTCTCAAATGGCTCCAACTTCATACTCACTGAGATTTCTCAAGCTGTTTTAATTAATCATACACTATTCTAATGCTCTGCTCATATCACTTGTTTTATTATCACAATACAACACTGAAGCACTTTGACTATTTTCATCTGACTGATGACAAAAGTGAGGCACAGAGAGGTTAAATACCTTTCCAAGGCCATAGCAGGAGTATAGGTAGTAAGTGGGCTTCATGACCAGGCAGTCTGGCTTTTAAAATCTTAGGCATTAGTCAGAGTGGGTTTTTTGTTTGGTTGTTTATTTGACTAATATCAAGCCTTGGCCTCATGACTGGATTTCTTCATTAGCAAAAATGAGGACAATAAAAGCTTCCTCACATGATTTTTGACATAATTAAGTAGAATGAAACTCATAAAAGTGTCCAGTCTTACAGCATAATGGTAGTTTCAGTACTTACTAATAGTACTTTTAGTATGAAGTCATTCTAAAGAAAAAAACCTGAGATATAAAGAAAGGTTTATATATAATGAAATTGAAGACAGTTTCATTGTTATAGTGAAAATGAGAAACAACTTAAATATAACCTAAGAAAATGGTTATAAATAAGTTATGGTATATCAAAGAAACAGTATGCAGCCAGTAATATTATCTTTTAAAAAAATATTTAATTCCAGGGACACCTGGGTGGCTCAACGGTTGAGCGTCTGCCTTTGGCTTAGGGCGTGATCCCTGGATCCAGTATTGAGTCCCACATCGGCTCCCTGCGAGGAGCCTGCTTCTCCCTCTGCCTGTGTCCCTGCCTCTCTCTGTGTGTCTCTCATAGATAAATAAAATATTAAAAAAAAATTAGTTCCAGGGCACCTGGGTGGTTCAGTGGGTTACGCATCTAACTCTTGATTTTCACTCAGGTCATGATCTCAGGGTTTTTTTTTTTTTTAATTTTTATTTATTTATGATAGTCACACAGACAGAGAGAGAGAGAGGCAGAGACACAGGCAGAGGGAGAAGCAGGCTCCATGCACCGGGAGCCCGACGTGGGATTCGATCCCGGGTGTCCAGGATCGCGCCCTGGGCCAAAGGCAGGCGCCAAACCGCTGCACCACCCAGGGATCCCTGATCTCAGGGTTTTGAGATTGCACCCAGCATTGGGCTTCATGCATAGTTGGGAGTCTACCTGAAGATTCTTTCTCTCTCCCTCTGCCCCTCCCCCCACTCTCCCTTTCTCCCTAATATAAATAAATAATCTTTAAAAAAATTAAAAATGTAGTTCCTTTGGAAATGTTCATAACATATGAAGTGGAAAAAGGAATAAAAGCAGTGTGGAAACAATTATATACCAACACACTAAATATATGACTTTAAGGAACTGTTCATTGTTACCACTGATTATTTTTTGGTTGATGGAATTATGAATTTGTTTTCTTTTTCTTTCTACATTTTGTATTTGTCAAATTCTCTAAAATGGCTATATCTATCAATTTTATGTCAAAATAAGCCATATTTTTATATACATTAATTTAAATTTTTATGTATGCAGAATATTAGGAGAAAAGTGACATTGTATATCCTGATTTTGCTCCTTAAATGTTATATCATTATGTATTATAATGAAAATACTCATATTTAAAAATTATTAAAACATTTTAAAAATCTAATATTTGCCTAATAATGCATAAGTTCTTTTGAAAGACCTTTTCTTTTCTATACTTTTCAAGACAAGTATACTCCTCAGATAGCCAAATTGTAGCACTACACGAAAACTGCCCTTAGCAATTTTCATTAAGTAAACCATTCTGCTTTATTTTCTGCTCTAAGCCATGCTAGAGTTTTTTTTTTTTGAAATACTATGAGGCTTAATTAATAATTATGAAGTATTTAATCCCTCTCAAATGCATGCAAGACTTACAAGAATTATAATCAACATGTGAATCCAAATAAAGTATTACCATAAGCAAACACATTAAATAATTACATCCTTGTCTCTATTACATGACAAAATTGTGAATTTTGGTATTTAGCATCCCTTCCAACGTTTAAGCCTGAGAAATAGTTCTCTTTTCCCTTAGTGCAACCTGTGAGCGAGGAACCTCTGTTCTTCCACTTGGCTTCTCATCTACCAGCAGGACAGTGTTTCTTCACAACATGGTAGGTCAGCTCTGAAACACTGGAGATGAGCAAATGCTGCAAGGCTTAAGCTCTGGCCTCAGAAATCAAATTGTATCATTCTCCCAAAAGGCAGTTACAAGCCTTGCTTGGATTCAAGGAATTGAGAAATTGACTCTCCCTCTTGCAGTGAGAAGTAGCAAAGTCATATTGAAAAAGAGCAAGTAATTATTATAGCTATCTTAGAAAATATTCTCTCATTGTATCTACATTTCCACAGCACTCTCCTTGAGCCTACCAGAGAAAAAGTGGGACACTACTTTTTCAAATGTTGCTTTATGAGATCTCTTTATGTTTCATAATTTTTCTTGGCACCCACCGTTCCCAGTGAGAAGGGAACTCTGGGAACAATAAATAGCCTTCCATACAGTAAGGGTTCAGTTCCATGCACCTTTCTATGAAAAAAGCAAAAAGTAGCTGAATATTTCCATTATGCAGAAGACAAAACACACAGGCACTAAAAATGCAAAAGTATAGCAGAGAATATTTACTGAGACTAGCTTATGGTTTTTGTTTTGTTTTGTTTTGTTTTAGTTTATGTTTAAAATTAGTAAAATTATTATAAAAGTCTTTAAAAACTAAACTTACATCATGTTCTTTGTCCTCAGAAGGTTAGCATCTATGTAGTTGACAAACATAATTAATATAGATTCAAATTACAGAACAATTCATATCTAATAAATGCAAAAATATGCACGCAATTTAAAAAACACTTGGTTTGGATAATCTCAGTTACTGAGAGGTAAAGTACTTTCTTTTTTGTGCACAAAGTAGAACTTTAATATAAAAGATAATTTAGATTTGAATAGTTTGTGAAGAATATGAATTAAATTTCATAGGAGAATAGCCAGAGATAAGTAAGATAAAAAAGGTTATTTTAGAAACAAAAATATATTTGAGTCTATATGTAATACCATATTTAACAATTTTGTACTGACACCGTAATAACAACAATTGACAAAGTGATCCCACTATTTATCTTTGTCTTTAGTTTCCAGAATTATTTGTCTATCTGTATGGTAGACAGACCCCAAAGTGATCCCCATGGTTCCTGGCCTCCTGATGTTCACATTGTTTGTTTATTCTTATCCCCATGTGTCTGAATAGGATCTCTAACTTGCTTCTAAACAAAAGAATATGGCAAAGGTGATGAAATAGCACTCTCCTGATGAAATTTTATTAGGTTACACTATATGGTGAAGGTAATGGGATGGCATACTTATGATCCTATTATGTTAGAAAAGACTCCATCTTAGCAGACTATGACTGGAGAGTATCCAGGCAGGTTTCATGCAGTAAGGGTAAGTGGCGATGTTGAGGGAGTCCAAGGGGCAAGCAATTGTAGATTGCCTTTAGTAGTTGCATTCAGCCTATATCTGAACGCAAAGAGCTGGAGCACATTCTTACAGCCACAGGAAATGAATTCTGACAACAACCTGAATGAGCTCAATGGTGGGTTATTCCCTAATCAAGCTTCCAGAAGAAAATGTAGCCTGGCAGTCACACTGATTGCAGCTTTATGACACCCTTAACGTGGATCCAGTTAGCCCGGGCCGACACTCTTGACCCTCAGAAATTGTGAGGAACTAATGTGTGTTTCCTACACTGATAAGGCTGTGGAATATCTATATCCAGAGCTGCCTCGAATTTAGTACTTTATTTTGATTATGATCTACCTTGCTGATCCTTTATGAGGGAACAAGAATCAATGCTGACTATATAATCTCTAAGTATGTTTGGAACTCAGATGTTATCTGTTTAATTTCCCCTTATTCCCATTTCTTTTATTACATTCCACAAACCTTCCTGAAGCTATATGACAGAAATTACACTTCAGCTGAAGCACACAGTTTTATGTACTTGTTTTTAACCTTTCACTATGCTGAGTATAATTAGTTATGTCTTACAAATAGATAATATCATTAGAAAAAAACAGTATTTTTTTTTTCCTACATCACATCCAGAAGTGGGTGGAGTTTGTCTCTACGGGCCCCAATTATTTAACTCAAACTTCATGTTAATTAGCAGAATGCAATATTTATAATTAGGCAATTGAATACAAAACCTAGAATAGGACACATAGAATGATGATAACACATATATATGGCGCCTTGACTTCTGGATTTATTTATTTTTTTTAATTATTTTTTTTTAATTTATGATAATCACACACAGAGAGAGAGAGAGAGGCAGAGACACAGGCAGAGGGAGAAGCAGGCTCCATGCACCGGGAGCCCGACGTGGGATTCGATCCCGGGTCTCCAGGATAGCGCCCTGGGCCAAAGGCAGGCGCTAAACCGCTGCGCCACCCAGGGATCCCAACTTCTGGATTTATAAAGAATTTTGCATTAGAGCTTATTTAAGATCTTTAATTTTTTTTTAAAACCAAACTATTTTATGACCCCATTAATAAAGCTCATGACTTGTGTTAAATTCAAATCCCTATGATTTCCAAGTTTTAAAAATGTTCAATAAGAATAACAAATGTACACTGTTTTTAAAAATACAAAAGAGGAATGAATAAAGAAGTGTAAAAATAAAATTATTTTGGTGCCAGATTAAGAGGATTTTGCTCTGTGTTTATACCCATATTAAATTTTGTTGAATACCTCTAAAATTTCTCACCTTTCAGAAAATGATTGCTCACTCATATTTTTGCTGAAAATATAGTTATCTTAAAATAGAGTACCCTCCAATAACTAGAAAGAGAGCATCATTATTGCAGTTCTTATAAATGAATAGTTCATTCCTTTAGCAAATGATAACTTCATCTGACCATTTCAGCAATCTCCTGTGGTAATCTTCAGTGAATGCTGTCCAGTATACCAATTCCCACTCTGTCACTTATGGCATGATAAAGTATTAAGTACTGGAAACTCCATCTCTAGTCATGTTTTTTTCCTAATTACAAGGGCATAGGAAGATATTAAAAAGTAGCTCAGAGGTGTCTAAACAGCTTATGGCAGTTTTAAAACTTTTTAAAAAGTAGTTCCTAGTTCCAATTTTTAAAAGTTTTATTTCACATTCATATTCTGGCCATTCCTATATGTTCTTGTAGCATGGAATAATACTTGTATAACTACAGAACCTATGCATGTAATTCATATAAAGATTCACATCTTTGGTAGTATTACTTCTCCCTCCATAGAAAATCAACTTAAGATTTCAAAGCACATCTTAAAGTTTATGAGCAGCCACATAGGATTAATATCAAAAGGAGCAAACTTCCTACACTTTACCACATTCCAATCTCAAAATTCTCACAGATGGAATTGAGATGTGTCTTTCATAAATGACCACTTCATAGAAACCTGAAATTTGAGGCAATTAATTAATATACTAAATTATTATAAAGTTACAGCATTCACATCAGATTTGGAGTACAACCAACCTAATAATTTTGATGTACTTTTTTAACGAGGAAGATTTTGGGAAATGAGACATTAGGTCATAAAAATTAGCACTCATTTTCAAATTAAAAAACTTAAGCTTAAAAAAAACTTAAGCTTAATAAAAGATAGTTATTTACACTGATTATTTGAATTCATCATTAAAAACTTCAGCAAGGCAGAAAAATTTAAAGTAACAAACAATAAAAATTTTACACTATGTTATGGGTTGTATTAACTCCTAAGATCACAAATCATGCAATGGTAATAGTCCTAAAATACAGGATCTATAAATAAATACAAATTAAACAAAGTTTTTAATGTAAATATTATATAGATAAAAAGGAGGATTTCAAATTAGGAGATTTTCAAAATCTATTACTCTGAAAGTAAGTTATGAATGGGCAGAAACAGATTGAGATGAAGTATAATACCAAATAGCTGATTTTTAAAAAGATTTTATTTATTTACTTGTGAGAGAACAAGAGACAGAGCACAAAGGGGGAACAAAAAGATAGGTGGGCAGATCTCAGGACTCTGAGATCATGACTTGAGCCTAAGTCAAGACACTCAACCAATTAAGCCATCCAAGTGCCCCCCCCCCAAAAAAATTGATTTTTAAATGTGATTCTGGAATATAGATTTTCCCATAAAATATAGAGTTAAAGTTGGAAGTCAGAATTAGTATAACACCAAAAAACTATGTATTCTACCCATATACATTTTCCATGATACATAGGGTAAGACATATGAAATTTATAATTAAACTATATCTAGTTGAAATGCAGTATGATTGAAGTATATAAAATAACTATAGAAATATATTAACTATGGATAGTGCATGCTTCTTAAATGTTAGACCAATCCAATTAAACAGGGCCTCTTGCTCCAGAGGGCCCCACTTTTGGTTTTTTTTGCTCTGTAGTAGTCATCTTGAAATTCTTAATTTTATTTTTGAATTCCTAAGTGATACATTTTTAAAGTGAAGTTCTATGAGACAATGGATCATGCACCAGGGACCTGGAACTTTAACCCATATGCCATATTACATCCTGTCAACTGCCCAATTCCCTGCAATGGGTTCTTAGCCACCTGCTCCTTGCATATCCTAAGCCCACCTGACCCATGTCATACAATCTCTACCCACAATAGCTGCTGCCCTCCACTTGCAGTGGTAATTGGATCACATCAGCAGATTGTGGGAAAACCTTTATTTTTGCCATTGCTTTACGCTCTTGGTGAGGGCCTGCACACAGTCTTGGGAAGGACCAAGACTCCCCACACCCCATGGCTTCAATTATAGGGTAAGGTGACAGGTACCTTCTCTTTGGACTGTAAGCCCTAGGTTGTGTTCAGCAAGCCAGCTTATAGGAGCCTATTGACAGGTACCAATCCGGGTACCAACCACATACTGACATGAAATCCTTGCCTCTTGCTAAGGCCCCACAATTTAATTTTTCACTGACCCTATAAATTATGTAGCCAGATAAGACTATGCATGAGTATAAATGCCATTAAACAGTTTTAATATGAAAGTTTTTTTTTTTTTTTTTTTTTTTTTTTTTATCCCCCACTACTCTTTTTTTTTCCTAGCCTGGTGATTATTTTGAATTTCAAACCCAATTGTGTCAGTCATCATTGGATTACTAGAAGTTTATCTCATACCCCTTTTTCTACCTCCCTCACCACACACACATCCATCTTTACCCTAAGCCTTTTCTCAGTAACTTGTATTCAACCTAATATCTATAGTCCCACTCTGTTGTAGTCATTTGCTAATTTCTCTGATAATCATGCACCAAACAGCTATATACTCAGGGTCTCCTATCTTTTATTTTGTTATATTTACTCGTTTTAATCACTGGAAGAGTGCCTTGCCCCATTATACATGTTGAACATTATCTGGTGGAAACTCTTTTGTACTTAATAATATTCCCATGCCAGCTTAAGAATCCCAAGTAGACTTGTAATATTTCAAAACACATGAGTTAGGGATCCCTGGGTGGCGCAGCGGTTTGGCGCCTGCCTTTGGCCCAGGGCGCGATCCTGGAGACCTGGGATCGAATCCCACGTCAGGCTCCCGATGCATGGAGCCTGCTTCTCCCTCTGCCTATGTCTCTGCCTCTCTCTCTCTCTGTATGACTATCATAAATAAATAAAAATTAATTAAAAAAAAAACACATGAGTTTTATTGTTATTATTATTATTATTATTATTATTTCAGAGACAGAGAGAGATATCATGAGTGGAGATAGGGGCAGAGAGAGAGGGAAACACAGGCTCTCCACTGAAGCAGGAGCCCAGTGTGGGGCTGGATCCCAGGACCCTGGGATCAGAACCTGAGCTGAAGGCAGATGCTTAACTGACTGAGCCACCCAGGTGCTCCTCAAAACACATTTCTTAATACACACATTGCTAAAGTATTTAAAATTGCATGTCGTAGAATCCAAATGCCTGAGTTTGAGAATGCCCTTCAGCTCTTAAAGTGTGTGACGTTGGGCAATTGCCTATTTTCATGCTTTTGTCATATAATCCATAAAATAAATATTAAACAGTTTATGTACCAAATGAGCTTGTTGTGACCATTAAATAAGCTCATGTGTGTGAAATCCTTAAGTCTACAACTGCAGTGTTGGATATTATGATTATAATATCTGTGAAACAATAATCTGGGCATCAGAAGTGGAAAAGATGAGAAAAATGTGATCTTATACCTACATTTTTGGAACTCACAATAAATTATGTATATAGACCCAATTGTGATTCTGAAATCAGGCAAGTTATAATGCTACACAAGAGGTACAATTACACGGTGTAAAATAGGGTATAAATTAAACAAGAGTGGTTTTGAAACACTCTTTGGGAGAAAGTTTAAATATTTCCCCAAAGAAATATAGAATAGAAGACTTCTCCCAATCCAAAGCACTAGAGAAATTGTCTGAATCAAGTACACTGGCACGAACAGGGGCTTTACCAAAAACACTAAAAGGACAGGCCACCTAATATTACCAAAAAAATAAAACATCATGAACCATAGACAAGAATGTGTTCTCTTCAGTATTATACCTTTATGAAGGAACTAGGCATCTATCCATTGACCACAGTCCAAAAGTTCTTCAGATACTCTGAAGAATGCTTTCGTCCTAATCCCCTTTATGAGTGTATTCATCAATATCATTCATTCATTCATTCATTCATTCATTTCAGTGGTTATATCTCTTCCCAAAAAGTCTGCTCAGGTACATTGTGTACATAGTGACAAGTTTCTTTCAAGACTAAGTAGAATTGCTACATTTGTTTTTTTCAACAACTCTTGTTTTCCCTAATAACTTGGTGTTTTTATCTCTGCAAGCCTAAATTATAACAACAAAAAAAATCTCAAACTGGAAAATATTCTATATGTTCTTTTAAATAAAAACTCCACCATATACATCTTTCACTGTTAGAACTATGTATATATATAGTTATTACTTACATATATATGTAATATGTAGTGCAGATTAAAGCAAGAGTCATTCTCTTATTGGACTGATAATAATAGGATTAAGTTTCTATATTCCATATTTGAGCTTCAAAGATTAAAATATAATACAATTAAAATCTTTACAACTCCTGCCTCCTTGCCTGTACAGGATACAACCAATTTATGACAATATTTACCACAAATGGACATATCAGGCCTTAAATCAAATCTTTCACTTTTAGAATTAGATAGATAGATAGATAGATAGATAGATAGATAGATAGATGATAGATGTAAATATTATATGTAAATATATAGTAATTTCCAATCTTTTTACTGTATTATATACCTGATTTTATAGACTATTTATCCCATAAACTCATTTTTCTACTTAAAGTGTACATAATAATTTGATAACCATATATCAATAATAATGAGAAAGTCTGTTTAAATAAATATTTTAAAAAATAAATTGCCAAAATAAAATAAAATAAACTGTCAGTAAATTTTCATCATAAAAGTTTATAATTAGAAGGGACCTAAAGAGATCATATGATCCAAATTACTCTTACGAAGTAAGGAAAATATCTAAAGCTGGATAGGTTTTCAAAATTTAATAAATGATAAGAAAAATAAAAACTGCACTACAAAAAGATAAGATTAAGATGATAAAGGAGGTAATTAACATAAGAGGAAAGTGCAAGTGACCAATAAATGTGTATAAATATTTAAACATTATGTCATGCAACATTTTTTTCAGTAATTGTTCAAACTCCCTACTTGTAGTGTAAAGCAATAAAGTATACTAGAAGCTTTTCTTTATAATTTTTAAAATTTGTTTTTGCCCTTGTTAAAAAAAATCTTTCTTTTTTTTTCTTTCTCTCACTCTCTTTTTCCATTTCTTTGTCTCAAAATACTTGCAAGATCTTGAGAAATATTCAACCCAAATATTGTTCACACAATCTACCATAATTTTATAAACATTTAATAATTCATGCAACTTATAAAAATATTTGAAATGCTGGTTATCATTCCAAAAATTTAAAGGCTAGAAAGTGATTCTTCTGTCACTCTATACAGTAAAGATAGCCTGCAATACTGTAATTATCCAATGCATAAAAATCTTGCATTCAGCTAATTATGTATTCACTCAACCTTAGTGAAACATAAGCCTTTTTAAACTAAGTTGAAGAATTATAATAAATATGAAAGGCAAATTTTTCTAGGAATCATCAAACATAGTATCAAAATATTATTTTCCAAATTTGAAATTATAATGGGCTATTAGTATCAATAACAATTCTCTACATAAAAATTTTTGCTTTGGTTTATTATTTTCCTGTCTTGGATCTAATCTTTACACCATGCCTTGAAATTTGACTTTCATACACCTAAAATATTGAAAAGAAGACTTGGTCTCAACCAATAACATTATTCTTTATATCAAGCAATGGGTCTCTACTTGACATATTATACTTGCTTAATAAAATATATGCTTTTAAACTGCACTAAGTACTGAAACATTTCAACATGTTAACAGCACTAAAATATACCAAGAGTCCTTGAATTTAGTTGGCATTAAGTTTTTCAAGCAGTGACAAACATTATGTATATTTAGAGTCAATTCTCTATAAAAATCTCTTGATTACATTATGAAAAGTTTAACCTCCAAATGCAGCCAGAAAATGGCAATAAATATGACAGATTAAATGAAGTTATAAAAGGAACATTCAACATGTTTTATTAACATGTGCTTATACATTGAACACATTTATATTTTCCAAAGGAGAAAAATTCCAAATATCGAAACACTTCTCCATAATTTTCTCTTCTATAAATAGATTCTTTCTTCTATAAGCATTCTGTATGTTGCTCTACACATATATACATACTGAGCTATATAGTTTTATAAATGATAAGTCAAAGAGTGTCTAGTAAAAGATTAATCAAAAGAGATGATGGATATTTCATTATACACACAAAACTAGCATAAGTGGTTAACAAAGGCTTGATATGAAGTCTAATCAAAATTATGGAAGAATTTCAAAGTGATCTTTAGCCTGGAGCAATATTTGGAAATGAAAGATTTATTGCCAAAGCATACTCACTGAAAATCAGTAATGTCATTTGAAATTATACTGAGAGTAAATTTAGAGGAGAATATGGTTTTCCTTAATGTACACATCTAGCTGGTAAGTACCTCATTCAAGTCAATCTTCATAATCAATGTGTAAGGAATATATCTCTTGAGATCTTGATTTCAATTTTTTGGATATATATATACCCAAGAGAGGAATTGCTGAATTATATGGTAATTCTATTATTTTATTTGTTTTATTTTTTTAAGGAACTATTATACTGTGGCTGCACTATTTTACATTTCCAACAAGAGTGTATAAGAGTTCTAATTTCTCTACATTCTTGCTGACATTTTCGTCTTTTTGAATTCCTGTCTGTAAACTCTGAGCTCTGAAGGGTTGGAGGACCTCATTTCCAAAGGGAGTGAAAACTTGACAAGGTCAGCAAGATCCCACTAAATTATAAACTCTGTAAGGTAGGCTACCACTTGGACACTTCAGACTCCTTAGTGTCTGGGGACAAGCAGGTTAGAAGGGATTCAAAATGCTGTCAGGGGAAATGAATTCTGATAAGGAGAAGGGAGAGCTGTTGCTACACATCAGGGTCAAGAAAAAATATGTAAGGAATTCAAAGTAATTCACATGGGTGTCTCTTGGTGATTCCTCGCCAAATTGAGACAATAAATGAACAAATGCAGTAACTAAAGCCAATGAAAAATACAGTTACAAGGGACACAGACTCCTCAAGAATGAGGACTTCATTATACTACCAAGTATTCCACCAAGACCAACAGAATTGCTAGCTGAAACAAGTCGTATTTAGAATAAACATGAGAAGGGTGAGATTTGGGGTACAAACTGGGACTATGAAAACCTATCCTAACAATGGGAGCTCTGAGATAGGGAAACTGAAAGACAACATAAAAATTTGCTTTTTGATCTTTTTTCTTTTTCTACTCTTGTTAGGATCTGCACTCCCACCTTACTTTATGCATGACTTGTAATGCAAATATCATATTGTCCTTACAAAGGACAAGGAGTTAATGATTTTTTTAGAATAGATAACATCTAAGGAAGGACCAGGTGAGAATAACTGGACAAAGCTATCATATGCATATTCTAAACCATCAGAGCTAGACATCTAAAGGCCAGACTCCACGGAATAACACCAGGGCCCTTATCTTTGTTCTAATCATTCCCTGGATGCCTGAAAGGACACATACACCACACTACTGTCTTCAATAAAAATCCCTAGTCTTCAAAGGCAAAGCTCACTCTTCTTTCCTTCTTGAGTCTCCTGGATGCTCTCTCATTATCTGCTCTCTATATATTTTCAATAAACTCTGCTCTTACCTCCTTCTCATTCACATTTGTTTTCCATCCTTCACAAAGCCAAGAACCCTCTTGGCTGGTCCTATCAGATCCCATCTTGGTCCCACACCCAGTCTGATGGTATCAACTCTAGAGCATCCCAATAACCATCCTTTCCTAAGTTTATTATCCTCAAGAAAAAAACTTCTAGAATGCTAGAAGAGTGGCTCCCTGATGTGTATGGAGAAGTGTTGTGTTGTGAAAGGGATTGACCTTAGAGGCCATAGGAAAATGTTGTTTGGATTTCCCTTCAAGAGAGAACTTGCCAAGCAGTTGTAAAGAGTGGAGGTAGCTCACAGAATTCAATTGTTATCACTTCTAGGATTTGCCTCAGCACATGAGGTCCACCACCCTCTTTTTCAGTAGACTTCAGCCAGGATTTAACCCAGCAGGAATTCTAGAGGCTGGCTATATCTGGCCAACTTGGGACTCTTCTAATGGGCAACCTTTACTGTTGTGTTCTCCATTGGGTTGGTGAAGACTTTGTCAGGTATGCATCACAGTATGAGACTCTAGCTGCAAAAAACCCTCTTCCAACATCCTTTCCTTCCAAAGTTGTAAAAAATCAGGTTTTCAGAGCTTCCGACCACATTCCTTTGATCGTTGATAAAAGTTATTCCAAACAAAGGCTTGTGCTCTTAACAAAGTCTCAGCTTCTGCTTCTCAAAGGAGTTAACAGACAGATTGTTCTTTTGGTATTGAATATTTGGATCGCATACTATTGCCTTTTAATGCATCACCATGTGGTAAATATTGCATAATGAGATAAGTCATTATTTACTTTTCTTTATAGTTTATAGGAAATGGGCATATAGTGTTGCCTGAACTACTTATTTTCTTATTTTAAATATTTTATCTGCTACTTTGAGTATTTACTACCATCTTTCTGAGTAATAGTATTATACAACTATTTTTTTTTGTTTTAGGCATCACTTTTTTTTTAAACCATATGGTGCAGTATTGGATTCAGGAGTAGAATTAAGTGATTTAACACCTGGTGCTCATCACAAGTACCCTCCTTAATACCCATCACCCATTTAACCAGCCCCCACCTACATCCCCTTCAGTAGCCCTCAGGTTTTTCTCTATAGTTAAGAGTCTCTTACGGTTTGCCTCCCTCTTTTTTATCTCCAGCCACTATGTTCATCTGTTTTGTTTCTTAAATTCAACATATTAGTGAAATCAGATGGTATTTGTCTTTCTCTGACTGACTTATTTCACTTAGCATAATACCATCTAGCTCCATCCATATTGTTGCAAATGACAAGATTTCATTCTTTTTGATGGTTATGTAATAGTCCATTATATATACATATATGTATATATGTAAAAAAATTACCTTTCTTTCATCCATTCATCAGTCAATGGACATTTGGGCTCTTTCCATAATTTGACTATTGTTGATAAGGCTGCTATAAACATTGGGGTGCATGTGACCCTTTGAATCGGTATGTTTGTATCCTTTAGGTAAATACTTAATAGTGCAATTACTGGTTTGAACTACTTTTTAGTAAGATTAAGTTTCAATTACTTTTTACACTGTAGTATTCTAAGACATTAGCTTGTCATAACTTTGGAAAATTATATTAGATTTATTACATTAATGTAAAGCAGTTGTTCTCAACTAGGGTGATTTTTTCCCCCAGAAGGCATTTGGCAACATCTGGGGACATTTTTTTGTTGTAACAACTTCTGGATGTGGGCTTTTATTTGGAGAAGAGGAGGCTGCTATTGACATCCAGGAGATAGAGCCAGGGATGCTGCTGAATATCTAATAATGCACAGAACAGCCCGTAAGTAAAGAACTATCTATAACTAAATATCAATAATGCCAAGTTTGAGATAATCTGATTTAAAGAAATAATTTTTCATGTATCATGGATTGGTAATATAAATGTATTTTATATATCCAAAACCAAAACATATAGTTTTACCAGACCATCAATCATAGGTGATCAATTTCACGAATTACTCAATCAATTTGAAACACAGACTTATTTATATATTATCTAGAAAGCTAAAAATGAGAGGTGACAAAATGAAAGAAGATGTAATAAAAGTCAAAAGTCAGGAATAGAAATAAAATGACTTTAAGGAATATCAAAATTTATTTTGACTTTGATATTAATGAAGCTCACATTTTCAAGATACCTATTTTAGTCAAAACATCTAGGTGCTATTGATTGAGTCATTGTCCTCAAGTATCTTTACCCAGTTAAATACAAATTTTCTGTTTACGTTTTTAAAAAGAACTAAAAATTAAGGATTGGATTCTAAAAATATCCATGAAAGCAAGTATATTTAACTTCTTATAAAGCATTCATCATAAATACAATTAAAATATATCAGAGTTCTGAAAGATTAAACTCTAACATATTTTAGTAATGATGCTTGGGTGAATTAAGAATATTATGTTTTTAAATCAAATTTGTAACATTGATATGTGAATTATTTAATTTATTATAATGAGATATTTTGTAGAGAAAAAACACAGTGAATATTAAAATAGGCAAAATACATTAAGGATTATACTTACATAAAATATTCACTCTGATTAAATTATTTGATTACTTGATTTATCTTATACTTGAAGTCAATATTAAGAAAAATGCTATGATTTAATTGATTCTATCATTAATATTAACTCTTTAGAAATGATTTCTTAAATGTGTTCATGTTTAATTGTTTTTGAAGAAAACAAAAGCTGAAAATTAATATTCTCAAATTGTTAGAGAATTATATAGTGTTTACACTGCAAAGAACTTAGATAGTTGTCTTATATCTAATTTTTGAGATCAAGAAAATGAAATGCAAAAATCAATCCATTATGTATCAGTATCATCAGAATTATCTCAGTAAATTATAAGCTAATTATGAGAATTACATTCCAAAATCAAATAAAGAGCAATAAGAATGTGGAAATTTGTGAATTTGTGATTATCCTGACACCTTAACTTTATTTTATTTTTTAAAGATTTATTTATTTATTTGTTTGTTTGTTTTCATGTTTATTTTAAAAATAAATAAAGAGAGTGTGAGGAGTGGAGAAAGAGGGAGAGGGAGAGAGAATCTCAAGCAGACTCCTCATGAGCACAGAACTCCATCCCAGGCTCAATCTCAGGACCCTGAGATCACGATCTGAGGGAAACCAAGAGTCAGTGCTGAACTGCCACCTAGGCACCTCTGACACCCTTACTTTAAAGCATAGGACCAAATCTATGCCAAGCAGTTAGTTAATTTTGGTCAATTTAGTAAAGTTAAAAAAATTAGAAAAGTTAGTTAATTTTACAATAATTTTCAATTTTATCACTCTGTTGCCTAACTGCATTTTAATTTAAAATAATCATAAGAAGGAAAGTGACAAAAGTTGGACAATTTTATTATGCCCCAGGTTACTTTGAAAGCAGTCTCCTGTCATTGCTAATCAGATAATTCATTACTGAAATGGGATTCTGAAAAGTTTCTAAGCAATACATTTCAACTTTTTTTCTGGTGCCAAAATCTATTAATTCATTTAATTAGTAGTACGAGGCATTGATTTTGTGTTAGCATTTTACGTTAAAAGCAAAGCATTTTTCAGTAATTAAGAACACTGAGCTAGTATAGTCAACTGTTCATTATTCAGACACTGTAAGGGAACATAGAATGGGTTAATTAATAATTATGTCTTCAAATAATATTTTCTAGATTAACATGGAATATAAAGCCTTACACTGAACTAAAACTGTGACAACTGTAATTTCAAATATTATGTAAAACAAAACATTACAATTTTATTAATTTTTATTTTTTTAAGTAGGCACCATACCTAGTGTGGGGTCCAATGCAGGGCGTGAACTCACAACCCTGAGCTCAAGACCTGAGCTGAGATCAAGAGTTGGACACTTAACCAGCTGAGTCGCTCAGGTGCCTCAAACTATTACAATTTTAAATAATAAATAATATGGAGTTCATTTAGAAGTCTAATTTGAAACTGCATGATTTATCAGATCATATGCAATTTTGCAAAAGAAGGTCCAAAGTCACAAACCTAAGTTGTCATATATGTTTTCTATATTTCCCCAGAAATATCTTAAACTGAATACCACCTTCCATTTAATTAGGCTTCAGAGTCAGATATATGTCACAATGTCCAAGAGAGATCATAAAACAAATGTGTCTAAACTAATGATGCAAACTCCACGTGCAGACATAATACTCATCAGAATTAGAATGGAAGATTTTACTGTTGCCTTTTAAAAGCCTATTCTTGAAGCATTAATACATGTAGCTTCTAGTAATAGTTGCTATAATGAAGTGTCTATTAGTATATATTTAAACTTTTTAAAGTCCTATGTTTACTTTTTTCGAATGTAAAACAAAAGGTTTTATGGAACACCATATGAGAGAAATAAATGTAATGAAAATATCTTTGATCCTATCTCTTTCAAGAAATATCTGATTTTTATTTATTATTATTTTTATTATACACTGCACTACACTATTTCATCAACTTACGCTGAATTTCAAGTACAGAAGCCCATATGTCATGGAAGGTGGGATAGCACAGCGGACACTTAAGCCACTTGACAGTTGCTCTGTACCTACTGATAGGTATCCATAGTTTTCCATCTTATTTTATAGATACTTGATTATTTGCAGTTTCTTCAAGGAAACTAACAAACAAACCCAAACTATAATCTTCATTAGATTGCTCTCCAAAAACCCAATGGGGAATATTTTACTTTTCCTGTCATCTCAATATTTAGTTGGTTACTATACTGTATTGTCAAATAACTGTTTTTTATGGAGAATAGTTTGGGTAGGAAAAAGAAAGTTTAAAAATGACAGCTTTAAACCTCTTACTGTGTATTAAGTATTTAATTTAAAAGATTAGACATAATTTCAGGTCAAGTCAATATTTAATATTATACTTTGTAAGATGATGTCTATATCCTCCAAATCTGTATAGTATATTATATTTTTTCAAACAATATGCATGTTTTACTTTTGAAGTACCTTTGCAAATCATAATTTTATATGTATTCACATAATTTATCATAAATTTTGGTCCCTTGATACTTTTTTTTTTAATTTACTTATTCATTTTAGAGAGAAAGAGTGTGCAGCAGAGAGGAGCAGAGGGAGAAGGAGAGAGTCTCAAGCAGACTCCATGCTGAGCATAGACCGATTTCACAACCCTGAGATCATGACCTGAGCTAAAATCAAGAGTCACTTAACTGACAGAGACAATCACGCACTCCCTGGTCTCTCAAGAAATATATTTTTAAATGTTATTTATTTATTTGAGAGATATAGAGAGAGCATGACTGGAGGGGAGAGGGAGAAGCAAGCTCCCTGGTGAGTAGGGAGCCCAATGCAGGGCTCAGTCCCAGATTCCTGGGATTAAGACCTGAACCAAAGGCAAATGCTTAATCAACTGAGCCACCCAGGTGCCCCTTGATATATTAAGTTCATAGATGTAAGGCCCACATTTACTATTTGATCATTTATCTTTCCCAATCACCTAGCTTAAAGAGTGGCACATGCCAAGGTCTTGGCAAATATATGAGTTGTATGTATTAGAATGGCTCAAATCTACCAACTCTTTTCTTATAAATGTCTAAAGGGCAAATTTGTTGGAGTTTCTACATCTATTTGAACCATAAAAGTAATAACAGAATTAAAATATTTTGTTATTCTACTTAACATACCAAAGTTGCTTAGTTAAGTAAAGGGTATCATCATGTTATCATCATTTTTTAATTATACTATCATTATTGTAAATAGATTAATTCAGAGTTGTTGCATTTCACTGGTGAAGATAACCATGTTAAATTCTCAAAACAATCCTATATGGAATGATTTTGAATTTGTTCTAATTCTTTATATCTATCTCTTCTCTGCTGACATTTACATATTTCTTCAACAGATATTTATCAAGTAAGCACTCTGACACTGGTAGACAAAGCTTTGGTATATAAATGAAGAAAATAAAGAAGCTTACTCTTGTGAGGCTGAAATTCTATCAGGAGGAAACAATAAAACACTTATGTGCACACAGACATACATGCCAAACACAAATTCTAAAACACTAAATTTTAAAGTATGGTAAAATGTGCTAAGTGCCACTAAAAAAGAAACAGAAAAGCAGGTTAAAAGGGGTAAAGATGGAGATTCCATTTTTTAAAAAGGTTTTATTTATTCATAAGATACACAGAGAGAGAGGCAGAGACATAGGCAGAGGGAGAAGCAGGGTCCAGGTAGGGAGGAGGATCCGGGATCACATCCTGAGCCAAAGACAGATGCTCAACTGCTGAGCCACCCAGACGTCCCAAGGAGATTCCATTTTTCAGAAGATGATTGGATAGACTTTGTTGAGAAAGTGACATTTGTTGAAACATGAAATTAATGAGGGAGTAACTATTGTTAATGAGCATCTGGAGAAAGAGAGAAAGAAGCCAAGGACACAACCAGTGTGAAGGTCCTCAGTATCATGGATTAAGAGATGAAAAGGGGGGACTGACCTGTTGTAGCAGAATGAGGGAGAGCTGTTTTAGCAGATAGAGTAGGAAAAGATAAGGACAGAAAAGTCGGAGGATGAGGAGGTGAGTCAGAGGAATATGTATGTCATGTAAGTATTTAGGGGCTTTTGCAACAAGTACATGGGTACATTTTGCCTGATTTTGAATGGGAGAATGGCATGATTTGATTTGGACTTTTAAAAGATTGTTCTAGACTCTAAAATGACAGGGTTGGAAACAGAGAAAGAAGGCCATTATGTCCAACTAAAAAAAGAGATAATAGTCATTCAAATCAAGAAGGTAGAAGAAGCTGTGAGAAGTGACTGACTTGGAACATAATTTGAAGGGAAGCCAGCGATTTCCTGATGGAATGGATGCAGTATGTGAAATAAAGAGAGAAGTCAAGAAGGATTCCTGAATGATACTACTAATGATCTTTTCCTCTAATTTTCTATTCATACCTTAATTTTTGTTAATTTCCACTTTCTTAAACTTCCTGTTTCCTTCATCTCTTAGCACTTGCGATTTGTATCTTTTGAAATCTATTTCTGCATATTCTCAAACACTTTCTCTTTTCAGGTTCTCTTAAGACTCCTCACATGCCCCATACAAACCCTCTTGACATGTGACCACAGCTATCATTATCATTGTGCTCAGATGGCTATCACATGCATGCTTCCAACCATTCACTTATAACTAATTTGGTCTTGTTGGCCATCTTCAAGATCCATCTAAATGTACCCTATTTTACAGCTCTTCCCAAACTGCCCATCAAATCTCAAAACATTTTGTTTTGTTTGTTTTACTTTATATTATCTATTTGCTTGATTTATTATCTCTGTAAGAAAATTAACTGAAAGCAGAATTTTTTTTCTTTTGCCTAGTAGACATGTATTTTTATTTTTACCTTTGTTCATCATATATAAAAGATGTATTTTTTGTCTTTGGCAAAAGATGCATTGTGTTAGATGTTCAAAAATACATACACACAAATACGTAACAAAGTTCCTTCTCTCAAAGTAAATGGATATGTATAATATTGTAAAAGGAAAACAAATCCTTGAACTCTGTAATAAAAGAACTGTTTTAAAACAAAAATTTTAATACTTATCATTAAATGAGGATTAAATTACTTAGATCAAGATTACATTATCAATCTCCGATTGTTAGTTATATCCATACTTATAGTGATATCAATATTTAAGGAGTATATATTCAACACATGCATGTAAAATTTACTGTGTTTCTCAAAAGCAATTCTTAATTAGAAATACACATTTGTGGGGTACCTTGGTGGCTCAGTCGGTTGAGCGTTTGACTCTTGGTTCCAGTTCAGGTCCTGATCTCAGGGTCACAGGATCAAGTTTTCTGTCAGGCTTTGATCTCACCATAGAGTCTGCTTGTCCCTCTCCCTCCTTTTCTTCCCCTAACCTTGCTCATACACTCTCTAAAATAAATAAATATTTTTTAAAAGGAAATATACATTCCTATGTTGAATATAAATAAAAATGTAATCATCCTTTTAGAATTGACACAGAACTATGGCAATATGATTATTAATGTTAATATATAAAGTCATGACCAAAAAAAGATTATTTTCAGGGAAATGAAATTTAAAATTTGTTGTAGCTATGAGAGCTCTAAAACATTAAAATGCATGAACTTTCATTTACACAAAAATTGCTAAAAAATTTCTCAGCACATGCCTATAAAACTGCAGTATGAATATGAGGTATTCAAATGCACATGGTAATCAATATGCTAACTAAACAATACTCCAAGACTGAATTTAATGATCCATGGATTTTACTCTGCTAACAATTGTTGATAGGCATGTCAGTTTGCAAGACAATATAACTTCATTTGAATTTTAACTGACTTTTGATATTGTTTAGATAATGACTTACCTTGCCAGAATTCTAATGACACATATTCTATGCTTACTTATATATATATGTTAATTTTTGAGACCATAGTATTTTATTTATTTATTTATTTATTTATTTATTTATTTATTTATTTATTTTATATTTGTATATTTTTTATTGGAGTTCAATTTGCCAACATATAGCATATCACCCAGTGCTCATCCCGTCAAGTGCCCCCCTCAGTGCCCGTCACCCAGTCACCCCAATCCCCCACCCACCTTCCTTTCCACTACCCCTTGTTTGTTTCCCAGAGTTAGGTGTCTCTCATGTTTTGTCACCATCACTGATAGTTTCACTCATTTTCTCTCCTTTCCCCTTTATTACCTTTCACTATTTTTTATATTCCCCAAATGAATGAGACCATATAATGTTTGTCCTTCTTTGATTGATTTACTTCACTCAGCATAATACCCTCCAGTTCCATCCATGTCGAAGGAAATGGGGGGTATTTGTCATTTCTAATGGCTGAGTAATATTCCCTTGTATACATGGACCACATCTTCTTTATCTAGTCATCTTTGAATGGACACGGAGGCTCCTTCCACAGTTTGGCTATTGTGGACATTGCTGGTATAAACATTGGGGTGCAGGTGTTCCAGAGTTTCACTGCATCTGTATCTTTGGGGTGAATCCCCAGCAGTGCAATTGCTGGGTCATAGGGCAGTTCTATTTTTAACTCTTTGAGGAACCTTCACACAGTTTTCCAGAGTGGTTGTACCGGTTCACATTCCCACCAACAGTGCAAGAGAGTTCCCCTTTCTCCATATCCTCTCCAACATTTGTTGTTTCCATCTTGTTAATTTTCCCCATTCTCACTGGTGTGAAGTGGTATCTCATTTACACATTTAATGCAATCCCTATCAAAATACCATGGATTTTCTTCAAAGACTTGGAACAAATCATCTTAAGATTTGTGTGGAATCAGAAAAGACCCCGAATAGCCAGGGGAATATTAAAAAAGAAAACCAGAGCTAGGGGCATCACAATGCCAGATTTCAGGTTGCTCTACAAAGTTGTAATCATTAAGACAGTGAGGTACTGGCACAAAAACAGACACATGGATCGATGAAATAGAATAGAGAATCCAGAAATGGGCCCTCAACAATATGATCAACTAATATTCGACAAAGGAGGAAAGACTGTCCACTGGAAAAAGGACAGTCTCTTCAATAAATGGTGCTAGGAAAATTGGACAGCCACGTGCAGAAGAATGAAACTAGACCATTCTCTTACACCATACACAAAGATAAACTCAAAATGGATGAAAGATCTAAATGTGAGACAAGAATCCATCAAAATTCTAGAGGAGAACACAGGCAACACCCTTTTGAACTCGGCCACCGCAACTTCTTGCAAGATACGTCTATGAAGGCAAAGGAAACAGAAGCAAAAATGAATTATTGGGACTTAATCAGGATAAAAAGTGTCTATACAGCAAAAGAAACAATCAACAAAACTCAAAGACAACCTACAGAATGGGAGAATATATTTGCAAGTGACCTATCAGATAAAGGGCTAGTTTCCAAGATCTATAAAGAACTTATTAAACTCAACACCAAAGAAACAAACAATCCAATCATGAAATGGGCAAAAGACATGAACAGAAATCTCACAGAGGAAGATATAGACATGGCCAACACTCACATGAGAAAATGCTCTGCATCACTTTCCACCAGGGAAATAAAAATCGAGACTATAGTATATTAATTAAATTATGTCATTGACATTTTCATTAAAATAATTTCCACATAAGGAAATTATGAAGTTACTGAATGTAGTTACCATGAAATCAGACATCTATCTATTTATTCATTTATTAGTTCATTCATGTATTCCTACATTTAGAATATCTAATAAATATCACTTGTGAAGCAGACATGATCCCTGGAGTGAAAAAAGAAGAAAAGTAAAATGCATGCAGCCTTAAAATCTTAGAATAAAACTGTAAATTTATTAAAAGAGAATCTTGAGATGATACAGATTTATAGCAATATCATTTATATATTATCCTTAACATCTGTAATACCATCAGCAGAAGTTTCATCAATTATTTAACATAATTATTTTACAAAAGCACATGATTCACTTATCCTTTAAGAATTATTAATTGAAGTTCAAGGGGGTGTAAGGAATTATTCTCTGATACATAATTAAAAAGGTGAACAATTTAATAAGACCCATATGGTTATGGAACTTACACTTTCCTCCAGGAAAGAGAAAGAGTAAATATAAAAGAAAGAATACATGTGATTACTTATAATATTTAGTCATTTAAAAAAAGTGATGAATACTGACTGAAGACACTGGTATAAAATATATAAAATGTCTCTAACTTTTTATGTGAGTATGGTTGACACAAAATGTTACATTAGATTCAGGTGTACAACATAGTAATTTTGCTTCTCTATACCTAATACTATGTTCACCATGAGTGTAACTATCATCTGTTACTATATAACATTATTACATTAATGAAATAAATTGAAAATGACACAAATGGAAGATATTCCATGCTTATAGATTGAAAGAACAAATATTGTTAAAATGCCTATACTACCTAAGCAATCTACAGGTTCAATGCAAACCCTATCAAATTACCAGTGACATTTACACAGAACTAGAATCCTGAAATTTTACTGGGTAAAGCACCAAAAGAATCTACATGAAGAAGAAAGCTGGAGGTATCACAATTCCAGATATCAAGATATACTGCAAAGCTGTAGTAATCAAAACAGTATGATTCTGGCATAAAAGACACATAGATCAATGGAATAGAATAGGTAGCTAAAAAAAAAAAAAAAAAAAACATGCTTATATGGTCAATTAATCTATGACAAAAGAGACAAGAGTATGCATTGGTTGGGGGAGGAAGACAGGTCTTCAATAAACAGTGCTAGGAAAACTGGACAGCCAAATGCCAGAGAACTTTCTTACACTGTTTTCTTACACCATCCACAAAAATAAATGGATTAAATATCTAAATGTGAGACTTGAAACCATAAATATCCTACAAGAGAATGCAGGCAGTATAAAATGTTTTAAACATATGTAAAGGGAATGATTCACCTTCTAGAAGTAACTGAACAAAGCAATTTCTCTTGGGGGAGCAAAGCCTAAGGACCACAGTGCAGGCTCTTAAATTCTATGACCTTCAGGAAAATCAGCTTGTCTTCATCATGGACAGATTTTATACAAATGCTGGACCTCTCTATCTGAGACTCATGGATACTTGATTGCCAGGTGAAAATCACAGATAACATAACAAGTGTTCTAGAAGCTTAATACAAAGGCTATTTACAGGTTATTCTTCCAGGGTTAAATTTTCATTTTTATCATTTTCCTCATTGCCTGCTGTAATGAGGGAATCGGCATGTGCCGCGAAAGAGATTTAAGAAGGTAACTTGATTTTTACTTCCCTTTACTCCAGGCTATAGTATTTATTACATACAAAATGTTTGCCACATACTTATATGTTAAGTAAGCCATACTAAATGACCTGTAAGTAGAATCCCCCTAATCCCCAAATTAGCATCTTAATAAAAATAGAAACTATCTAATTACAAACCCTGCCTTCTCACACTGAAGTACACTTTTTTCATTTGTGTTAATTTTTAAGGTAAAATTTTGTCATATAAATTGTATAAAGAAGGAATTATTGTTTGGTTTTGCTGTGAGCCTTATAAAATGGTATATTGTATTTAGTCTTCTGGAATATTCTTTTTATAACTTACCTCAACACTTCAAACATATATCTATATTGTTATTTATAAGAGAAATTATATACTATATTGCTATTAATCTGTTTAGCTACCACTTGGGTTTTGAGATCAAAATGATTGACCCTAGGCCTCCTCATTTAATTTCAATGGCTCTTATATGAAGGAAAATAAAGATGAAGTGAAAGAATAAAATAAAATATAAAGATAAAAAGAGTGTTAGGAATCAAATAAGTTAAAATCAAATAACTATTAAATTTAATAATATTTAATCAAGCTAGCCATTACTCAAAATGTATAGAAAATGATAAAAAGTCTCTACAATAATACTTTAAAAATAAAATAAGAATTTAAGATATTGTTAATGACCAAGAAACATTTTAATTTAAAATCCAATAAATTCAAACAAAAATACACAGTGCATCCTCCAAAAATAAAATTTCAAATAAGAGATAAAATTATTATCTAAATAAACATTCTATAATCTTGGATAGGAAAACAAAATTTTGTAAAGCTGTCAATTCTCTCCAAATTGATTAATAAATAATTTTAATCCTCTTAAAATTTTCATTTGTATTTTTGAAGACTTTGACCAGTTAACTGTAAAATTTGTATGTAGAAGTGGGGTTATCTAGAGCTAAGCAAATCTTTAAAAATGTTAGGTGGTTCCTTATATGTATTAAGATATACTATAAAGCCACTTTGATAAACTATGTGGTACTACATTAAAAACAGAAAGCGGCCACTGAAATAGTGAATGCAGCATCAGACTGCATATGAAGTCTTCCTATACTATGTTAAACAAAGCAGTGGGGGTTTAATCATGCTTGGAGGTGGAATTTGATTGAGGTTTTGATAGCATCTGTCATGATCAGATTTTTCATAATTTACTTAAATAGATGATATTCAAAGGTTTTCTAATGTTAAATCATGATTATAATTTTAAGATATACTCATCTTGATTATGGTGTATTTTATGTTTTGTGAATATTTTGTTAAGAAATTTGCATACTTATTCATGAACTATCTTTTCTTGTGCTATCTTTGAATTTATTTTCAAGATTATACTGAGTTCCATTAATTCAACTGGGTAATATTTCCTCCACTTCTTTCTCTGTAAGAGTTTGCCCCCTAGATTCAGCACTGCAGCCTCGAAAAACAAGCATAAAATCTGTCTGAGTCAGGGAACAGTAGTGGCTGGCAACCTAAAGTGCTTGGCTATTCATTCTCATCCACATGCTATGACAACACAATAACTCATGTACACATGGTCAGTTCTATTTTCCTGTGTCCAACACCACCATGACAAATTCCAAATGTGGCTTCCCCTATAAGGTATACAACCACAATGACTGGCACAGATTTATTCCAATCTGATTGATTCAAATGCATAGGTCTCCTGTTACCTACATAAGATGGGCTTATGCTGGGTATGGGTATTGATCATACAACTGCTTGGTGACACTGCCCAGGAGGCTTAAACAAACCAATGTAAAGGTGATTCAAATGAATTCAATAAATTGAAGTGATTTGTTGTATGCTTTTGGGTTATTTGTTTATATGTAGAAATGACTGGCCCGTGGACTATATTTCTTTTGGGGATGAGTTGCACCTTTGCCCATACACCATTCACTCTAATTATTGGCCATGTCAACAAAGATAAATAAGTCAATCTAAGGTCCCTTGCTTGGGTTGCAATGGCTAATAGGCTGATAATCTACTTCCTTGCTGTGTAAAATAACACCTCCCTGTTTCCCCAGGATTTATTCAGAGTCTTATGAGTTCAAGACCCTGAGGACATGATTGAAGTTAATACTACAGTGTGTCCTCAACCTGCTCCTTGAAGTCCTATTACTAGTATCTTTAATTAGATGCTGTATAAGGCAAATTAAATAGATTTATTTTAGCTGCTGTTAGATAAATCCAACCAGTTGACAGAATAGGTTGCTTATGGAAAATTCACCAGAAGTCCAGGAAATGTCCAGGCCAGAGGAAGAAGAGGAAAATATTGTTAATAATATAAAGCTGATTTTAATATATTATCATAATTTCTCTGTATTGAATTATAGGTCCTGCTACAGTATTAAATGTTCTGCTAGAGTAGATTCTGACATAGTATTAAATATTGCTTTTTTAATTAAAATAATGATGAGAGAGAGAAAGACAGAAAGAGAACCTAAATACTTCCAAGTTTTGTTTGGGGCTCGCCTTTTGTAAAATTTTGACATACTTTACATTATCTATTGTTTCAGCATACAATTCAAAACTTAGAAAAACATACAATAAAAAGACAATCAGTAGGTAACTGATGTTTAAGTTAGGATCTAAGAATATTTTCTGACAAATATGAAATATATATATATCTTTATGAAGATAAATACATTTTAGTAAGAATTTGGTAAAAAATTGTCTGAATAGCAAAAGATTTTTTAAGAGATGATAAAAACTTCTTTTTGTAACCATTATATCAATTTCTTTTTCAAATATGTCTAGTAATTATTGTAAAAGACTAATTTCACCACAAGGACTCATGAATTTCAATACTGAGCTAAATTACACACTGTATAAAAATTTTAGAATTTTTAAAAATTTTCTACAACACATCTTATAATTTAAAGCTATGTTCTCATTTTACATGATAAAATAAATTTTATAAAATTTAAAGTGACACTTATTTTCAATGTATATGAATATATAAGCTTATGTATACATTCACATATATACATATATGTGTACATGAATATTTGTATAAAATTCACATTTTGCCTACTAATGTAAAAGGTTACTGAATTGATACCTTATTTTTCAATAAGAAGTTTAAATTTAAAATCCATCATGATTGAATAGAAGACTACTTTCTACACTTTTCTGTATAATTTACTTATTAAATTGCTATATTAGTGTACTTTTTCTGTATATCATGTTTTACAAGTCAGTACATGTACAGACACACAGTTGAACTTTTTTAACTTCACACATGACACACACTATACAGCCAAGTATATACAGTACCATAACGTAAGTCCCATGTCAGGCTCCCTTCATGGAGCCTGCTTCTCTTTCTACCTATGTCTCTGCCTCTCTCTCTCTCTCTGTGTCTGTCATGAATAAATAAATAAAATCTTTAAAAAAAATAGTTAGGTTTTGGTCAATTGCATTTTTCCATGGCTTTTAATTTTTTATTTACAAATCATATAGCTTACTATTTTAAAAATAGGCTGCCTCAATTTATTTTATTATATACATGGAAAATTTAGAAATAAAAGGATAACAGTTTTGAAAGATGAGACTAGTCCTCAAGAATAAATAAAAATATAGTTTTTCATTTATTTTAAATACTTTATTTATTTGAGGAGAGAGAGAGAGCACGAGTGGAGTGGGGGAGAGTAATGAGGAAGAAGCAGACTCTTCCCCAATCAGGCAGCCCCACAGGGGCTCTATTCCAGGACACTGGGACCATGACGTGAGCCAAAGACAGATGCTTAACTGAGTGAGCCACCCAGGCACCCCTAGATTTTCATATTTTTATTGATGTAATATGCCTTAGTGACTCATGAAAGATATGTTAAATAGATTGCTAAACATTTTATTGCCAGATATTTAGAATGAATTTCTAGATCTATCTGGATATATCAGGTAGCTGTGTTCTTCTGTACTCTATGAAACGTGTTTTGGTTTCAATTTTTAAATGTTTTGCTTTAACCTTGCTTTAGTATATCATTATTGTCATTTATCCTTTTTTTAAAAAATTTCATTTATTTATGATAGTCACAGAGAGAGAGAGAGAGAGAGAGAGGCAGAGACATAGGCAGAGGGAGAAGCAGGCTCCATGCACCGGGAGCCCGACGTGGGATTCGATCCCGGGTCTCCAGGATCGTGCCCTGGGCCAAAGGCAGGCGCCAAACCGCTGCACCACCCAGGGATCCTCATTTATTCTTTTTGTGTTGGCTTCATATCTCTAAATAGGTCCCTCTCAGCATCTTTCCTTTCTTGTTTTTTTTTTTTTTTTTTTTTTTTTTGGCATGTAAAATTACATTGTTTATTGAAAGCAGGAAATACAGAAGTTTAGATTAAACATAGTGATTACAAAGCTTTAAAGTTCATGATTAATGGTTTCTAAGCTTTCAGCAAATTTTTTAGTTGAAAGAAACTATGTTAAGTGTTCTTCATGTACTCAGCTGCAGAAATAGAGAAGTTAGGACTTTGAGAAACTTGTAATCAGTTAAATAAATGAAACATGTACATATGAAAATTTAAAAAGTAAAAAGTAATGCATAACTATACTCAGTATATATAGAACATATGCATATAGGATTTAGCTAACTTGGCACTTTAGAGAGAGGTGGCATCAGGGAAGGACTTTATTTTTTTTTAAAGATTTACTTATTTATTTATGATAGACATAGAGAGAGAGAGGCAGAGACACAGGAGGAGGGTGAAGCAGGCTCCATGCAGGGAGCACGATGCAGGACTCGATTCCGGGATTCCAGGATCGCGCCCTGAGCCAAAGGCAGGCGCTAAACCACTGAGCCAGCCAGGGATCCCCAGGGAAGGATTTTAGAAAAGGTCTTGTCTTGAAGACTAAAGCTTAACGTATCAGAAAAAGTTCATAATATAAGAGGATGGAAAATATAAAGATAAATGCCAATATAAGTAACTACAAAAGGTTTAGTGAACCATAAATTAAAAATGGGTAACCCAGTGGAAAAAAATGATACTAAAATGTGTAGATTATATGATATGTAGAGAAAATCCTAAAGAATCCATAAAAATATATTAAAAATAATAAGTAGATTCGGCAAATTTGCTGAATACAAAATACACAACAACCAGTTGTGTTTCTATATACTAATTACAAATTTTTATAAAGAGAAATTGAGAAAGCAAAACCATTTGCAAATGCATCAAAAAGAATAAAATACTTAGAAATACATTTAACTAGGGAGGTGGAAAACTCATATACTGATAACCACAGGATATTGAGGGAAGAAACTGAAGAAGACACAAATAAATAGAAAGATATTCCATGCTCATGTATTGGGAGAATTTATGTTGTCAATGTCCATACAACCAAAAACAATCTGCAGATTCAATCAATGCAATCCCTATCAAAATTCCAATGGAGTTTTTCACAGAAATAAAACAAATAATCCTAAAATTCTATGGAACCACAAAAGACCCTGGATAGCCAAAGAAATTCTGAGAAAGAACAGAGCTAATGGCATCACATTTCTGATTAAAACTATATTACAAAGCTATAGCAATCAAAATAGTATAGTACCAGCATAAAAAGAGACACATAAATCAATGAAATATAATAGAGAACCCAGAAATGAACTCACATAAAAATGTTCAAATTAATTTATGACAAAGAAGCCAATGATATATATTTGGGCTACTACCTTATACCATACACAATTTCAATTGAGAATAGATTACCTAAACATAAACACATAGGACTACATCAAACTAAAAAGCTCTGCCTAGTGAAGGAAACAATGAAGTAACTTCGGGATGGGAAAAAATATTTTTAAATCATATATGTGATAAGGGGCTAAAATTCAAAATATATACATACAAATTGATAGGAAAAAAACCCCTCAAACAATCTGATTACGAAATGGGTAGAGGTCCTGAATAGACATTTTTCCAAAGAAGACATTCAAATGACCAACAGAAGCATGAAAAGATTCTCAACATTACTGATCCTCAGGAAAATGCAAATCCTAAGCACAGTGAGATATCAACTCTCATCTGTTAGAATGGCTATTACCCAAAAGGACAAGAAATAATGAGTGTTGGAGGGGATATGGAGAAAAGGACACATTTGTGTACTGTTGATGGGAATGTAAATTGGTGCAGCTATATGGAAAACAGTATGGAGGTTTCTTTAAAAATTAAAAATAAAACTATCATATGATCTAGCACTTCTACTTCTTAAGTATTTATTAGAAGAAAAAGTCGATATTTTGAAGAGATATCTGTGCCTCCATGTTCATTACAGAATTATTTAAAGTAGCCAAGACATGGAAACACCAAAGTGTCCATCAATGGATGAACAGATAAAAAATGTGATATATATAATTTACAATAATATAATATAATTTTTATAATAGTATATATATGCATATAATTTACACACACACACAAAGTAAATCTTGCCATTTGAAACAACATGGATGGACCTTCAGAATATTATGCTAAGAAAAATAAGTCAGAGAGAGAAAGAAAAATACTATATAATCTCACCTATATGTGGAATCTAATTTTAAAAATCCATAAAAACTGAATTCATAGGTACAGAGAATAGATTGCTGGTTGCCATAGGCAAGTACATGAGGGATGGGTAAAATTGCTAAGGGGCTTAAAAGGTATGAACTTCCAGTTATAAGACAAATAAGTCTTGAAGATGTACTGTACAGCATGGTGACTATAGTAAACAATACTATATTGCATATTTGAAAGTTGCTAAAAGAGTAGATTTTTAAAATTATCATCACAAGAAAAAATGTGTAATTATATCTGATGGATTTTAGACTTATTGTGGTAATAATTTTATAATATATACATTTTTCAAATCATTATGTTCTACACCTAAAACTAATACAATGTGTCACAATAAAAAATGGATAACAGAATAGAAAAAATGATATTAAAATTTAGCTACAACCAAAGAATCTTTTACATCCTACAAATATAGTTGTATTTTATTCTGCAGGAAAGGGAAATTTTAAATAGGAGGATGGAAAGTCTGTAACACATTACAAACACACTTCTCTGGTACAATTTAGATGAAGGAATGGGAGAGACCACAATAAGGAAAACTGGAGAAAAGTCAAGTAACAGTTTGCAAAATATACATGAGAAATGCAGAGATCCTGGATTTTTTAAAAAAAGATGTTATTTATTTATTCATGAGAGACACACACACGAGAGAGAGAGGGAAAGAGAGAGAGAGAGAGAGAGAGAGAGAGAGAGAGAGAGAGAGAGAGAGAGGCAGAGACACAGGTAGACGGAGAAGCAGGCTCCATGCAGGGTGACCAATGTGGGACTCAATCCCGGGTATCCGGGGCTGACAGCGGCGCTAAACCACTAAACCACCAAGGCTGCCTGAGGTCCTGGATTAAGCCAGGGATTATTGATGAAGGAGAGGAAGGAGTGATTTATTTTTAATAGGAAATAATTGGGGAGGTGATTTTGATTTGGAAGAAGAAAGTTTGAACTTTGAATCAGAGTGCTTAACTGGAATTCAAGTTTACAATTCATGTTCAGTAAGAATTTTGGAAGCTAATTACACATTTAACCCTCAATTGCCCATTATATATAAAGGGTCTAACAATTTTGTAGACACTTGAATGTTTTTTTTTTCTTATAGTTGTTCATATCTTTCCAGTTGTATGCCTTTCTACATTTCTTAAAATGAAGAATAATTATGAGAAAAAAATGGTTGCAGCACAAGACTAAGCACATTTAATCTTACAAATAAATTTTTAAAACTAAAATAAATTATATATGATAAGTAAATGGAATTTGTACCATGAGGAAAAATACCTGTTAAGAAAGAGAGCATCAAATGTGGTCTCAGAAAAAAATGGATGCCTTTTTTATTTATCTTGCAATGATTATCACACTATGAATTTCTGATCACTTATGTGGTTTCTTAATAAATATATTTTTGCACATTATTTCTTTTTTGACATAACAAATAATTACTGAATAAAAAATATGGAAAGCTCTTGATACGTGATCTTCTTCTCTACTTACAGAATGGTAATCTCATTTAGTCTCATGGCTTTTATAAACCACTCCATATCAACTCCAAGTTATTATTATCTTTAATTTCAGTATATATCTAACCAGAGACAGAAGTTATCTAACTCCCTACTCAACACCTCCACTTGGCTAATAAAAATTTCAAATGAAACTTCTGATATTTGTTTCACAAACCTTTTAGGTCTACAATACCATTTAATGGTCTCCTTAGACCTAAGATCCTGGACATATTTATGGCTCTTCTCTCTTGTATCTTATCCAATTATTTAAGAAATATTTCAGGTCCTACCTTCAAAATCCAAAATTTAACCATGTTTCACCTTTTCCATAGCTATAACTATTGTCCCAGCAGAGTCTTTTACCTGATTTACCATCCTAACTGCTCTACTGCTTTCATATCTACACCACCATCACCCCGCCCTTAGAGTTTAGTAACAACTCAGCGTCCAGAGTAATCTATCATTTATTCAAATAATATTTATTGTGTGGCAGCTATTTAAAAAAGCTCGTTAGATCATGTAACTCGCAGCTCAAAACTCTGCAATGACTCCTCTTTTCCCCATATAAAAGCTGTTATAATAGCCTACAATTACGGTGACCTTATGTCCAAATTTGTCCCAGAGAGTCCCAGTCAAAAGGCAAGGGAGAACTGACTTCCAGCTTACACAATCAGGCTGAGAGAGAAAATTCTCTCTTACTCTGACCAGAGTTATTCAGGTTTTCAGTGAATTCAATGATAACTACTCACAGTGGGTAAAGCAATCTGCTCTACTCAGTTCACTAGTTCAAATGATAAATGCATATACAAACACCCTCACAAACATACCCAGAAGTAATGTCCAGTCAGATACCTGGCAACCCAGTGATTCAGTCAAACTGACACATAAAATTAACCATTATATGAATGATTAAAGATTTTAGTGGCCATCACTGGGTCATAGCAAAGTAGTTACAAATTGGGGTTAGAATCAGTAACACCTCTAGGTGTCTGGGTCATTCAGTCATTTAAGCATTTGGCTCAGGTCATAATCTCAGGGTCCTGAAGACGAAGCCCCACATTGGGCTCTGAGTTGATCTTACAGTCTGCTTGAGATTCTCTTGGTCCCATCCTCGGCCTCTCCTGGTCCTGGTCACTCTCTCTCAAATAAATAAATAAATCTTTAAAAAAAAAAGAATCTCTGACAGGTAATTAAGGCATGATTCAGCTTTATTATTTTGGGGGCCAATCAGAATTTGATCAGGATGGATTAGTAAGCAAGTGAGAAAAAAGAAAAGAAAAAGACCTAACCAGAAGAACATTTAGATAAAGGAAATGAAATAAGATAATTAGCACCACTATTCATCAATATTCAGTTAATATTTATTATTAGATTTCTTTGAATTTGGTGTTTTTTTTAAAGTAAATCTACAAATATGTATTGATCTAATATTATCTTTCTATCTCTAATGATGGAATTTGATTAGAAAAAAGAGTCAGGATACTCACAATTGTAATTGCCACACAAATCACAAAAGTGTCTTTTAGAACATCACATTAGCCCAAGGGCTTGGATCAGAGAGAAAATTTATTTCGATTGGGCCCTTTTACCATTATACAAAAGCCACAGAGTTGTCAGAGAAGTTAATATGAATTGTCACAAGTAAACTATTATTCTAAATAGATTTAAAATCAGCTGCACAAGCATCAAGTCAATTAAGGACTTGGTTATAGTATACTATAACTTGGGTTATAGTAATGGTAAGTTTAAACTGACTTTAACAACAGAAAGGTGGGGAGTCAAATAGATTCATCATGGGAAAAAATAGAACCTTTATGTGAGGTACACAAAATGTCTTCTGTTGACAGAAATTGAATTAGAATCAGCCTGAACTCTAGGTAAAAAATAGTTTTCACTTCTTGGGATTTGACAGTGTGGCACAAGTCTAACTTTTTTTTTTTTAAGATTTTTTATTTATTTATTCATGGCAGAGAGAGAGAGAGAGAGGCAGAGGGAGAGGGAGAGAATCAAAGGGAGAGGGAGAGAAGCAGGCTCCATGCAGGGAGCCTGACGTGGGACTTGATCCCAGGTCTCCAGGATCACACCCCAGGCCCAAGGCGGCGCCAAACCGCTGAGCCAGGAGGGCTGCCCACAAGTCTAACTTTCTATGAAGAAGAGATTATACTTAAACTTTAGTATCTCTGTTCAAAAGAGACACTATGACGAAAAGTGGTAACAATGTCACTGATTTCCTTAAACTTTGTGTTATACTCAACCCAGCACATTTGAATCAGAATTGAGGGAAAGATACATATTATTTAGTCATGAGATGTAAAAATGATACATATTATTTAGTATTTAGTCATAAGGTGTATAAATGATTACATTACCAATGTTAAACCAATTACAAATAAAGTTCAAAGTTCTAGATATTCATACAATTCAAATAATTGGTAATCTAAAAATCTCATACATTCTGTAATAATTTCATGCTTAAAACAGCAACATTTTCCTTTGCTCTTTATTATTTATCTTGTTTCATATCTATGATTTAAATATAATTTAATAAAATAGAAAATATTAAATTTAATGATAGAAATGTTGGAAGAATATCAATAGTTCTAATGTAACTCCCTTTCAATAGGTGACTGGTTGGACTCTACTAGTATAAATCCACATTGAGAGTCTGATCACTCTGTGCCATCTTTGAAGAAAAGAATTTCCTCTGTAACTATATAAATAAACTAGTACTTCCAAGGAAATATATGCATTTTCATCCCAAACTGATTATTATGTAGTCATTCCTATAGAAAACCTTTGGAAACCAATTCAAAGGTTAACTAGTACAGCTGAATAAATTAATTTATTATGAAAAAACTTAAAAGCTCTGTATTAAAGACATATTGAAAATATATTATACATCCTTAAATTTAAATGGCCCATAAAGTAGATCATTACTAGGAAGAATTCATTAATATGGATATAGGTAATAAGATCATTACCAGAGATGAAAAGAATTAAAATTGCATGATTAAAGTGCTCATTAATGCACTAAATAGTATAGTATTAAAGAGATTATTGAACATTTCTGAAAGGTACATTTCATTGTAAGGAACTATATGAGAAAATCTAGAAACTTTAGGCAATTCTCTAAAAATAGTTTAAATAGCCACTAAGATTAAATAGCACAGATTTTTTTTTCCACAGAGAATAATTTATATCCAACTTCACTAGTAAAATTAAACTGAGAGAAATAGTACAATACAGTATAATAATGTAGACCGATCACCGACCTGGAAGTCAGAAATGTGACCTCAAATTCTAAATATCAAAATCTAAGTTTATGATTGCCTTGTCCCAAAATGCTTACTTTTTCATTGCTTAACTCCTTTGTCTGACCATATTGTAATACATGAGGAATATAATGTATATTTGTATATTTTTAAT
Source organism: Canis lupus dingo (assembly GCF_003254725.2). NCBI lineage: Eukaryota > Metazoa > Chordata > Mammalia > Carnivora > Canidae > Canis > Canis lupus. The sequence continues at coordinate 35,649,267 of NC_064274.1, read as the reverse complement.
ACTTGGAAGTCTTAAAAGTGATATACCAATGCGTTTGAAAAAGTACTTGGAGTTTTTCAATAGAAGCTAAGAAATTACCCTTATACCAATGTCCATCAACAGTTACTAATATTTAGAAAGAACACTGATATATAAAATAATGAATTGCCTTATGAACTTAACTTATAAATACATGCTTTATTTATCATCATCCTCCAGAGAAACAGAACAGGATGTGAATATAAATAAGATTTATTTTCACAAATTGTCTCATATGATTATGGAGCATGGTAAGACCAAAATGTGCAATTTGGTTCTGAAGGCCATAAAGGTGGAGATTCAGGGAAAAGCCTATGTTGTAGTTAAATTCTGAAGGACATCTGTCAGCAGAATTCTGTTTTGTTCAGGGGAGGTAAATTATTTGTTCTTTGTGAGACTTTACCTGATTGGATGAGGGGCACCCACATTATGGAAGGCAATCTGTTTACTCAAAGTCCACAGATTTAAAATTATTTTTGAGTTGTGTAGCCCTTTACTAGTAACAAGAATAGAAGGCATCTGTTGTACAACATAGATAATAATTGACTATAACAAGTCAATTATTTTACTCCAATAAAGATCATTTATAAAAGCAATTTCTTTATTAAAAAGCTTTCACCCTTCTTGCTTGTGTACAATTTGCAAAACTATTCTGAAAGTGAAATATATGTGCACAACTCTACAAAGAGTGCAAATTTGCGATACGATAAACGCTTTACAAGTCACTTTCAGAAAACCGTTTGCCACGACTGGACCTTTACATTGCCACTTTTTAAAGATTTATTTATTTATTTAGAGAAAGGGAGAGTGGGGAAGGGGTAGAGGAGGAGGGAAAGAGAGAATTTCAAGCAGACTCTGTACTGCACAGGGCCTGACCTGGGGCTTGATCGATCTCATGATCCTGAGATCATTACTTGAAGGGAAATTAAGAGTCCACACTTAACTGACTTTTAACTACCCAGTCACCCCTGCCTTCTTTTTTGATCAAAATATTTTGATGCCATCCTCTCTTCACTATAAAGCATTTTTAATGAATTGAAATTAAGGAAAGACATCTATTAGAAAAGAGGAGAAGAAGGATGCCTGAGTGGCTTAGTTGGCTAGACATCCCATTCTTGATTCCAGCTCAGGTCAGGATCTCCAGGGTTGAGGGATTGAGTCCTGCATTGGGCTTTGTGCTCAGCAAGAAGTTCGCTTATCCCTCTTCCTCTGCTTCTGCTCCTGATCATGCTGTCTCTGTCTCTGTCTCTAAAATAAATAAATAAAATCTGAAAAAAAAAAAAAGAAAAGAGAAGAAAGTTCTATTGGTTTGAGGTTTCAGAATCTCCTCAAACCAGGACCGTGGTAAGGGCAGAGAATGAATAAGTGCAGGTGGCATCCTTGAGGATTCAGAGCTTCACTGGGCCTTGAGCAACCTTGCTACATAACTCACTGAACCATCTTGCCAGTTTTTACACTGGCTTGACTGGGCACTCTTTTGGAGTTCTGTGATAGCATTTAATAACACTCAATGGGATGTCTTCCACATACAGCATTATGGTATTTCTTCAAGTAATCTCTAAAAGATACAAGGTCTAACTGTCCTATAATATTTATACCCATTTTATCTAGATATTCAAAAGATCTATAAATCTCCTCCTGGGATTCATCATAGTAACTGTAAGGGAAACTAATATCTCTGGTAGAAATCAGAAGAAATGACAAAGATATTATGAGGAGCTGCTAGATATTTACTGAAGAGTTTTCCAAATTCCTGTCCTTTTGAGTCACTCAGAGCTCCAACCAAAACAAGAATAATGGTAAACTCATCTTCATGGCTTTCCATGGCTTTATAACATATGGCAAATGCATTTCAATGCTGTGTTCATCTTCATCTGTCTGCAGAGATATTCATTCAAACATTCCTATCTTCCATAATTCTCCATAAATCTTTTGATCAATATAATAGTCATATAGAGGTTTTATATATGTATATATATATATATATAGTCACACTGGAAAGTGGAAAGTGGAAAGTGGACACTTAGAAAGAGGCCTATGATGAGAAGGCCTGTAGGCAGAATGTTCTCCTGGTAATAAGCATGAGCAGCACAAGATGCACAGTACATATATCCTTCATGGGGAACAATAATGGCCCTAGCAAGTCTTTTGTATACTGTACTTGTGAAAGCCAACCTTCTAGCTGTGCATTCCCCTGTAGTCCTGAGGCTGTGTCCCAGCTCCCAGAGTGACTGTCTAGCTTCTCAGAAGATCACTTGGTTGAACATCTTGGTTTCTACACCATGTACAGTGTACGAGATGAATGAGAAGGTGCCAGCACAAGGAGCAATTTGAAGAGGGTACAAAACATTGCAAGCCCAGCCCAGGAGGAGGTGGCAGTATGGAGACCAGCTTGGTCCAAGAGGAGGAGGAGATGACCACGTGGGTGGTGGCAGCAGCAACAATTATCTCAAACTCCTGGGACCGCCAGAAAATGGGGCCCACAGCAGTTATGTTGGAGCCAGGAAAGCCCTTGGCCATGGCTTCCACTCACTGCTGTTCCCCAGGTGCCCCCACACCCCCACCAGATTTAAATATTAATCCCAGGCAAAGGATCATCCAGAAATCCAAAATAATGTTTGAGCACAGACCTGGACACTATGGCCAACTGAACTGATACATAATATTATTCATAAATAAATTAAAGGTGATTATTAATTATGATTCCAAGGTACTCATTCTTCTTTTATTTAATTACTAAGCTGTCTTGAAATGAATATAAGGCAATGAAGTGACCAAGTAAATGGTAGGAGGTTCCCAGAGAGAGTTTATTCAATCTTTTGGCCTCATCAACTTAAAATTCCTATTAAGATCTTTACATAGATCAAACACTTCAGCTTTCCCCAGGTTCTCCCTTGAGCCATTCCCATCTCACTTGCTTATATTTTATTCCACCTTTTGGTTCCCATGTATGTAGAACTTTCCCTCAGGCTGACTACCTTAACGATTTTTTATTTTTTATTTATTTTTTTATATTTTTATTTATTTATTTATAGAGACACAGAGAGAGAGAGAGAGAGAGGCAGAGACACAGGCAGGGGGAGAAGCAGGCTCCATGCAGGGAACCCGATGTGGGACTCGATCCCAGGTCTCCAGGATCACACCCCGGGCTGCAGGCAGTGCTAAACCTGCTGCGCCACCGGGGCTGCCCCTTTAACGATTTTTTAAATGTAATTTTATTTATTTTTATTTTTAATTTTTATTTTTTTTTAAAGATTTTATTTATTTATTCATAAGACACAAACAGAGAGAGGCAGAGACACAGGAAGAGAGAGAAGCAGGCTCCATGCACCGGGAGCCCGACGTGGGACTCGATCCCGAGTCTCCAGGATCGCGCCCTGGGCCAAAGGCAGGCGCCAAACCGCTGCGCCACCCAGGGATCCCCCCAATAATTTTTTTTAATGGAAGTTTTTCATACTAGTGTTGAATGAGTCCATCCATCCCTACCTTCCCCCAAGATACTAAAAATTTAATAAAGCCCCTTGTATTTAGCAGAGATCCAACATAATTATTAAGTTTATGTTCAGAGAAGAAGGATAAGTAGTGTTCATAAATTTTTAAAACATATTTTTACTGGAGTTCAATTTCCAACATATAGTATAACACCCAGTGCTCATCCTGTCAAGTGCCCCCTCAGTGCCCATCACCAAATCACCCCACCCCCTTTTAAATTTATAGTCATAACTACTCACACGTAAAAACTGTATGACAAAAAAATAGAACTAGTACTTGTTCTTTCTCCTAGTTCATGCTCTGTAGAAGTAACTCCACTTCCCTTTTCTCAATATAAATGAAATGTGACTCTGATATGTTCAAGTTAAGCATACAATTCAACAACAACAACAAAAACATCTTGAAACTCCTGGGTGGCTCCGGGGTTGAGCGTCTGCCTTTCACCCAGGGCATGATCCCGGAGTCCCAGGATCAAGTCCCATATTAGGCTCCCTGCTTGGAGCCTGCTTCTCCCTCTGCCTCTCTCTCTCTCTCATGAATAAATATATATCTTTAAAAATATATCTTTTATAAAATTACCTGTAGACCCAAGGGGGGTCTGTTTGGACCAGACTGGTACAAAGCAATGCCTTTCTCAGGCATATATGTATATATATATATACTGAGTAGCTATATATATATATATATATATATATATATATATATATGAAATTCTAGAGAGCTGGAATAACTAAATGTCCTTTTAGTCATAATGTGTGAATCAAAATACATTTGTACAGCTTGTTTTTCTAATTACTTTATGTTTAAATGCATGCGTATAGGGATGTCTGGGTGCCTCAGTGGTTGAGCATCTGCTTCCGTGATCCTGGAGTCCTGGGATTGAGTCCCATATCGGGCTCCCTGTGAGGAGTCTGCTTCTCCCTCTGCCTGTGTTTCTCCTTTTCTCTCTATGTGTCTCTCATGAATAAATAAAATCTTTAAACAAATAAAAAAATAAATAAATGCATGTGTGTATATATACATAACCTAAAAATAATATAATGATGGCTAGGACACCTTTAACTATGCTACTGTCCTTCTTTAATTAACTGTTTTGGCTCAAATATTAAAAGTATATCTGTTGTCATGGAGTAAATGAAGAGATTTTTCCCAAAGTAATCATTTGCAAAAAATCTGATTATTTTCTTCTAAACAGATTGGATTCCTTCCTAATACATATTCTCATAAACATTTTTATTTGTTTCACAAAACCTCTACTAATTTGTTCTAATGAAAATATATTTTATTCACAACTTTATGCTGACCCATATTTAGTACTTTGATGCCTAGCACCTGCAATAGCCTTTGGCTATTTGAATATTAAGACATGGTGAATTATATACTACTTACAACCTTGACTCTAATCACTAGCTGGAGGTGACTTGCATGATGGATGAAGAGAGTTCTTTGAGATTATAAATGATAGCATCTAGTATATTCTTTTAATAAAAACGCCTTTATCAATAGAATGAATTTTAGAGAAAATTATAGGCATTTTCTTGATGCAAGTCTCTAATTATGCAAATGATTTAACTGAAGCATATGAAGCACAGGAAGTCCAGTGGCTTTTCTACAATCACAAAAGTTTACTCTGTAAAATCTAGATGACTATTCCAAGTCTCCTGACTTCTAAATCAATGTTCTTCTTAAAAAAAAAAAATGTTAATATCACCTAATAATAAATTTTGTCTCACTCACTTCTTTGTTTTTCTATTATTTTAATTAACCTATAGAAATAAACAAGAAGAGTAATTTTTAAAAATATTTTATTTTATTTATTCATGAGAGACACACAGAAAGAGGCAGAAACATAGGCAGAGAGAGAAGCAGGCAGGTGCAGGACTTGATCCCAGGACCCTGGCATCATAACCTGAGCCAAAGGCAGGTATTCAACCACTGAGCCATCCAGATGCCCCAAATAAAGAGTAATTTTGAGTTATGTCATTTTAGTCTACTAAACATGAGTATCGTATGAAGTATCTAATAAACTGAAGTTAAACAAAATCAACATTATAGAGTGGAGGAAACTGTTGATTTTCATAAGGGTTTTAATTGGAAGGGGTACCTGGGTGGCTCAGTCAGTTAAGCATCTGCCTTTGGCTCAGGTCAGGATCTCAGGGCTCTCTACTCAGTGAAGAGTCTGCTTGTCTCTCTCTCTTACTTTCCCTCTGTATTCTCTCCCTCTCCCAACTAAATAAATAAAATCTTAAAAAAAAAAAAAAAGGTTTGGGGGCACCTGAGTAGCTATGTCCTCTGCCTATGTCTCTGTCTCTCTATATGTATCTCTCATGAATAAATAAAATCTTAAAAAGAAAGTCAACCTTATTTTTAAAAAAGGCTTTAATTGAACATCTAAAGTTGCATATAGTTCAAATAAGCCAAAAATAAATGCCATGACTTGCAGTTGTTACCTTATTAAACAAAATACTTATAAATGAGACCAGCTAATTTTTCATTTAGAACTAATCTATTATATGTCATAAGATAGCATTAAATATATAGTAATAAAAATATAAAATTACCCTCTCAATGTGAAAAATTTTGTGACTTTTTAAATCTTTTTAAGGAGTTAATTAATTTATTTATTAATTTGAGAGAGAGAGAGAGAGAGAGAGACAGAGCCCAAGAGAGAGCATGAGTGGGAAGGAGGAACAGAGGAAGAGGGAGAAGCAAAGTCTCCTCTAAGTGGGGAGCTCAATGTGGCACTCAATCCCAGACCCTGAAATCATGACCTATGCTGAAGGCTGACACTTAACTGACTAAGCCATCTAGATGCCCTTTGAAAAAAATTGTGACTTTTTAAGGGACACTTTTGTCTTTCTTTTTTTAGCTATACAAGATGAAGTTGGACCCTTACCTAACACTGCATACTCAAAAGAATCTATGACTTAAATGTAAGATCTAAAACAATAAAATCTTAGAAGAAAGCAGGACGAGGCTTCATGGCATTGGATTTGATAGTAATTTCTTGGATATGACACCAGAAACAAAAATCATGAAAATTATATCCACTATACTACTTTATATTTCCACCAGCATGCACTTGTTTCAATTTCTCCATATCTCATTGACATTTGTTGTTTTCTGTGTTTTGTTTTGTTTTCTTTTTTGATAGTAGTCATCTTAGTGTGTGTGAAGAGGCATTTCATAGTTTTAATTTCCATTTCCCTAATGATTAGTGATGAGAATATTTTCATGTGCTTATGGCCATTTGATGATTTTTTTAGAGAAATGTCTATCCAGGCCTTTGCCCATTTTTAATTTTCTTTAATTTTTGTTGTTGTTGAATTTTAGGATTTTTTGTATATATTCTAGAATTGATCCCTTCCTTATCAAATACATGATTCACAAATATTTTTTACTCTTTTTGTGGGTTACCTTTTTACTGTGTTGATAGTATCTTTTGATGTACTTTTTTGTTGTTGTTATTCATGAAGTCTGTTTTGCCTATTTTCTCTTCTGATTTCCGTTTTGGTGATAGATAGATAGAAGATAGATAGATAGATAGATAGATAGATAGATAGATAGATAGAGAGAGAGAGAGATATCTCCTCATTATAGCAATTTCTTTTTTAATCCCACACTTAGAATTTGTGAAGCTATTTCAACAATTATTTTGTCCAACAAATTAGAGGAATCAGTTGGATCCCAGTGTGTTCAATCATTGAACATGAAGTTATTTTATATCTCTCCTCTTCACCTGAAATTCTCAAAAACTATTAAGACTTGTTATAAACTTGCTTCTTTGCATTCCACCGATCTTATATATTTATTTATTTAGAGAGAGAGAGAGAATATGAATCAGAGGAAAAGGGGGGGGGAATCTCAAGTGGACTCCCCACTGAGCACAGAGCCTGATCACATGACCCTGAGATCATGACCTGAGCCAAAATCAAGAGACAGATGCTCAACCAAATGAACCACGCAGGTGGCCCTATGTTTCATCTATTTTAGAATTGCACTCCCATGAAAGTGAAATTAAAGTAACATACCATTTGATTATCAACATTGTCTAAATTTGTACAGCTTTTTTATATTTATTTATAAATTCCAGAAGGAACAATTTTGCTTCTGATTTCATAGTAATAAATAAAAAGAAAATTTCTCAATTGTCATCACACATTTTACGTGTTTAAATTCTGTATAGAACTTCAAAAATATTTAAAACTGTGATAACTGTTTGAATATACATATGCATATGCCTATTTAACACAGAAAATGGTAGCAACAAATTGTAAGATTTCTAAGAAAAATATCCTCTTCAGTACTTAGTCTTTAAGTTTAGATTTATAGAACTCATCAAATATTCTAGTTTAGAAGTGTTACTTATTTCATAAGACAAGTTTAGTATAAGTGTGGAAACTTGACAGAATTTGTCAACTAAAAAATAACAGTCTAGAACTGAAACTAAAAGGCCTAAAGTTGATATGAATTCATCAAATGTTTAATAAATACTTGGGAATGAGTACATGGCATTAGGCTATGTATAAAAGGTCATCTAAAAACAACAACAACAACAAACAAACAAACAAACAAAAACCTTGGAAAATGTTTTGGAAAGCATTAGAAAGAGCCTCTATTTCCTAATGTGAAAATATTTTAATGGTTATAGAATACTTACTTGGTATAAATTATTGAGTTTGACTCTTATCCTAATCCTAATTATTTCCTTTCATTTTTTAAGTTTCAAATAGACAGTGAAGTTAACAGAATACTGAAAAACCTTATACCTACTATATAGGTTCAACCCTTGTCATTTATTGTAGTTGTCTTATCATATAACTATTCGTCTATCTACACATCTTAAATTTTAACTTTTAAAAATAAATTATTATTTTCTAATAGTTTTAAATTTGCAGAAAAATACAAAAATAGTACAGAAAGTTTCCATATACTCCACATTTTGTTTCTCTTATTACCATCATATTGCATTAATATGGTGTATGTGTCATTATCAGTGAATGTATTGATTGATACATTATTAACTAACGTACATCTTTTATTCAGTTTTCTCTAGATTTACCCAATGCCTTCTTTCTGTTCCAGAATACCAAACAAGTTATCACATTACATTTACTTGTCATGATTCTTTAGGTTCTTATGGACTATGACAATTATTCAGACTTTGCTTGTTTTGAGATCATGACCTAACCCTAAGGGTATTTTGAGAAGGTCTCTGGATTTTTCTGGCATTATCCTCATGATTAGACTGGGCTTGTAGGTTTGAGGGAGGAAGATCATAGAGATAAAGTGTCATCTTACCACTTCCTATCAGTTTGTCAGTAATGATATAAACCTTCATCACCCAGCTGAGATAATGTTTGCCAGGTTTCTCCACTGTAAATTTACTGTTTTTAACTCTCTCTCCATGATGTACTCTTTGGAAGAAGGGTGTGGGATTATGTCCCACTTCCTTGAGGACACGGAGATTACATACATTATTGAGAATTCTTCTGTTCAGAATATGGGTCTCTTCTTCCTTATTTATTCATTCAATAATTGATTTATATTTGCATGGATTCATAGATATCTATTTTATTCTTTGTTTTTTAAGATATTTTATTTATTTATTTGAGAGAGAGAGTGCAAGAGCAGGAGCAGGGGGAGGAACAGAAGGACAAACAGACTCCCCTCTGAGGAGTCTGGATGCGGACCCTGATGCAGGGCTTGATCCCAGGACCTTGAGATCATGACCTGAGCAGAAGGCAGATGCTTAACCAACTGAGTCACCCAAGTACTCTTATTTTATCTTTGCATTATGATATTACTTTATTTATTTTGTTCCAGTTTTGGCCATGGGGAGCTCTTACAGTTGGCTTCCATGTTCCTTTGATATATCCTCCTCATGGTGTGTGTGTGTGTGTGTACCTCTTTATTTTCTGGTACTAAAAGATTCTTCAGGCTCATCTTGTATATTTCTTTCCCCATCCTATGATCAGTAATTTTCCAAAGAGCCCTGGTTCCTTTCATTGAATAATGGTACTAGAAACTATTATCTGAATGTAAGTAGATATTATTGCTACTAGGTTGATATCTTAACTTTTTAAAAGACAGTAATTCTACAAGAAAAGTGATAAATGATTCTATGTCATTGACAGGGAAGTTGGCTTTGATTTTAAAAATATCAAAATGGTTTGTCATGAAACTTACAAAGAATTCTATTCAGAAGACAATAAAAGCCCTAAGCAAAAGAATAACATTTACTTGAAAACACTTGAATTTCTTTTTAACATTTTACTAATATTCATAAAGATAAGTTCACAAGTAAGTATACCACTTGATGAATTGTGACAAACTGAATACACTCATATAACTACTAGCCAAGTGAAGAGATAGATGCTTCCCAGTAATTGTCTGGGGCCAAGGACACACTTTATTCTCCCCATGTATGCACCACATTTGTCCTACCATTTTGGTGCCTCAACCACTCCTGTGCCTAGCACTACATTCCCATCTCCTGCAAAGTGGAGCTAGAGCAGCTGTCAGGTACACACTGGCAGGTCTCTCTGAGATAATAGGCAAGATGAATGCACTTTTTGAACAGCTGATCTAATTAAATTTTATCGGTTTTTATTCACTCAAACCAGTATATCCAATAGCAAGATCCTCATTGTTGACAATATTTATTTATCTAAACATTGTGAATTCCTTAGCCACAGCTAAATAACCTTCAGCTGGGATCACAGACTTGCTGCCCTATTGTCATAACATCCCTTCTCTGCCTACCAGGAGGAGAGCGAGCAAAAAAAAGGGGGGGATCACTTGAGTAGATTATTGGGATCCCCCATTTGTTGCAGAGCTTCTCAATATTAACCTAACTTCTGTACATTAGCAGGTAGGTTATTTTGAATTCCCTTACTACAATGAAAGAGCAAAGCAAAAACTGAATCAGATATTTTAGAAGCACATAAGTGATTAAAAAAAAAAACTAATATACAATTGAGCAGTATTCAGTATTTTTTAATGGATTTTTTTAAAAAAATTATTTACTTATTCATGAGAGACACAGAGAGAGAGAGGCAGAGACACAAGCAGAGAGACAAGCAGGCCCTATGCAGGGAGCCCAACGTGGAACTCGATCCTGAGACCCCAGGATCACGCCCTGGGCTGAAGGCAGATGCTCAACCATTGAGCCACCCAGGAGTCCCAAGCAGTATTCAGTATTAAAATTTAAAGTGATTATGAAATTCAGAATTGCAAACAATTTTTATGCAATAATTGCATAACAATCAAATCCTTGTAAAATCTCCCATGGTTGCTTCTATTTTCACACATTTGCCCTAACCACAGACTGGTCTTAAAGAAGTCCACATTTCCCTGACTTCACCCACCTGAATTATGGTAAAGGAGTGAAAAGTCTGTATGACATGAATCTTTAGCTGACATAGATACTTATTAAGGAAGAAAAAATCTCCCAAGCAGTCCCTTGAATATGCATTTTGGATAGGCAGCATAGTGGGTTGAATAATAGTCTTCACAAGATAGGTCTATTTCCTAATCCTTTGAAACTGTGAGTAGGACTTTATTTGGAAAAAAAGAATCTTTGAAAGTCTAATTAAGTTAAAAATCTTAAGGCCACCCTGGATTACTCAAGTACCCTCAATCAAGTGATTTTATGGCCCTCAACATAATAATGAGTGCTTTTATAAGAGATAAAAGAGAGAAGACACAAAACACAGGAAAAAGAGAAGGTCATGTGAAGATAGAAGAAAGTATTGGAGTTATGCAGCTACAAGTCAATGAATCTCTGAAACTACCAGAAGCTACAAGAGACAAGGAAGAAATATCCCTTAAAGGCTTCAGAGGAAACATGGTCCTGCAAACACCTTGATTTGGGATTTCTAGTCTTCAAATTGTGAGAGAATAAATTTATACCGTTTTAAGCCAATAGGTTATAATAATTTGTTATGACAGCAATCGGAAACTAATACAGGAGGAAAACTATGAAGATTTAAATAGATGTAACAGGGGTACCTGAGTGGCTCAGTTAAGTATCTGAGTCTTGATTTCAGCTCAGGTCTCATTCTCAGGGTGGTGGAATTCAGCCTCACTCACTGGGGAGTCTGATTGAGATTCTCTCTCTCCCTCTCCCTCTGCCCTCACTAAAATAAATATTAAAAAAAATAAGTTAATAAAGGAGATGCTGAGTGGTACAGTCAGTTAAGTGTCTGACCCTTGGTTTCAGCTCAGGTCATGATCTCAGGGTTCTGAGACTGAGCCCCACTTCAGGCCACACACTCAGCAGGTAGTCTGCTTAAGACTCTCCTGCCCTCTCTCTCTACCCCTGCTGCTTATGTTTGCTCTCTTTCTCTCACTATCTCTCAAATAAATAAATTAATAAATGTAACAGTCAACAGAATAGAGAAGAACAGCTAAACTGACAATCAAGACCGATGAGGGAAAATATATTTTATGCTTCTGTTGAAGGTGAAAAAGAAAGAAAAATAGAGAAGGAAGGAGCAAAACAAGAGGAAATGTACACAAATGGTCAATGAGAGATGTTCTATGGTAGAAACAAATTCTATTAGGCATGTTTCCAACGATATCCATTGTTCCGTTTTTTGCTGTCTTGCTTCCCTGGATTTTAGTAAATGTTGTCGCACTCAATATAAAAATATGTATGGGTGGTTTGGGGGTAGATTGAACAAGGAGCTTTGATACCTGGATTAATAAGAATCAAGGCAGTGACTAAACAAATGGAAGCAGATACCCAGAGTCTGAGGAGAATTTAAAGATACAAAATCTTCAAAAATTCACAGAAACATTAGGAAGTATTTTTTTTAATTTATGATAGTCACAGAGAGAGAGAGAGAGAGAGAGAGAAAGAGGCAGAGACATATGCAGAGGAAGAAGCAGGCTCTATGCACCAGGTGCCCGACGCGGGACTCGATCCCGGGTCTCCAAGGATCCCGCCCTGGGCCAAAGTCAGGTGCTAAACCGCTGAGCCACCCAGGGATCCCAATATTAGGAAGTTTTTAAGACTTCCTATTTGAAATCACTCCAGTTTAATATTCACAATGTTATATTCTCCTCATAGTGCTTGTAAAATTATAATTTATGACTGGAGAGCTACTCTCCCCAAATTAGACCCACAGTTACCTATTTCTGCACTTGTTTGCCAACTCATTTTGCTAGAAAGGTGAGATTTAAAAAGTGGAACACAGGGCAAATGTTCCATGCCTATTACTTTCAATGATTGAGTAAAATACAATAGAAGATAACTGAGAATGAGAAAAAATTCTAGCAGTCAATCTTATTACACCTGTTTAAATCCATAACTCCCCTTGTGGCACTCCTGAGTATGTAAGACATTCATTTGATGTAATCAGGATCTGATAACCAGGGCTCTCAAGGAACCATACTGTCATTCAAATCAATTATTGCTGACAGCAATTGTTTTAACATAAACACACAAAACCAAATTAAAACACCAAGATGAAAAATTTAAATAAATCAAATCCTATGTATCTAAATGTCACATTAAAATGGAAATGCATATATTTTAAAAATTTGTCTCATGCATTTTAAAATGATATTTTGGAAAGAGTATAATACAGTATAGAAAATTGGAAATCTGAAAATTTTGTGACATATTGTACAAATCAAATAAAGGAAATTTTGTATGATAAAACATGACAAAAATCCTATAATAAATACAAACTAGATTATATCTCAAAATGTGCTTTAAATTTGAAGATGAGTAGGGGACTTTTTTAAACTGTTGAATGATAATGTAAGTTTTCTTTAACTCAAGGCAAGAAATAGTGTTTTCAATGACTTTTCTACTCAGCTGGTGCAATAAGCATTATAATTTCCTATGGGAAAAGCAAATACAGATGTGACACCTTAAACCTAATTAATACTATTGCCTAATGGAATTATGCTGAAGTATTTTTGATTTGAGATACTTTTCCAATTATTTATATTAGTGGTTTTCAATTTTAGATTAAAAAATATTTCTTTAGTTATTTACACATAGGTCCTACTACACTGGCCAAGTATGAACAACTAAACAATGCTATTTATTGAATATAAAACTGCCTATATTACAAAATTAAACTTAAACATCTTAGAGACATTAAAATAGGCTTTACTGTTGTAGTTCAGATGATTTATGTGGCCATTAAAATTAACTACAAGTTAAGATGTTTAGCGTGGTTACTTATAAATGATTGGAAAGAGATTACAACTATAGGAACATGGTTTCACAAAAGATTTGTCTCTTTTTGGAAAGCATGATGATAATGATAATTATTTGATTTGTGGGGAAGTTTTATACACTCAAGTCATATAACTAGAAATAGTCATTTATGTTTTTCATAATTTGAAAGAATTTAAATTTATTTTAATTGATTTTGGTTTCATAGTCTCACTCTCTCTCTCTCTCTCTCTCTCTAGACCTCTTCTTCATTACTAGTATATTGCCTTCAACTTTTCTGGACTCTAAACACCTTTGAATTTATCATCACCCAGATTCTATTACACAAAACTCTCAAACTTCAGCTTCTAAAACTGAAACGAAAAACATTTTTCTGTCTCAGCTACTCAAATACATTAACCACAATTTTTAAAATATTTTCTCAGTTCCCTCAATCCATTAAATTCTCAACTTTTTAAAAAAGATTTATTTATTTATTCATGAGAGACACAAAGAGAGAGAGAGAGAGAGAGGCAGAGACATAGACAGAGGGAGAACTAGGCCCCTCACAGGGAGCCCAATGTGGGACTCGATCCCAGATCCCAGTATCACTCCCTGAGCCAAAGGCAGATGCTCAACCACTGAGCCCCCCAAGTGTCCCAAATTCTCAACTTTCTAATAACATTTTCCATATTTATTCTTCATTTAGACTCAGTGTCCCACAGATAAAATCATCCCTTTGAAAATACATTTAACTTGACCCCTTTTCCTCCATTGTACTCACCTGACAACATCCTGTATGAACTCAAACATGAGTACATACACATATCCAAATATTTTGGGAGAAACTGGCAAAGCTGGAGAAACTCCTTTCAATATAAATAACAATCTCAAATTATAACAACTTTCAATTCTTCTTAAAAATTTGGCTATAGTTTTCTTTTCTTTCTTTTTTTATGATTTTATTTATTTATTCATGAGAGACACAGAGAGTCAGAGACATAGGCAGAGGGAGAAGCAGGCTCCATACAGGGAGCCCACTGTGGGACTCGATTCCAGGACCCTGGGATCACGCTCTGAGCCGAAGGCAGACACTCAAACACTGAGCTACACAGGCATCCCCAGGTATAATTTTCTAATAATCTAAATATGAATTCAGTACCTTTCTCTTTGAAACTTTTTTTTCTATTAAATACCTACATTAGTCAATCTCAGATTACTTTTCTTCATATTTCATGAAAAACTTGGAAGCTATCAAATGAGAGCTCTTGTCACTCTCTGCCCCCAACCTTAGAAAAATACTGGATTATGCATTCATCTTTACTTTCTCACTAGGTATGACCTTTAAAATACCTCTCATAGTGGACATGTTTCTCTATCAATTTCCCCAATGATACTTTATTTTGCCTTTCATAGGAGTGACTCTTTTATATATACATTCTCTTCCATCAACCATCTCTCACTCCCAATATAATAATTCCTTAGAGCCTATAAACTTGCTCTAGATTTCACATTACCTTCAATCTTTGTCTACTCCTACTCTATTAGTAATCCATTTGTCTATTGCTCTTCACAACAATGATTTAAAAAGCTACCTACACAAATTTGATGCTTTATTCTCTATACAATTCCTTGAATAAAAAAAAAAAAAAGGATTTCTCTCTCTCTATTCTTTCTTTTCCATTATCTTCAAATATCATTACTCAAAACTAAAACAAAGCTTAGCCTTTATTATCTTTCTATGAAGGACTATGGCTTTTTTTCTGAACCATTTAATAAAACGAACTTAGTAACTATTTGTTGAATGAATAAGTGAAATGAATCAACGTGTTTTGCCTTTAAAAAATTTTTACACTGAAATGTATTAATTAAAAATAAAATATTTAAATATTAAAATTAATTTCTTAAAGTTTTATACATCAATCAGCTTTAAAATTCATGAAATTACACTCTTGATTTCATAGTCTTCTGAGATAATTTTATAATAACTTAATTTAACCATCCCAGAATGTGTTTTGACTTCATTATAAAGAAACTTCATAGGACTAATTTATCATTCTTCTCTTTTAGACTTTGTCATATAAAAAAATTACAATTTTAAGTGTTCTCAAGGCAAAAATAATTTGCAAAAAAATTATTTAATAATAATTTTACAGTTCCTTTGATACAATTTTGACAATATATTTCATATAGTAATATATAATATAATTTTTCAGATTTATTTATTTATTTATTTATTTGAGAGAGAGAGAGCAAGAGATGCAGCCAGAGGGAGGGGGAGAGGTAGAGAGTTTTAAGCAGACTCTGAAATAAGCTCAGAGCCCAACACAGGGCTCAATACCCTGAGATGATGACCTGAGCCAAAACCAAGAATTAGATGCTTAACCAATTGTGCTATTTAGGCACCATTGATATATGAAATATATTTTTAAAGGGTGAAAACAAGGTTTGAATTAAATCATCACTCTTTACATTTTCTAAAATGCAACTAATTTTCAGATTATATTTATTCAATTAGTTAATGTGCAATTAGCCTCAATCAAATATACTTCATTCTATTTTCATAATTAAAGTGTTACTATGAGAAATGTATTAGCATTTAGGTATAGCAAAAACTGGTGGTGCCCTTACTATTCTCATAAACACAGATGACTTCCTTATAAAAGCATCTGTAGGGAATCCCTGAGTGGCTCAGGGATTTAGCGCCTGTCATCATCCCAGGGCATGATCCTGGAGTCCCATGTCAGGCTACCTGCATGGAGCCTGCTTCTCCCTCTGTCTGTGTCTCTGCCTCTTTTTCTCTCTCTGTCTTTCATGAAAAAAATAAATAAAATCTTTAAAAATCAATCAATCAATCAATCAATCAATCAATCTGTAAACTTAGCTGATGATATAAGGCAGTGTAGGTACCTTTAACTGATAGTGAACATAAATCAGCCCCTCAGGCAACACTGAATCCTATTCTATACTTGTATGTCAGAGATCCCTAGGAAAACAGATCCATTTTCCCATATATTTATCATGCTCATTAACATATCTTGAACTTATTTTCCTCATTTCCCTTTTTTCATTTCTCTACTCACCTAATAGTGACTCCTATAAATAATACTCAAAAAGTTAGTTACACTAAGCTCTTACTTGAGTCCTTATCTTAAAGTCTGTTTTGAGGGAAACCCAGGCTCAAGCACTTGGTATTTGAAATAATCCTACCAGCAGAGCCTCAGGATGGGATAGCAATAGTGCTGACCACATGCCAACAACTTTGTTGAGGCTAAGTGAAGTATGATGCTTTCTAGCATTTTTACAATAAAAATTATTAAAATATTCACCTGTAAGGGTTGTCATTGGATACGAGTAGAAGGGGCTATACCCGGCTAAGTATTAGCTTACATGCTTGAAAGATGGAGACAATGCTTATTTTCATGATTATGATATGAGTTGTCTGTTATTAATTGCCACAGAAGCCTAATGGTATGAAAACATCAGACTAAATTCAGCAAACTAAACATTTAGAACACAACTTAAATGCCAGAGGATTTCAAAGTAGTGTTTAAAATAACTCTTATGTTATGCAGTGAGAGGGCTGACTCTATTGTAAATTAGGCCCAAGAAGTGATGGTAAATATGAAAGAATTACATGGAAACCAAATGTAGTTTCTGTAAGTCTCCTGTACTGAAGTGAGGGCATTAAAAGGAATAGAACTGATCTGAAGCAAAGGATTAAAATATTTTTCTGAAAAAAAAAATTAAAAAAATAAAATAAAAAAATAAAATATTTTTCTGCATGTATTTAAAAAATTATCCTTGAACCTTTGGGTTGGAAGGAGAAATCCCCTTACATTTTCTAGAAGAGAACATTCTCTCAATATATGCAGAATATTCAGTTGGTTTCACTTAAAAAAACTACCTGACAAGATGATGTCTGTCTGATGGTTCCCCATTTCTCACTTATTGTTTCTAAAACAGCTTCAGCATGACCTAAGTGGCTGTAACCCTTCCAGAAGGAGAAGCATGATTATTCATCAGAAAATCTGTAAGATATAGCTAATACATTCCATAAAGAACCATGAGGACATGCTTGGGAGTTGATTTAAAAGTGCTGGATCACAGGATGTGGACTGTAAAGCCAGATAAGTGAGATTTTATAGATAGTAGGATATTATTAATTCAAGTAAATGCCTTTAAATAGTTTTATATTCTGTTAGAATTGTTGCTTGAAACTTGAAAGCAATGATGTCATGTAAGAAAAGAGATGATGTGAGAACTGGTGACATCATCCATGAGATGATAGACAAAATTATTATAATGATAGAAAGACTGAACCAGCAAATAAAGATCCTTGACTTGAAGGGATCTGTGGTAATGGCTAATAGAGCATGATATTCCTAGAAATTTAAAAGGTATACAACCAAAAGTGTTTTTTGTCATTTCACTTATATAGCCACAAAATATTAAAAGTGGGTGAGTCAGTGGCTAACGGTTACTGCTTTAACAGAAAACCATGATGCCTAACTCACTTTCAACGGACCTGAGCCAGTTCTCAAATCCAGAGTCAATTCATTGAGAGAAAAAAAATAATAAAAATAAAAATATAAATAAATAAATAAATAAATAAATAAATAAATAAATTCTTTTTTAACAAGGACCCTAAAATGTTCAGGGAGTATATTTGGTAGCTATTGCACAAAAGAGTAATGCATATTGAGGACAGTGGATTAACCAGAAACTTTTATGAATATCTCAGCTAAAACTAACACCAAGTGAATCAAAATGAAATACAATCCCACATTAGAATGGGAGTATATGAATACTACATGATGAATATAGTCATAGCCCAAGTCTAATTTGCAATGAGTGTATAGGGTTTATTAACCCTTTTTCTAGTTATTTCTCCTGTCTCTATGAGAATAATTAGCATGGATTATTTAACAAATGCCAGATAGGGGCACTTGGGTGGCTCAATCTGTTAAGCATCTGCCTTTGGCTCAGGTTATGATCCTGGGACCTCGGGATCAAGCTTGGTATCAGGCTTCCCGCTCAGTCTGTTTCTCCTTCTCCCCCTGCTAAATATGTTCTAATTTTTGTCAAAATTGAATATGAAGTACTTTGCACTAACCAAAGGTCTTTCTCCAGGGCAAAGTAAGGTTTCTTTTTTTTTAATTTTTATTTATTTATGATAGTCACACAGAGAGAGAGAGAGAGGCAGAGACACAGGCAGAGGGAGAAGCAGGCTCCATGCACCGGGAGCCCGACGTGGGATTCGATCCCGGGTCTCCAGGATCACGCCCTGGGCCAAAGGCAGGCGCCAAACCGCTGCGCCACCCAGGGATCCCCAAAGTAAGCTTTCTTTATCAAAACACAGAACAAATGAAGTTTGGCCAGCATGACATAATGCTGAACAAGATGCTGGTTCTTTCTAATGATGGTATTTTGCAATTGAACTTGAGAGTACAAAGAGGTAAATATTCGGGATGCCCTTAGAAGGTATAAAGACAGAGACAGATAATATCCAGAAGTTTTCATGGGTATGCCACAACACAAAGTTTTAAGGGACCCAGATTCTGGCATATGCTGAGGCATGTCTGCCCTCCAGAATGTATGCTGCATTTCTTATCGAGAAGAAAGAACCACAATACTTGATAGATTTTTTTGGAATGTACAAATGGCAAATATTACATTTGTGACTGTAGCTTGTACTTGGAAGGTGGGTAGTAGCGGAGCCCTCCACAAGAGAGAATTCTTCTCTAGATTCAGTCTGCAGTTCAGTTATACCTGATAGGTACTATATGACCTGGTAGAGGCCATATGGTACTACCTTTGTCATAAGGATGTGGTGTAGAATCTCTGGCTGTCCCCCAAAAGCAAGTCATACCATAAGATTTTAGGCTATGCCATATTCAACAGAAAATCATTTATAATTTAGGAAGTTGCTTCCAGCATGCTATTAATACTAGTAGAGACCAAATGTCTGACTCTGAGACTTCAAATGACTATGCTTCTTCTAGAACCTGCTTGACATGTTGAAGTTTACAGGCTCACTAAGCTAAAAGTGTATATACACCATAAATCCTTCACATGATGGAAATGACATATTCAGGATTGGGTCTGAACAGATCCAGAGGCACCAAGGCAAAGAAATTATAGGACATGATGGAATGGTATGGAATTGGAATGATTAGATTTGAAAATCATAGAATTCTTCCTCCCTCCCCCAAAGCATATATCTGTCTTGCTCTAATTTCTTTCCTACATGAAATACCTGTGAATAATTTCCTATGAGTTGATAGTGAAGGATGAACTTAATAATTGTGCCTATGATGATTTATTTTGTCAAATTGCCAAGACAGTTTCCAGATATTTGGCCAAATATTATTCTGGATATTTCTGTGAAGATGATTTTGGAAGAGATTAATATTTAAATAGATCAACTTTGAGTAAAGTAAATTGCTCTCCATAATGTGGCTGGACCTTATTTAATCAGTGGAAGGTCTTGATAAAACAAAGACTGACCTCTCCAAGCAAGAAGGAATTGTGATGGACGTTTTTGGATTTAAGCTACAACTCTTCCTTGGGTCTCCAGCCTGCCTGTCTAAAATGTAGATATTGAACTTATTGATTTTCCGCAATTATGTGAGTCAATTTTCTTTCTAACAAAAAAATAAATATATATTTAAATATATATACATAAATATAAAATAATTTCTATTTATTTATAATGTAAGTTATATAATATAAATACATATAAAATATAAATATAAAAATGTGTGTATGAATGTATAAGTATATATATACATATATATATCAGGGCAGACTTAAAAGGTACTTGTGAAGAAAAATATTGCAGTTGAACTGAACTTAGAACATCTGGGTAATCAACCTGGTTATAGGAAGAGGTAATACAAACAGGATAAGAAAAGATAAGAAAGACGTATATAAACAGGATGTTTTATAGTAGCACATAGCTCGTTTGGTTGGATAGTAAGGAGCCTGGAAATGCAGGATTAGAAGAATAGAGACATTTAATTCTGGAGAAAATGCAGATGGGTAATCTCTGAGGGCACCCAGCATTCAGATATTTGTTTTTCTACATCATCATCCACTAGGCAGCTTCCATTGCAGAAAACAAACAAACAAACAAAAACCCCACACACACACACACACACAAAAAAAAAAAAAGGAAAAAAGACCCTGTAAGAAGGACAGAGTGATCAAATTCTTAGACATGAGAACAGTTGGTCTAGCTTGAGACACCAGGCAAGCAATGAGATGTGCAGAAATGCTAACCAAGTGTAAGGCAAGTCTAGAATGAGTGTTGAGGAAGAAGATGACAATAGAAGATGATAAATGCCAGCTGTGGTTTGGGGACAAGCTGTGGTAGTGAAGACAGTAGCTTATCTAATTTTCTTTTGCCCTTCTTTTTAGAAGTTATTATTATAACTCCATTGTAACCAGACTCCATTTTGAGTACTGAGGGTCCTCAGAGTTTAAGTTAACATAAGTCATCACCAGTATATATTAGTGGCTTGTACCAGACACCATCAGCATCTCAACTACACCACTTCCTACATACTGTTTATTCAAATACATGGAGGATTTCTTATTTCAGGAATGGGTTATTATGTCCCCTGGCCTCTTCATGCTTGAGGTGAGGAAACCAGTGAGACTTGTCTTATCTATTTTATCTATCTAATTTTATCTATATATATAATTTTTGTTTCTTTTCATTGATATATATATAAATTATATATCTAGATATATAAATCCCTATATATAATTATAATTTATATATATATCAATAAGTGATACATATATATATAATTTATTTCTTATTTTAAGATCTAGTTTCTTTTGAAAAAGCAGGCCAAAACAGGGATCAAGTGGGTTGTTTTTTTGTTTTTTCTGTTGTTGTTATTGTTGTTGTTGTTGTTTTTATTTCTTCTTTCTTTTTGTCTAGAAAAGATATGGAGAAATTCACTCCAAAAGAAAGATCAGGGATTTAATCAGTACAGATATAAGATGTATGAACTAGAATGTAAAACAACAATTATAGAGATACTATCTGGGCTTTAAAAGCATAGAAAAAAATAGAGAATCTCAAAATCTAGTCAGGCCAAAATTAAAAATGTTATTACTGAGATGTATTCCCAAATGGAGGCCATAAAAATGAGAATAAATGAATCAGAAGAGCAAATCCATAATATAGAAGATAATATGATGGAATATACAGTTGAAAAGAAGAGGGAAGGAAATCTATTAGACACGAAGGTAGACTGAGGAAAATAGGAAATTCCGTAAAGCAAAATAATATCCATATTATAGGAGTCTCATAAGATAAGGAGAGAGAAAAGGAGGCAGAAAATTGATTTCAACAAATTATAGATGAAAATTTCCCTATTTTGGGGAATAAAATAGGCATTCAAGTCCAGTAGCTAGAGAACCTCCCTCAAAATCTATAGGAATAGTGACTTTACAGGTAATACAGTGGCACTAAATTCATATCTTTTAATAATTACTCTGAATACAAATGGACTAAATGCTCCAATCAAAAGAACTAAGTAAAAAAAAAATAAGACCCATTAATATGCTGCTTACAAGAGATTCATTCAAGACCCTTAGACATCCATAGATTGAAAGTGAAGGGATAGGAAAACCATTTATCATGCTATTGGATATCAAAATAAAGCTGTAGTAGCCATCCTTATAAAGACAAACTGTATTTTAAACCACAGAATGTTATAAAAGACAAAGAAGGACACTATATCATAATAAAGGAGTCCATCAACAATAAGATCTAACAAATGTAAATATTTATGCCCCTAACTTCAGAAAGCCACATATATAAACCAATTAATAACAAAATTAAAGAAACTCATTGGTAATAATACAATAATAGTAGGGGACTTTAACACCCCACTCACACCAATGTACAGATCATCTATGCAGAAGATCAACAAGGAAACAAGGGCTTTGAATGACACAGTGGACTAAATAGACTTAACATATATTTTCAGGGCATTTTATCCTAAAGCATCAGAACACACATTCTTTTCGAGTGCATATGGAATATTCTCCAGAACAGATCATATACTGGGTCACAAATCAGCCCTCAACCATAACAAAAAGATTGACATATGCATATTTTCAGACCACAATACTATGAAACTTGAAGTCAACCACAGGAAAAACTTTGGAAGAACCATAAATTCATGGAGGTTAAAGAACATCCTACTAAAGCATGAATGAGTCAGTCAGGAAATTAAAGAAAAAGTAAAAAATAAAGTATATGGAAGAAAATGAAAATGAACACAACAGTAAAACCTCTGGGATGCAGCAAAGTTGGTCCTAAGAGGGAAGCATGTTGCAATACAGGCCTTCTTCAAGAAGTAAGAAATCTGAAATACACAATTTTACACTAACTTTACACAACTTTAAACTAAGTTTATACTTAAGGGAGCTGGAAAAAGAACAGCACAAAAAGCATAAATCCAGTAGGAGAATATAAGTAATAAATATTAGAGCAGAAATAAATGATATAGAAATAAAAAGAATAATAGTACAACAGGTCAACGAAACTAAGAGGTGGTTCTTTGAAAGAATAACAAGATAAACTCATAGTCAGATTTATCAAAAAAGTACCCAAATAAATAAAATAATGAATTAAAGAGGAGAGACAACAACCAACACCAAAGAAATAAAAACAATTTTAAGAGAATATTATGAAAAATAAAAGATTGCTAGATAGCTAGATTGCTATCTGGAAGAAATGAATAAATATCTAAAAACATAGAAACTACCAAAATTAACACAGGAAGAAATAGGAAACCTGAACAGACCCATAACCAGCAAAGAAATTGAATCAATAATCAAAAATCTCCCTCCAGGGATGCCTGGTGGCTCAGCAGTTGAGTCCAGGATGTCATCATGGAGTCTCGGAATCAAGTCCCACAATCAAGTCCCACATCCTGCATGGAGCCTGCTTCTCTCTCTGCCTATGTCTCTGCCTCTCTCTCTCTGTGTCTCTCATGAGTAAATAAATAAAATTTAAAAAAAAATCTCCCTACAAACAAGAGTGCAGGGCTGGATGTCTTTCCAGGGGAATTTTACCAAACATTTAAAGAAGAATTAATACTTACTCTTCTGCAGCTATCTCCAAAAAATAGAAATGGAAGAAAAAACATCTAAATTCATTCTACAAAGCCAACATTACCTTGATCCTGAAACCAAAAAACCCACTACAGAGAATTATAGACTAATATCTGTGATGAACATAGATGTAAAAATTCTCAGCAACATACTTTCTAATAGGATCTAACAGTACATTACAAAGATTATTCATCACAACCAATTGGGACTTATTCCTGGGCCACAGGGTTGGTTCAATATCTGCAAATCAATTAATGTGATACACCACATTAATAAAAGAAAGGACAAAAATCACATGATCCTCACAATAGATGCAAAATACATTTGGCAAAATAAAAGCCCTCTGCCCTGTAGGGAAGGGGGGAACATACTTCAACATCATAAAAGTTCTATATGAAAGACTTACAGCGAATATAAACCTCAATGGGGAAAAACTGAAAGCTTTCCCCCTAAGGTCAGGAACATGACAGGGATGCCCACTCTCACCACTGTTGTTCAACATAGTACTAGAAGTCATAGCCTCAGCAATCAGACAACAAAAAGAAATAAAAGCATCCACATTTCAAAGAAGAAGTCAAATTTCACTCTTCACAGACAACATGATACTCTATGTATAAAACAAAAGATTCCACCAAAAACTTTCTAGAACTGATACAGGAATTCAGCAAAGTCACAGGATATAAAATCAATACACAGAAGTCAGTTGCATTTTTATAGACTAACAATGAAATAGAAGAAAGAAAAATCAAGGAATCGATCCCATTTACAATTGCACCAAAGACCGTAAGATACCTAGGAATAAGCCTAACCAAAGATGCAAAGGATCTATACTCTGAAAACTATAAGAATACTTACGAAAGAAATTGAGAAAGACAGAAAGAAATTGAGAAACAATCCAAGATCATGGATTGGAAAACAAATACTGTTAAAATGTCTATGCTACCCAGAGCAATATACACTTTCAAAGCAATTCTTGTCAAAATACCATCAGCATTTTCCATAGAACTGAAATAGACAATCCTAAAATTTGTATAGAACCAGAAAAGACCCCAAACAGCCAAAGTAATGTTGAAAAAGAAAACCAAAGTTGGTGGTATCACAATTCCAGATGCTGTACCACAAAGCTGTGATCTTTAAGATAATATAGTACTGGCACAAAACAGACACACAGATCAATGAAACAGAATAGAAAACCCCCCAAAATGGACTCTGAACTCTATCAACTAATCCACAAAACAAGAAAGAATATCCAGTGGAGAAAAGACAGTCTCTTCAACAGATGGTGCTGGGAAAACTAGACAGCCACATGCAGAAAAATTAAATTGGAGCACTTTCTTATACCATACACAAAAATAACCTCAAAATGGATGAAAACTCTAAATATAATACAGGAAACTATCAAAATCCTCTAGGAGAACACAGGCAACAACCTCTTTCAATCTAGGCTCAGTAACTTCTTGCTAGACATGACTCCAAGGGCAAGGGAAACAAAAGCAAAAATGAACTATTGGGATTTCATCAGGATAGAAAGCTTTTGCATAGCAAAGGAAATAGTCAACAAAACTAAAAGGCAGCCTACGAAATGGGAAAAGATATTCACAAATGACATTAGTTAAAGGGCTAGTATTCAAAGCCAATATTAAAACGATCAAATTTAACACCTAAAAACAAAAACAAAACAAAAACAAAAACAAAATTCAGTCAAGAAATGGGCAGAAGACATGAAAAGACATTTCTCCAAAGAAGACATACAAATGGTCATCAAACACATGAAAAGATGTTCAACATCACTCATCATCAGGGAACTACAAATCAAAAGCACAATGAGATACTACCTCAGACTGGTCAGAATGGCTAAAATTAACAACTCAGAAAACAACATGTTGGTGAGGATGTGGAGAAAGGGAAACTCTCTTATGCTGTTGGTGGGAATGCAGACCAGTGCAGCCACCATGGAAAATAATATGGAGGTTCCTTAAAAAGTTAAACTAGAATTGCTCTATGAACCAGCAATTGCAGTACTAGGTATCTGTCAAAAGGATACAGATTTAATGATAAACAGTGGCACATGAACTCCAATGTTTATAGCAGCAATGTCCACAATAGCCAAATATGGAAAGTAGCCAATGTCCACAAAGCCCAAATGTCCATTGACAGATGAATGTATAAAGAAGTGATACACACACACACGTACACACACACACACACACACACACACACGATAGACTATTACTTAGCCATCAAAAAGAATGAAATCTTGCCATTTGCAATGATTTGGATTGAATTAGAGGGTATTATGCTAAGCTAAATAAGTCAGTGAGTGAAAGAAAAATGCTATACAGTTTCACTCAAATGCGGAATTTAAGAAATAAAACATGAACATAGGGGAAGGGAAGGAAAAATAAAAACAGGGAGGGAGGCAAATCATAAGAGACTTAACTTTGGAAACAACTGAGGATTTTTGGGGAGAAGGTGGTAGGGAATGGTATGGGTTATGGCCGTTAAGGAATACACTTCATGCAATGAGCACTGGGTGTTACATGCAATTGATGATTCACTAAATTCTACCCCAATAATACAGTGTATGTTAATTAACCTGAACTTAAATAAAACATTTAAACAAACAAACAAAATAGATACTTATTACAAGAGGTGAATATAAAGTTGAATTTCTGTATGAGTTGGTATTTTAGGAAGGAAAAAATAATCTTATATAAATTCAAATTTTATTTATTCCCAGTATTGTTAACTTGTAACCTTGAAATTATTTAATGTTAAAATTAATTTCATGTTTTCTATATTTTTTGAAAATGACTTGAATTTGTTTAAATGGTAAACAAATTCATTTTTTAAAGATTGTTTAGTATTTATTTATTCATGAGAAACACAGAGAGAGAGGCAGAGGAACAGGAAGAGGGAGGAGAAGCAGGCTCCATTCAGAAAGCCTGATGCAGGACTCAATCCCAGGATTCCAAAGATCACACCCTGAGCCAAAGGCAGACGCTCGACCACTGAGTCACCCAGGCTTCCTACAAGTTCTTTTAAAAGGTTGTACTAATCTTGTGATAATTAATCTGTTAACCATGTGTTTAGTTTATTAAAATTATTACTTGATTATAATTAACCAAACAGTATATAAAATTTGCACTACCCTTGTTAAGGAGATTATTTTAAATCATTTCTATTTCCATAAGTTCTTTCTAAGGAGTAAATAAACTTAACTAATTGGTTCACATTTAAACTCACCAAATAATTTTATTGGTCTACAGTTTTGGCTAGGTGGTCATAGCTTTTCACAAATTCTCTCTCATAGTCTTTCTAATGATGTGCACTACTAATCTTGTCATACATAG
Organism: Canis lupus dingo; assembly: GCF_003254725.2. NCBI lineage: Eukaryota > Metazoa > Chordata > Mammalia > Carnivora > Canidae > Canis > Canis lupus. The sequence goes on along the minus strand of NC_064274.1, from coordinate 35,622,084 downwards.
TATGTTTCAGTGGAACTACAGCTACTGTATAATTTGCTTTCTAGTTCCCACTCACAGGAACCCCACAACCTGGAATTCTCTTGTACAAATCTCTACAGTACATCTTATTGTACTCTATAGGAGACATATTTTCTCAGTTGTAGCTATTATATAAAATTTTTAAAAATCCTTTAATAAAATTCCATACCTGATTGTATTCTTTCCAACATTGAAAACTTTAAGTGACCTGAAGTATTCAAAGAATGCTTGTTGATCAATCAATTGCTAAAACTCTAGCCAGAAAAAAAGAAAGAAAACACAAATCACTAAAATCAAAATTGGAGGAAAGGCCAACATTATCACTCTCCTGGACATTAAAAGGATAATAAAGGTGTATTATGAACTACTCCATCCCTCAAAATTTAAATAAAATGTATCAAATTCACAAAAAGACATAATGTACCAAAACTCACACAGAGATACAGAGATAATCTAAATAGTCCTATATCTATTAAAGAAATTAATAAATTAAAATTAAAGAAATGATAATCTTCCAAAACAGAAAGTGCCAGAACCAGAAGTGTTCACTTGTAAATTCTACCAGATATTCATGGAAGAAATTATACAATTTTCTGTAATCTGTTCCAGAAAACAGAAACAGAGGAAACACTGCCTAATTCTACAAGGTTAGCATTATTGTAAATTTTGTAAAACCAGAAAAAGGCACTATAAGAGGGGAAAACTACAACCAATATCTCTCATGAATACTAATACAAATGTTCTCAACAAAATATTAGAAAGTCAAATCCTCCAATGTATATTAAGATTATATATTAAGACCAAGTGAAATTGATTCTAGTTATATGAGAATTATTCAAATTTTGCAAATCAACTAATGTAATTCATCATATTAACAGGCTACAGAAGAAAAATCGTATGATCACATCAGTAGATACAGAAAAAGCATCTCACACATTTATGATAAATGCCCTTATCAAAGTAGGACAAGAGAATTTTCTCAGCTTGATAAAAACAACTCCAGAAAAATCTATAGCTAACATCATTATATTTAGTGGTAAGAAACTAGAGCTTTCCAACTATGATCAGGAACAATGTAAAGGTTGTACATTCCCTCCATTGCTATTCAACATTGTACTGCAATAAGGGGTCAGGGGAGATATACAGATGGGCAAATAAAGATGTATTTTTGACAGATGACATGATTTTCTATGTGAAAAAGCCTAAAAAAATCAACCAAAAAATTCCTAGGACTAATAAGCAATTATTAAATGATTGTAGGTTACATGGTTAAAATACATAATTGCTTTCTTGCATGCCAGCAATGAACAACTAAAATCTGAAAGCAAAACTCAATACCATTTACATTAGCACAGGAATAATGAAATAAGTGTTATAAATGTAAAAAATATGTACCCAATCTCTATGTGGAAATCTACAGCACTCTGATAAAAGAAAATAAACATAAATGAATGGAAAGTTATTCCTTGTCCATATATAGGAAGATATATATTGTTTATATGTCAGTTTTCCTCAATTTGAACTATAGATTCTATGCAATTGGAATTGAAATCCCAGCAAGTTATTTTCTTGATAGTGATAAACTTATTCTAAAGTTTACATGGAAAGGTAAAAGACACAAGATACCTGACACAATGCTAAAGAAGAGTAAAATTAGAGGACTAATTCTATTGTACATCACTCTTACTATGAAACTATAGTAATCAAGGCAGTGTGCGCATAGTAAAGGAAAACACAAGCTGATCAATGGAAGGGAATAGACAGCCCAAAAATAGACCCACAAAAGTACAGTCAGCTGATCTTTGACAAAAAAGCAAAGACAACACAATGGAAAAAGGACAGTATTTTCACCAAAGGGCTCTTAAACAACTGGACATTCATAATTAATAATAATAATATATTAATAATAAAGTCTACACAGTGGTCTTACAGTTTCACTAAAATTAACTTGTAATGGACAGTAGAACTGTATAATGCAAACTGTTAAAACTTTTAGAAAATAACATATAGAAGAAAACCAAGCTGGCCTGAATTTGGCAGTGAAACTTTAGATACAACACATAAACTATGACCCATTAAAGAAGAAAAATTGATGTAAATTCAATTAAAACTAAAACCTTCTGCTCTGTGGAAAACATTTTGTAGAGAATGAAAAGACAAGCACAGACTGGGAAAAAATATGCAGAACACATATCTGCTAATGGATTTGTTTCCAAAATATGCAAAGAACTCTGAAAGCAATGAGAAGAAGAAAAAAAAAAAAACTCAATGAAAAAGTCAGCAAAAGATCTGAAGGGATACTTCATCTAAGAAAATATACAAATGTGAATAGACATATGAAAAGCAGCTCAACATCAGATGTTAGTGGAGAATTTGAAATTAAAGCAAAGAGATACGATCATTTGAATGTCCAAAATCCAAAATGCTGACAACACTAAATGTTGGCAAGGTTGTTGAGCAATAGGAACTTTTATTCACTGTTCTTGCAAAATTAAATGGAAGACAATTTGGTAGTTTCTTACAAATATAACATAGCATTATCAAATGATCCATCAATCATGTGTTACTAGGTATTTACCTAAACAAGTTGAAAACTTATGTCCATACCAAAACCTGAGCATCAGTGTTTATAGCTGCCTTATTCATTATTGCCCAAAATTAGAAACAACCTAGATGTCCTTCAATAAAGGAATGGAATAACATCCTGTGGTATACCCCTGCAATGGAGTGTAACCCAGCAGTAAAAAGAAATGAACTATTAAGCCACCAAAAGATACAGAGTAATCTTAAATGACAATTGTCAAGTTAAAGGAGTCAATTCTACAAAGGTTATGCACTATATTATCCGAATGGCATAACCTTCTGGAAAAGGCAAAACTATAGAGACAGTAAAAAGATCAGTGTTTGCCTGAAGTTTAAAGAGAATGAGGGAGAAGGAATAGGTGGAGTGTAAGTGATATTCAGGATAATGAAATTACCCGTATGATACCGTAATGATGAATACATGTCATTAAACATTTTTCAAAATCCAAAGAATGCATAGCACAGAGTTAACTCTAATGTAAACTAGGAAACTTAGCTAAAAATAATGTGTCAATATTGACTCAACAATGTAACAAATGTCCCACACTAATGTGAGGTACTGTTAATAGGAGAAATTGGGGCTGTGCAAGAGAGGAAGTTTATGGGAACTCTGGGTACTTTCTCACAATATTTCTGTAAGCCTAAAACTTCCCCCAAATAGTCTTACTCTATTAATTAAAAAAAAAATGGAACAAGGAAGCTTTGGGGAATGACGGATATGCTGCTTATCTTGATGGTGATGATGATCACAGATATATAAATATATATAAATTTAGTGATAAAAAGAAATGAGCTATCAAGCCATGAAAAGATGTGGAGGAAACTTAAATGCATATTGCAAAGTGGAAGAAGCTAATCTGAAGAAGCTTCTTATTGAATGATTCCAAAGGTACATACTATAGGATATCCTGGGGAAGGCAAACATATAAAAACAGTAAAAATACCAGTTGTTGTCAGGAGACTGAGAGGGCTAAGAGAAGTTGATGAATAGGCAGTGTGCAGGAGATTTTCAGAGGAGTAACACTATTCTGTATAATACTGTAACGTAATGGTTGACTCAATGACATTATGTATTTGGCAAATCCCATAGATGTATACAACACAGTGAAATATAATATAAGCTATAAATGTTAACAATAATGTGTCATCAATAGTTCAATTCTAATAAATGTACCATAAGAATGCAAGATGTTAATGATAGGGAAAACTAGGGGTGGAGAGACAGTATTTGGGAACTCTTTGTACTTTCTGCCCAATTTTTCAGTACACCTAAAAGTGCTCTGGAAAATAAAACTGTTATTTTTATAAAAAGGTAAAAGAACTTACTAATAACAAACCTTGTTTTCTTTTAGGTGAAAATTATGGTTCCATAATTTCACCATAAGGTGAAAGTTTTGTTTCCATTATGAACAGAAAGATACAAAATGTATCTCTCCCTAACTCATTTTTTCCCAGTATTTGGAGAACCCTTTATTTCTAATATTACAGAAAAAATGAACTGTGATAAGAGATACTGCTTGTTATTTCATTTTAAATATATTGAAATCAAGTAGTATATTGGGTTGTCCTTTTGGCAAATTACTGCAATAGACAGATGGTTTTTATCTGTTACACAGAAATACAAGGCTGGTAACAGTGTGTTTTGTATGGATGCTTACTCATCTGTGAGAGTAATTTCTGCTGCTTGGCCAGAGCACATCTTAAATCTTCCTCTACATCTGGGACAACATCTGCCTAAAACAACATGTTAATATCTGTATTTTTGCCAAGAAGATACATTTTATCTTATATCTTCCCAAAGGCGAAATCATAAGAGTGTAAAGTGGGATTTTTAAAATGACTTCAAGAAATTACTCTCTAAATGTATTCTCCTTTTTGCATAAAGTGTAAAATCTTATTCAGAACTTATTTTGCTTCACTAGCATATGTTCCTAACAATTAACTTGGAGAAAGTAATTTCTCTCTGAAACAGCTTCAAAATGCAGAATCAGTGTACCAGCATGGCTATTTATTTAAATATTATACTTTATGGATAGAAGAAATCTTGAGTAAATGACAGAATTTCCTACTGTAAACATTTAAAAAGATGCACACAACTTGTGCTTATTTTAGAAAGAAATGCAATGTATTATGTTTAATATTTTCTTTGATAAATGCTGATTTGTATAATGTTTACAACTCAGGAAATTAAATTCATTCAGACAATATGTTGAGAATTTTTGTTTTGTTATGCAATAATGTTCTCTCCTAGGTTGAATATTATCATGTGTATAAGCAATTTGTATTGTTCTTACTCTTCCCGTATATCGATTTTCCTTAAGAAGTAATTATTTAAGCAGTAGACATATGCATGTGACATAGTACTTGAAATAGATATAGCAACTTGATAAGCAATAGCTACAAGAGTTATTTCCTCACTTTTTTCTCTGCTTTTAATTAATCTAGGGTTATTTTTCTTTTTTTGCTGGTGTTTTCTTTGACAGTTTTTTGAGATTACAAAATTGGCTTCTTGATGTCAGATGTATTGCAAAGGCCACTCTTCATGTTCACTTTTTTTTTTTCAAATATTTTATTCATTTATTTGAGAGAGAGAGAAGCATGAACAGGGGAGAAGCAAAGGAAAGAGAAGAATAAGCAGACTCCCCATTGAGCAGAGAGCTTCATGCTGGGCTTGATCCCAGGACCCCATGATCATGACATGAGCTGAAGGCAGACACTTAAACGACTGAGCCACCAGCCATCCCACTTCATGCTCACCCTTACAAAGTGCCTATCAAGAAAAAAAAAAAAAGCCTATTTGCTCAAATCTCTCAGAAAGTTTCCATTTTTTTTGGCTTTTTAAATTTTTTTCAAATTTGTTTTTATGTGAGAATTACTCAAAATTTTACTTGGCATGGTAAGTTACCCTACAAAAATTCTAATTCATAAAAATTCTAATTCATGTCGTTTAAGCTGTTTTTTTAACTCCTAACTTTTGTCTATCTTTGTTTTTACACAAATTTTGGTCATATACCAATATTATGATTATAGGAGCATCAGAGAAAACCAAATATGCTGACTGTTTTAATTAACTTTTTACCAGGGAAACAGTGAAAGGCTTTCTAACAGTGGCATTCTTAAATTATCAGATAATTTTCCCAAACAAATTTGTTTCTGTTAAATTCACGGCATAGATAAATTTTAATGACTTCGTCTGTTTAAACATGTCTAGATGAAGATTTTGAAAATATAGGAATCCAATTTTACCACGATAACATTTTGGAGTCATCATGAACTGCAACCCTTATAATGGAGAGAAATTTTTCTCAGATCAGTAGAACCCTGAGATCATTTAGAGATTGAGAGAGTAGCTACCAGATATATGAGTTCTCTCCCGGTTATAAAAATTAAGGCAAATTTATGTCTTGAGCCATAATGAAATTAGTTTGATTCTATAGAATGATTGGATAAGAACCAATTATAAATACAAGTGAAGGGCACCTGAGTGGCTCAGTGGTTGAGCATCTGCCTTCAGCTCAATTCGTGATTCCCAGGTCCTGGGATCAAGTCTTGCATCAGGATCCCTGCAAGAAGCCTGCTTTTCCCCCTACCTATATCTCTGACTTTTTCTGTGCATCTCTCATGAATAAATAAATAAAATCTTAAATACATACATACAAGTCGACAGTGGTAGGAAGTGAAATCCAAAATAAGTGAATATTTTTTGTTATTCTTACACAGTCAGATTATATTATCAGAAGTGTAAGTAGAGAGTGCATTATGATATATCATCTGACGTTTCTTTTAATTTTCACTTCACTGTATTAAAATGTAAACACTGCTTAATAAAATAAATATAATTTCTGACAAATTTGGTATCTTTACTCATTACAGTAGGCCTCCAACACTCTTTGGATCCCAACGTTTGTGTTTCACTTTTGCACTGATATATACTGCATTATTGCAAGGATATTAAAGTCAGAACAAGTATCTTAATAGGAATATATTGAGTATGAGTTTCTGTGGTAAAGGCTCATATTAAAATTAGGTTTCTCTAATTATGTCAAACTTGTATAAATTCAAATCTCAAATTTCCCATTAAATCTTCTCTTCTACTTCATCCCCTGATCACTGTTCTGGTATTACCTTCAAAACTAGACACAGTCAGAAAATTTCAAATTATAATTTTCCTTGTTCCTTGTTTATGCCACATAATTAATTGTAAAGTCCTATACATTTACTTTCTGTTTTCAAATTCATCTTTTTTCTCCTTCTTTTCCTTACTTTTATTTATTTATTTTTTTAATAAATTAATTTTTTATTGGTGTTCAATTTACCAACATACAGAATAACACCCAGTGCTCATCCTGTCAAGTGCCCCCCTCAGTGCCCGTCACCCCCTGCACTCCTCCCCTTCACCACCCCTACTTCGTTTCCCAGAGTTAGAAGTATTTATGTTCTGTCTCCCTTTCTGATATTTCCCACACATTTCTTCTCCCTTCCCTTATATTCCCTTTCACTATTATTTATATGCCCCAAATGAATGAGAACATACACTGTTTGTCCTTCTCCGATTGACTTACTTCACTCAGCATAATACCCTCCAGTTCCATCCACGTTGAAGCAAATGGTGGGTATTTGTCGTTTCTAATGGCTGAGGAATATTCCATTGTATACATAAACCACATCTTCTTTATCCATTCATGTTTAATGGACACCAGGCTCCTTCCACAGTTTGGCTATTGTGGACATTGCTGCTATAAACATCGGGGTGCAGGTGTCCCAACGTTTTATTGAATCTGAATCTTTGGGGTAAATCCCCAACAGTGCAATTGCTGGGTCGTAGGGCAGGTCTATTTTTAACTCTTTGAGGAACCTCCACACAGTTCTCCAGAGTGACTGCACCAGTTCACATTCCCACCAACAGTGCAAGAGGGTTCCCTTTTCTCCACAATCTCTCCAACATTTGTAGTTTCCTGCCTTGTTAATTTTCCCCATTCTCACTGGTGTGAGGTGGTATCTCATTGTGGTTTTGATTTGTATTTCCCTGATGGCAAGTGATGCAGAGCATTTTCTCATGTGCGTGTTGGCCATGTCTATGTCTTCCTCTGTGAGATTTCTCTTCATGTCTTTTGCCCGTTTCATGATTGGATTGTTTGTTTCTTTGGTGTTGAGTTTAATAAGTTCTTTATAGATCTTGGAAACTAGCCCTTTATCTGATATGTCATTTGCAAATATCTTCTCCCATTCTGTCGGTTATCTTTGAGTTTTGTTGACTGTATCCTTTGCTGTGCAAAAGCTTCTTATCTTGAAGAACTCCCAATAGTTCATTTTTGCTTTTGTTTCTTTTGCCTTCGTGGATGTATCTTGCAAGAAGTTGCTGTGGCCAAGTTCAAAAAGGGTGTTGCCTGTGTTCTCCTCTAGGATTTTGATGGAATCTTGTCTCACATTTAGATCTTTCATCCATTTTGAGTTTATCTTTGTGTATGGTGCAAGAGAGTGGTCTAGTTTCATTCTTCTGCATGTGGATGTCCAATTTTCCCAGCACCATTTATTGAAGAGACTGTCTTCCAATGGATAGTCTTTCCTCCTTTATCGAATATTAGTTGCCCATAAAGTTAAGGGTCCACTTCTGGATTCTCTATTCTGTTCCACTGATCTATGTGTCTGTTTTTGTGCCAGTACCACACTGTCTTGATGACCACAGCTTTGTAGTACAACCTGAAATCTGGCATTGTGATGCCCCCAGATATGGTTTTCCTTTTTAAAATTCCCCTGGCTATTCGGGGTCTTTTCTGATTCAAAACAATTCTTAAAATAATTTGTTCTAACTCTCTGAAGAAAGTCCATGGTATTCTGATAGGGATTGCATTAAATGTGTATATTGCCCTGGGTAACATTGACATTTTCACAATATTAATTCTGCCAATCCATGAGCATGGAATATTTTTCCATCTCTTTGTGTCTTCCTCAATTTCTTTCAGAAGTGTTCTATAGTTTTTAGGGTATAGATCCTTTACCTCTTTGGTTAGGTTTATTCCTAGGTATCTCAGGTTTTTGGGTGCAATTGTAAATGGGATTGACTCCTTAATTTCTCTTTCTTCAGTCTCATTGTTAGTGTATAGAAATGCCACTGATTTCTGGGCATTGATTTTGTATCCTGCCACGCTACCAAATTGCTGTATGAGTTCTAGCAATCTTGGGGTGGAGTCTTTTGGGTTTTCTATGTAGAGTATCATGTCATTGGCGAAGAGGGAGAGTTTGACTTTTTCTTTGGCAATTTGAATGCCTTTAATGTCTTTTTGTTGTCTGATTGCTGAGGCAGGACTTCCAGTACTAAGTTGAATAGCAGTGGTGAGAGTGGACATCCCTGTCTTGTTCCTGATCTTAGGGGAAAGGCTCCCAGTGCTTCCCCATGAGAATTACATTTGCTGTGGGCTTTTCGTAGATGGCTTTTAAGATGTTGAGGATTGTTCCCTCTATCCCTACACTCTGAAGAGTTTTGATCAGGAATGGATGCTGTATTTTGTCAAATGCTTTCTCTGCATCTAATGAGAGGATCATATGGTTCTTGGTTTTTCTCTTGCTGATATGATGAATCACATTGATTGTTTTACGAGTGTTGAACCAGCCTTGTGTCCCGGGGATAAATCCTACTTGGTCGTGGTGAATAATTTTCTTAATGTACTGTTGGATCCTATTGGCTAGTATCTTGTTGAGAATTTTTGCATCCATGTTCATCAGGGATATTGATCTGTAATTCTCCTTTTTGGTGGGGTCTTTGTCTGGTTTTCAAATTAAGGTGATGCTGGCCTCACAGAACGAATTTGGAAGTACTCCATCTCTTTCTGTCTTTCCAAACAGCTTTAGGAGAATAGGTATGGTTTCTTCTTTAAACGTTTGATAGAATTCCCCTGGGAAGCCAACTGGCCCTGGACTCTTGTGTCTTGGGAGGTTTTTGATGACTGCTTCAATTTCCTCCCTGGTTATTGGCCGTTCAGGTTTTCTACTTCTTCCTGTTCCAGTTTTGGTAGTTTGTGGCTTTCCAGGAATGCGTCCATTTCTTCTAGATTGCCTAATTTATTGGCGTATAGCTGTTCATAATATGTTTTTAAAATCGTTTGTATTTCCTTGGTGTTGGTAGTGATCTCTCCTTTCTTATTAATGATTTTATTAATTTGAGTCTTCTCTCTCTTCTTTTTAATAGGTGGGCTAATGGTTTATCTATCTTATTAATTCTTTCAAAGAATGAACTCCTGGTTCTGTTGATCTGTTCCACAGTTCTTCTGGTCTCGATTTCGTTGAGTTCTGCTCGAATTTTAATTAACTCTCTTCTTCTGCTGGGTGTAGGATCTATTTGCTGTTTTTTTCTCTAGCTCCTTTATGTGTAAGGTTAGCTTTTGTATTTGAGTTCTTTCCAGTTTTTGGATGGATGCTTGTATTGCGATGTATTTCCCCCTTAGGACTGCTTTTGCTGCATCCCAAAGATTTTGAACGGTTGTATCTTCATTCTCATTAGTTTCCATGAATCTTTTTAATTCTTCCTTAATTTCCTGGTTGACCCTTTCATCTTTTAGCAGGATGGTCCTTAACCTCCACGTGTTTGAAGTCCTTCCAAACTTCTTGTTGTGATTTAGTTCTAATTTCAAGGCATTATGGTCTGAGAATATGCAGGGGATGATCCCAATCTTTTGGTATCGGTTCAGACCCGATTTGTGACCCACTATGTGGTCTATTCTGGAGAAAGTTCCATGTGCACTTGAGAAGAATGTGTATTCAGTGGAGTTTGGATGTAAAGTTCTGTAGATATCTGTGAAATCCATCTGGTCCAGTGTATCATTTAAAGCTCTCGTTTCTTTGGAGATGTTGTGCTTAGAAGACCCATCGAGGGTAGAAAGAGCTAGATTGAAGTCACCAAGTGTAAGTGTATTATAATCTAAGTACTTCTTCACTTTGGTTATTAATTGGTTTAAATATTTGGCAGCTCCCACATTCGGGGCATATATATTGAGGATTGTTAAGTCCTCTTGTTGGATAGATCCTTTAAGTATGATATAGTGTCCCTCTTCATCTCTCACTACAGTCTTCGGGGTAAATTTTAGTTTATCTGATCTAAGGATGGCTACCCTGCTTTCTTTTGAGGACCATATGAATCGGAAATGGTTCTCCAACCATTTATTTTCAGGTTGTAGGTGTCCTCCTGTCTAAAATGAGTCTCTTGTAGACAACAAATAGATGGGTCCTGCTTTTTTATCTAGTCTGAAACCCTGTGCCTTTTGATGGGGTCATTAAGCCCGTTCACGTTCAGAGTTACTCTTGAGAGATATGAGTTTAGTGTCATCATGATATCTATTCAGTCCTTGTTTTTGTGGATTGTTCCACTGAACTTCTTCTTAAAGGGGAATTTTAAGAGTCCCCCTTAAAATTTCTTGCAGAGCTGGTTTGGAGGTCACGTATTCTTTTAGTTGCTGCCTGTCTTGGAAGCTCTTTATCTCTCCTTCCATTTTGAATGAGAGCCTTGCTGGATAAAGTATTCTTGGTTGCATGTTCTTCTCATTTAGGACCCTGAATATATCCTGCCAGCCCTTTCTGGCCTGCCAGGTCTCTGTGGAGAGGTCTGCTGTTACCCTAATACTCCTCCCCATAAAAGTCAGGGATTTCTTGTCTCTTGCTGCTTTAAGGATCTTCTCTTTATCTTTGGAATTTGCAAGCTTCACTATTAAATGTCGAGGTGTTGAACGGTTTTTATTGATTTTAGGGGGGTATCTCTCTATTTCCTGGATCTGAATGCCTGTTTCCCTTCCCAGATTAGGAAAGTTTTCAACTAGGATTTGTTCAAATACATATTCTGGCCCTCTGTCCCTTTCAGCGCCCTCGGGAACCCCAATTAAACGTAGGTTTTTCTTCCTCAGGTTGTCGTTTATTTCCCTTAATCTGTCTTCATGGTCTTTTGTTTCTCTCTTTTTTCTTCAGTTTCCCTCTTTGCCATCAACTTGTTTTCTATGTCACTCACTTGTTCTTCCACCTCGTTAACCCTCGCCGTTAGGACTTCTAGTTTGGATTGCGTCTCATTCGATTGATTTTTAATTTCTGCCTGATTGGATCTAAATTCTGCAGTCATGAAGTCTCTTGAGTCCTTTATGCTTTTTTCTAGAGCCACCAGTAGTTGTGTAATAGTGCTTCTGAATTGGCTTTCTGACATTGAATTGTAATCCAGATTTTGTAACTCTGTGGGAGAGAGGACTGTTTTCTGATTCTTTCTTTTGAGGTGAGGTTTTCCTTCTAGTCATTTTGCTCAGTGCAGAGTGGCCAAAAACAAGTTGTATTGGGAAAAGGAGAAAAAGAGAGGAGAGAAAGAAGGAAAGAAAAGAGAAAAAGAAAAAAAAGAAAAAAAGAAATAAAAAAGGAAAAAAAGAGAAGAAAAAGAGAAAGAAAAAGAAAGAAAGGGGAAAAAACGGTGGGGGAAGCAATCAGAAATCAAAAAGAAAAAAACAAAACAAAAAACAAAACCACGGGGGAGTATCTTCTGACTCTGTGTACTTTAAGTCCCTTGACTTCCCCTGGAACTGGTCTGTCTAGCTGGTCTTCTGGGGGAGGGGCCTGTCGTGCTGATTTTCAGGTGTTAGCACTTGGGGGAGCTGCTCTGCCCCCTGCCTGGTGCAGGGCTCAGTGGGGGTTGTTTACCCCGTGAGGCCCCAGGAGGAACAACCGCAGTGGCGGGGCCAGCTCTGGAGCCCTGGAGTCAGCCCCCGCAGTAGCTCCGGAGCTCTCCGTCTGCAGGGCCTGGAGGCTCGGGGCGGGGCCGCTGATCTGCTCAGCTGGGGCAGGAGCATCCTCGCTGTCCTGGGCCCTCCCGGCCTCTACCTGTCCCGCGGGAGGCCGGATCCTGGGCTGTGTCCCCGGCGCCCTGGGCTCCGGGACCTGCGCTGGTGGATTCGTGCTCCCTCCCCGCAGCCCCCTCCGCACGGAGCCTCTTCCTCTGCCCGAGCCCCTCCAGCTGCTCCGGGCCCCGCCGTGCGCGCTGCAGCCCTTAGGGAGCTCGGCGCACTCTCCCGGGGCGCAGGTGTCCGTCAGTGTCCCCGGGAGCCCGAGGGCATCCCCGCCCTCCTGGGTCCTGCTCCGACTCCCCGCGAGCCCCTTTCCGCCCGGGAAGGTTGGTGCAGCTCCTGCTCCTCCGGGACGGGGCTCTCCTGTCCTGGGGACACTCGCCCCGGCCTCAGCCCGGCTCCTCGCGGGGCCCCTCCCCCTTGGAGGCCTTTTGTTTCTTTATTTTTGAGATGATATTGAAATTTCTAAATAGTTAATATGGGTATCCTTTCATGGTATAAATGGTTGAAAAATAGATTTTGCTATAAATTGATACATTGAGATAAGTAACATAGATAAATTAATGACACAGTTTCCTACCCTGGGAAGACTTGGCTTCCTTCCTGCGTTTATGGTTAACTTGTCCTTTTGACTTGACTTGGCCAATGGCATGGAAGCAGAGGATTTGGGACCATGGCATATTTCTGCCTGTGCTCTTGCTTTTTTTGCTTTATTACACTTGTCACTGCTACTCCTTTAGTAAGGACCTAAGAGTGAAGAAGACACATGGACCAACAGAACATAGCTCAGGAGGGCTGCGGTTTACTCTTGGCTGCCAAAAGATAGAAGTGAAATATGTCATTATTACTGTAGAGCCACTGAGATATCTGAGCTTTTCCTATTCAGTCTTACCTAGGGAAGATTACAAATGCATCTAGCTTTTTTATATATTACCTTAAAATGACCACAAATAGTTCTTACATGCTAGCATGCTGTAATCTACTTATAGTAGAATAATTATGGAATTTTAATAGATGGTAAAATAGAGTGTTAGTATTAACACACAGGCTAGGAAGCACTGTGAATCCATTGAAATGATTAAAGCTAGTATCACAGAAATGTGCTAACTCAAACAGTACCATGAAAAGTACAAGTCTCACTTACAAGTCTAAATCTATGCCCAAGGCAGTCCCTAGAGCACACCTGCTTTCCACACCCCTCATCTCCATCCTACACCCATGCTAAGTGTCCTTCATGTTCTTGCACAGGTCAATCACTACAACATTTGAATGCCATCAACTTTCCTTTTTTGAAAAAAAAAGTAGACACTCATGTTAAAATTTTTTTAAGGCCTTACCCACTCCCAATAAATAACTGCAGAAACTGCAAAAGCTATGCTTTTAAAATGAGACCTTGATTTTATAAATAACAGAGAGTAGAACATAACTGGGAGAGACATGGGAAAAGTGCTAATGCATTAAGATTGTTTCTACAAGCTTTCTCCTCTTAAAAGAGTACTTCCTATGCTGCACTACCAAAATGCTGCTTCATTGACAGATGAATGAGTCAAGGAAATGTGGTACACACACATGCTGGAATAACATTCAGCCATGAGAAAGTAGGTCACCCTGCTGTATGTGGTGACAACATGGATAGCTTTTGAAGGTATTATTATTTTAAGTGAAATATGTCAGAAAGAGAAAAACAAATATTTTCTTATAAAATACGTCAGACTCAGAGAAACAGAATAAAATCGTGGTTATCAGGGCTTTAGAGGTGAGGGAAAAGGGTAGATTTTTGTCAGAGAGAATTTCTAGTTATAAGGGAGATAAACTCTAGGGATCTAATGTACATCATTGTGATTATAGTTTACTCTATATATACTTAAAAATTGCTGAGTACATCTTAAATTTTCTTCCTGAAAAAAAGAAATGATAATCATGTGAAGTGATGCAGGTTAGCTAATTTATGGTGGTAATCATATTGCAACATGTTAAATCAACACATTGTACCCATAAATCTATACAATCTGATATGTCAATTATATTTCAATAAATCTGGGGGAAAAATCCCCCCATGACTAAATTATTTCCTAATCCTTTACTAAATGAAAGTTCCTCTAAATTCAATAATTGCAATGTCTCTTTTATTTCCTTAGGATGTGTATGTGTTAAGAATTAGCTTTTGGAGAAGAAGTTGAAAAATGTTTTTCATATGTGTGAGGGATATTTATCAATATTGATATTTCCTCACCATAGAAATTGGCAAAATTTTCCATGTAAAGTCAGCGAGCAAACATTTTCAGCTCAAAAGTAACAAGTTCTCTGTTGTAACTACACAGTTTTGTACTAGTAGCACGAAAGCAGCCATAGACATTGCATAATCAAATTAGCATGGCTGTACTTGGCCCACAAAAGGCCAGGTTTGGTCTGTAGGCCATAGATTTTGACCCTTGGATTATACACTGTTACCTGAATTATCCAGAACATAAAAAAAGTGAAAACACATTAAATATTTATCTTAGAGATCCTAAACATTAAGGAGCAACTCCTTGTGTTTTTGAGACAAAATGGAGTAAAATGATCTCTTAAGAGGCTATGTATGTATTTTTTCACATGTGAATCATAGTCAAATTATTAGTTATGCTACCATTCAGTTTGCAATTATACATTACTTCTAATTTGAGGGATTTTTGTTTGTTCTCTAGTATTGAACGATTTATATAGAATGAGTATAGTCTTATTTGTTTTAAGGAAAAAAGAGCTCTGAATTTTGTCTATAATTATGAACTACATGTATATGGTAACAGATAGTAGCTACAATTGTGCTGACCATAGCATAACTTATATCATTGTCAATCACTGTCCTACAACTGAAACTAAGGTAACATTATGTATCAACTACACACACACATAAACACACACACATATAACATATATAACATATATGTGTGTCTGTGTGTTGTTGTAAAAAAATAATGAACTAAATGAAAGCTCACATAGGGGCCCCTGGGTCGCTCAGTCAGTTAAGCACCCAACTTTTGATTTTCGCTCTGGTCATGATTTTGGGGGTCATGAAATCAAGCCCTGCATCAGGCTCCTCATTGAGAGCCTGCTTGAGAGTCTCTCTTTATCCTTCTTCCCCTTCCTCTGCTCACTCTCTTTCTCTCTCTCTCAAAAAAGAATAAATAAATAAATAAGATAAAAGCTCACACACACCAAGCTTATACAAATGTTATTTTAAAAAATGAGACCTCCAAAAAAAAATGAGACCTAACAAAACCCATCTATAAGCTGCCTACAAGAAACTCATTTCAGACCTAAAGATATCTGAAGATTGAAAGTGAGGGGATGGAGAAACATTTATCATGCAAACAGATGTCAAAAGAAAACTAGGGTAGCAATATGTGTATCAGACAAAACAGACTTTAAAACAAAGACTAACAAGAGACAAAGAAGGACACTGTAAAACAATAAAGGAAACAATCTGACAAGAAGATGTAACAGTTGTAAATATTTATGCAATCAATATGGGAACACCCAAATATATAAAACAGTTAATAACAAACATAAAGCAAATAATCAACAGTAATACAATAATCATAGGGGACTTTAACACCCACTCATATCATCAGATCATCAGAACAGAAAATCAATAAGGAAACAATAGCTTTTAATGACACAAAAATAAATTATTGGTTCTACATCAAAATAAGGTTTCCGTACAGTGAAGGAAGCAATCAGCAAAGCTAACATTTGGCCACCTAAGGAACGGGAGAAGATATTTGCAAATGATGTATTTGATAAAGGGTTATTAGCTAAAATATATAAAGAACCAATATAAATCAATACCCAGAAAACAATCCAGTTAAAAAAATGGAAGAAGACATGAACAGATATTTCTCCAAAGAAGACAAACAGATGGCCAACAAATGCACAAAAAGATGCTCAACATCACCCATCATCAGGAAACACAAATCAAAACCACAGTGAGCTATCACTTCATATGTGTCAGAATGTCTAAAATAAAAAAACACAAGAAAAAAAATGTTGGCAAGTATGTGGAGAAAAAAAAAAAAGACCTTCTTGAACTGCTGGTGGGAATGCAAACTGCTGTGCCACTCTGGAAAGCAGTATGGAGCTTCTTCAAAAAATTAAAAACAGTACTACCCTAAAATATAAAAACACTAATTCAAAGGGATATATCCACCTGTATGGTTATTGCAGCATTATTTACAATAGCCAAACTATGGAGGCTACTCAAGTGTTCATCGATAGATGAATGGATAAATATGAAGTGGCAGATACATACAATGGAATATTATTCAGCCATAAAAATGAATGAAATTTTGCCATTTACAACAACATGGATAGAGCTAGAGAGTATAATGCTAAGCAAAATAAGTTAGTCAGATAAAGACAAATATATGATCTTACTCATATGTGAAATTTAAAAAATAAAACAAATAAAAAAAAAAGAGAGAGTGAGACAAAACAAGAAACAGACTCTCAATTTGAGAGAGCAAATTGATGGTTACCGGAGGGGAGGTAGGTGGAATGACTGGGGAAATAGAGGATGGGGATTAAAGAGTACACTTATCATAATGGGAAAAAATTAATTAAAAAATAAAAAGAATAAAAATAAAAGAATAAATATAGTTAGACCATGGAGCACCAGGGTGGCTCAGTGGTTGAGTTTCTGCCTTTGGCTCAGGTCATGTTCCAGGGGTTCTGGGATCGAGACCCACAACAGGCTCCCTGCAAGGAGCCTGTTTTTCTCTCTGCCTTTGTCTTTGCCTCTCTTTGTCTCTCATGAATAAATTAATTAAATCTTTAATATTAATATTAATTAATAATTAGACCTAAAATTTATAGATTATAAAGTAATGGGTAATTTTAACTCCTTGAAATTATAACTAATTGTTTAGTTTTACTCAAAATATTCAATTTTTAATATATAATTATGTATATATAAATTTATGAAATATAATTAAGCTAGGTTTGGAAAAATTCACATAAATATTTAACATGAGGGGTGCCTGGGTGGCTCAGCTGGTTAGGTCATGATCCCAGGGTCATGAGATTAAGCCCCACATTGGTCTCCCTGCTTAGTGAGGAACCTGCTTCTCCCTCTCCCTCTGCCACAACTGCTGCTTGTGCTTGCTCTCTCTCTCTCTCTCTCTCTCTGTCAGATAAATTAATAAAATCTTTAACAAAAGTAACATTAAAAAAGCAAATGAATGAAATAGACATATAGCTCAAAAACTGGACAAAGTTCTTAGCAAAATCATTGAGTTTTTAACCCAGAAAAAATTATTGCCTACATAAATATATTAATAAATTAGATAAAAATGAATGATTTTAAAATAAATGCAATGGCATAGTCTTTGGAAATACAGGAATGCCTAATTAAATTTTCCGTCTATTACTGAACAACAAAACAAAATATATAATCCATCAAATACAAGTTCAATGAGTAAAACACAAAATTCACTCATTTAGAGTGAATGCAATATGTATTTTATAAAGTGCAATATAGTTTACATGTTATGTGTATTCTTTAAAAGAAATATTTTCCATGCACATGTGCTAATTTATTTAATACACCACTAACAGACATGAAGTTTTTTTTACGCTTGGCTATTACAAAATTTATATTTGGAATACTTCTATATAATACATTTCTTGAAATGTGATTACTAAGTCTTAAATGAGTATTTAAAGAATTGGCAGTTAGTGACTAGGATCCTCAGTATCACAATTAAAATATATCCCCAAATAAAGTATGTTAAATTACGTACTTTCTCTAACATTCTCCTCAACTTTCCATATCTTTGCCAAGCTCATTGGGAAAATGTGTCATTTTATATAGATTTAATTTGTGATTAATTTTTTGATCCTTTTCACCTACGATTTTTTTATCTGTTAGGTACCTTTCTACCTCACTCTGTAAGAATCCATCACGCTGCATATTTATGACTTGTCTACTTTTCCTTACAAATGTTTGTGACATGGGACACCTGGGTGGCTCAGCAGTTGAGAGTCTGCCTTCCACTTGGGGCATGATCCCGGGATCCAGGATCAAGTCCCACATCGGGCTCACTGCAAGAAGCCTGCTTCTCCCTCTACCTATGTCTCTGCCTCTCTCTGTGTCTCTCTCATGAATAAATAAATAAATCTTTAAAAAACAAAATAAATGTTTGTGACATTTATCTGCATTGCAAATATATAGTTCATTCATTGCATTGCTGCCTAGTATTCCACAATTGACTGCTCCATGATGCTATTAATGAACAGTTATAATCTTCACTAAGATGCATTAATACAAATGCATTATTTGTTCTTCATTCCCTCTTCAAATATTTTAAACAGTACAATTGAATTTTAATTGACATTTATAGTAATAGTTGTTATAATAACATTTTGTTTACTTATATATTTTCTGTACTAGTATTATTTTAAGTTTGTGGCTACTGTAGTGGCAATAGTGTTGTGTTACTATTATATGGAGGTGGAATGGAAGAAAGAACAGTGGTTAGGGAACAGGCTGCCCTAGCTTTCATAAGGGGAACTGTCTTTAGATTTTACACAATAAAATAATTCTTCTTGAAGACTTTCAATAAATGTAAAGATGGAGTAAGAGCTATGATTAAATGAGAATAATAGTGCACAATAGTTTTGGTTGTACCTTTAGGATAGTGCTTCCCTTAGGTTCCTATCAAGTGTTGTATATATATTCTCCTTCATTTTATTGACTACCAGACCTACAGTTTTTTTGGGGGGTGTGGTTGGTTTCCTCTTCTTCTTCTTTTTTTTTTTTTTCCTCACAGAGGCTGCCAGGATATTTATTCCTTTTCCTCTAATAAAGACCAAAATATCATAAGATTTAGCCATCATCTTATCCATCTGCACTATCCTATTGACACTAGTGTGTGTTTGTGTGTGTGCATGTGTATATATTATCAACTACTGTATCACCTCCAAGATCATGATTTAAAACATTTAAATACTACCTTCTTCCATTTATCAAAATTACTTATTCCAGTGTTCTGCATCCTTTCTCCAGAATTATTCTACCACTACTTTGGGACAATGAGACTACCATCTTTTAAATGTTAGTGCATCTATCATTTCTTCCTTTTCTCTTTATGCAACGTAAAGATAGTGGTTCCTCATTCTTTAGTCGCTTTCCATATCTCTTATACTTGACTGTCAAATTTCTAACTCTGATTGCAACCAAAGTATTTCATGTTCATTGACTACATCCAAGGAGGATAACCTGATTTCAGAAAAAGTAAAACAGATAAGCTCATTGTTTTCATTCTAAGTGAACTGAGAATCTCATACATCTCAAATGGTTTATTACTTCTGTTAGGCAAATCTATTTTTTCCCTAGTCAATGAACTCTCTAAAACTCCCAGGATGTCCATTTTCTCTTATTCCATCTCTAACATCTCCTCCCTTACCACACTGCCACCTATTTTACAGAAAATAAAGAGACTAAGAAAAGAAAAATTCATTTTCTTTCAAAAAGTATTGAAAAGTCAACTCACCTGCCTGTCCTTAATCCTGCTTGGATTCCTGTGACAGAAGATTTGTCACTGCATTATTTTTCATCCCTACACAACATTCATCTCAAAGTCTTTGTGAATAATTGCAAAAGGGACATAACATTCTCTCAGATGCTTATGTTGATACCCTTTGCAAAGGCAAATAAAGAATTAATCTTGGTTAACTTTCAGCATAGTACTTCCCAAACAGTTATTAATTAGCAATAGAAAAATAATAACAGACACCAGTGAAAAAAGTTATCGCCAGTGATGAGGTAAATAAAAATCATGCTCACCTGCAATCATGCTCAGAAAAGGACACAATATTACATCTTTGGTATTTCTTCCAAAAATACACAATCTGAATCTAATCCTGATGAAACATCAGACAAATATAAATTGAAGGACATCTTATAAACTATCAATAGCAACAAAAGACTAAAGAAACATCAGAGTGAGAGAGTTTGAAGAAAAATAATTAAATAAAAGGTAAAATCCTGGAGTAAGTCTAGGACCATTTTTTTTTTTCTTTTGCCATAAGTGACTTCAGTGGGACAATGGAAAAAATTTGACTAGGGTCATTGTGTTAGATATTAGTATTATATCAATGCTAATTTCTTCATTTGTATAATTGCATTATGGTTAAAAAAATTTCTATTTTTCCACCTCTTATTCATAACTAAGAAATAAAATTTTAAGCACTTTGTATTAGATTCAGAATACACTAAGCTAGTAATAGAAAAGTCAACTTGTGGGACGCCTCAGTGGCTCAGTGGTTAGCATCTGTCTTCCGCTCAGGGCATCATCTTGGAATCCAGGGATCAAGTCCCACATGGGGCTCCATGAATGGAGCCTGCTTTTCCTCCCTCTGCCTATGTCTCTGCCTCTCTCTGTGTCTCTTGTGAATAAATGAATAAAATCTTTTTTAAAAAGTCAACTTGTTTGCTGCGGTATGTAAAGGTTGACCTGAATCTGTGCAACAAGACGCATGCAGACATCAACATTCGTAATTCTCTTGTAGTTCATTTTAAAACCATTTACTGAAACTTTCAAACATATGGTTTTAAATATGCATATTTTATATAGAAAATTGCTTGAAGCATTTCCATGTTCCTTGAATAACCATTATGTTTATATGCATAAACCAGGAAAGGTCTAATTGCTATTTGCATGGATTATTTACAGCTAAGTGGTCTATGAAGAAATGAGAGTCCATAAAAATGCTATTGTGTATGAAAACCAATCTGTGTTGCTCATTTTAATTGGGTATGAGAATATTGGTTTATAGATTTAGAAACAGTCTTATAAATGTTTCTCACAAACAGAACAAAGGTTATAGAAGTAATCTGTTGACTAAATGTTTTAATAAACTTTCTAACTGAATGTTTCATTTTCACAGAAAAATGGGTTTCCTGTCTCCAATAGATCTATCACTGAAAATACAAATATGCATTTATAAAGTCACTAAGATGCCACTTCTGTGTTGAATTGACTTGTCATTTTATCTGACATTGTTGTAATAATTAAACACATCTAACATTTGTGGCCATGAGGGAGTGATATTGGGTTTTTTGTTTGTTTTGTCTTTTGTTTTTTGGTGAAAATAACTGAAGTATTTAAAAATATAGAAAAGACTAATAATACACAGCTACTTATCCTAAGATATTCACCCTCAAGGAGAGTAGAAGACAAAATAACTACACTTTATTTATTTATTTATTTATTTATTTATTTATTTATTTATTTATTTATTTTTGTTTCGATGGTAAAAACAACTGATTCTATTCCACTATTTAACCTGAACATCAAAAGTTGTAATGGCATCATTGCTATAAGTTACGGAAGTCCTTTATTGCATATCGGGCGTAAAATCCTAGTCTAGTCATGATTCTTTTTACGTTTTTATGCTCCACCATTCTTTCAAAGGGAAAGTAAGTAATATATTCTGGAGTAAGAAGTTTCTCACTGCTCCATAGGGACTAACAATGAACTAACAATGAACATCCAGAAGGATGTTCAATCCCAAAAGCATCAGCCAGTGATATTAATCTGCAGAAAATGTCATACAGAAAGTGAAATAAAATCTAGATATCCAATTGAATACAGAGAATGTGAATACAGAGTAATATACAAGAGAAAGACTAAAATTGTGGTGGTTTCTAATGCTCAGTGAAGTATTTGGCATTCTTAACAAAGCATTTGGAATATCTTAATTTATGTTTAAATTTGTCATTAATGTTTCTTATTGTTGTGTAGGCTTTGATTAGCATGCTTCCCTTAAAATTAAACTAAATGCACATAATTTTATTTCATTTTAAAAACCATATTTTAGATACGATTCATATTCCATATTAATAAATTATTTATATCCAAGTATATGATTTACAATTTTACTTCATATATAATGTCAAAGACAATGAAAGTTAAAATTGCTTCCCCACACCAAGATTTTAATCAAAACCTATAATTATCTGGGGGTCTTTCCAAAAAAGTAGATTTCTAGGGTCTTCTAAAGGCTTACTCAGTAATTAAGTAAATTCCTTGAAAATTATTGTTACACATTACCAACTCTTTGTCAACTCTCTGGTATTATTTGATGTGGAGTACACCAACATACTTAGCGTATGTGTACATACATAATTTTGAGTCCTATTTTTAATTTGTTTGTTGATGTAGGCCTTTATGTATTTCAACATAAGTTTTCACAATTTTTAAAAATTTGGCAGAGAGAAGAGAAACTTGAATATTTTTGTTCTATAAGGTAAAATTAATCTTAAGAAAAGTGTTAAACAGATTATTAAGGCAGGTGCAACTTTCTAGGTGTAATCCTATGTGAAACTCAAAAGTTCTGCTTTCAGGATATAAAAAGATTTAGAATTGATTTACACTTAATTGATGGATAAGTAATGATTTTTTTTGTCTTGATTTTAGGGATATGGTACCAATGATCAAAAATATGTTTCATTTGTTCTTTGATTTCATCAGTATGGGATGTCATGTTGGCTCTCTAACATTTATTTTAAAGATTAGATATATTTTAACTTTACTAATAGCTAAGATTTGTCTAATTCAAAAAAGTATCTATGCTTACTTTTTAAAAACTTACTACTATCATAGTTTCCTAAGTTTTTCAAAATTTTTACATGCTATATGAAATACTATGATGTTCAGATTTTTAAAGAGTGCTTCATTGGTCCAGGTTTTCTTTTATCTGTGGCTTTCATAATTTTCTAATTCTGCTATATTTCTTTTTGACCTTGACCTTTTTAGACAGGGGAGCCTCAACATATAAATTTCTCTTTTCTTTTAATATTTATTTATTTATATGAGAGAGAGAGAGCACTCAATGGCACATGTGAGTGGGGCTAGGGGGAAGGGGAAGAGCATAGCGAGAGTGACAGTGATAGAATCCCAAGCTGACTCCCCAGGGAGTGTAGAGCTGGACATGAGGCTAGATCTTGCAACCCTGAGACCACCATCAGAACCAAAACCACAAGTCCCTCATTCAACATACTGTGCCACCCATGGTGCCCTGATATCTCTTTACAATAGCCCCATAATTAAGTAAATCACAACTCATTGGATACTATAGTTATAATTTTAACTTTTAATTTGGTCATACGTCCTTTACATATCAATAGTTAAACTAAATATTTTTATTTGATTAACCAGATAGAAAGGTTTAATGGAAAACTACTATTACTGGAACTCAAGATCACTATTATCATTCAGTGACTCAGATCTTTGGGTTCCATTCATCTACAGAGAGGAAATTATTTTACTCTTACCTATGTGGACAGTTTTGAGAAAATAGTTATAAAATTGCTAGAAGATTACTTTAGAGTGGTGCTCTATACATACGAAACAAGTGAATTTGAGCTTGAAGCTAGAACATATATCATCTCCTAATACGCTGTTAGGAACAACTATGGACATTATGAAAAGGCTGACCACATTCATGGAAAAGCACTAAATAAAGATGGACTCAAATCCAGACCTATCACTCATGATTTGCCAGTTCACTTCATTTCTTTTAACTTGAGCTCTATTATCAAATTGGAAAAATTATGAGGATCAGCACATGAAGGTAACAGTTCTTTTAAAGAAGCTATCTTTAGAGATTGAAGTTATAAAAAATTCAAGTATAGCAGGTGAAATGAAAAATGAGCAAGCCATTTCTTGTATAAAAACAAGCTGCCTCCTTACAAATCCATCCCTACGCCACAAACTTCCTCCTAGAATAAGGTCTATGTAGAAAATTAGTCAAAGTTATATGGTATTTGAGCAGTGGGCTGAAGGATGAGAAGGAGCTGGCCAGAGAAAAACAAGGGGAAAACATTCTTGAAATAGAGAAAGTAGATAGTGAAGGGCTCTGGAGCAGAAAGTAAGCTTGTCTTATTCCCACTTCAGAATGAAGCCCATGTGACAAAACTTCATGGGAGGGAATTTGGGAGGAAATGAGGTGCCCTTGTAATGGGAAACCACTGGAACAATAAGCAAGAAAGAGAATAAAATAGTTGAAGACTTAAAAGACGCATACACACACACAAACAAATGGTAACTATGTGAGGTGATAACTATGTCTATTACCTTAGTTTTGATAATTATTTCATAATCCATACATGTATCAGAACATTGAATTGTATACCTTAAATAATATACATTTCTGTCAATTTTGCCTTAATAAAACTAGATATAAATTTAAAACGACTGCTCTTGGCATCTATTTTCTTTAATTCTGATTATTTATTTATTCAATAAATATTTACTGAAGTCTTATGTAACACGTAAAGTACTATGGTAGGTCATGGAGATGCAACCCGGATTGAGACATATCTGTACCCTTGTTAAGAAGTTTATAGATTGCTAAACAAAATAAATAAATAAACAGGAAATTTGAATAAACACATAAACAGAGAGTCTGTGCATATAGCTGAGGACACTCTTGAACTCTGCTTTGTTATTTTGCCCTTTTTTCATTCACCATTCCAGAAATCCACATGTATCTTTACTATTAAGGAATGAAAAGAACCAAAATTAGTAAATCATGTGAAGATAGATGCTAAAGGAGAAACAAGCTGAGCCAATGCCGGTCTATTCCTTATATAATTTTTAATTAATTATTTAGTTGGCTAATTAATTAAATTAGAGAAGAGGGGAACAGGAGAGGGAGAGGAAGAGAGATCATCTTAAGTCGACTCCATGCCCAGCACAGAGCCAGACACCAGACTCCATTTCAACAGCCTTGAGGTTATGACCTGAGCCGAAATCAGGAGTCCAACACTTAACTCACTGAGGCACCCAGAAGCCAAATTTTATCGTTTTTAAAAACAACTGCTGCAGTCCCTGGTATGAAAAAAAAAGTGTAATTATAGCTGTATAATTACAGTACAAAGCAGTATAATTAACGAACAAAAGGGAATCTTTGACTATACAAAGAAGAATATGTAAGGGAAGAAAGGAAACGATAAATTTGGAATTAAGATCTAAGGTTTCTGAAAAAAATATATTTGTTTTTATATGTAATGAGAAATTCAACTGGAATAATATTAGATGGAAAATAACATACCTATTACTGAAAGTTAAATCTAAACTAGCCAAATTCCTTATACTATTTAGAGGACTAATATATGATATGTCATAATATTCCCACACTCAATGCATATTTCATAACCTGTATGCAAAGAGAGATCACTATTGAGATATTTTGCTTACAAAATAATATAGAACTGTTCTGAAATGAAAGGTGCTATATACAAGTTGCTTCCATGTGCAGATTTGGCTCTCTATTCAGCTACTCTCAATGGGCATTACTTATATCTGTATCATACAGATAAATCATGATGAAATAGGAAGATTAGCTCCAATGAGAGTGTTATATTATCTAGTAATTTTATTCTCTAAGATGATTTTAAGTTTATTCTTCTTAATTTAAAAAAGTCAAATTTATGAATCATGCAATTAGCATATATGTAAATATAATATTTTACAATACCATATATTAAAATACTTATAAATTAAAATGACTAACATGATTCCTGATGTTTTAATAGAACAGTTTATACAGGAGATTTGGTACAAAGACTCAATGGTGCAAAAAAAAAAAAAGACTCAATGGTTAGTAGGAATGGATTCTTTGAGCTGCATAATAAAATTTACACTAAATTTTGAGGTACTTAAACAGAACTCAGGCAGCTAAAATTGTATTATCAAGTAATATACATAGAAACTCTGAAAACCTACATAGGATGAACAAGAATTCAGGATAAAAATCTAAGCTCTATTTAAATTAAAATTGGGAGATTTAAGTTTGGGAGTCATCACGATGCTAGTTAAAGGCATAAAACAGAATAAGATCACAGCACAAAAATTGAGGTCACTTTCTCAGTAGTCTTAGACTATGGATCAGTTCTTTTCTCTTGTATAAACATCTATCAAGATGTTTTACAATGGCTTTTAAGAAAATAATAAAATGTTTTACGGTGTTGGAAGGCCATTCTCCATGCCATTTTTTTTTTTTTTTACGTCTTAGGTTAGCTTTTGTCCTGTACTATATTTTCAAGGATGTTTATATAGGAGACATGCCTGGAGTGTGTAGATAAGTTTACCTCCAAGGAAAGGGGCAGAATTTTTTTTCCTGACTAGGAAAATAAAGGTAATGTCTCCCTATGGGGCCACGTTCAGACAGATTTGCTGGCAATCCTTTTATAAGATCAGAGGTTTTCCATGAATGCAATCCCTCAACTGAAACACAAACAGTGTGGAGAGTATCCAACTGATCCATTCCCTGGTACTCCATGTGGGATTTAGGTTGCAAAGGAAACTCATGTGAACTTAAAAAAGATCATGCTTCTTGCTGTACAATGAGTAATAAATTCTTTTGTCTCGGATTTAGGAATCTCATGTCTTCTGCCAGCATCTATGACACTGTATCAAGCTAACTTGTAAGTTTCCGAGTAGCTAAAATCTCAGACTTATCATAGTTCTTAATATACATGACCTATTCTCTGAAAGTTTAATAATTAACTTTCTCTGAGGTGCATAAATGAAACTCTTATACACATAAGGATTCTCTCCTTTTAAAATATACTATTCCAAATACAAAACACCCTGCATAAACATCACCCCTTAGGAAAAGTATACATATCTAAACATTAATTAATTTTATTTATTTGACAAGGGGCAAAATTATATGTAAAATTTTCAATTGTAGAATATGTGTTATACACTATCCTTCTGTAACATTCATATCTTTTTGAATCATTTAATATTTCTAAATTATCATACTAAAAATTTGTCTTTATGTCACATAGCTTTTAGTTTTAAAATTCTTGTGAAGCTTCTTATGAAGTAGCGTGATAATATATTTATAATCCCTTTTCATCATGCCACTATACACCCATTTTCAGGGGCTATGTGTATCAGTTGCCATATTATTTTATGTCAAAAGAATCTTAGCTGGGGAAATTAAAATTATAAAGTTAGGTCCTGTGAAAACAAAGTCTTTCTTATCAAATACTCCCACGTTATAGTTATTATGGGAAGCCACTAGAGACTTTCAACAAGGGACTGAAAATGCTCTGAATTCAATATTAAAAGAAACATTTGTTCCTCTGTGTGAGATAAACTATAAGAAACAAGAGTACAAAAGGAGAACTGAAAGACTCTTGAACTACCTAGGTTAAAAATAATGGAGTAGAGTATTAGTGCTGAAGGTGATGCAAAATAAAAGGACGTAGGGTGTATTTTGAAGGTGGAATCAATCGGATGTATGGACTAGTGCTGATTGTGAAATAAAGAGTCAAAAGTTAGCTTAATAAATAATAGCCTGAGAAACTGAGTGCTGCTTACAAGTTTAAAACACACTGGAGGGGATCTCTGGGTGGCTCTGTGGTTTAGCGTCGCCTTCAGCCCAGGGTGTGATCCTGGAGATCCAGGATCGAGTCCCACATCAGGCTCCCTGCATGGGGCCCACTTTTCCCTCTGCCTGTGTCTCTGCCTCTCTCTCTCTCTGTGTCTCTCATGAATAAATAATTAAAATCTTAAAAAAAAAAAACACCCACACTGGAAAACAGCAATTAAATTAAGAGAAAAAATGGTTTAATTTTTGAAATATTTTGATATGTTTATAATATCTAAAAGTTGTTAGGTAGAAATGTGAAAGAATATATGGTACAGAACAGAGATCTGGCAATAATGTACACATTTTGAATAGAACATGTATTTTAAATAGAACTAGTTGACATTTTTTATTAAGAGATGATTCTGTGCACACCAAGAATTAGATGCCCACATGTTCACTCATCCTCAGAATTCTATATAAATAATGTCACTAAAGCTTCTATTTACAATGACTTATTAGGCAAGTTTAATTACCTTAAACATAAGAAAAATTATAAAATAGATTTACATAGAAAACTAGCTTTGATGTTGAGATTGCCTTCAAGAATAAATAAATAATAGATGATCTGCAAACTACCTATTCCTTCTTATTTTCCTTAGAAGCTTTCCTTCCCATTATTCACTATTTCATCAATGCAGGACTGGTTGAGAGAGAGAGATAGAGAAAGAAAGAGAGAGAGAGAGTATTTGTGTACATCATTTTCTCCTAAGGTCCAACCTCTACACAGTAGTTTCATTTTTACTGTATTTCAACAGTGACCCTCTCTTTCCATTATTACCGGACACATAGCTTTCACCTAGACAAACATAGAAATTGCAGTGTGTGGTCAATTAATATTTTCTGTCTTTCCTCTTTTTTTTAAATTTTTATTTATTATTTATGATAGTCACAGAGAGAGAGAGAGAGAGGCAGAGACACAGGCAGAGGGAGAAGCAGGCTCCATGCACCGGGAGCCCGACGTGGGATTCGATCCCGGGTCTCCAGGATTGCGCCCTGGGCCAAAGGCAGGCGCCAAATCGCTTCGCCACCCAGTGATCCCTGTCTTTCCTCTTTAATCTACTCTAAAATCAGTATCCAGTTTGAATTCTTAAAACATAGCTCTCCTTTGAATTGAAATTATAGCACAAGTAGAGATTCCTGAGTGGCTCAGTCAGTTGAGTGCCTGACTATTTTATCTCAGGTCATGATCTCAGGGTCATGAGATGGAGCCCCATGTGTGGCTCTGCACTTAGCTGGGAATCTGCTTGATATTCTGTCCCTCTGCCTCTACCCCTGCTTGCATTCTCTCTCTCTCTCTTTCATAAATAAATAAATAAATAAATAAATAAATAAATAAATAAATATTAAAAAAGAAATTATAACACAAGCAAACAAAAAGCTCAAAATTGCCTCTGGCTCCATCTGCAATTAAATGCCTTTCTCTCACTCTGACAATTGATACTTCCCTCACATTCTTATTCTGCATTTATTATTTGCTCCCATTGCCTTGTCTCATATCCAAAATAGATATTGAAATTTTGTATTATTTAGTTTATAATGGTAAGTATCAAGAATGGATAATATTTAATTTTTTAAGATTTATTTATTTATTTTAGAAAGAGAATGCAAGCAAGTGGGGGGTGAGGAGGTGAGGCAGAAAGAGTGAGAGAATCTCAAGCAGACTCCCTGATGAGCATGGAGATGGACACAGGTCTCAATCTCAGGACACTGAATTCATGAGCTGAGCTTAAATCAAGAGTCAAAGGTTTAACTGAGCCATCTGGGCACCCAATAATGGTAAATCTTTAATTTTCAAGAGCTTTCTATGTAGTAGGAATTTTGTAATTATTTTCCATGATTATGAACCTTAATTAGGATAACATTATGTTCTACATCAATATTCTACAGCTATTAAAGGACAATACCTGAATTTGAATCACTCTTCTACATCACCACATCCTACCTTATTTTGTAGTTTTTCATTTATATCTTATTTATATTTTGTTATTTTTAAAACTTTATTTTTTTTAAGATTTCATTTATTTCTTTGAGAGAGATCCAGAGATAGTGACAGAGATGGAGAGAGAGAGCTCAGCAGGGAGGAGAGGGAAAAGCAGGCTCTGCTGAACAGGGGACCCAACTCTAGGCTTACTCCCCGGGTCATGATCTGAGCAAAAGGAAGAGACTTAACCAACTGAGCCACTCAAGCACCCCTAATTTATATGGACTAATGTGTCTCTACCCACTTCCCTGTTTCATTGTTAGTTATGGGAGGAAAAGA
Organism: Canis lupus dingo; assembly: GCF_003254725.2. Taxonomy (NCBI): domain Eukaryota; kingdom Metazoa; phylum Chordata; class Mammalia; order Carnivora; family Canidae; genus Canis; species Canis lupus. The sequence continues at coordinate 35,591,985 of NC_064274.1, read as the reverse complement.
CTGTCTCCTCATTTTCAAACCACGTATTATCAGTATTTGAATATTTTTTGGCTTGATTAGACTAACACTACTATATAAATATATAATATATATATTGAATTTCCCAAAAGCATTATTTATAATACAACAGAAATGAATTAATCTTCTACAATAATTGTGAAAATATGTGCAGGTCAATATAGAAATGTAATAGCATATTGATTATAATAAAAAGCAAACTAAGATCTTTGACCAATTTTTAAATCACATTAGGCTTTAACTAAAATGATCCATTTGCTGAGAATTATGAGAAACAATGCTTTCACTTATTTAAACTAGTCATTTTTGAACAAACTATGACAGTTATTAGCTATGGACCTACAATGATTATAGTATACAATTCTAAATTAAAGACTATCAAGCCAATCATTATATTTTCTCAGATGCTTTAAATTGAATGTATTATATGAAAAATCTCAGGCAGTGATGAGGTCATAATACTAATATCAGAGAACATATTGAATAAGAATTAACAAAAAATTTTGAGGTATCCTTTTACATTTTCCTTTCTAATGCTGTAAGCATTTGAATAAAAAGGATCAAAATTTGGGGTACCTGGGTGATTCAGTGGTTGAGCGTCTGCCTTTGATTCAGGTCGTGATCCTGGGATCCTGGAATTGAGTCCTACATCAGGCTCCCAAGAGGGAGCCTGCTTCTCCCTCTGCTTTTGTCTCTGATATTCTTCATGTGTCTCTCATGAATAAATAAATAAAATATTCTTTTTTAAAAAGGATCAAAATTTGAAGTTGCCACAAGAAGGCATTAGATCTACCATAGTTTCAAAACACCCCAATTTTTCAGAGTTTTTCTCATCAAATTTATCCTGTGACAAAAAGGCCATCTATGGCATTCAACAAGGGAAGTAGAGTCCTAAACATACTTTCAGGAATTCATAGGAATAATGTGTTATTATCTCTAGTTCTTCACTATTGTACACATTGATCTCATGTTATTTGTGCCCTACACAGCTCATTTTATCACTTTCTTACACATTTATAATTAGATAGGGATCCCATGTTTATTATTGTTTAAAATAGCTAAGATATGGAAGCAACCTATGTGTCTATTGATAGCAAATGTATAAGGAAGATGTGGTGTGTGTGTGTACATATATACACAGACACACACGTAATGCAATATTGAACAACCATAAGAAATGATGAGATCTTGTGATTTGTAACAACATGGATGGATTCAGAGAGTGTTATGCTAAGCGAAATAAGTCATACTGAGAAGGCAGCCTGGGTGGCTCAGCGGTTTAGTGCCAACTTCAGCCAAGGGCATGATCCAGGGATCCAGGATTGAGTCCTGCATCAGGCTCCCTGCATGGAGTCTACTTCTCCCTCTGCCTGTGTCTCTGCCTCTCTCTCTCTCTCTTTGTGTGTGTGTGTCTCTATCATGAATAAATAAATAAATTCTTTAAAAAAAACCTCATACTGAGAAAGAGAAATACTATGTGATTTCACCCATATGTGGGATCTAAAAACAAAAACAAATGAATAAACAAACAAAAAGGACAATCAGATCTACAAATACAGCAAACTGGTGGTTGTCAGAGGGGGAATGGGGTGAAGGAAACAGAAAATGGGTGAAGGGGAGTAGGAGACACAGACTTCCAGGAAAAGAGAGAGAGAAAGAAAGGGCACGATCTCCAATTACTAGAGTTTTCTGATCTTCCTTAGTAACAAAAGGACACTCATCTATTGGCTATGGAAAATACAAATGATGCAAACTCTAAATAAATTAATCACCTCTCACCAATAAAGTTTTTTTTAGGGAAATGAGTGTGGAACTTCTGGAAATTATGTTAGCATATTATACAGGATGGACATTTTTATAATAAATAAAGCTTTTTACTTTTCAATAAACTAATATTTAAGATGTTTTGGCTACATAAAACTTTTGTTCTTGCAGTGCATAAAACAACATTCTGTAGAACAGTGTTCCATTGAATAAATTCTTGGCAGAGATAGCACATTGTCCCCCAGGAACTATTCTCTACTTAAAAACAAAACAAAACAAAAAACAAACAAAATTTTGATATTTTCTTTAGGTTCCAGAACTATATTTCTAAGCTTGAATTTCCCATGATTTGTCTATATTCTAATTTCTATCTTTTGTTAGTGAGTCCAATAAGTAGTTAAAACTGATATTTATGTTTTCTGAGTAAGCTTAAAGCTTACAATTCCTAATTTAAAATAATGCTTTAAAAGACACAATAGTATGCATAATTCTTTTGTTCGTATATTTTTGTAAGTTTAATTCCATGCTTTTATATCTAATGTTATAGTTATTTATCAGTATTATAGAATATTCAAAAAATTGGGAATGTTTACTATGATTTATGAGAGTATTTTTCTGCATTTCAATGTTAGGATACTATCTGCAACTTTCTTTTTAACTTAAATGTTTCTTCATGGTTCAACTTAAAAGCAACATTTGGAACTATTTCCATTCAGGTAAAAATTTAATATATTTGATTAATTCAAAAAAATTAATTTTACTTACATCATCTGGCTTCATATTTGTTTTTGTCTGATATAGACTGACTGTTGTCCTTAAAATACAAATTCTTCCATTGTCTTTTTTTTTCCTTATTATTTCTTTGCTCTCTCTCTCTCTCTCTCTTTCCTTAGTACATCATACATGTTTCTTAGCACATCTTCATCACACAGAAAAAATATCTTCTAAGGTATATTTCTCCATAATAAGTAGACAATTTGTGAAAAAACAATTAACAACTCTTCCTTTAAAACTTGTGTTCTAGAGATAGTTATTGGGAACAAATAATAGGCAAAATATTTGTCCAATTGCAGTAAGTGCTACAGAAGAAATAGAGGGATGTAAAAGGATAGGAGAGGTGGGTGTGGGAAGTATTGCAATTTAAATTAAGTATTCAGGGAAAGCATCACTGAAAATGTGGCTTTTGAGGAAATTCCTAAAGTACCTTATGGAACAAGTACCTAAAGAAAGCATATTTTAAGAAAACTATCAGTAACAGAGTAGATCTTAAAAGTTCCCAACACAAGAAAACAATTGTCGCTATGTGAGGTAATGGATCTTAATGAAACATTTCTGGGATCAATTCACAACATATTAATTACATCCAAATGATTTATTCCTAAAGCTGATACAGTGTTATATATCAATTATATATCAATGTAACTGGAAGAAAAAAGAATTGAGGAGAGATTATAAAACTAAAATAATACACAAGAACTAGCAAGTGCTATTTTCCTCTTCTTTTTATTGTTATTATCGTTCATGTTATATTCAATCAATGTTAGCTTGTTATCATTTCCCTCATTATGGTTGGGAGTAAGCAATCTGGTGTTACTTCTAGTATTGGCTACTTCGCATTTTCTCAAATGGATGTTTATTTATTTATTTGTTTATTTATTTATTTATTTAATTTTAAAGATTTATTTATTTATTTATTTATTTTTATTTATTTATGAGAGAGAGAGAGAGAGAGAGAGGCAAAGACACAGGAGGAGGGAGAAGTAGGCTCCATGCCGGGAGCCCGACGTTGGACTCGACCTCGGGACTCCAGGATCAGGCCCTGGGCCAAAGGCAGGCACTAAACCGCTGAGCTACCCAGAGATCCCCTCAAATGAATGTTTATAACCACAGATATTTTAGAGCCCAAATTATTCATATGACATCTATTTATGGTAAGAGTTTAGAATATTTTAACTTACATTTCTCCTTCTTTCATATCTGTTGTTATTTTGAGGCTGTAAATCCATTTATTGGGCTTTTGGTAGAAATTTCATTGGGATTTTTTAAAAATAATAACAGTAATATGTATCCAATACAAAATATTCAGAAAATTAAAAAAATTATAGAGAATGAAAGAGCTAGCTTTATAAAACCTTTGACCAGAAATAAACATGTTTTTTTTGTTTTCTTGTACTCTTTTAATAGTATTATCTATAAATAAAATCATACAAAATATTAAATTTCATATTTTATGTATACTATATTTTATATTTTATTACAAAGTCTCGTAGAGTCTGAGAATTGTATGGTCTTTTATTCCCTTACAAATAAAAGATACATGTATGATCAGCACCCAGATAAAGAAGACCATTATCAGAACTCCAGATACTATACTTTTATGTACCCCACCCGATCCAAACTCTAATCTGCTAAAAATATAACCAGTAGCCAATTTATACTATCATAAATTAGATTCTCTCCTTTCTGAAATTCACATAAACTGAATTACATATTCTGTTCTTGTTCACATTCATTCAACATTGTGAAATGCATTGTTTGCTGGAGATCACTGTAATGTATTCATTTTCATTGCAATTTACCAAGCTATTATTTTCAGATCTTTGTTCTTCCTCATCCTGGGTTATTTTTATTACATTATTACTACTGATGCATGACATAGTCATTGCTGTTGTGTAAATACCTTGAAGTGAGACAACAGAGTTTGCAAATTGTAATGAAATTTGTGTTCATTATATTATTTAAGAGTATTTAGTTCTGTCATAAAAATAACTGAAACAAACATCTGCAACATAAAAGGAAACAAAATATGAGGAAGTTGGATGAAACTTAAACAGAAAAGTAACCTTTGGGTTAAGTCACACATGAAGTAAGAACGAGGAATTCCGACACAGTAAATTCTGCACATGAAACACCAACTATTCATAATACACTGAAAATGCAAGAGTTGAATGAATCAGTCAATATTCATGAAGTTTTTAACCATTACGTATCAATGATACCAACTATCCCTCCATTTATCATCTTCCATATAAAGCCCATAACTGCCCATCGGGTTAATTAATGAGCCTCAGCTTCAGGCATCCTAGTTTTCAAGTCTTAAAAATAACTAGAATGTTTTAGCTTCAGGCACCTTCTGTCTTCAGACTTACCTTGTTTAGACCTTAACTCTGGTTCTTGTATCCTTATCAGTAGTAGGAAATACTGATGAAGGAGAGGGAAAGAGAAAATACATGTGCAACGCATAGAACAAGATTCTTTTTTTTTTTTTTTTTTTTTTTTTTTATGGAGAAAGGGTCATAGCACTTTATTTTTGAGGGGAAAATATCCAGAATTTGGTTGATGCAATAAAGGGATACGTAACTACAAATTGGGGAGAAGAGGCTGAAGCCGGCTAATGTTAGGTCCTTGTTCTCTCATAGGCTTACAGGTAATGTGAAATATAAAATGCACTCAAGCTGCGCACGTCACAGGCCGTATATTTGCCCAGCCTTTCAGTGACACGTACAAGCCACCTGAGCTTCCCTGCTGTGGTTTACGGTCGCACTTTTAACCCTGCTTGTATGCTGAGTGTGTAACCATATTCCTTATCTTTCCCCTTTGCTTCTTTCTGTGCTTAAAATACATTGAACAAAAAAATGAGATTCACTTATTTTAATTCTGTCAGTGAGTCTTTCTGTTCTGTGATCTCCAGGAGACTTTATCTAACAGTGTATTTGAATCAATTTCCCATACTACATTTGGTCATAAGGAAGAACTACAAGTACAGAGGCATTCCAATTAAATTAATAGGAGTAGTTCATATTCTAAGAAGAGTTCTCTGAAATCAAAACAACAGTCAGGATGGGGAAACCCAATATAGAGAAAGTATTAAATAACTGACTCAAAGTTTAGATTTTAAAATAATATAAAAATCTAGATCAAAATTCAAATTCAATCTGATAACCACCCCAAAGAAAGTCTTAGAATCTAAAGGAATAAACCTAAAGCCAAATGAAAAACTTTTGATATTTTTGGAAATTGTGACCAATGGGGAGAGACAGAAATACAGAATAGAAGAAAAGATCAAATGGCAAATGCTCAAATCTGAGTAATAACCTCCTCAAATCTATTTTCAATAAAAAGAAACAAAAAGCCACTGTGGATAACTTGGGTATAACATAATGATATTTTATTAAAGAATACAATATAAATTCAAGATAAAATTCACAAAGAAAAAAGTTAATTTTTATAAGTACAAAAATATAAGCAAGAAAAATATTTTAATAAGAAAAAAAATTCTAATGGGTTCTGACAAAGTCTTTGGGATAAAATAAAAGTAATTTTTGTATAGGGATACTTGAATGGTGCAGTAGGTTGAGCCTTTGACTCTTGGTTTTGGTTAAGGTCATGATCAGACGGTCTTGAGATCAAGTCCAATTTCAGGCTCCATGCTCAGCACCAGAATCTGCTTAGGACTCTGTCTCCTTCTCCCTCTGCTACTCCTTCACTCTCTAAGATAAATAACAATAGTTTTTAAAGTAATTTTGGTGTGACTAAGAGCTAAGCAATCCTCACTGGTATACCTAGATAAACACACATGCTGGAACCAATTAAACTGCATTGTCCAATAGAGGCACCACATGGAAATATAAGTTGAGAAATGCATTTTGTTGGTTTCTAGGGTGAATCTTTTGTGACATGTTCACACATTCTAACTAAATTACTCTTTGTGTGAAATTAAAAAAAAATTAAGAACCATTTCCTTCCCGGGAGTCTGGGTGGCTCAGTTGGTAGCTATCTTCCTTCAGGTCAGGTCATGATCCCAGTGTCCTGGGATCCAGCACCACATCAGGCTCCCTGCTAAGTGGAGAGCCTGTTTCTCCCTCTCCCTCTCCCTCTCCTCCCTGTTCCTGCTGTCTCTGTCTCTCAAATAAATAAATAAAATCTTATTTTTTTTCCTTTCCTAAAATGAAAATATAATTAGACTTTACAATCATCTCTTTTTCTTATCTGTCTGGGGTCACATTTTTTCAGCTCCTCTTGTCCTCCTTCTTATACATTTTATAGATCTCCACTTTTCAGAAAAATTGAAAATTAATTAGCCATAAAATTTTATTTTAATAAGCCTAATATTAAGGACAAAATATAGAAAATTTAAAAATGCAATTTACTGTTACCACATCCTTGAAACAAAAAAAAAGATAAAGGCTGTAAAAAAGCCAACAAAAACACCCAGAATCATCCAAAATGGCAGCAATTTGTAGGCATTAAGTAGTAAGAAGAAAGAAGTACAATTCCAGTTGTGATAAGATAATAGACTGGTTCCACTCACTGGTTAAACACACAAAGTACTAAAGCTACTAGGAATATCTGGGTAATGAAAAAAACATTTCCAATATTAAATAGATGTATATGATTCATATGACTATACCAGGAAATCTGTAACCACTGTGGAAAACTGTATGGAGGTTCCTCAAAAAATTAAAAATAGAATTATCATATGATCCAATAATTGGGTATTTACCCAATAAAAGCAAAAACACTAATTTGAAAAGATATATGCACTCTTATGTTTATCATAGCATTGTTTGCAATAACCAAGATACAGAAGCAAACTGAGTGTCCATCAACAGAGAAATAGTTAAGGAAGATGTGGAATATATACATAATAAAATATTACACAGCCATAAAAAAGGATGAGGTCTTGTCATTTGCAACAACACAGATGGACTTAGAGGGTATTATGCTAAGTGAAATAAGTCAGACTTAGAAAGACAAATTCCACATGATTTCACTCATATAAAATCTAAAAAACAAAACAAAACAAAAAAAAACAAATAAATAAAATAATTTCCTTGATTTTTAAAAGATTGACTCCCAAGATTACAAAAGTTGTGAAATAAGAAATCAACATAATTAAAATTTATATTATGGAAAGCAATATCAAATGTCATATATTATAAATGTATAACTGTGATAAATTAAAGTAACTATAGCTGTTACTATGTCACTGCTCTTTTCTGAGGTATTTGATTCAATTCATGAGCATAATGATCTGATATTATAGTAAATTGCATTGTACAAATGAACCATGCTCTAGAAAAAAGTTAGATATTGTATTTTTAAAACAATGCTCTTTCATATATTGAAACCTTATATAAATTGCATCATACTTGATCTGGAATTCAATATACTAGGAAATTTTCTTTAACTCTTAATATCGATTAAATTTTGTCCAAAGACAGGGTTTAAAGACCTATGGCTTCTCAGGCAGTTAGTCCTTAGAATGTTAGCATATCACTCCTATCGGTAAATTAGATTTTTGATGTTCAAGTCCCAAACCCCTGACCCTAAAAGATGTAATGGGAGCTGTCTTTGGAAATTTGTCAGCCTCTGGCAAGCTCGATTTTGAAAGATTATCTTTATCTAGGTATTGTATATTCCACGATGTAAATGTTGTGTCTATAAAATCAACAGCTATGACAATTAGGAAGCACTAGTGCTCATATTTTTTAATATAAACTCTAAAGAGGTTTTTAAAATATTTATTTATTTATTTATTTATTTATTTATTTATTTATTTGAGAGAGCGAGAGCATGAGCAGGGGGTTATGGGCAGGAGAGGAAGAAGCAGACTCTTCACTGAGCAAAGAACCTGATGTGAGGCTCACTCCCAGGTCTCTGAGATCATGACCTGAGCCAAAGGCAGAGGCTTAACTGACTGAGCCACCCAGGCATCCCTTTTCTTTCTTTGTTTAATAAATTCCATTTACAAGAGATTTGTTGTTCTTTTTATTTATTTATTTATTTGGTTGGTTGGTTTTTTTGTATATTTATTTATTATTTTAACATAATTTTTCAAAGATTTTTTATTTATTTATGCATGACAGAGACACAGGCAGAGACACACAGGCAGAGGGAGAAGCAGGCTTCAGCAAAGAACCTGATGTGGGACTCAATCCTGGGACTCTGGGATCATGCCCTGAGCCCAATGCAGATGCTCAACCGCTGAGAAACCCAGGCATCCCTGTTGTTGTTTTTTAAGATTTTATTTATTTATGAGGGACACACATGGAGAGAGGCAGAGACACAAGTACAGGGAGAAGCAGCCTCCCCACAGGGAAACTGATGTGAGACTCGATCTCAGGACCCTGGGATAATGCCCTGAGCTGAAGGGGGACGCTCAACCACTAAGCCACCCAGGTGTCCCTTTAAGAGATTTTAGTATAAATTTATATAAAAGTCAGATCTTCTTTCCAAATGACTTAGAGAAAATTTCTAATTAAAAGAACAATTTTACAGCAGAAATTTAAAGCTATTCTTTCACATAAATATAGTTCTTGAGGTATTTTAAAATTATTTTTATAGTGAGGTTAAATTCAGCTGTTTTTTCTTTTTTAGAAAAACACATATTTCACTATTCTTGTTAATTTAAAATATAAGTATAAATAACTGGAGTGCTGTAGGCCCTGTCAATTCTGCTTCTGCATTTTTCTTGCCTTTGATAATCTTCTAATTCAATTAAGGTTTGTCAAATTCCTGTACTCCAAATTTTTGGTTTTAATACATATTATCAACATATGGTAACAGTAGTAAACCAATTTCTTTGGCTAAAAATTAGGAGTCTAATTAGTCAAGACCTCAAGACATTTAACTTCCTTCTCCAGTGATTTCTTGGTGGTATTTGTACCAAATTTGGTGGTATTTGTATAATGCCACTGATCACTATTTGTCTTCATATCTGACTTCCTAGCTAGACTTTATAAACATCAGAAAACAAGTTAGCCATTTTTGTTATCCAACATTTACAGAATCTCACTAGGATATGAAATTCCCCCAAATCAATATGGTATCATAAGGTATATGCTGGATGAAAGTACTAATTAATTATCTGACTAATTAGTAAATTAATTAATTAATTGAATTAATTGATCGCTCTCTAAATAGATTAGGAAGAGTGCATCAAGGATAAAGTTAGATTACCGATAGGAAAGAGCAGGTACATTCTAAAAGCCACAAAGATATAGTCTTAATTATAGAAAGTGCCTTGTGAATGAGAATAAACACAAAAATTCAGTGGTATTAAAATTCAGGTACTAAGTGAAAATAAGCATCTGGACCCCAGTGGCAGAGGATTTGAGATCATTACGAATATGTTTAACTTATTACACCTCCTGGACACAAAAGGTAATATTATATTCCATGAATTTAACTAAATATTTTAAGACAATATATATAAATTAGTTAAGGATATCAAGAATAACACATAGCTGAAAAACAAGCAATAATCTCTGTAATATTGCATGGTGGAGTACAGCAGGTAACCTATCACCATCAAATGGGGACATAAGGCAACAGATGTATCTTCTATAGGACAAGACTTTGATACAGGGTTGTTTGTTTAAAGGTTATTAAAGGCCATGGACTATCTCCAGGATTCCAGGAAAAGGCAATAATTGATTATAGTTTATGAATAGTTTACATTTTGGAGAGTGAAAAGAACAATTGACTAAAGGTTGAAGGATGGAATGGAAGGGGAGTAATGATTGCGTTCAAGTTCTGATTGCAATCATGTTTTACATTCTTAGGCAATGGCTTGCTAATTGTTTCTGAAATACTAAAACACTTAGGAAACGTGGAAGAAAAGGCTGAATGTGCTCATAAAATATTATCCCATCCCCAAAAGAAAAAGTAGTGGTGCATATTTTAGCCCAACTAGGCAAAGAGAAAAATTAATACCTATTGCAAGGGCATCATCTGCAGGCAGGTAAGTAAATGAACAATATAGCATGGTGAGTAGTAATCTATTTAGTGTTATGAATGTCCTTCTGATCTAAACTACAGGCTACTATAAATATATTAAAATGTTTAATTCCCTCCTGAAGAAGTTTACAAACATGAGAGCTAATTGTGTGATTCAAAAAGTATAAAAAAACTATGAAATAATTAGATTGAATCTCTTGTTACATACATCAAGTTGTTCTTTGCATTCCTGAAAAATGTTCCTTTAACACAACATAAATGTACACATAAATACCACTGATTATAAAGTTTTATGTAATCACACCTCAAAAGATAGATTTGATAGTCTGCACAAATTTTGGTAATGAATTTTCTATTTTAGTAGTACAAAATGAGCTGTAGGGATCCCTGGGTGGCGCAGCGGTTTAGCGCCTGCCTTTGGGCCCAGGGCGCGATCCTGGAGACCCGGGATCGAATCCCACGTCGGGCTCCCGGTGCATGGAGCCTGCTTCTCCCTCTGCCTATGTCTCTGCCTCTCTCTCTCTCTCTCTGTGTGACTATCATAAATAAATAAAAATTAAAAAACAAAAAACAAAAAAAAACAAAATGAGCTGTATATTATTTCATTACATATGTTGTATATATTCTCTTCAATTAGTTATTATATATATTTTATATGTAAGCTAACACTAAAATGTATTTCTAGTTTTTCATAACTTTGTCTCACCATATTTTGCAAGTTTCCATTTCATTTGATATCTTACCTATCCATTTCATAGTTTTGCTGAAATCATATATTAAATCTTTGTCTCCCTCCTTATGTTTAGAATCAAATTACTCAAAGTTCATTTCTTTTATAGTATTGGCTCTTTAGGGTTTCAGTGAGACTTCCCTACTTCCATTTGAAATCACGTTTTTTTTTGTTTGTTTGTTTGTTTTTTTATTTATTTTTTATTGGTGTTCAGTTTACTAACATACAGAATAACCCCCAGTGCCGTCACCGGTTTTAATCCTGTTTTCAACTCTCTCTAATCTTTAATCTTTCTTTCCAGATGTGAGTAGTCTTTCCCCCCACTGAAGCCCATGTGTTGTCGCTGTCACACCACACTGTTCCCTCTACTACACATTTTACTACATTATTTCTATTCAGAAAAAGGGATGTCAATTATCCACCAGAACTCCACTATGGTAAACTTAATTTTGTATTTAGAACAGATACTCAACCTGAGTGGTTTGGAATGGGGAACACAAGAATCATACATAACCAAGTCTGATTGGGAGTGTTAAACAAAGAGACAACTGTTATTTACACAATGATTTGTTTTTGCTGCCCAGCAGTGTGAGTCTGGGTATATGCCTTTTTAATATAAATGGAAGAAGAACTAATATGATTTTGGGGGTGCAACAGAGACAAGCCTGTTATACATATGGATGACTATGAAGAGACATTAGAAGATAATATCTGATAATAACTTTGGTATTTCTCTAATGTGAAGCGAGATTAGTTTAAAAAAAAAAAGAAAAGACAAACAACAACAAAGAAGAAAAACCCTCCTTGTCTTTGCTACGTGATATTCTGATGAAAAAATCTAAATTGCTCACTAAAACATTTATTTGATGATATTGGAGCACTCAATATGAGCTATTTCTGCACCCAGGTTAGAGTAGGTATAAAAAAAGAAAGCAAAGCAAAACAAAGCATGCTCTAACAGGCCTGTCCTTTGTGCTAAAAGAGTAAACACTTGGCATATACAACATATAAAGTGAGATCTCAGACACATTCTGTGACCTGCCTCAAATAGTTTAATTTTACTTAATCCTTACCTCTAAATACTGTCTTTTCCAAAGTTAATGCATTAATTTTACGTTGCTTAAAATAAAACCCTATAACCAAAACCTGGTATAAAGGTAAAAATGTGTCTATCACCCACACATGCACAAACACACTATTAATGATTAATTACTACAATTAATTATGCTTTTAAGACTGTTCTTCTTTCACCGAAAGTTTACATCTCATTATGGCAGCATTCATCATCTATTCCTTTTTAAACAATATTAAAAATTATCAGTTCAGTTGGCACTAAGGCAACTGTTGAATAAACTGGATGAGCAGCAAAGCAAATGCAGGTTCTGAGAAAATATATTTCTCAATACAGCAATTAAGTAGTTAATAAAAATAGAAAATTGCGTGTTAAAATATGTTATAAGATATAACAAGGATTCTCTGAGGATAAAAAAACACAACATGTAGATGGAGGAATTTTGGATTAGGATGAATCTTTCCTAGCAAATAAAATTGAAGTCAGGTTTTAAGATTGATGTGGTAGGTTATTTGCAAAAATGGCTGTGATGTTATATGGTCATGTGCATCTCTTCGTGATGTGGCTTTGCCAACTACCTCTATGAAGAATAAAATTTACTTTTTATCACCTGAGTCTGGGTTTGGCCTTATGAACTTAATCTTGCCAATTGGAAAAGAACAAGAGTGACAACAAACAGAGATTTGGAAGTGTTTATGCTTAAGGGTTTGTCTTCTCTTGCTGCTGGGAACTTTTATTCATTATGTGGACAAATCTAGGCTTGCTCAAGAGGGATCAGAGACTATGAGGATAGAGGTTACAGATGAGGCACTCATCTTAGCTGAGATAGGTATCTTATACAGATAGGTGAATGAGTCCATGGGAGCTCACTCAACCCTCACCAAGACAAGACAAAAGGACTTCCCAGCCAACCTACAAAATTAGGAGAAAATATAAAATATGTGGTTTTAACCTGACTCAGAGCCAGAGGAAATGGGTGTGAGTGGTGCCCAAACTTACAACTTGGAATTTCCTGACGGAGTTCCAGTCCAAGAAGGCCACATAGGAAGTTCCTGGACTCATCTCCCACAGACACAGCAAATTTACAGCTGTATAGGGATAATTTCCTCTGAAAGAAATCTAGAAACTATGTGAGCTACTCCTACTCTGGGCAAGTTAATGAGAAAAACCCACATCCAAATGGATAGATGTAAAGACACAATTGCACCATAAGGTCGGTCACTAGATGTGGGTACTTGAAATTGGCGAGGTAGTAGGGGGAGACTCAAAATCAAGAGGGCACTCAGAATCCTGAGTTTCTCCCTAAAGAGTGAAAGGTTTGGATGTTACATATGGCATGGTTTTTAAGACTTCCACTTCAGAGATGGGCCTCCAAAACATCTAGCCTAGAAAGCCAACAGGGCTTGAGTCCATTAAATTCACAAAGCCACCAAGAATAGTTCTGAAAGGACTCATGCAGACTCACCTTAGTTAACCCATGACTAAGCCCCAGGATCTAGCCCAGGAGCAGTGGATTGAGGGGCAATGCACCCAGACTTGTCCCAAAAGAGATCTGTTTGTTTATCTTAGCAGCTAGGGTTTAAGGGGGCAGGCTTTTAATTTAACAAAAGATCTAGAAGGCCTAATTCAACATTCTCCAGAGATAGGGTGACCCAAGAGTGCCATCCTACCTATGCCTCTCCTCAGGTTACACTTACATCTTAAAAGGGGGTTTGTGTGCATGTCTAGTATACTGGATTTTGTGGCTGCCAGCTTGGAAATGCCTTTCCATCACCTGGCCCTACTGGCCAGCAGGGCTGTGTTCATGGATCCCGTAAAATTGTAGCAGACAAAAACTGTTCTTTGATTTACATAATTACATTTAGGCTATGTGAATAGTAACAGCTAATGATATAGTTGTATAAAGGTAAGCAAAACAAGGTATTGCTGGAAGGTTTTAGGCTGACCAGAACATGGCAAGTCTAGAATTGAGTATGCCTTCAGCCACTATGGAAAACAGTATGAAGATTCCTCAAAAAATGAAAACAGAACTACTGTATGATCCAGCAATCCCACTTCTAGGTTTATATTCAAGGAAAATAAAATCAGTATCTCAAAGACATCTTTACTCCCATGTTAACTGCAGCATTATTCATGATAGCCCAGGATATGGAAATAAACTAAGTATCAATAAACAGATGAATGGATAGATTTAGATATGTACCGTAGAGAGCAAAATGGAGCCTCTCATGTCAAGCAGGAGCCTGTGTCAAGCAGGGGCCTGTGTCAAGCAATGAAAGAGGCATTTAAGGGTATGACAGCTATAAGATATTGCTGGGACCAGCATCAGCTGACACCCGGAACTGATAACAAGCAGAACCAGAGGAGGTCTGCAGGGGCCCGAGACTGATTAAATCCCTTTTAAAAGGGGAAGATTTTGGCAGCAAACTGTCAGACTCTTCAGCATGACCTCTCTATGTTTGATCACTTAAAAAATGGCAGCTGACTCCAAAGACTCTGCCCCATTGATCTCCAAACAGACCTGAAATCATCTACTGTTTGAACATAAGAAACAGTAAGTGCCAAGAGCTGACCCAGTCGGGACCGAGGCCTTATCTCAACTGCATGCCCATAGACTGATTTCGCATATGGTTTCTCAACTTCCTACACCCTTCTGTTATCTTATTTACTGTGGATTTGTCTTATGCCTTTCTGTGTGCTATGTAAGAAGCCAAATTTAATCACATGGTGAAATGTCATTAAGTTTGGAATCCTGAACCTGCTTTATAATTGTGATTTAACTTTACGATTGAATAAAGTGGATATTGTGGAAAGACACACTTATGTGTGTGTCTTCATAGCATGTTCATGACACATATACACAGACACACAAATGTATACACACATATATACGGAAAATTACATGCATATATGACATTATATATGTATTTTACTTACATATACACATTATATATGTATACTATAAATTATATTTTCCATTACATATTAACCCTTAAAATAGAAGAAATCATGATACTATAATGTGATTGAAACTGGAGTATACTATACTAAACCAGACAAGAAAGATAAATCTGTATGATGTCACTTATACGTGAAATCTAAAAAATTCAGTCCATAGTAAAAGAAGGTAGTGGTTGTTAGGGGCTGAGAGATAGGGGAAGTGGGGAGCTATTGGTCAAGGGTCCAAACTCAGTTATGAGATGAGTCAACTCTGAGGATCTAATATACAGCATGGTGCTTATAGTTAATAATAATATGCTGCATACTTGAAATTATATAAGAGAATACACCTTAAGTGTTCTCACAACAACAAAAGGTGATGGATATGTTAATCAGCTTGCTTGTGAGAACCATTTCACAATGTACACATATATAAAAACATTATGATGTACATCTTAAATAGATACAAATATTGTCATTTGAAACTAAATAAAGCTGGAAAAAATGAAATATATGAAAAATGTTCCATGTACATTAATAACAAAGAATAAAGAGGTTTGAGACTTAAGCAAAAACCAGGCAACATCATTCCTTGTAGGCCATTTGTAAAAAGTTAATAAGCTTCATATAAACTTGAATAAGAAGACCTTGAAAAGTCTTAAATTGGGGTGTGGTAAAAACTGGCAGCTGTGGATAATCATTTGCAATAGAGATGTCAAAATCAGAACAAAGAGCAAAGGGCAATTCTGTAGTAATACCAGTAGAGCATAATTGCAGTTTGAAAAAAGATAATAGCAGTGAAATGAGAGTGCACACACTTTTAATTTACTTTTTCTTTTTTTCACCTTGCTGAAGATATGAAAAAAAATCATAATCTTCAAGGTTGAAGAATATAACTGATCTATTGTCATCGAAATACTATGACATTTTCTATTAAATTAATGGCATTAGCTTTTAGAATTATAGCATTCTGACTTATTCTAGAAGTTATAGAGTTATTTATAAATAAACTGGCAGTTTTGAATTATTTCACTTTAATGTACCTATTTGTCAAAACTCTCCGCTATAATAGGTAAAAGTCCCTCAGCTCAAGGTGTGAAATTGATTAGTAACTGCAGAAAAATAACAAATGTAGGAAGCTAGGCATGAGAACAATATTCCCTAAAGCATAATGTATTAAGTTCCTTTATTAGTATGCATAAAGCTAGACATTGTAAAAAATACAACTTTACCTTGATTTGGAGTGTACTTAAAATGACAAATATTTGATTCTTCCTTATGGATTACAGTACTTACAAAACAAAGTAATGTTAATTTAGTCAAAAGTATTATTTTTTAAATCGTGACTATTATTGATTATATTGAGAAGTATAAAATTACTTGATTGATGATTTTACAAAGATGAACTTAAAACTAAGCATATACTAAGGTCATCCTAAAATATACTTCCAGGAAGAATACATATCCTTTCAAAATAGTTTGGCATAATAGAACTGATATGTGTAATTCATATTTTGAATTTCTACTTGCTAATTAGCAATACATTTAACATAAAATTAACACTCAGGAACTTCATATTGATATAAATAGTGATAATAAAAGAGAACAGACACAGGATTTAACACATAATTTAGTAAATATCAGAAATACACATCAATTTTATTTGATAGCAAATGTATAAATTTAAGATATATAAATAAGTGAGCAAGGACTTTTGCAGGTGAGCTTTAGAATAAAGAAAGTGTTTGTTGTTCATAAGCCACCAATATATGGTATTTTGTTATAGCAAGCTGAACAGACTAAAACAAATGATGTCCATTCCGTGTGCAATGAGAATGCCTGAGCTATTGTAGCAGACCACAGAGGAAATAATAAAAGTATAGATGGCATACTAGAATGTATATACTATGTGAAGCCTGAAGACCTTCAAGTATGTTTCAAGGAAAGAAGCAGAACACACCCTTCATCAAACCCGTCAGAAATTCACTAGTGAGAGGGGTGCCAGCATTGCTAAGTTCCCTGGTAGTTTCCCTCTGCAGGTTGAAGTAGTCACAAAGCTAGTCTTGTTAATATTCTTGGGAATGATGGTACCTAGAACAGAGGAGACCAGGTGTTAGTGCTTGGTCACCAGTAGCCAGCCAAGGGTGTCACAATTATCATAGCAATCAAGGTAGCTTGACCAGTGCAAAGCTGTGGAAATGCATCCCTCAGCAATATAGATGGTCAAGCAACAATGATGATGACATGTGTGTGGGTCTGTAACCTTAATATCTATCAAAACCACTTGGAGGTCTTGTAGAAATAAAGATTACTGAGCTTTATCCTAGAATTTCTAATTCAGTAGATTTTGGGTGGGGGCACACATTCACACACACATACACACACACTCCACACCCAGACAGAGACAGTCCTCGCTGATATGCAGACATTTGAGTTACCAGAGTTGAGCTAAAGAGTCCTGCTCCTCCCTACATCACTATTCGAATTTCACTTACACAGTTCTATGAAGAGTACCTGTAAAAACTGTAGCTTTACTCTAGATCTTCAGTTCACAAATCTCAAATGAATATCAAATACATACCATGATGAGTGACTGATCACTTTATTCCGTTCTGTGGCTACAGATTTGCTATTCAATTCACACATAGAGAGGAGTGTGTGTAATGGTGCTACCTACTTGTCTTCTACCAAACAGCCCAAATGACATTCTACAACAATGCATAATCAAAGAGGGAAGTAGCCAAAACAATAGAAAAAAAAAAAAAAAAGTCATCATGCTGGATGTGAAATTCAAATCAGATGAAATGAAGTTTTAGAATAAATGAATGATTCTGGGAATGTTGAATTGTAAGACATGAAAAACATCTAGATATGCAGCCAGAGGAATTTAGTGAAGATGAACTTATCAGCATAAATGAGATCTGTGGTTATAATGAAAAAGATAAAGATGTTCCACAGGAAATGGCACTGGCCAAAAAAAAATGTTTCATTAGAGGAACTCTATTTTTCATGACATTGAAAGTGCAAAGAATAAAATGCTAGAAGATAATTCAGATTTAGAAAGGAGTATGCCAATTCCCCATGGCATAGAAAAGATTTTGTTCCAAATTATAAGTTATACAGTAAGAAAGTGGTAATCACTGTTCATAGTATTCTTGGTGATTTTTCTACAAAAAATAAGGCACTTTAACTCACAACATTTTATGTTGTTGGAAATTACAATGTTTGAAATTACAATGCACTAAATAAATATTAGTTTTACCATTTTTAATAAGATATTTTTAATGTTTTACAAACAATTTTGGAAGTCATGGAAAAATCATCATTTTTTCTTATACATTATCAAGCAGTGTTCCATAATTTCAGCTTATAAGATCATTTTTGTGATCTTGCATTACTGTAAAAATAAAGGACCCTGTGTGCATGTATGCATATGTATGTGTGCATGTGTGTGTTTTATAAAACAGCAAAAACAAATAATCACATAATTGGAAGGGGCTGAGAATGCAGGAACTTATTGAGGAAGGACCAGAAACACCATAGCATTTATATAATATAAAATTTCTCCAGTCTTTTTTCTAAAAGGATCAACAGTATTTATCGTACAGTGGGAATAAGGGAAAACCCATAAATTTCAATGACTGATATAACCACAGGTTATAAATGTAATATACTCAGATACAGGAAGCATCACCATGGCCTGTCTTTTAGAGGAGAATACAGAGACTATATAATAGTTGAAATCCTGATTGAACTCTAGCTTACAGTGGTCAATGTTTCCATGGACCTACTGAATCATTTATGCATCTTATGTGTGTGACTGAGACTGAAATACTTGACAGTTGGGAATAATACCCAGATGGGTCTTTGGACTGCGGGGGAAAAGTTATTTAGTAGCAATACCTTTGTAGTAAATCTCAATAATATTATATCTAGGAAAATGTCAAAGATTAATGCTACCTTAAGGATCTAAAGGATGCAGGAGTAGTGGTCCTCAGCATACCCATATAAATCATGTATTCAGATACTGTATGATTCAGCTAGGTCCTAGAGAAGTATAGATTTTCATAAGCTCAACCAGGACATACCCACAGGAGTAGCTTCCATCCATAAGATGCTATCTTAGCTAGAACAGATTAAAACCACAAGTATATAATATGCAGTCACTAATTTGCTAAGTGTATTCTTTTATATCCCCCCAAAACACCAAAAAGATAAGATCAGAAATGTTTCCAATCTACATGGAGTTGTCAACAATGTCTTTGCCCCAAGGCTATGTTAATGTGTTCATCTTCTGCCATAATATAGTCTGAAAAGATCTGAGCCAAGTGATCATCCTGAATAATTAGAGAAATCTATTAAATAATGATATCTGATAGTAGAGAAGACTCAGAAGGGGTTGGTTAGCACACTGGAGGTTTCTGTAATATCCATGTAATTCCTGAAGGTAGAATAGACTTTATGAAGAATCAGAGACTTGTTTCTTCAGTGCAGTTTTTAGTAGTTCAGGGAAAAGGAGCACACCAGGCCTTTTACCACCAGAGTAAGAAGTATATTGCTACATCTTTTATTCTTTGCCATCACAAAGAAACATAATATCTGGAAAACCATTTTTCTCACCTAAGAATATTCCAACTCATTTATCTAATGACAAGAATTCTGCAAGCTTTAAATAGGGCCTAGAACAGGAAAGGGCCCTGCAGCAGGTTCAGATTTGAATGCATGTGGCCCTGTTATTTTGTACATAAAATCTGCAGACTCTAGTGTTGATTACTGTAAAAAAAAAAAAAAAAAGTTTCAGTGTGGGGTTTGCGGCAGTGGAAGTATCGAAAGTTAGCCCCTACCTCTGGGTGCTGGAGAAAGGCCATATCATTTACACAGCAGAATTACACATCTTCTGAAAAAGAGCTTTAATGTAACTGTATGCACCTTATCAGTCTTGGAGCCCTTTGTGATGAGCATATCTGAATGCATGGTCACTGTTGAACTGGATCCTGACACACTAGCCAAGCCATATATTCTGGAGGGCTAAACCTCAATCTATAGCAAGATTCAAATGGTATAAAGGACAAAGAACCAACAGTCCTGACAGACACAAAGAAACTGTCTTTGTCTCCAAAAGGTCACACTCTGCAAAAGAAAAACTACAAGATATGGGGGCCTTCTGAAAACTTTGTACTCTTGTGTCCAAAAAACTGTAGGTAAAAAATAAGTCAGAATATAGGCAGGGGTAACCAAGGAGGTCTAGTTTCCAGTACACAATAAAGCATGGAGATAAACACACAGAATCCAAACTATCTGATGCTACTACCTTGCCCAATTATGTATGAATGAACAAGTACATCGTAAGGGAATGTAGAATATGCCTCTGTGACATAAACATTATTTTAAGCCTTTGAGAAAAGGCTTTTTTTTTCTCTAAAAACCCTTATCTACTTGAAAGCAGAACCTCTCAAAAGAACTCAATTGTCATAAATCTTTTCCCCAGGAGTTTTGCAACCAGTGACTCTTATCACTAGAGAGAAGTTGGCAGCACACTGAAATAGACATTGTCACAAAACTATCATATCGCCCACCCATCTATTTTTCTAAAGGCCCATTTATTTTTTCTAAATGTCATTTATTTTCCTATAAGCACTCTTTCTTGCCCCTTCCCCTGTTAAGATAAAATATAAGTCTCAAATTCTAACCACCTCCTCTAGTCACATCATTTCTGTAAACTCCTACGTTAGTATGTGAATTAAGAAACCTGTCTTTTCTTTTATTAATCTGTATTTTGTCAGTTTGATTTTCAAGCCCACTAAACATTGAACATAAGAGGATAGAGGAAAAATTCCTCTCAACAGCCCCAATCCTGCATGAGAGATATATGGCTACCAGAGAAATATGTCCTCAGACTTCTCAGGAATGGGCATTTGGGTCACATCACCAGCTAAGATACTGAGACCAGCAGAAGTAGTAGCTGAAGACAGAGGCAATTTAGAATATATAGTTGTGGAAGGAGATGGTAAGTGCCTGTTGTTCTTTAAGATAATCCCAATTTATAAGTTTCATCTCAGGAAAAAAAAAAAAAAACACTGAAACCCAGGAGGAGTACAACCCAGATGTGCATATAAAGGCAAATCCATAGGTAGGAATGCAAACTAGTACAGCTATTTTGGGGGATAATTTTGTGTTTTTTTTTACAAAACTAAAATACTTTTATCATATAATCCAGCAATCACATTCCTTGGTATTTATCCAAAGGAGTTGAAAACTTTTTTTTTCCATACAAAACCTTCTTCTGGATGCTTATAGAAGCTTTACTCATTGCCAAACCAGGATATCTTTCAGTAGGTGAAGAAGTATATAAAGATAATGGAATTTTATACAGCACTAAAAGAAATGAGATATTACTATGCAAAAAATGGAGGAAACTTAAATATGCATTACTAAGTGAGAAAAACCAATCTGAAAAAATGACATAGTGTATGATTCCAAATATATGACATCCTAGAAAAGGCAAAACTATGGCAACAATAAAAGGATCAGTTATTGTAAGGGCTTGTGGGGCAAGGAATGTCCAGGCAAAATAAAGAGCATTTTTAGGAGGAGGAGTGCCCAGGCAAAATAAAGAGTTTTTTTAGGGCAGTGAAACTATTCTTTTTTTTAAAGATTTTATTTATTTATTCATGAAAGATATATAGAGAGAGAAGCAGAGACACAGGCAGAGGAGAAGCAGGCTCCATACAGGGAGCCTGATGTGGGACTCGGTCCCAGGTCTCCAGGATCACGCCCTGGGCAGAAGGCAGGTGCTAAACCACTGAGCTACCCAAGGATCCCCAGTGAAACTATTCTGTGTAATACTTAATGATGGATAATGCCATCATACATTTGTCCAAACCCGTATAATGTACAACACCAAAAGGGAATTGTAATATGAACTGTAGGCTATGAGAGATTATGATGTGTCAGTGCAGATTCATAGATTGTAACAAAGGTATCACTCTGGTGAAGGATATTTATAATGGAGGAGTATATACCTGTGGGGAGACAGGTGAGATATGGGAACTGTCTGTAAATTCTTCACAATTTTGTTGCAAACCTAAAACTTGTTTTTATAAGAATGAATAAAATAAATACATGAAGCATGAGTGGACCGTGTCAACAATGGAAATGTAGTGTTCATGTATCCCTTCAAAAAAAAGTTTGCCATTTAACAACTGGAAGTGCAGTTAGCCTACAGCCTTTGTTGCCTTTAGCATCTCTCTTAGCATTTACACTGAAGTCATGCTATCTCAAGCTAATCCCACAGAATAATTTAGCATGTGGGGGTACTAGGGTCAGCCATTTGTTTCCACTCTAGTCTTTCCCAGTATTGCTTCACTAAGGATTTAATCTGACACTAGGTCAACAGATCAGATAGACAGATGGGCAGTTGGTAAATCACTTAGCAGAATGCAAAAAAAAAAAAAAAATGTTTTTGAAAACTAACTGCGGATGTGATATATATATATATATATCAAGAAAATCTTCAGAATTACAAACCTTAAGTACCGTAGTTGGAAGTTGGAAGAATGGAGTTCAAATCCAGGAAAATGAGCAGAAAGGAACAGCCTACTGAGTTTTCTCCATAAAACTTTCTAGCTATGTATTCATTTCTTTCTACAAATAAAGAATGTATATCTGGGTAAGCTGAAGCATTGAGTAACTGGAATATGAATCAACAGATATGGAGAACGAGGAAGTAGCAAGTAGCACTAACATATATATATATATATATATTACACAAAGTGGAGTGGGCAACATTTAAATAATAACAATAATAATGAGTATAAATTTTGTAATACGGTTCTACTAATAAGACTGAAGCTAATTTTCAGAGAAAGAGTTATGGATTGAATTGCCCTCCTCCAAAATTCATATGTTGAAGCCTCAATCCCCTTCAGTATCTCAGAAGGTGACCTAACCTGAGGAGAGTATCTTTACAGAAGTAATCAAGCTAAAATGAGAATAGGATGAGCCCAGATCCAATATAACTAATATCCCTATAAAATGGAAAAAATTGAAGACAGACAGGGAGAATGCCTTATGACCACCAGTCAGAGATCAATGTGTTATGTCTACAAGTGAAAGAATACTATAATTGCTAGAAAACCGTCTAAAGAGAGACTTGGAACAGATTCTTCCTCACAACCCTCACAACAATCAACTGTGCAAAACCCTGATCTTGAACGTCTAGCTCCAGAATGGTGAGGTAATAAATGTTGTTAAAAGATACCAGTTTGTGGTACTTCTGTATGGCATTTCTAGCAAACTAAAATAGGAGCAATGTTCTACTTCATTCAAATTCAAAGTTAATGCTCCCTATCATCAAAAAAAAAAAAAAAAAAAGATTTCAAATGCCAATCTGTTAATGATATGTGATGAGCCTTCTTGTATTTCATCTTTGAAAATGTCTTTTCACAAAGACAGGTACTGACAAATACTGATATAAATCAATGAGTATTTGATTTTAACTGAGCTTATTCAAGACTTGGAAGGCACTTATCAAATTCTCTTAGATTTTCCTATTGATATTTGCCTTTTAGCACATCATTATGTTGCAGATTAATCACTTCCAATTACAGGTTAGATGGAAGCCCTTCAATTGAACAGTTAAATGTATTTTGAAATATGAAAATTTCCCTTGCATTTTCAAGGGAATCAGGAAAAAAGATGTAGTTTGAGCTCAGAAAATATATCTGCCGCAAATGGGGTGAAGAGTGGTGGCCTCATTTTTTACTCGTTTTTTCTTTTTTTTTTTTTTAAGAATTGGGGAAGGGGAAGAGGGCGATGAGAGTGATTTTTTTTTTTTAACTTTTAGTTATCTATTCATGAGAGAGAGAGAAAGAGAGAGAGGCAGAGACATAGGCAGAGGGAGAAGCAGGATCCAGGCAGGGAGCCCCATGCAGGACTCGATCCCAGGACTCCGGGATCATGCCCTGAGGCAAGGGCAGATGCTCAACAGCTGAGCGACCCAGACATCCCTAATGAGAGTGAATCTTAACGAGGTTCTGTGCCCAGTGCTGAGCCTGATGAAAGGCTTGGTCTCCCTGGAATCATGACCCAAGCTGAATTAAAGAATTGGATGCTTAGGGGTGCGTGGGTGGCTCAGCAGTTGAGGGTCTGCCTTTGGCTCAGGGCCGATCCCCGTACTTGGGATCAAGTCCCACATCCGGCTTCTGCCAGGAAACCTGCTTCTCCCTCTGCCTGTGTCTCTGCCTCTCTCTGTGTGTCTCTCATGAATAAATACATAAAATCTTTAAAAAAAAAGAATTGGATGCTTAACCAACTGAGCCACTCAGGTGTCCCTTACTTTAACTTTTGACAGCATGGCAAGTATATAAAGCAGTTTGACATTACAGGTGATTCCAACATTAGTTTTCATCTGTATGACATTATTGTAGTATAAGTTTTGTGCATCAGCACTTTTTTTTGCCTTCTAATTTTAGGTTGAATTTATTTAAAGAATATTATCAAGTCTTCAGCAAAAGCAATTTTCCAAAGCCATTTAGTGTTTGATAGCAGTAGTTGCGGGCAGTTCTCTTTCATAAAAATTTCAATCTCAGCCAGGCCTGATCCCAAAAAATTGCAATAACACTTAAAATTTCTACTCCATCACACAGCTAAGTACCAGGGTAAATCCAAATATTTAACTTCTATTTTTGACAAGAATATATGCAACTAACGTTGGTTAAGTCCATAAGATCAAATGACGCTCACCATTGACCCTTATGGTTTAATTACACATAAGGTTCAAATAATTTCCTCCTATTCACCTTCTAATAATAACACAGTGGATAAACATAAGCATTAAACTTCTTAAATTCTTGCCAGCTTTTAACATTTGTCCAATTTTACCTTTTTTTCTGTTCCAAACATCATTTTTCCCTCATCAGTTGTAAAATGTCTTAGCAAATTCCAACTCAGGTGTTACTTAATTTATATTTCCTCACCTCCTTGCCTATAGTTGTTCCATACAGGCTATTCACAGAGGCCAATTATTCAATCACTTCAATTTTAGCATTGACTTCTCAAACAACTGGATAGTACTGGTACATCTGTTACTCTTCAAGAGCCAAAATAAAAATCACTCCACATTCTACTTGTCTTTTAATTGCCTATTGATGTTGCTCTTGAGGTCTCAACTAGTAAAGTCACTATTCTAACTGAAGGTTAATAGTCTTAAACAAGTTTATTTTCTCTGAACACATTTCCTCAGCATTTGCAATTAAACATTATTTAATTAAATCGCCATGAATAAATAGCTTTCATTACTTGGCTAGCAACTAAGTCACTTGGAAATGTACTTTGGTTTCAGCTTCACGTTGACTGTGTGTGTATATGTATGTGTGTGTGTGTGTGTGCTTAGAAATTTTATTGTGCTAAAATATTTTAACTTTTCCAATTTTTATGCCCGTTTTTTGTGAGTTAAGAATATCCTGATAAAAGCCTATTCTTGTAATGTCAGTGTATGTTGTATTATTTTAGCTCAGTTAGAGGACACTTGCATAATAACTAAAATCCTTTGCCATATAATTATAAAACAACAAAATCTATATTCCACTGTGCCTAACTAAAAGCATGACAATTGAACTCCACTTTTTTCTTTTTACATGATATATATGCACTTATAATACATGCAAGAAAAAATTGTGTTATGATATGTATGACATTCAAAATGTTGTCAAATTATAACTACAACACTGAAATTTACAGGAAACCCAGCAGCAGTGTAAAGCAATGAGAGCTCAACTACAGTCTCAGTACAACTACTCAACTAGTAAAATTGATTTTATAGGCCAAAAGTTGCCACAGGCAATACATGTACAAATAAGCTTGGATAGATTACAATAAAATTTTATTTACGGACAAAAACATTTGAATTTCATATAATTTGCAGTATCACAAGATAGTCGAGTTTTTTAATCATAAAAATATATTAAAACCATTCGTAGCTTGTGGTCATTACAAAAATATGTTGTGGGTGACATTTTTCCCATCAATTGTATAATTCCATCAATTGTAGCCCTCTGATCTATACAATGTAAAATGAAATTCTTAGTCCCCTCTGACACTTGGCAGCACAGCTAGGTTTGTAACTCTTATGCAACACTTTGAAATAGTTCTGTTTGGAACAATTTATTTTCTTTATATTTTGGCAATTGGAGGGCTGTTCTCCAGCCAAATGTCTCAGTTGCCTCATAGGACTCTTCATAACTACATAATACATAAACATAAACCCAGAGAAAGTACCCAGTCACCATTTTATGAATGAGCAACCAAGAAACACCAAATGTGAAAGCTTCTGCCATGAAAAACAAATAAGAAATAATAAACAGAAATTCAGAGCAAAAATGCAGTTAAGAAAATCTTACAGAAAGTAGAAAAAAATAGAAAAATATTTTCAGGAAGTCCATTATTTAACCAACAAGAGTTGGAGAACTGAAAAAGAGAAAAATTTTGAGTGACAAAATGTACTAAAGAATAATAGTTAAAATCCATCAAAACCAAATTTATTAGGTTTCTGGTTTGATATTATCCACTCTGTCTAATATGATAATAATATTTTAAAATCCTAATATATACATCAAAGAATAATAAAAATCAAATATAGAGAGGGGATCTAAAGACTGCAATGCGTTGGGATGCCTGGGTAGCTCAGTGGTTGAGCATCTGCCTTCAGCTCCGGGCATGATCCCAAGGTCCTGGGATTGAG
Source organism: Canis lupus dingo (assembly GCF_003254725.2). Lineage (NCBI taxonomy): Eukaryota > Metazoa > Chordata > Mammalia > Carnivora > Canidae > Canis > Canis lupus. The sequence goes on along the minus strand of NC_064274.1, from coordinate 35,564,979 downwards.
TCCCACATCAGACTCCCCACAAGGAGCCTGCTTCTCTCTCTGCCTATGTCTCTGCCTCTCTCATTGTGTCTCTCATGAATAAATTTTAATAAAAATATTTTAAAAATAAAATAAATATTGCAATGTGAAAAGTAGGAAAATAACAATAAAAAAAGATATGAAGAAACAAGCAAAATATACTCACATGCAAATGATTGTGATTAAAATGGCATTAGTCTTTACAAGAACAAAATGGGAATAAAAAACATAAATATTTTACATTTCAGAGGAAAAATTATTTCCAAACAGGAAATATGTAATAAAAGAACTTTACAATTTGCAAGTTCTTTCTTTAACATAAAGCAATAGGAAGGTATACTCTACAAAAATGAGCAAACAAACCAATAAAAATGTAAAAATGAGATATGAGATCCAGTAAATAAAGGATTCAAGATAGAAAAAAAATGAGAATTTCCCAGAAGATGGTGAAAAGAATATCCAAAGTGCTTCTATGCAGTAAGTCTGGTGAGCAAAGGCCTCATTAGAAGAAGAAAGACAGAGGGATCCTTGAAAGGTGCTCCCAAGAAGGAAACATTGGAATGAATCATTTAATTGACATGTTTGGCTTTATTGAGAGAAATTACAGTTGAAAAATTGTAAAGAATATTTGTGTAAGAAGAATTAAATAATAAATAACAGCAATAAACAAGAACATATTAATCCAAAGGGTTGGGAGTAGCAGTAAACCCAACAGAAATAAAAGTAATTATAACACTGATTGGTATTCATAAACAATATTTACTTGTCATAAAATCTAGGCATCAAATTAGATATAATTTTTATTGGTAGGCTTGGAGAGGAAAGAGAGTCAACTGGAGTAGGCAAGAGATTGTAAGTAGATCTACTACACTTTTTCCATAGCTGAAAATCTCTAAACAATGTGTAAAATTGGAGAAAAGGAAATAAAGAATCAAAAGAATCTATTTATCTATCATAAGTAAATATTAAGATAAATATTGAAAGATTTTAAAGTGGTTGACTGTGGAGAGTAAGGTGCCAAGTTTGGGACTTTCAAAACTATATTCTACATTAATTTGCATCTCCTGGAAAAGCTTTAATTCAGGACTCTGATCAGACTGAGCTTACTCTGATCAGACTAAGCTTCCCGGCAATGAGTCAGAGCCTCTTGTCATGGTACAGGCATAATGAATTTGGATCAAAGTTGAGTAATGGGTTCTCAACAGCCATTTAAAGAAACATTTATCATGCTCCACCTTATCCAGGTGCAGTCCTAAGGTGCTATAGATCACGAAAATCAAGAATCCCCAAAACCTGCTTCCAGAGTCTGCAACTAGGTACAAGAGATAAGAAGAACACAAGAAGAATAATAAATTCAACAATAATGACATCAATAAATATCATTATCAGAATTCATTGGGTCCCTTCCATGTGTCAAGATCAAACCTAAGTGCTATATATATATAAACTTTCTTATTTACTCTTAAGCACTAAATTGAGGAACTGGGCATTATGATTAGAACCACTCTACAAAAAATAAAACTGAGGTATTAAAAGATTAAATAAATTTGTTACCCAGTTAAAAGTTCCCTAAGATGCATATTCTGAATTATGGTATCATGCTCCAGTCTTAACCACTCAAAGACAAAAGGGACAAAGATCTTTTGGTAGAAACTCAGTGGAAATCAAGGAGGTCTTATGGTGACTTTTAAATAAGATGTTTATGATGTATCCACAAAAATTACTTAAACAACCATAAAATAGTAAGACTCAAGAATGTTCATCATAGCATTGTAAAAGCAAAATTTGAAAACCTAATCAAATAAAATTATTTAATTGTTTACATTCTTATCTCAGAGTTACATGTAAATATTAAAATAAAGTAAATCTTTATTTGTGAAAATATTACATCAAGCTTGTAAAATATTTTCTACAAAAATAGAAAAGAAACAATACATTTAACAAAAAAAAAAAATAATTTAGAGAGACAGATGGCACCCTTAAGATATAGTTTTGGTTCAGTGTGAAGAATTATCTACCTTTTCCTTTTATTTTCTAATAGTATGAAATGTGACTTTAAAGATTTTTCCTCCCTCACTTTTTTCAAAAAGTCATTTCATTTACTCTTGGAAAACAACAGATAAAATTCATCTTAATTTAGCTTATCATTATTTATTTGAAATCATTGTGAGAAAAAGAAAAATGAGCAGTGATATTGAATACCACCTTTAGGAAAATTACTCATTTTTCACTTAAATTAATTGTAAAATGAGCACTCACAAATGTGAACTGGTTTTCTGATGTGATTCACCCTTTTGCAACATGATCAATAAAATAAAAATATATAGCAACAACTCTTGTTTTTTGTTGGTTATAAAGACTACTTGGATGGGGAGGTTACAACATAGATTCCTTGCCTATAGAGATTATTTCACTACAGGATATTGGTCCAGCATTTTAGTATTCTTTCCAATAAGTCTAACCTCCAGGGATTCCTATAAAGATGGTTTTTACATCATAATGGGGAAAATCTGCATGGTATATTCCAAAATTCATATGTTTCTAAAATATCTGCTCCTCCTTAACATTTCTCAGTAATTCAACAAATATAACATGGACCCAACTTCGGAGGAAACAGTTTGTCATTTAATATAACATATTTTTTCTCTCTATGCATACATCATAAAGATAAATCAAGTGCAAAATATTCTATATAAATGCAAAAGTGTCATATTACAGAGCACTCAAAAATTATTAAACTGAGTGTAACTGCTACCATTTGAATGAATGTGTACCTACAACTTGTATTAGTTATATATTGTCATGTAACAAACTACTCCAAAATGTAGTTCATTAAAACATGAAAATTTGTTACCTCAGTTTCTGTGCTTCAGAAATCCAGGCCTGGCTTAGGTGGCTCTTAGAGGGATTTAGTTCCTCATAAACCTTTGGTCAGGAGCCTTCCTCATTTCCTTACCATGTCCACTCTGAGAGTATCTCTCAATATATCATCTTGCTTAATCAGAGTTCGAGCAAGAGAGAGAGAGAGAGTTAAAGCAGACAACCACATTTTAGCCTAATCATGGAAATAGCATTGACTCATTTTGCTCTATTTTATTTGTTAGAATCAGGTCACTGGGTTAAGCCCACACTTCCAGGATAGTGACTGGCCAAGGCTTAATATACCAGAAGGTAAAGTCATTGAGGGCCATCTTTGAAAGTAGACCATTCTATTTATTCAACATATCACCATGAACAACCTCTTGCCAGCAGACAACAGGAAAATGGGGTTTTCAGTTCTGCAACCACAAGGATCTAAATTCTGCTAAGAGCCTGAATAAGTTTGATAACAGATCGTGAGCTCCACATGAGGATGTATCCCAATGGACCTTGATTGGAGCCTTGTGAAACACTGAGCAGAGAATCCAATTAGTCATGCCTAGAATTCTGAACCACAGAAATTGTGAAATAGTCAAAGGCTGTTTTTTAAGTTGTTAATTTGTGCTAATATATCATACGGCAACAAAAATTAATACACATTTTTTCTAAGATAACTTTTACAATTCAGTGGCAACTAGTTTCAATATATTCCAGCTGATTTTTCTCGTATCTTCCTTGACAATTGTAAATAACATATATTTTAAACATTTTCTGTGAGCTTTCTAAAATATTTTCTATTCTAACACATCACCATTAATTAAATTTTAATTTATATACTGTTCTTTATATTCACAAGTAAGTTATATATTCTGTTTTGAGCAAATAAAACTTTGAAATATATGTTGACTATATACAAGATACTATTAATCATTTGTTCATTGACTAATGGTTAATATTCCATAACTTTTATACTAATCTGGGTAAGTTGTTAAAAATGACTAGAAGACTTGAATTTTTTGAAATCTGACGAAGTAAGTTAGAATTGATTATTATGTTTAAAAATTAACATAAAAGTTAACATTGATTGAGAAATTTCTGCTCTAATATTTGTTAGATATTAACTAAATATTAAATTGATCTTAAAGGTATATTTGTGATTTTTGTCTTTACTAATATTTCCATAAAATATTCCGCTATATTTCTTTTTCATGTTTTGACATAAAATCCTATCAGATAGTGGTAAATGTCAATAAGAAAATTATGTCACTATTTCAAATATCTGCATTAAAACAGATAATAAGGGAATCCCTGGGTAGCTCAACAGTTTGGCGCCTGCCTTTGGCCCAGAGCATGATCCTGGAGTCCGGGGATGGAGTCCCACGTCAGGCTCCCTGTGTGGGGCCTGCTTCTCCCTCTGCCTGTGTCTCCACCTCTCTCTCTCTCTCTCTCTCTCTCTCTCTCTGTCTTTCATGAATAAATAAATAAAATCTTAAAAAATAAGTAAAATAAAACATAAAATAAAACTATCCACATTTTCTTCAATGTAAACACAAATATATGTAAACTATATGTATATGCTTTTTAAGGTGGAATGTTAATATGCTATACATCTATCTTTAGAACTGTGAGTGTTTTACTAGTTAGGATCTGCGCAGGTTGAGATGAACACAGAATAAATAGGAAGTTATATTCACTAATAAGAAAGATTATCTCTCAATTAGGTTACCACCTAAGTTTAAAACATAATGTGGAGGACTAACTGGTTAGCTACTTAAAGAGAGGCAAGAGAGACAAAACCCTGATAATACATGAAAATATAATAAAAACACCTAAAGACTATTTAGTATTTGGAAATCTCTGTAGAAATTGGATACATCTTGGGAAATAAACTCAATTTTCTTTGTATACAGTACTTTTTTCAAAGGGAAAAATCTATTTTGAACATTTGTTGTATTACCCCATTATCTAAGGAAGCAAAATCAATTAAGTTTGCAATGTAAAATTCATATATGAACTTAGCTATTTTAGCAGACATATAAAAGAAGTTAGGTAAAATATTAAAGCCTTCAGCTAAAGAAAAAATCTGTTATTTTGTATATTTCTATTCCTTTACAGAACTGTATTTTCTCTACTTGGACATTACAGGTTTTATGTGGTCGGCAGTATCTTTAGATGATATTGGTCTACCTAAGTAATATACCATATCCAGTACAACAAGTACAACTGGGGCTACCTCTTGGTTAAGCTTACATTAAATTCATTATTATAATATAATATACCTGATTTTCCCTAAGGCAATATGAGTGGATTAAAGGAAGATACGCTAAAGACCACCACCAATACATCCTTTATGATGCAATAATGTCTGCAATTCCTCCTGAAATACGGCACTGCATTTGCTTTATTATTTGTGCATGGGACAAATTCAGAAGATTATACTTGGTCATTTTTATCACAGTAGACAATTATCTGCAGGTCAGGAAACTAATATGAGAGCTTTGTCAGCTGCTAAGAGTATTTCAATTATCCACTTGGGAATAAAGGAAATGAAGACACTGTTTTCAATAGTCTCATTGGTCTCACTGAGAGCAGGATCTGGGCCAAAGACTTATTTATCACTTGATCTTTCATAAGTGTATACTCAGAAGACCCATTATGATAATTCAAGGCCTGGATACCTGCGGAATTGCTCTGAGTCTTGCTGAAGAATAAAATTTTTTGAATGAATTATTATTCACAAGGAGAATAAGTACAAAAGTGTGGCACATTTAAATCCCTTCCTTAGTCCTTTGAATAAATTCTTAATTTCAATTTCCCAATAATGGGACAAAAAGTCTAAAGACTACCAAAACAAGCTTTTATGAACAAGGTATGAACAAGGTATATATCATGACATTCATTTGATCTACCAACTACTTGTTTTGAGTATTTGACTATTATAGGCTCCACTTTAAGAGATAAATGAGTGGGTTTTGTGTGTGGGTTTTTTTTTTTTTCAAAACAATAAGCCATTCCTGGACTGAATAAGTCTATATAGAAAAACAAACTTATTGGAGGTTCTGGTTCAAGATGCCAATATAGGAAGGCCCTGAACTCACCTTCTCCATGGAACACACCAAATTACAACTATTTATAGAGCAATATCTCCTGAAGAATTAAGAAATGACTGAACAGCTTCAGTGCAACAAAAGACAGAATGCAAAAGAGAACAGCAAGAGAGATACAGACATAGCAATGTAAAAAACACTCTACCTTCAATACCGCAAACTGCTGTCAGAAGGGATAGTACTCAGGGACCTGAATCAGATTTGTCTGTCTTTGACACAGAAAAAAGCAGCGGTTTTAAAGAAAAACTAGAAGGTAAATGAGCCAGCCCTAGATCTCTATCAAATAGTCGGGGAGCTGTTGGAACTCTCTCTGGGTGAAAGGGGCTGGTAGACATTTTCTAAGCTCCTCCTCCACCTTGAAAACAGTGCAGGGTCTGGATGTGCAGGGTCCAGATGTGATCACTGCTCTGCTACCTTAGTAAGCCCTGGAATCCTACTCATACAAGCCCCAGCTATTCCACCAGAATAGCCAGAGTGAGGTACACACCAGGACCCACCTGGTTAGCACTCATGATGGCTCCAACTTTTCCACCAAGGTGACATAATGTACACAGATACACAGCATGCCAGAACACTCCAGACCCACACCACTTTGGCATGATATATTCAAAGTTATAAAAGAGGGAAGAAAAACAACCTTACAATCAAGAATACTCCACCAGGCAAGGTTATCATTCAGAATAGGAGAGATAAGAGTTTCCCAGAATAAACAAAAGTTAAAGTTGATCACCACTTAATCAGCTTTTACAAGAAATGTTAAAGGGACTTCTTTAGGTGAAAAAAAAAGACCATAATTAGACATAAAAATTATAAATAAAAAGATGTAAAATACGACAGTATATACATAAAACCTGGAGGAGGGCATTAAAAATAGAAAGACATGTTTTTTTCTAGAATATATTTGAACTTAAATAACCATCAACTTAATATAGACTCCTGTGTACTGAGACTGTTATATATGAACTTCACGCTAACCACAAACCAAAAACCTGTAAAAGACACAAAAAATATAGCAAAAGGAAAGCATATTACAGAAACTCATGAATTACAAATAGAACAATAGAAGAAAGCAACAGAGAAGAACTAAAAAAAAAAAAAAAAAAAACAGAAAACTGTCAAAATGGCAATAAGTAAATAGCTACCAAAAATTACTTTAAATGTAAACATCATAGGTGTTCCAATCAAAAGACCAAGGATGCTAGAATGGACAAAAAACAAAACCAAACAAACAAAAAAAAAAAAACAAGACCCATCCATATGCTGCCTATGAGAGAATCATCTCAGACCTAAAGAAACCTACAAACTGAAAGTGAAGGAATTGAAAAAACACTGATCGCAAAAAAAAAAAAAAAAAAAAAAAAAAAAAAAAAGAAAAAACACTGATCATGCAGATGGAAGAGGAAAAAAAAAAGCCAATGTACCAATATTTGTATAACCAAAATAGACTTTTAAACTAAGACTATTATAAGACACAAAGAAAAACCTTCATAAAGGAATCAATCCAATAAGACAATATAACAATTATAAATACATGTGCATCTGATATTGGAGCATCTAAATACATGAAGCAAACATTAACAAACATAAAGTGATAAGTTGATAGTACTACAATAATAGTACTGGACTTTAACAGCCTGCTTACATCAATGGAGAGATCATCCAGGAAGATAATCAATAAGAAAACAGTGTCTGCACTGGGACACCTGCACCCCGATGTTTATAGCAGCAATGTCCACAATAGCCAAACTGTGGAAGGAGCCTCGGTGTCCATCGAAAGATGAATGGATAAAGAAGATGTGGTTTATGTATACAATGGAATATTCCTCAGCCATTAGAAATGACAAATACCCACCATTTGCTTCGAGGTGGATGGAACTGGAGGGTATTATGCTGAGTGAAATAAGTCAATCAGAGGACAAACATTATATGGTCTCATTCATTTGGGGAATATAAAAAATAGTGAAGGGGAATAAAGGGGAAAGGAGAAAAAATAAGTGGGAAATATCAGAAAGGGAGACAGAACATGGAAGACTCTTAACTCTGGGAAACGAACTAGGGGTGGTGGAAGGGGAGGTGGGCGGGGGGTGGGGGTGAATGGGTGATGGGCACTGAGGGGGGCACTAGATGGGATGAGCACTGGGTGTTATTCTGTATGTGGGCAAATTGAACACCAATAAAAAATAAATTTATTATTAAAAAAAAAAGTCAGACGCTCAACCGCTGAGCCATCCAGGCATTCCTCTCAAGTATTTTTAAAATTTTATTTCATACGTACATAAAATAAAATATAAAACAGATATTGTAAAAAGAAAGAAAGAGAAAGAAAGAAGAAAGAAAGAAAGAAAGAAAGAAAGAAAGAAAGAAAGAAAGAGAAAGAAAGAAAGAAAGAAAGAAAGAAAGAAAGAAAGAAAGAAGAAAGAAAGAAAGAAAGAAAGAAAGAAGAAAGAAAGAAAGAAAGAAAGAAAGAAAGAAAGAAAGAAAGAAAGAAAGAAAGGAAGAAAACAGTGTCTGTGAATGACACACTAGACCAGATGGGCATTACAGGTATATATAAAACATTTCATCTAAAACCAACAAAATACACATTATTTTCAAGTGCACATGGTACATCCTCCAGAATAGATCACCTGGTAGGCCACATAAGACTTAACAAGACTTAAATCATATTATGCATCTTTTCTGACCACAACGGTATGAAATAGAAATAAATTACAAGAAAAAAACTTTAAAAAGCACAAATGTAAAGGCTAACATGCTACTAAACAACCAATGGGTTACCAACGAAATCAAAGAAAAAATTAAAACACACACACACACACACACACACACATGGAGTCAAATAAAAATGAAAACACAATGGTTCAAATCATATGGAACACAGCAAAAGCAGTTTAAAAAGGAAATATATAGCACTACGGGCCTACCTCAAGAAATAAGAATAAGTGCAAATAAGCGATCTAACCCAACATCTAAAAGAACTGGAAAAAGAAGAATAACAACAACAACGAAAACCTAAGGTGAATAAAAAGAAAAAAATAATAAGAGCAGGAAAAAATTATACAGACTTTAAAAAGAGAGAAAAACATTAAAACAAAAACTGTTTTAGCATGTTCTTTAAAACGATAAAATTGATTTGTCAGACTCATCTAGAAAAAAAAGACAAAGAAACCAAATAAATAAAATCAGACACAAAAGTATCAGCTGATGCCACAGAAATTAAAAAAAAAAGAGAATACTACAAAAAACTTTATGCCAACAAATAGGATAACCTAGAAGAAATGGATAAATTCCTAGAAGCATAAACTCTTCCAAAACTAAATCATAGGGATGCCTGGATGGCTCCATGGTTGAGTGTCTTCCTTCAGCTCTGGGCATGATTCTCGAGTCCAGACTCCCTGCAGACTCCAAGGGAGCCCCTGCTTGTCCCTCTGCCTATATCTCTGCCTCTCTCTGTGTGTCTCTCATGAATAAAATAAAATCTTAAAAAAAAAAAAAACTAAATTAGGAAGAAATAGAACATCTGAACAGACCAATTACGAGTAACAAAGTTGAATCAGTAATCAAAAATTTACCAAAAAATTAGGAGTCCAGGACCAGATAGAATTCACAAATGAATTGTACCAAATATTTAAAGAAAATATAATACCAATTATTAAACCATTCCAAAAAAATAGAAGAGGAAGAAAAGCTTGCAAATATATTCTATAAAGCTAACATTATCCTGATAACAAAATAAATATATCACAAAAAAAGAAAACTATAGGCCCAAATCCCTGATGAATATAGATACAAAAATCCTCAAAAAATTTTGACAAACCACACTAAAAAATACATAAAGGACTGTTCACCACAATCAAGTGGGATTTATTCTGAGGATGCAAGAATGGCTCAATATCCACAAATCAAAGTGATACACCACATCAACAAAATGAAGAATAAAAATCATGATTGTCTCCATAGATGCAGAAAAATATTTAACAAAATTCAACATTTGTTCATGATAAAAACTCTCAACAAAGGATATACAGAGAATATACCTCAATACCCAAAAATTCCACGTGTAAAAAACCCACATCCAACATCATACTCAGTGATGAAAAACTGAAATATTTTTCTACAAGATGAGCAATAAGACAAGGATGTCCACTTTGATGCAACGTTTACTGGAACTCCTCACCACAACAATCAGACAAGAAAAATAAATAAGAAACTAGAAAGAAAGAAGTTAAACTGTCAAAATTTGCAGCTAATATACTATATATAGAAAACTCCAAAGACTCCACCAAAAAACTATTTGAAGTAATAAATAAGCTCAGTGAAGTTTCAGGATACAGAATTAAAACCCATAAATCTGTTGCATTTCTTTTTTTTTTAATTCTATTTATTTATGAGAGAGAGAGAGAGAGAGAGAGAGAGAGAGAGGCAGAGACACAGGCAGTAAGAGAAGCAGGCTCCATGCAGGGAGCCTAATGTGGGACTCTATCTCAGGTCTCCAGGATAACACCCTGAGCCACCCAAGGATCCCCGATCTGTTGCATTTCTATAAACTAACAACAAAGTAGTAGAAAGAGAAATTGAGAGAAAAGCTCCATTAACAATTGCACTAAAAAAGATTACAATACCTAGAAATAAACTTAACCAATAAGGTAAAAGACCTACATTCTGAAAACTATAAAACAATGATGAAAAAAATTGAAGAGGACAAAAAATAAATGAAATATTCCATTCTCATGGATGGAAAGAACTAATATTGTTAAATGACCATGCTATCCAAAGCAATCTACAGATTCAATGTAATCTCTATTAAAATTCCAATAGCTTTTTCACAGAACTATAACAAATAATACAAAAATTTGTATGGAACCATGAGAGACCTCAAATAGCCAAAGCAGCTTTGACAAAGAACAAAGCTGGAGGTATCACAGTTCCAGATTTCATTACTACAAAACTGTAGTAACTGAAACAGTATGGTACTGACACAAAGATAGGTACATAAATCAATGGAAGAGAATAGAGAGCCCAGAAATAAACTCATGTTTATAAGATCAATTGATCTATGACAAAGGGAGAAAAATATATCATGCGGAAAAGAGAATCTCTTCCGTAAATGTTGCTGAGAAAACTGAATGGCTATATGTAAGAGAATAAACTTAGATCATTTTTTTATATCATCCACAAAAATAAACTCAAAATGTATCAAAGACCTAACTGTGAGAACTAAAATCATAAAAATGCTAGGAAAAAAAACACAGGCAGTCTCTCTGACATTTGCCATAGCACCATTTTTTTTTAGATATATCTCTTAAGGCAAAGGAAATAAAAGCAAAAATAAATGATTGGGACTATCAAACTAAAAAGCTTTGCACAGCAAAGCAAAACTTCAACCAAACAAAAAGACCATCTACTGGGAGAAAATATGTATGTATACTATAAATGATTTATCTGATAAGGAGTCAATATCCAAAGTATATAAAAAATTTATATGAATCAACACCCCAAAAATAATCCAATTAAAAATAGCCAAGCGACTTAAATAGATATTTTTCCGAAGAAGACACACATATGTCCAACAGACAGAAAAAATATTTGACATCACTAATCATCAAAACAATGTAAATCACAACCACAAGTTGATATCATCTTATACCTGTCAGAATTGTTAAAATAAAAATGAAATAGCAAGTGATGGCTACAATGTGGAGGAAAAGAAGCCTTCATTCACTATTGGTGGGAATGCAAATTGATGCAACCACTGTGGAAAACAATAAGGAGTTTCCTCAAAAAATTAAAAAATAGAATTAATATATGGGTATTAGTAAGTGGGTATTTACCTGAAGAAAATGAAAATACTAATCTAAAAAATGTATGCTCCCCTTATTTTCACTTCAACATTATTTACAATAAACAAGATATGGATAGTGGACAAAGAAGATACACACACACAATTAATATTATGCAGCAATAAAAGAGGATGAGATCTTGGCATTTGCAACAACATGGAAGACCTAGAGGGTATTATTCTGGGTGAAAGAAGTCACACTGAGAAAGACAAATACCATACAATTTCACTCATATGTGGAATCTAAAAAAAAACAAACAAATCAATAAACTGAAAAAAGAGGATTAGAAGTCTAAATACAGAGAACTGATGGTTACCAGAGGGAAGGGATTAAAAGGACCAAATAAATTTAGAGGAGTGGGAAATACAGGTTTCAACTTCTGAAATGAGTAAGTCATGGCACAGCATAGGGAATATAGTAAATGACATTGTAATAGTGTTGTATGGTGATAGGCATTAGCTAAACTTATGATCAGTGTAAGCATAACGTACAGAGATGTTGAATCACTATGTGGTACACCTGGAACTAATGTAACATTGTGAGACACCTGTACTAAAATTTTTTAAAGGATCTAAAAAGAACTCGTTAAATTATTAGAAGACCATCTTTTGAAAAAACTAGAAGTCAGCTTTTTTTTCTCTTAAAGAAAAATAAAAGAATAAAAAAAAATCCTATTTTTTATTCATGAGAGACAGAGAGAGAGGCAGAGATACAGGCAGAAGCAGGCTCCATGCAGGGAGCCTGACATGGGACTCGATCCTGGGTCTCCAGGACTACTCCCTGGGCCGAAGGCGGCACAAAACCGCTGAGCCACTCGGGCTGCCCTACAAGTCAGTTTTTTTAAAAATGCATTTTTCCAACAATAATAAATGTTTTACACTTTTTTAAGCCTTGGAACAATCATTCCATTAATTTTTTTTAAAAAATCAAAGTTCTTTGTCTATGAATATGTAAAATACCACATTTTTTTTCAATGAGTTACAAGACTTGAGACCTGCTATAAACATTCTAGATACTAACGTTTCAATGATAGTACCTCTCTCTAACAACAAAACCCAAAGTTCTCAGCTCATGCCAAATTGGCAGGCTTTAAATATCACAGTTTTATTCACACTTGTAACATCACTCTTTTTTATTTCCTTATTAATAACATTAATAATCTGAAATTTGTATTGTGTCTAACTTGTGCACATTACAAGATTCTTAGTTTGTTTAGTGGTTTCTTTTTGTTGCATTAAACTCTGTCAAATGAATGGTTATTAACTTAGGACTAACTCTAATGAGAAACTTCAGTTCCACATGCTTAATCCTTTTTTTTTCTTTAAAGATTTTATGTATTCAAGACACACACACACACACACACATACACACACACACACACACAGAGGCAGAGACACGGGCAGAGGAAGAAGCAGGCTCCATGCAGGGAGCCCAACGTGGGACTCGATCCCGGGTCTCCAGGGTCACACCCTGGGCTGAAGGCAGCGTTAAGATTTACGCTGAGCCACCCTGGCTTCCTGGGTGAGTTTCTATATTATCTCCAGCTCCTTTCCTATTATAGGGGCAGAACTGAGATCATATGACCCACAAGGCCTAAACAATTTGCTGTTTGGCTATTCTACAGAAAAGTTTGCTGATGCCTAAATTAAAATAACTAAATCATAAGTTTAAAGATTCTGTAATTCTTAAACTTTCTTATCATATATGTAAAAAAGTTGAAATAAATGCTAATATATTGTTGACTAGTTTGGAACATGAATAGGAGCAATAATTAAAGAAAGATTTTTTAACTAATATCAACTAGTGTGCAGGTTGTCCATTTTATAATAATGTATGTCAAATGTCGACATATAGAAAAGATAATTGATTCTATATTGCTGATGTTCATATTTAAAAGTATTTTTAGTGATAAATTCAAATAAAATTTTTGAAAGGAAAAAGACTTTGTTTTTGATTTACCTCTTAGCCATCATTTTATTTTCATTGAAAGACTTATGTAAGACCTATGTTAGCCTCATTAAATCTAGGGTTGTTCTTAGAATTTTACCTCAATTTAAGATGTGTATAGTAGTTTATACCTGACAATATAACAGCTCTGTTAGTAAATGTCTAAAATTCAATGTAAGTTGTAATCTCTAAATTATGTGTCACTGTTATGAGGTGTTTAAATCAAAAAGAAAAAAAAATGTAAGTTATTTTTGTTCTCTGAGCTACCAAACTTGGCTACCTCAAAGACAGTACAACTTTTTTTTCTACTTGAAATTACTCATCTTATAAAGTTATTTGAACAAAATAAATTGAATCATGAGGAAGCAGCCCATGAAGAAAAGGAAGAGCCAAGTAAAGTATTTTACTCAAAAAATAGAATTAATGCTGAAAAAATTGACAAACCATGTCAGTCCAGATTGTTTTACTCACTTTTATTTTCATCAAAGGGTAGAATTTGTCTCCAAGTACATTAAAAGGTACTCAATAAATTGAGTTATAAATTAAGTAAAATATACATTGCTTTTGGATTCTTTAATTTAACTTTAACCTGGAAGTTTTATTTAGTCACTAAACCTGCATGGAAAAACATAAGCAATCTTTTTTTTTTTTAATTGTATCATATTGGATTTTATTTAGTTTTGTATTGAGGTGAACAAACTCATTTAGTGAATCTTTGTGTTTTCATGGTTTCTAAGCCATGTAAGTCTGATCTATTCTTTCTCCAAAGTTTTATTTGAATTCCAATTATTTTTTTTAATATTTTATTTATTTATTCATGAGAGATACAGAGAGAGAGGCAGAGACATAGGCTTAGAAAGAAGCAGGCTCCCTGCAGGGAGCCCACTGTGGGACTTGATCCTGGAACTCAGGGATCACTCATGACCTGAGCTGAAGGCAGATGCTCAACCACTGAGCCACCCAGGCGTCCCTAAATCCCAATTAGTTAACATACAATGTAATATTAGTTTCAGGTGTGGAATCTAGTGATCCATTACTTACATAAAACACTCAGTGCTCAACACAAGTGCCCTCCTTAATACCTATATTTAACCCATCCCCCCTGTGTGACTCTCCTCCAATAACCCTCAGTTTGTTCTCTATACTTAAGAGACTGATTCTTGGTTTGCCTCTTTTATCATCTCTATGTTCATTTGTTTTGTTTCTTAAATTCCACATACGAGTGTAACCATATGGTATTTGTCTTTCTCTGACTGATTCATTTCACTTCACATAGTACTTTCTAGCTCCATTCAAGTAGTTGCAAATGGCAAGATTTCATTCTTTTTATGGCTGGGTAATATTCCATTGTATTTATATACCACATCTTCTTTATCCATTAATCAGTTGATAGTCATTTGGGCTCTTCCTATAATTAGGCTATTTTTGCCAATTCTGCTATAAACTTCAGGGTGCATGTGCCTCTTTGATCAGTATTTTTGTATCCTTTGGGTAAATACCTAGAAGTGCAATTTATGGGTTGTAGGGTCATCCAGACCCTTTTGACAAGCCTCCATACTATTTTCTAAAATAGCTACACCAGTTTGCATTCTCACCAACAGTGTAAGAGGGTTACCTTTGCTCCGCATCCTTGCCAATGCCTATTGTTTCCTGTGTTGTTAATTTTAGCCACTTTGATAAGGGTGAAGTGGTATCTCACTGTGGTTTGATTTGTGCCAAATGATGCTGAGCATCTTTTCATTTGTCTGTTAGCCATCTGGATGTCTTCTTTGGAAAAATGTTTATTCGTGTATTCTGCAAATGTTCCAACTGGATTATTCATTTTGGGGATATTGAGCTTGATAAATTCTTTAGAGATCTTGGATACTAACACTTTATCAGATGTCATTTTCGCTAGAGATGCATCTCTTCAACACCACTTTCATAGGTTCTCTCCAAGAAGAACAAACAATCTCTCTACTGTTAGCCTTAGGTGATCCTTAGATCACACCACCTGTCCTGGGGTTGTTTTCCTGCCTTCTCTCCAGGAGTAGGGCAGCACCCTCACAGCTCTATCCCAGCCAAACCCAAAGACCTTTAAAACTCCAGTGTTTGAACACTTTTGGTTGTAAAAACTCACAAAAACAGCCTCTCTCATTTTCTCAGACAATAGCTTTGGGTACGTGTTCTCCTGTGCATATGTATTACTGTGCACTCCACTCTCATCTTTCTCTACAGCACCCACAGTCCACCTCTCCCCCAAACCATGTCTCCATACTTCCTACCTTCCTCAACTGGCCTCTTCTCTCCCTCTAGATGTGCAGTACTCGTGTTAATTGCTAGATTAACTAGCAATTAACGTGTTAATTACTAGATTAACTCTAGATCTCTCAGTATTCGTGTTAATTGCTTGGATATTCAGAATGATTTGTCTGTTATCTAGTTGTGTTCAAGAGAAGAGACAAACCTACAGTCCTCCTACTATGCCACCATCTTAGGTCTTCTCCCTGAAAATAATCTTTATACCTTCCCTTTTATACATAAAATACAAATCTATATATATTAAATAAACAGAATATGTATATATATATGTATATATGTATATATATTGTATTAAGGGGAAAAACATTTTAAAAGGCTTTTCAGGAGAAAGGAAATTAAGAAAAGATTGAGGAACACTGAACAACAACAACAACAAAAATCCCAAATTCCTATGGAAATGCAAAATGAAATATAGTAAGATGTCTTTTGACTTCCCAAAGTGTGAGATGCATATTAAAGGCAATTATTTCTCATGGTTTATAGTGGAAACTGCTTTTCCTCAAAATCTGAGAGACTCTAAGTCTTTTCTTATTTAGTGAATGTAGGCAGAACATTCTAATTTCTATTTATATCTAACTTTGCGTATAATCAGATCCTGGACTTTATTTTCAGCGACTATGCTAAAAATTATTATTGTCTTGTATATGCAGAGTAAAAATCTTTTCAAAAGCATTCATAACAATCCTCTGGTCTTCAAAGATTTCTTGAGATTGGTTATCTTCCCTGCATCTATCACTTTTTGCCAAGAATTTCAATGGCCTGAAATTCAACTGATTCTTCAATAATTATAATTATTATTTGTTTCCTATCACAAAAGTATCAACCACTCTTACTCCGTTTTAGCCTCTATCACATGCACTGTCAAGACAGACCATATCTGTACATGATGTGGTTCCAGAGGCACGAGGAGCCCAAGACCATCACAGATGAGTTTGAGTAGGGCACCTACATCTACTTTGACTACGAGAAGTGGGGCCAGCGGAAGGAAGGCTTCACCTTTGAGTACCGCTACCTGGAGGACCGGAACCACCAGTGACACCGGCCCCTCCCTCTACCCTCCCCACCCCCCCCCGCATGCTGACCCCCCTGCCCAGGCTAGGGCCCGGCCCTGGAAGACTGGGGGAGACCCCAGGCCTTGGGGAAGCCCTCACCCCCAGGAAGCAGCCCCACCCTGGGGGCCCGGGGGCGAGGGCTGCCCCCTCCTCCCCTCCCCAGTGAGGGACATTTTTTGGTAAACCTATTTTCATTTTGGAAAATATTTATGAATAAATAGTTTTATATGAAAAAAAAAGCACACCTTAATGTATTTAAACATTTTATTTTTTTTTATTTAAACATTTTAAAAATAATATTAAACTTGAAATCATTAACAAAAAGGCATCAGGAAAATTTAAAATATTTGGAAGTTACTAATATAAATTCAAAAATTATTTACTAAATGGAATTTTTATGAAAAAGAATAAGGTTGAAAATTCACATTATCTGTTTTCAAAATCTACTGTAAAAGGATTTATTTTATTGTATTTTACATTCTAAGAAGATTTTATTTATTTATTTAAGAGAGAGAGAGAGCAAGAAGCCCAATGCAGGGCTCAATCCCAGGACATAGAGATCATGACCTGATCTGAAGGCAGATGCTTAACTCACTGAGCCCACCCAAACACCCTAATATTTTATTTTAGAGAAAAAGTAGACATTTAAATCAATAAATTATCACAGAGTCCAGATAAAGACAAACATGCATACAGTCTAAAACTTTCTGAAAAGGTATAAAATCATTCAATAAAGAAAAATTTTCCCCAAATTGTACTAAATAATTGAAGATCTAAGGAAAAAATAATAAAATCATACCTTAAAAAATTAACCCAAAATGAACCATAAGTATAACTATAAGAGGCAAAATCATAAAAATTCCAGAGAAAATATAGGAGAAAATTTTTTTCTGGGTGTATGTCTGGCAAAGTAAAGATTTTATTTATTTATTTATTTATTTATTTATTTATTTATTTATTTGGGACATACAGAGAAAGGCAGAGATATAGGCAGAGGGAAAAGCAGGTTCCCTGTGGAGAGCCTGATTCAGGATTCAATCTCAGGACTCTGGGATCATGACCTGAGCCAAAGGCAGACACTCAACCACTGAGCCACCCAGGCATCCCTGGCAAAGTAATTCTGATGAAAACATTACTATGAATGAGTATCAACAGAAACAAACCAGCATAATGAGCATCCCAAGGATTTCAGTGTTGGAACTATCTTTTGTTCCAAGTCACTTCTAATTTTCCAGCATGAGATTATTTCAACAGTGGATAAATATAATTGTAATTTAAACTACTCAAAAGATTGTAATTAGATTAATTCGGTGTTGAAATATTCTAGTACTAGAAATAAGAAGTGACTTGAGACAACAGAGTTGAACGTGATGACAATAAAATAGTTAAAGAATGAGAAGGAAGCTGACATACTTTTGGGTAAACAGGACAGGACAGCCTGGGTGGGTGCCTCAGTGGTTTAGCGCCACCTCCCGCCCAGGGTGTGATTCTGGAGACCCGGGATCAAGTCCCACGTCCAACTTCCTTCATGGGGCTTACTTCTCCCTCTGTCTCTGCCTCTCTTATGAATAAATAAATAAAATCAAAAAAAAAATATTGGGTAAACAAGGACAAACAGAACAAGGCATTACATGAGAGGTGCTGTTAAAGTTAACAAACTTTTCCTTGTATGTTTATAGACAGAGACAATTAGAAATAAAAGACTTAAGATGTGTGATTGTATTGTAAGATTTCATGATTTTTAACGTGAAGTCCTCCAGGTAACAAGAAATTTCAAATTTAGAATGTGGTAAAAAAATAAATAAATAAATAATGTCAAGACATGAAGGATTCCTTTCACGTATCCTCTGATGCTCCCAATGCTTATGCTTATGAGTTGGGTCTCATAGTGTCTATACTATTGAATTCTGGAAAGAATCCAGTAAACCTTGGCTATTCACTCATCTTTCATGAAAAGGTGTTATTTATATTAAAATGTATTTTGTTTGTTTGCTAACTTCATGGTTAATCATTAAAAAGAACTTTTAGGGGCAGCTCAGGTGGCTCAGTGGTTCAGTGCGGCCTTCAGCCCAGGGTGTGATCTTGGAGACCTGAGATCGAGTCCCACATCAGGCTCCCTGCATGGCCCTGCTTCTCCCTCTACCTGCATCTCTGCCTCTTTCTCTCTCTCTCTCATGAATAAATAAATAAAGTCTTAAAAAAAATAAAAAAGAACTTTTAGTTAAGAAGAAAAATATTTTGAATTATATATATATTTAACTATTAAAGTGTGATTATTAGGAAATAAAAGATCATTTTTAATCTGTAATACTTTTTGTTAAAAACAGAATAATTTAATTGATAATAGGAATTCACTTTACTCTCCTAACAATGTGCCTATGTTTGCCTTGTAATTCATTATACTGATAGTACATCCAGTGAACTATAATTTAACCTTTAATTAAAAGATCATTTACGGTATTTACTATTTTAATGAAATAGCTAAATTTAATTAATTGCAAATGAAAGAAATATCTATACTTTAAGATAGATTATAATTTAAAAACTATGCCAATATTGTATATGAATTTAAATTGCATGTTATTTCAATTATAATCTAAAGTTATTATCTTATTATATGACATGATTGCTATAAAAGTAGTTGCTATATCTCACCGCAGACATTAACAGCATATTAAAAATCACAACCAATATTATTAGTACTTTGAATATAATATTCAGAATGTGGTAAAGGATGAAAATACATCACAGATGCTACAGAGGGGAGGGACCCCTGATCACAGAAATAGGAGAAAGAGGAAGAGAGAAAAAGCAGCACATAGGGGATTGCACAAGAAAAACAATTGAGAAGTGCTGATTATTGCAAGGTTTTATTTTTATTTTTTTTAATTTTTATTTATTTATGATAGTCACAGAGAAAGAGAGAGAGAGAGGCAGAGACACAGGCAGAGGGAGAAGCAGGCTCCATGCACCAGGAGCCCGACGTGGGATTCGATCCCGGGTCTCCAGGATCGCGCCCTGGGCCAAAGGCAGGCGCCAAACGCCACCCAGGGATCCCTATTGCAAGGTTTTAAAGCAGCGGAGCTCAAGGTCTAAAGTTTTAGAAGCCCATGCCATCACTTTGGTGTAGCCTTGTGGGCTTAGAGTTGCCTCTGTGAAGAAGGAGGGAAGAGGCTCTGGAGCAGACAGCATGCTTTGGGGACCCACCCCCTCACCCCCCACCCCCCCATCCCTGGATTGCACTGGGAGAGACAGTTCCCCTTCCTGGAGTGCATTTGGGAGAGGTGGCACTTCCTCTCAGAGGACAAAAGAGCCAGCAGTCTGCATTGAGCTGCCTGTTCATTAGCATAGGAGCAGAGACACCAGCTGAGGGCAGCTAACCTGGATGCTGGCTTTTTGCCATACTTTACCATAAAATCTAAGCCCCTGCACTGTCATATGACTGCTTTTCTGAGACAAACTGTTATCAGCCAAGGCATGGTGAGACACTCCCTCAGAGCCTCAGCTCAGGGCAGCACCTCACCAGGTCCCTTAATTTTGGAGTTTTGAAACCGAGCTATGTGCCTCAATAAAATGAAGAAGCACTGTGCCACTGGGAGGGCAGACACAGAGAGGGTGAAAGCAGAGATCTGATGGAAGTCTGGGACACAAGAGAGAAGATTGTTCATGCTTCTGTTCAGGCTGCATGAGCTTCAGTGGATTTAAACTCCCCTCTCTGAGAAAAAAAGTGGGTTGACACCATTTTTCACCCCTCCCATCAGGAGAGATGGACTTTAGTGAGTGGCACAGTGCATACACAGTGGAGGCTGAAGCTGCTTACCCCAGCCACGGCCCCCTGCACTCTGCAAGGGCTTTTTTTTTTTTTTTTTTTTTTTTTTCTAACTAGGGCAAGTGTGGTTGAGAGTCAGGGCAGCAGCAGGCCCCTCCCCCAGTAGAC
The DNA here is from genome assembly GCF_003254725.2 of Canis lupus dingo. Taxonomy (NCBI): domain Eukaryota; kingdom Metazoa; phylum Chordata; class Mammalia; order Carnivora; family Canidae; genus Canis; species Canis lupus. The sequence continues at coordinate 35,543,918 of NC_064274.1, read as the reverse complement.
CAGTGCAAACCCTCCACAGTCTTAAGGAGACTACTTGGGCTTGAGAAAAGCATAGAAGACACTAGGGAGTCCTCACCACAGAGATAAAAGACACAAAAATCAGGCATACAAAATACATATTATATCATCCAGATGAAACTGATATATATATATATATATATATATATATATATATATATATATCAATTACACCTCAATTAAAAATGTGCCCTTATATATCTAGTTGTATTTTAACCATTTTTAATTTTTTTTAAATTTTTATTTATTTACTATAGTCACACACACACAGAGAGAGAGAGAGAGAGGCAGAGACACAGGCAAAGGGAGAAGCAGGTTCCATGCACCGGGAGCCTGACGTGGGATTCGATCCCGGGTCTCTAAGATCGCCCCCTGGGCCAAAGGCAGGGGCCAAACCGCTGTGCCACCCAGGGATCCCATCTAGTTGTATTTTAAAGTACTGTTTCGGTCTTGCAGTTTATCAAATGTTTTCCTATGTTAAGACAACATATAACATTATCCTTAGTGTATTTTCATTTGAGATAATTTATCTATATAGGCTTTTGGGGGGGGAAATTTGCTTTTTCTTATTAAACGATTTTATTTGAGAGACAGAGAGCAGAGAGAGAGAGAGAGAGAGAGAGAGAGAGAGAGAGAGAAAGCACAAACTGAAGGGAAGGGCAGAGGGAGATGGAGAAGCAGATTCCTCACTGAGCAGGGAGCCCAATGCACAATGCAGAAGGCATGATCCCAGGACCCCTGGACCAAGACCTGAGCCGAAGGCAGATGCCTAAGAGACTGAGCCACCCAGGTGCCCCAAGATTTTGCTTTTAATGCTATGTATCTATTTAAATTTTCTATTTTTTCATATAGAAATATTGGCATTTAAATTTTCCCTAAATATATGCATATTATTTATACCTATGGTTTGCTGCATTTATTAGTTTATATGATTTTATGTTAATTTGTTATATTGTAGCTGCTTTATTCTATATATATTTTGTGTATCTTTTCTCTTTTAAAAACATTATCAGACTTGCCAGAACTTTAATTAATCTTTCCAAGGAAAAATATATTTATTTCATTCCTGAACTTCTTTTTGTGTGTATGTATGTATGCTATTTGATATTTCCATAAAAGATTTTGTTTTTCTTTTATACTCACACTATATAGTATCTAAATGTCCACATGTAAGTTTAATTGTGTTATGTTTTGTGTATATGTGCATGAGTGTGTCATAGAAAAATAACTATTGCTGATTTTAGCTACTCTAAAAGAATAATCATATATCAATATTTTTTCTTTCAAACTTAACATCGTTGCAAATTGAAAAATTACCCAATAAAAAAGCTGAAAAGTATTATAATATCAGTTGTCTGTCTCCCACTCATACACACACAGTGATATTTAGGTATCTGGTATTAAAAAATATATTCTAATTTTGTTCCCTAGAATTACACCAAAATGACCATCCAGTAACAGGTAGCAATGGAATTCAGCATTCCTCCTCATATCAAAGCTTTCCCCTATAAATCTAACAATGGAAAAACCAATTAAAGTAAATAATCTCTATGGATAATCAACTTGCAACACAGCAAAAATAGAAAACACCTGAAAAACATGCCCACTTCATTTGCCAAATCAAACAAAAATAGTCCACGATGTGAATACAACACCTATTACTCATACGTGCATCATCTGATAAGTTTTTTAATTGTTGCTACATTTTGGCTCTTACAATAATGCTGCTATGATCACTTACATGCAAGCTTTTGTGTAGACATATACCTAGAGGTGGAATTGCTATAAAAGTGGTAACCCTATATTTAAAAATTTGAATAAATTCCAGAACTTTATTTGAAGCAACGACACCAAATTAAATTTGTACCAGCAATGCATGTTCCAATTTCTCCAAATTTCACCAACGCTTGTTATTATCTGAATTGTTCGTCAAATTTGTACTAGTGGTTATGAATTGATATAATATTGTAGTTTGGATATGCATTGTCTTGATGGCTAATGATGTTGAGAATCTTTTCATGTACTCATTGATCATTTGTATGTCTCTTAAATGTTTATTCTGCTTGATCTCAGAACTGTGGCACAGAGCCCTGCATCAGGCTCTGAGCTCGGTGCAGAGTCGACTTGGTATTCTTGCTACCCCTCTTGCTCATGCTCCCTCTCTTTCAAATAAATAAATAAATAAATAAATACATACATACATACATACATACATCTTTTTAAAAATCTTTAAAAAGGGAAATGTCTCCTCAGAACTTCTGTCTTTTATTAATTTTAATAACTATTAGTCTTTTCATTATTGGCTTTATCATTTTATGGACTCTGGATACAATTCCCATACCTCAAATAGGACTTCAAAATATTTCCTCATTCTTTGATTGGCTTTTTACTTTCTTCATGCTTTTCTGATGTACAAACTTTAAATTTTGATGAAATCCAATTAATCAAATTTTATTGTTGATTCTTGAGCTCTTGGTGTCATATTGAAGAAGAATTTGCCTCACCCAAAGTCATACAGTTAATCCTACATTTTATGACTCAAAAGTTTATAGTATCAGCTCTTACATTTATGTATATAATTTATTTTGAGTTAATTTCTGTATAAAATGTGAGGAATGGGGTCCAACTCTGTTTTTTGTAGGTGGATATCCAGTTGTCTGAACAAAATTTATGGGAAAGAGCAATGTTTCCCTATTGAATTGTCTTGACACTCTTGTAAAAAATCAATTGATTGTGAATATGGAAGGTTTTTTTTTCCCTAGAAACTATACCCCATTGATCTATATGTGTACCCCCATACCAGTATTATACTATATTATTTGAACTTTTTCCTTGTGTATGCTTCACATTCTCCTTTTCATTTCTATATTTTTTATGCTGGACGTTTTAGACAATATAGCATAGTTTTTCTGGATTCTTATCCACCTGCCTCCTCTGTACTACTGTTGTTATATGTTTGTTTATGTATTCAGAGACTTGGAAGAACTAGTGAAGTTTGTTTTTGTTTTTTTTCCTTAGTGTGAAATGTCTGATATCATTCCTCTGAGAGTACATCCTTTGGCTCACTTGGAATCATCCTTGAATAACAATTTATTAGTTCTCTCTTTGACTGTCTTCTTCCTTCATCCCTCTGACAATCACACCCAGATATGGGCCTCCAATAATTTCTGACTGTTTTACTGTGTTTGATTAAGTTCCTATGACACAAATTACTTCATATTTCAATCTAATTAGATACTGTCCCATTTCTTGATGCCAACTTTGACTTTTGTTCTGATTCAAGGAGGACTTTTCTTAGCTATCTTCTTCCCTGATTCTTTCTGGTAAACTTCTAGATGTTTTATGGTTTCAGATTTGAACTTTCCTATACTCTGTTTCAAACAAGTCAATTTACTTGGCAAAAGCTTCCAAAGTCTCTGTTATTACGGCCTACTCCTCCTTCACAGGTAAAACCTCTTCTGGAGCTAGAAATAGGGGCCATGGCCTACTTCTCTAAACATGAGAACTCTGCTTCATGTAACAATTGTCGGTAGCGTGTCAGCTTCAGGTTTTCTCAGTTTGCCTCTCTCAGAGTGGAACCATGCCATGAATGTTCGAACTAAGATGACAGTGACCAAAGATCTACTACATTCAGTCTACTGCAACTAAGATAGAAGTGCTATCCTATCATTGGGGGTGGGATGGAAGAAGAGAGTCCCAGAGTTCTCAGGTGTTCTTATCTGAAATAGAGCCATTGCAACCCAGAGCTGGGGATGAGATATGCTGGCGGCTTGCTCCTCCCTGAGAGATACTGTAGTCCTTGATTGGGATATATAGGGCATGGGGGAGAACTATGTTTTTGGCTATTCCTGATTGTAGTGGAGCTTCCATAGGCCAATCTGAGGCCCAGGGGATTAGCAAGCAAGGCATGGCTCCAATGCTCCAGACTGTCACACTTCTTACTGAGATTTGGTAGAATTTAATAAACAAGTACATTTGTCATCTTTCTTTAGGACAATGTCCAGAGATTACTAAATGGTATTTCTTTCAAATATTTTTCAGTAGTGATGACTGTTTTTCTGAGAAAAGTTTCTGTTGAGCTCCTCATATCACTATTCTGGAAGTCTTATCCTCATTCATTTTTTTTTTTCACACTAATGAGCTTGCTGTGTTGTTCTGTTTTGTTCTGTTTATAAACACAGTACAACTGGATATATCCTGCATGTGGCTCCAATTTTGTTTTTCAGAAGAATTAAAATTTGTGAAAATTTTCATGCCTTACTGCCTGATCTTAACCAAACTTCATATCCAATCCTTTCCTCCCAAATGGCCCAAGCAACTGATAAACATTTCTGTAATAGATTCTGTAACTGAATATTTCTGTTTGTCAATCATACTATCCCATCTTCTAAAGATTCCCCCCCCCCTTTTTTTCTCCTTCTATCAGGCCCAGATCACTTGCTAAATCAACAGTGAATGATTTTCTTTACTCATGGATCTAATGCTTTTCTTTGGTTAGTGGGCATAATGTCACCTTCTTTTGGGCTCTACATCACATTGTCCACCCAGTGAATTCATATCTCATGTTACCTAAATGTTGTATCTCTTTTTATTCATATTGTGAAGTACATAATGGCTATAATATTTTACAAACTGTTTCAGAAACATTTTAAGAACATTACATATATGATCACAAGTATTCCCAATTATTCATTAGAATAAGCAGAATGACATAAGTAACTCTCTGAAGAAAGTAAATAAACTTATTTAAAAAGTATGAATAAATGGAAGAAAACATTCAATAATTGCTTCTTGAGGCACCACATTAATTCAATTTATCTTATTTCTTTTAATTCATTTTCTTCCCTGCCTTCTCATTCTGAATTCTATATCTGCAATTTGCATAGGACATGAGAATATAGAAAGCAAAGTATGTGCTATATTTGGATCAGTAGCTGGTGCACTGTAAGGTATTAATATGTCATTTACATAGCTGACTTACTCTCAAGAAATATTAATTTCTGGGAAGTTGTACAACATAATTTATTAATTATCAAATATTACAAATACTGTAAAATTCTAATGAAAACCATAAGACAGACTCTTTACAGAGAACAAACTGAGGGGCTGCTAAAGGGAATATGGGTAGGGAGTTGTGTTAAATTGGTGATGGGTATTAAGGAAGGGATTTATGATGAGCACAGGGTGTTGTATGTACGTGATGAACTACTAAATTCTACACCTGAAACTGTTATTACACTATATATTAACCAACTGTAATTTAAATAAAAAGTTGAAACTACAAAAAAATTAAAAATAAAAATATATTCCTGGTTATATCCTGTTAGTTGATCATGTCAATACCCATTTTAATTGTTTTATTTATAAGACAAGAAAAAAGCATTCCTTTTAAATTTAAAAAATAATTTATTGTCTTAAAAAGTTTAGACTGTATACTGTGTTCTATATACTCTATGCATTTTCTTTATTCCTTTTGTAGAACTCAGGGATGTGTGTCATCACACAGTGTTAGAACATCTTTCACTGCTGTTTAGAAAGCTCTAGACTTAGTACCCCTTGGCAGTAATTGGAATAACTTTGTCGAGTTAATGCACTTTTTTTTCTCCTTATTCTAGTCTGTGAAATACTTCATTTAAACTAAATGCACTTTAATATCTTTTTTAAAGGTAAGATATGATTACAGTAGAGGTCTACCCATAAGGATCATTATTAATGTCATCACTATAACAAATATGATTAAAGTATTCAGACAAGTATGATTAAATACTGTGCTTAAAATTAACACCAGGGATCCCTGGGTGGCGCAGGGGTTTGGCGCCTGCCTTTGGCCCAGGGCGCGATCCTGGAGACCTGGGATCGAATCCCACGTCGGGCTCCCGGTGCATGGAGCCTGCTTCTCCCTCTGCCTGTGTCTCTGCCTTTCTCTCTCTCTGTAACTATCATAAATAAATAAAAATTTAAAAAAAAACTGCTAAAAAAATAAAATTAAATTAACACCAAGGTTATATATTAATGTATGATTCTGTCAATAGAGCATTTCCTTATATACAGTATTATAAACTAAGTGACTGGAATAGAAGACAGAGCAATGAAGTACTAAAATATTTAAATAAAGCATATTTTTTAAAGCAAGTTCATTTATTTGTTAACTTGTAACCTTGGGGAATTTATATAAATTGTTTAGGTTTCATACTATTCAGGCATCATCTGAAAAATAACTAATAGATAATGCCCTCAAAATTCCCTTAGGGATTTATATTCACCCAATATATAACTGCTATAATAATAGTACTAATAGTATTAATGTACCAATGGAAATCAAGTTTATTGTATTTTATTTGTTATTACTATGAACAACATAATTGGAGCCTAGCAGAGGAAAGATGATCACAAAAAATATCAGTCCCTGTCTTCTGGGATTAAGAGTATCTAGAAAACTTTGATTATTTGCTTATTATTATACCACATTTCTCAAGACACCCTCTAAAGTGTTAACCTTCACTACATTATTTTGGAACTGGACTTTGACTCTGGCAAAGAATCTTGAAAGTGATAATTAACATACACTATCAAGTATTTATCAAATTAAATTCCTTGATTGTAAAAATAAAATTTGAAATTCTGTGTTGTTTCCCAAATTAGAAAATTATCAAATAATTTTGACATTTACACTTTATATTTTATTTATAAACATGGCCACAAAAGTCTATGGACCATTTGATTTTTATTCTTAGGGAATATTAAATATTCCCTAAGGAATATTCCTTAGGGATTTTTTTTTTATTCTTAGGGAATTTTAAAACTTTGCATTATAGAGTGATTTTTTTTCTACCTTAGTTAAAGCTATCTCAAAATATAGGTGATAATTTTACATTTGAACATTCTTTAAAACCAGCATAGTTTCTAACCTCCATAAATCCACTGTGTATATGTTAGCATACACAATAGCTGAAGTAGATTAAAATCAGTGCATTCATTTGTATTTGAGATTTTAAATCACTAGAGGGGGAACCTGGAAGGCTCAGTTGGTTAAGCATCTGACTTTTAATCTCAGGGTCATTATTTCAAGCCTCACCTTGGGCTACATTCTGGATGTGAAGTTTTCTACAAAGAAAGAAAGAAAAAGAAAGAGAGAAAGAAAGAAAGAAAGAAAGAAAGAAGAAAGAAGAAAGAAAGAAAGGAAAGAAAGAAAGAAGAAAGAAAGAAAGAAAGGAAAGAAAGAAGAAAGAGAAAGAAAGAAAGAAAGAAAGAAAGAAAGAAAGAAAGAAAGAAAAGAAAAGAAGAAGAAAAAGAAGAAGAAAGAAAGAAGAAAGAAAGAAGAAAAGAAAGAAAGAAGAAAAGAAAGAAGAAAGAAAGAAAAGAAAGAAAAAGAAAGAAAAGAAAAAAGAAAAGAAAAAGAAAAAAAAAAGAAAAGAAAAAAAAAAAAAAAAAGAAAAGAAAAGAAAAAAAAAAAAAAAAAAAAAAAAAAAAAAAAAAAAAAAAAAAAAAAAAAAAAAAAAAAAAAAAAAAAAAAAAAAAAAAAAAAGAAAAGAAAAGAAAATTTTGGAGTGCCTATGTCTGATCATCAGAGAGTCTACCTGAAGATTTTCTCCCTCTGCTCCTCACCTCCCTCTGCTCCTCACCCCCCTCAAATAAATAAATCTTTAAAGATTTTTGAAAATAAATTTTAAATAGACATATTAAGTATCATCATTGTCCTTAATATTATAGAAATATTTGGTACAACAATTTATATCTACATTAAGAAAAATGCAATAAGCTACTCTTTGAAATTTTTTAAAGATTTTATTCATTTATTTGAGAGAGAGAGAGAAAGGGTATAAGCAGTAGGGAGGGGCAGACGAAAATCAGAATTCCCTCAGAGCAAGCCTGATGCGGGGCTCATGGGCTTGTGAACAGAGCTAAAGACAGGCACTTACCTGACTGAGCCACCACTGCCCCTATTCTTTGAATTTTTAACATGAATTAGAAGTCTTTTTAAATAAAATATTTTTGTGTATGTATGATAAATACACCATCAACAAGAACATTATGCTTTGCAGTTTTCTATGAGAAAACTATTAAATGAAAAAAATACTCCCTAATTTTTCATGGTTCACTTAAAAGCAAATATAGAGTATTAATCCTTTTTATCTGAAAAGTAAACTTAACAGGTAACTATTCACATTCTGTCAAATTTCATTTGTGTTTAATTTTTCATAAAAACAAATTTTGCAAAAGATTTGAAATCTATTGCATATCAGACACATCTTATTATGGGAATGATTTCTGATATTTTGTAAGTTGTTATATAACATAAAGGACTATGCTTTTAGTTTGTATTACCCTTAATAATAGTTGTTACAGCTGTTCTCATTAGATACAATATTTTATTTCAGGTATAAGTTTAATGTAATTTATATTACATGTATAAGTGTAATGTAATATAATAAATTGGATTATTACATATTTCTTTCTTCATGGATTGATACACTTGTTGCTTTTGTATTGGAGTTTTATTCTTTTTGCACATTAAGCCTTTAGAATTAATCAAATTATATTTTAATCTGCAGGAACATCACTTAATTAAGATTGACTCACAGAAATAACACAATCATCCAAAGTCAATGCCTTTATCAGACTGGTTATGGAATAATGTTTAAAATAACTATAACATAGCTCCTAAGTATCCTAATGTATCACTAGTTTTACTTTATCACACTGCCTTTTTATTTCACTCATCAGTCTTCCATATTCTAAACAAGAGCCCCATGCTTTGTTTTAATTTATCAAATAGTTGAAGATATAATTTGAATATCTATTATGGTACAACAATATTGAAAATGTAGTAAAGTGTTTTGTTAAATACATATGCCTCCAAAAACTATAATTTAGTTGAAACACCATTGTTGGGTTTATAAAAAGCGATACCTGCATGATGTGGTGATGGAGTTAGATGCATTTTTTAAGACTATTATAATCATGTAATGTGAGAAATGTAAAGGGTATAAAGATCAATTTCATCTACCATCCAATGATTAAAGCTTATTATGTCTGATCTGGGGGATTTCTTGAATGCCATTTGATATAACTAATTCATTACCATTTAATGCAGCTCTACAATTTCTTAAGTCCACTCTATTAAAAATCACCTTTTATATTAAAATAAAATATCTTGCTAAAGCTGTTAACCGTCCAAAGCAAATCAGCAGAAAATGTCTAATCCTTCTTTTAATAAACATCCTTCTGGATACTGCACCATAAATAGTATACTCTTTGAAATAATTTCTTCTCAAGACAAAATAGTGCTAGAGCTCCTTTTATGTTAGTCATATGACCCGTCTCAAGTTCTTTTATATACCTCATCACTCTTGCAAAATAATTTGATTCAACAAATATTTACTGAGAATCTACTACTATGTACCAGATTCTAGAGATAAAATAGTGTACAAACCAGAAAAAAAAAAATCTCTGCTCTTGAGAGCTTTTATTTTGATGAGATATAAAATAGCACTAAGTAATGACACATGCATTTTTAAGCTCTCTAAGTTTGTATAAGCTCATAAGCTTTGTCTTTTCATGACATCTGTTTCTGTAACTTCCTAATGACAATACGGACTAACAGGAACAAGGAAAGAATCTTGAAAAAATCACCAGGAGTTCTCCTATATGCTAATATCAATTCATTAACTTCAGTTCCAAATCCAGCTAATTTACATCTTGTTCTCTTTAAGAGACTAAAGAGACTTTGTCAAATGCTATACTGCATTGTCTATGCTGTATATTACTTTGAATAGAGAGAATTAAAATGCGGCTGTCATCAACGATTATAGATTTCTGAAATTTTAAGAATTATTTAATTCACAGATGAGGCTAAGGGACAACATGTACTTTGCTTATGCTATGCCAACTATTCTGAGTAAATTTATTTTTCTCTCTTATTAAAAACTTATATAAAATGTAAAACTACAATTCTAAATAACATATCATGAAGAGGTAGATGAGGTGAAGATATCTTGAACAGCACAAACAAAGGAGTTTAGAAAAAATCGAATTGAATATATACAAGTGTATGCTAGCTTTAAAATTCTAGTTCACTAGAAGATAACAGGAATTCATAGGTTAGCAATATGAGTTATAAAAATATACACATTTTTAAAAGTGAATTTATCAATTCTAGACATCCAACAAACATTACATTGTTCTTCCTTATCCCATACCCACTAGGACACAGAAGAGGGTAAAGTCATTTACAAAAATAAATTAATATGGATCTCTTTTAAAAATCAATCTCATAAGTCTATTTTTTGTATCTTTTAATAGTAAATCTCATCCTTGCAATATTATGAATGCCACTTTGGATGAAAAATAATTACTCTGTGTCATCAAAGAGGTGATACTCAATGAAACTGTTAAGCTTAAAACTAAGTAGCTACTGGGATCAATTTTTATCATGCATTGGGCACCTTGGATGTTCAATAAGTAATCCACAAGATTAATGATTTTAATAAAAATATAACTTTTTACCATATTCTATTCAGTGAATCATAGATTAATATTGCATTTTGCGATATTATGAACTGTATTACTTCATTTACCTCAAGTTACTTATTTTGCTTATTATACGAAATGTATCAGATTGATCTTTGTGAGAAAATTGATTAGAGACTTTCAATAAATAAAGTCAAAATAAAACAAAGAACACCATGTGCTACATGTGGGAGGTATCTGCAAGTCTCCAAAACACACTAGAATATTATTCATAATGGACTACATCTTGTTAATACAACATGCTAAGAAACAGAGTGAAATTAAAGCAATATCACCAACAGTAATTCAGGTCACTAGAATACTTTTTAAATACCATATAAATCAGAATAACTTATTTCACACTGTTGAGATAAATACACCTGATCATCTAAAAATATGGGATCCCTGGGTGGCACAGCGGTTTGGCGCCTGCCTTTGGCCCAGGGCGTGATCCTGGAGACCCGGGATCGAATCCCACGTCAGACTCCCGGTGCATGGAGCCTGCTTCTCCCTCAGCCTGTGTCTCTGCCTCTCTCTCTCTCTGTGTGTGACTATCATAAATAAATAAAAATTAAAAAAAAATAAAAATAATCTCAACTAACATCAAGAATTAATTTGAATATTTCACAGAATTTTATGATTATGATTATATTGAATATTTTAAAGTATGTATTATTTTATCTCTATATTAAAGAGATAATATGTTGAAGCATTTATAATTTTTATGTAATTATCAGATTAAAACACTATAGAGCAAGGGTGGAGAATGGCTGTGGAGTGAGCAGGATATGAATAACAATGCACAATTCTGAAATTCTGAGATGACAGCATGAGTTGTAGAGGGAGTATGGTGACCTGAAGGAAAAAGGAAACACCTCTAGATGCAAAGCCCAGTGCTAGAAACCACGAGTGATATGGTGATGGTTTAGACATGATATAAACCTATTGAACAGATAAAGACAAATGTCCAACTACTATAAAGGACTCTACTGAGGGGTTCAAAGTGGCGGCATAGGAACACCCTATCCACAGGCACAACAAATCTTCACTTACGTAAAAAGCAATCCCTGCAGAACTAAGGGCTTATTTAACAGCTCTCATATAACAAAGTGCAGGGGGGCCAGAGCAGTGTAGGAGAGACAGACATGGTAACACATGAATTCCACCCCCAACATGGACCCACTGTGGTAGGTAGAAAAACAGCAATTAAAGAACAACTTGGCCTATAAGTGATGGAAACCCATTTACTCACCCTACAGCATCCACCAAATGTTGGGGAATTATTGGAACTTACTCTGAGGTTGGAAGTGCTGTCAAGCACCAATGTTTATGTTCTTCCTCCTCTTTGATAGTGCAGATGAAAGTAGAATCTGGGCATTCTATGCAGCTTTCCACCTCTGCAAGTCCTGGGTCTCTAGCCTGCACCAGTTCAAACCAAAACAATGAGATCACCTGACACCAGCTAGGATAGTTAGTATCAAAAATATAAGAAATAGAATATTGACAAGGCTATAGAGAAAGGGAACCCTGTGGACAGGGCCCGTAAATTGGTAGAATTACTGTGGAAAACAATATGGTGGTTCCTCAAAAATTCAGATAGAAATAGCATATGACCCTATAATTCTACTTCTGGGCATTTACCCAAAGAAATAAAAATATTAATTCAAAAATATATATTCACCCCTACGTTTATTGTAGCATTATTTACAATGCCAAGATGTGAAAGCAAACTAAGTGTCCATCTATGGATAAATGAATGAGAAAGATTTTATCATATATGTGTGTGTGTATATATATATATATATATAATTTATTATATATATATAATTAGTTATAAAAAAGACATTTGTGACAACATGGATAGACCTAGAAGTTATCGTATTAAATGAAATTAAGTCAAACTGAATAAGACAAATACCATATAATTTGACTTATACATCAAATCTAAAAAAGAAACAGAACAAGTGAACAATTTAATACAGAAACACTCAAAAACAAGAATTGATGGTTGCTAGTAGCTAAGAGGTGGAAAATGGACAAATAGATAAAGGAGATTAAAAGGTATAAATTTCTAGTTATAAAGTAAGTCATGAGAATGAAAAATATAGCATAGGGAATATAGTAACTACTATTATAATAACTTTGAATAGTGACAGATGGTAATTACACTTATCATGGTAAACATTTCATAATGTATAGAATTGTATAACTATGCTGTACACTTGAAATTAATATTTCATGTCAACTATACTTCAATTAAAAAAAAAACTACGATATCACCAGATTGTCTTTTCTCTAAAAAATGTGTTTAGACAATAAAAAGGAACAAGAGCTATTTAAATGTAAACAAAGCCTGAGGGGGGAAAAAATAAAACTCTCACTCTTTGCAGATGATATGATTACATTTTCCACTGCCTTCAATAGTATTTGCTATTTCTGAGTCTCAAATAATGCCAGTCATAGACAGGGCTGCCTGGTATCCACAGGGCAATACTTTCCTTTTCACTTTTAGTTTGGAAAGAATGCCTTTCAAACTGTGCTGAATTTCCAATTTTCTTTTTTATTTCCTTTCTTCATGTCTTTCTTTTCTGTTGCTCTTATTTTCTTTATGTAGATCCAAGTTTTCCAATCTGTATAATTTTCCTTCCCTCTGAAGAATTTCTTTTAACATTTTATGCAAGCCAAATCCACTATCAACAAATTATTTCATTTTTTGTTTATCTGAAAAAGTGTATTCATTCCTTACTTTTAAAAGATAATATTGCTAGAGACAGAATTCAATGTTGATGTTTTTGCTTTCTAAAATTTTTGTCAACATTTTAAATATTTTACTCCTTTTCCTCTTCCTTGTAAGATTTTTCATTTATTTCCTTGTAAGAAGTTTCATATGATTCTTCTCCTTGATATACTATAAGTAAGGCTTCCCTGCACCCCATCTTTTGTTAAGGATTTTCTCTATGTTTTCATGCAGTTTGAATAGGATATCTGTAGGTGTAGATTTGTGTCTGTATGTCATTTATTCTGATTGGTGTTTTCTGATCTTGGATTTATGGCTTGTTTTTTGTCACAAATTTTGGAAAACTCATTCATTGTTACTTCAAATATTTGCTCTCCTTCTTTCTTATAATTCTGATCTCTCATTATATATGTTACAACTTTTATAATTGTAAGAAAGTTCTTGAATATTCTTTTCCAATTTTCCATTACTTTTTTTTAAATTTACTTTTCAGTTACGGAGTTTCTATTGATAGATCTTCAATTTCATTGCTTGTTTCCTCAGCCATGTCCACACTCAGTCTACAGATGAGTCCATCAAAATCATTCTTCATTTGTTACAATGTTTATTTCTAGCATTTTCTCTTGATTCTTTCTTAGAATTTCCATCTCCCCGCTTATATTGCCTGTGTATGTGTGTAGATATGTAGACATAGATATATATTCTATTCTTGCATGCTGTTCAGTTTTTCCATTAGAACCGTTATCTTCCACACTAATCATGTTTTTTTTATCTTTTTATTTTTTTTTATTTATTCATGAGAGACACAGAGCACAAGAGGGAGAGGCAAGACACAGGCAGAGGGAGAAGCAGGCTCCATGCAGGGAGCCAGACATGGAACTCGATCTCCGGTCTCCAGAATCACACCCCGGGCCGAAGGCAACACTAAACTGATGAGCCACTCGGGCTGCCCATCATGGTTATTTTAAACTCCTGATCTGATAATGCTAAAATCCTTGTTAAATTTAGTCTAATTCTCATATCTGCATTGTTTCTTCAGGTTGCTTCTTTTCTTTCCTTTTCATAGGACTTGTAAATTTTTGTTAAAAGCTCGACATGGCAATGGGAACAGAGGCATATAGGACATTAGTGTAATGTTTTATGCTTGCTTAGTTGGAGCTAGTATGTGTCTACTTTTTGTTGTATCTATATGTGTCTGAGGCTTTTATTTCTTCAAGTGATTTTTTCATTCTCCTCTGTTGTGTTTGGGTTTCCCTAGAAACTCCTTCTTAGAGTCTGTCCCTAGTAGATCTTTTAACTGTAAATGTTATTTAATTGGAGCCCTGTGGTTGTGGCGGTAAAGAGTGGGGTTAGTTAAGGGGTGTCAGAAAACATTCTACAATTCTCTTATTAGATCTCAATCTTGGTCAGCCTGTCTGTGCTGTGATATTCACAGGTACTTCTTAGTTTTTTTGTTTTTGTTTTGTTTTTTTGTTTTTTGTTTCCTAATCTCTTTGGATGAGAAAAAAGGTTAGAGTTGGGTATTTTTCTATTCCCAAATCCAAAAAGGCTCATGACATCTTTTTGAAATCTTGCTGAGTAAGACTTTGCTGCTGTAGAAAATTCTTTGAGATTACTTAAAAATAACTATTTTTTTCTCCTGGAAATATTTCAAAATGCTTTTTTTTTTTTTTTTTCCCTAGGCATAACTTAAAACTGTTATTGCTCCATTCCCCTAGTCAGGCATTAGGGGATTTTTCTCTGTTTTTGTGAGAAACTGGTAGAACTTCTGAAAGTAAAACCCATGAAAATATATGGTGGCTGGGGGAGCCTGGGTGGCTCAGTGGTTACACATCTGCCTTTGGCTCAGGTGGTGATCCCAGGGATCCTTCGATCTAGTCCCGCATCAGGCTTGCTGCAGAGAGCCAGCCTGCTTCTCCCTCTGCCTGTGTCTCTGCCTTTCACTCTCTGTGTTTCATGAATAAATAAATAAAACCATAAAAAAAAAAGAAAATGTGGTGGCTACTTGGAATAAACTTTCAAGAGTTTTTAACTCAAGTTTGTCCACACTAATCCTCTAGCTAGTTGGTCAACTTACCATTTAAGTGTTCCTACTATTTACCAGTACCAGTAGATTATGCTTCAGGTAAGTTGATTTGCTTTCTCTGTATTTTGTCTCTCCAGTTTTCAAGGCGGTAATTGGTCCTGTGACTTGAATTCACTGAGATCCACAAAAAAGTTGTTGAATTTCAGCTTGTTCAGCTTTTATCTTGTGAGGATCTGATTCTTTTTCCTTTTGTTATTCGTATTTACAGTCAGTTACTCCAAGGAAATATATCACATCATGAAATAGAGGAAATATTTCACAAGTTTACTGGATATTTATTATTTATTTATTTATTTAGATTTTATTTATTTATTCATGAGAGACAGACAGAGAGAGAGAGAGAGAAAGAGAGAGAGAGAGAGGCAGAGACACAGGCCGAGGGAGAAGCAGGCTCCACGCAGGGAGCCCAACGCGGGACTTGATCCCGGGTCTCCAGGATCAGGCCCTGGGCTGATGGTGGCGCTAAACCACTGAACTACCCCAGCTGCCTCAAGGATACTTATTATTTAATATACTATTTTTAAAGAGAAAATAATTTTAGTAATAATTCTTCAACAGGCCTTTACCTTAATTAATATGAAACATACTATGGTAGAAGCCTCAGAGTGATAATTATATTGCTACTTTTATTTGTAAAGTAATAGTTATATGATTAAATTAATTTCTTCCTTTGAATTGTGCATTGTTTTATTTTCATTAGAAAATAATTACCAATGAAGTAAGAAACTAATTTGATATGTAAAGAGAAGCTAGGGTTTCACTTGAGATGATTATGAGGATCAATCAACAATCATAAAAAAAAAGTCTATGGTACTAGTTGAATAATATTTTAATAATTATTATGAATAAAAACTGGAAGATATCACATGTTTTATATTAAGGAAACATAATAGTCATCTCTTCTTAAAGGATTAGGAATAAAATCTAATTTAATTATTATTATGTGAATTCTCAACCTTACAACATATTTGATCCTTTTGTTTAAATCCTTTTTATTATTGCAACTATAATTTTTCCATTATCTCAAATTATTTATAAAATTTTTCTTTATTTTTATATAAAAGGTTTATCCTCTCATTGTTGATTTCTAATGTAACTGCTTTATAGTTGAGAACATTATAACTTTGGAAATTAGCAAGAAACTTTAATCTAGGGCATGGTCATTTTGAAATATTAGTTTTGTTTAAAGTATTATATTTCCCATAGTATATAATGGTTTGAAGGGATACAGTTTCCTATGTATCAGCTAGGTCAAATGTTATCACTGGGGTTTTCAAATCTTCTATAGATTTACACGTTTTCTACTACTTGATACATAGTTTGAAAGATGTAATGATTAACATAAGTTTGTAACTGTCAGCTTGAGGTTCTATTTTATATAATCATATGATTCAAAGTGTTAAACTTTTATTATTAATTTTAAAGAAGATTTTATTTATTCATGAGAGACACCGAGAGAGAGACAGAGATATAGGCAGAGGGAATGGTAGGCTCCCTGCAGGAGCCTGATGCAGAATTCAATCCCTGGACCCTGGGATCATAACCTGAGCCAAGGGCACATGTTCAACCACTGAGCCATCCAGGTGCCCCTTTTATTATTAATTTAAAAAATATTTCTCCTTGTATTAATTCCTATCAATTTCTCATCCTCAATTACATTTTGTCAGAAATTGCAATAGCAGATTTCTTCCCCTAGTTTAATGCATCTCCCTACTTCATTTGTGAAACGTATGTGTCATTTCAACTATGTTCTTTAAAGCAGTGTATACACTCTGATTATTTGTCTTTTTTTTTTTTTTTTTTTTGAGAGAGAGAGAAAGCACATATAATCAGAGGGTGGTGGCTGTGGTAGGAAGGGCAGGGGGAGAGAGAGAGAATTACAAGAAGGCTCCATGCTGCCCAGCATTAAGCCCAAAACAAGGCTCAATCTCGAGACCCTAAGATCATCACCTGAACCAAAATCAAGTCAAATGCTCAATCAACTGAGCCACCCAGGTGTCCCTCATTGTTTCTCTTTTAATAGGTATTTCTAAGTAGTTTTCATTAATTAAAATTTCAAATACACTTAGATGCATTCTTGATATCTTACTTCATGCTAATTATTTACATAATTTTGTTTTGTTTCTGTATGTATCTTCTGCTTTGTTAATTTCAATTAATATTTTTCCTCTTAGGTAGCTTACGGAAGTTATGTTTTTAATTCTCTTTGCTTAGGTGCATTTGCTTACATTTGCTAAAATGTAGAAATAATATACATTTTAGCAAATGTAATTTATATTATCAAAAAAAAAGTTGTAAAAATATTTATTAAGTGGGCAGGAGTTGATGAGGACTTTTTGTGTGGTAAAACATAATATCCATCCATGACCAGGTTGTAGAATGCCTTGCAAGTGAAAATAATTTTTTGTGACTTTTCTATTTTTGGCATAATTGGATCTATTCACAATCTTGAGAAGAAAGGTGGCTGGAGATCAGACTTTTTAGACTTCTAGTTTCTTTACTACAAAAAGCCTTACATAAATATGAGTCATTTATTTAGAACATCAGGCTCCTGTGTCCAATTGCAATGTTGGATGAAATTTTTCACTCCTTCTTGTATTCTTGTCCTTGGTTGTGTGACTTCATGTGTCCTTTCACTGAATTTGTGGCATGTGTTACCCTATTTCTTGACTTTGCGTTTGGTCATATAACTAGACTTGGCCAATAGGCTAAGACAAAAATGATGGCATGCCAATTCTAAACCAAGACATCAAGAGTGCTTGCTTACTTTAACTTGCGTCTCTTAAGCTTCTGTTATCACCATTGGAACAGTATTCTTAAGGTAGACAGTTGGTCTCAGTGGGAGGATGAAAGCCAAAGAAGGTGAAGCACAGTTTAAATCAGTTGATCTCTAGCTCAAGCTATATGATTGTCTATTGTTTTATGCCTCTGAAATTTTCTTCTTTCTTGACTAATAATTACCTTTGTCTTTGAATAGCTGATATATGACAGTTTACAGAATCTCTGGGGTAATCATTAAGTCAGAATTCACTACTATAAATCCATTGCATGGTTATTGATTAAGTTAGGAACAGAAGCAACCAGGAAAAATAGCCAACCATTACCCAGATTTTGTAGTGAAAAATCTATTCCACAAGTCTTGTTATTCAGCTCTCTGATTACAGGACTAGAAACTACGAGATCAAAGAGAGCTTCCCCAAACAGTCAGAAATTGACTTATTCTTTGTTGATTTTGATGCTTTTTATCTTTTTGTTGTTGTCTGATTGCTGAGGCTCGGATTTCTAGTACTATGCTGAACAACAGTGGTGATAGTGGCATAACCGCTGTGTTCCTGACTTTAGGGGAAAAGCTCTCAGTTTTTCCCCATTGATGATATTCACTGTGGGCTATTCATATACGGCTTTTAAAATATTGTGGTATGTTCCCTCTATCCCTACACTGTGAAGAGTTTTAATCGAGAAAGGATGCTGTACTTTGTCAAATACTTTTTCTGTGTCTATTGAGAGGATCATATATGGTTCTTGTCTTTTATTAATGAGTGTATCACATTGATTGATTTGTAAATGTTGAACCACCCCTGTGGCCCAGGAATAAATTCCACTTGGTCATGGTCAATAATCCTTTTAATGTACTTTTGGATCTTACTGGCTAATATTTTGGTGATAATTTTTGCATCCATATTCATCAGGGATATTGGTCTGGAATTCTCCTTTTTGGTGGGGTCCTTGGTTTTGGGAACAAGTTAATGCTGGTCTCATAGAATGAGTTTAGAAATTTTCCTTCCATTTCTATTTTTTTGAAACCGCTTCAGAAGAGTAAGTATTAATTATTCTTTAAAAGTTTGGTAGAATTCCCCTGGGAAGCCACTTGGCCCTAGGCTCTTGTTTGTTGGAAGATTTTTGGTTAGTGTTTCAATTTCCTTGCTCGTTATGGGTCTGTTCAGGTTTACTATTCCTTCCCTTTTCAGTTTTGGTAGTTTATATGTCTCTAGGGATGCATCTATTTCTTCCAGATTCCCTAGTTTGTTGGCATATAGTTATTCATAGTATGTTCTTATAATTGTATTTCTTTGGTGTTGGTCGGAATCTCTCTTCTTTCATTCATGATTTTATTTATTTGGGTCCTTTCTCTTGTCTTTTTGATAAGTCTGGCCAGGGGTTTATCAATCTTATTAATTCTTTCAAAGAACCAGCTCTTAGTTTCATTAATCTGTTCTACTGTTCTTTTGTTTCTATTTCATTGAGTTCTCTTCTCCTGCTGGATTTAGGCTTTATTTGCTGTTCTTTCTCCAGCTCCTTTAAGTGTAGGGTTAGGTTGTTTGAGTCCTTTCTTGTTCTTGAGAAGAAAGGACTTCCTCCATAGGACCACCTTTGCTGCATTCCAAAGGTTTGGAACAATTGTATTTTCATTTGTTTCCATGATTTTTAAAAATTCTTCTTTAATTTCCTGGTTTATCCACTTATTCTTTAGTAGGATGCTCTTTAGTCCTCCTGTATTTGATATTGTTTTTCCAAATTTCCTCTTGTGATTGAGTTCCAGGGCCAAAGCATTGTGGTCCAAAAATATGCAGGAATGATCCCAATATTTTGGTATCAAAAAGATCCAGTGTGTGATGCAGTATGTGATCTATTTTGGAGAATGTACACTTGAGAAGAATGTGTATTCTGTTGTTTTAGGATGGAATATTCCGAATATATCTGGAAGTCCATCTGGTCCAGTGTATCATTCAAAGCCCTTGTTTTCTTGCTGATATTCTACTTAGATTATTTGTCCTTTGCAGTTAATGAAGTATTAAAGTCCCCTATTATTATTGTATTATTATTGATGTGTTTCTTTAATTTTATCAATTGGCTTATATAATTGGCTGTTCCCATGTTAGGGGCATAAATATTTACAATTATTAGATCTTCTTGTTGGATAGAACTTTTAAATATGATATAGTGTCCTTCTTCACCTCTTATTAAATCTTTGGTTTAAAATCTAATTTGTCTGATATAAAGATTGCCACCACAGCTATCTTTTGATATTCATTTGAATGATAAATGATTTTCCTCCTCTTCACTTAAATCTGGAGGTGTCCTTTGTTCTAAAATCGAATAAGCCTAACCAAAGGGGAAAAGGATCCATATTCAGAAAATTATAAAACACTCATGAAAGGAATTGAGGAAGGCACAAAGAAATGGAAAAGTGTTCTATGCTCATGGTTTTGAAAAACAAATATTGTTAAAATGTCTATGCTACCTAGAGCAATTTATATATTCAGTGCAATCCTTATCAAAATATCATCAATTTATTTCACAAAGCTGGAACACATAATCCTAAAATTTAATGGAAAAAAAAAATAGCCGAAGGAATGTTGAAAAAGAAAACCAAAACTGGTAGCTTCACAATTCTGGACTTCAAGCTCTATTACAAAGCTGTAATCATCAAGACAGTATAGGACTGGCACAAAGACAGACACACAGATCAGTGGATCAGAATAGAGAACCCAGAAATAGACCCTCAGCTCTATGGTCAACTAATCTTTGACAAAGCAGGAAAGAATAGCTACTGGAGAAAACACAGTCTCTTTTTTTTTTTAATTTTTATTTATTTATGATAGTCACACAGAGAGAGAGAGAGAGAGAGAGAGAGGCAGAGACACAGGCAGAGGGAGAAGCAGGCTCCATGCACCGGGAGCCCGACGTGGGATTCCATCCTGGGTCCCCAGGATCACGCCCTGGGCCAAAGGCAGGCGCTAAACCGCTGCACCACCCAGGGATCCCAAAAACACAGTCTCTTCAACAAATGGTGAGAAAATTGGACAGCTACACGCAGAAGAATGAAACTGGACCATTTCCTTATGCTACACATAAAAATAGACTCAAAATGGATGTAAGACTAAATATGAGATAGGAAATTATCAAAATTCTAGGGGAGAATACATGCTATACCAACTTCTTACTAGACATATCTCCAAAGGCAAGGGAAACAAAGGCAAAAATGAACTATTAGGACTTCATCAAGCTAAAAAGATTTTGCACAGGAAAGGAAACAGTAGACAAAACCAAGGCACCAACAGAATTTAAGAAATATTTGCAAATAACATATCAGATAGGGATCCCTGGGTGGCGCAGCGGTTTGGCGCCTGTCTTTGGCCCAGGGCACGATCCTGGAGACCCGGGATCGAATCCCACATCGGGCTCCCGGTGCATGGAGCCTGCTTCTTCCTCTGCCTGTGTGTGTCTCTGCCTCTCTCTCTCTCACTGTGTGCCTATCATAAATAAATTTTAAAAAATTATAAAAAAAAAACAAAAAACAAAACAAACAAACAAAAAAACATATCAGATAAAGGGCTGGTATTCAAAATCTATAAAGAACTTTTCAAATTCAACACTCACCCAAAGAAAAAATAATCCAATCAAGAAATGAGCAGAAGACATGGACAGATATTTCTCCAAAGAAGACATGAAAATGGCCAACAAACATATGAAAAAATGTTCCACATAACTTGGCATCAGGGAAATACTAATCAAAACCACAATGAAATACCACCTCACACCAGTCAGAATGGCTAAAATCAACAAGTCAGGTAATAAGAGGGTTTTTTAAAAAATATTTTATTTATTCATGAGAGACACAGAGGAAGAGTCAGAAACATAGAAAGAGGGAGAAGCAGGCTCCCTCAAGGAGCCCGATGTGGGACTCAATCTTGGATCCCAGGATCACGCCCACTGAGCCACGTAGGCGTCCCAAAACAAGAGATGTTGATGAAGTTGCAGAGAAAGGGGAAGCTTCATATACTCTTCATGGGAATGCAAACCAGTACAGCCACCCTGTAAAACGGCATGGAGGTTCCTCAAAAAGTTGAAAATAGAGTTACCTTACAACCCACTAATTGCACTATCAGGTGTTTACCCTAAGGGTACAAATGTAGTGATCCAAAAGGGCACCTGCATCCTAATGTTTATAGCAGCAATGTCCATGATAGCCAAACTATGGAAAGAGCCCAGGTGTCCACTGACAGATGTATGGATAGAGAGGAAGGGGTATATCATATATATATATCAGCCATCAAAGTGGAATGGAATACTACTCAGCCATCAAAAAATGAAATCTTGCCCTTTGCAATGAAGTGGATAGAACTAAAGGATATTATGCTAAGCGAAATAAGTCAATAAGAGAAAGACAATTATCATATGATCTTACTCATATGTGGAATTTAAGAAACAAAACAGAGAATCATAGAAGAGAGGAAAAAAAACAAAATGCAATGAAGTCAAAGAGGAAGACAAACCATAAGAAACTTTTTTTTTAATTTTTTATTTATTTATGATAGTCACACAGAGAGAGAGAGAGAGGCAGAGACATAGGCAAAGGGAGAAGCAGGCTCCATACACTGGGAACCCGACGTGGGATTCAATCCCGGGTCTCCAGGATCGCGCCCTGGGCCAAAGGCAGGCGCCAAACTTCTGCGCTTCACAGGGATCCCTTTTTTTTTTTTTAATTTTTATTTATTTATGATAGTCACACAGAGAGAGAGAGAGAGAGAATAAGAAACTTTTAATCATAGGAAACAAACTGAAGGTCCTAGAGGGGTAGGTGCGTAGGGATAACTGGGTAATGGACATTAAGGAGAGCACATGATGTAATGAGCACTGGGTATTATAAAAGTCTGATGAATCACTGACCTCTGCCCCTGAAACAAATAAAACATTATATGTTGATTAATTGAATTTAAATAAAAATTAAAAGATAAATAAATAAAGTCCAAAAACAAAAATTAAAAAAACCTGAACAAACAAAAAACAAAGAGAGCTTCCCCAGAAGAACCCAATGCTTTCTTCATATTGCTTAAGAGAAATATTTATATCTTTTTTCCAATTGTCTCTCAATATTCTCTTTTGGCAGAACTGGGTTACATCTTAAACTGAAGACACAAATCAATCTATAAGTGTGATTTTCAGAGTTCTACTGCTATATTATATGGAGACTTATAAGAAAAATGTTATTATCAGAGCTGCGAATGCTACCTTACAAAAAGTTTTATTAATTTTGAACTTTCATTAACAGTTCTTAATGGTTTATGTTTACTTCTCC
Organism: Canis lupus dingo; assembly: GCF_003254725.2. Lineage (NCBI taxonomy): Eukaryota > Metazoa > Chordata > Mammalia > Carnivora > Canidae > Canis > Canis lupus. Next base: position 35,520,488 of record NC_064274.1, on the reverse strand, counting down.
AGAAGTAATATTCTTGCAATCTTTTGTCTGACTCCCCTTAAAGAACATGTAATCTCACTAAATTAATTGTATAGGTTCTATGTGTATGCATTTTCAGTAATTATATAGTCATTGGGCTACACTGCCTGAGGCCTGTTCTTCCAAAAGCTAACATAATGAAATTTATTATCTAAGCACTGTCTTCCTCCAGGAACTGACCTTGCCAAACAGCATAGTTAGTGCAAGAACACCATTTGAAAAATTTTGTCTTATCCCCTGACTATTGATCTTGTGTGGACACCGAACTTAATTGATCATGTTTCCTTCCAGATAAATCTGACATGTGAATTTCAAAAGAAAAAACTATCACTATGTAAATGAATCTTTGAGACAAAGACTTCAGGAGCTGTTAGTAGAAATGGTGTCTCCCAACTATATTGTGTTTACTATAGTCTCTCAACTATACAGTCACAACTATATTGTGTTTACTATAGTCTAGAGACACATGG